>NC_141227.1:7660000-8260000 GCF_054856515.1 Filicampus tigris | reverse complement strand
GTAGTGATTCAACACCTGTAACTGGTTTAAAAGTAAACAAGTACAGACTCCGAAATGCACTTAAGTGCTAAAGTAAAAATGTATTTTCACTGTCATTAATGTACGAAACCCGTTTTGATAACACGCCAAAACTAGTGATGCACTGATACCACTTTTTTCAGACCCAGTACAAGTAAGTACTTACATTTGAGAACCAAGTATGCTTGATAAAGCCAATCTTGTAATTATTATTCAAATGTGTTTCATTTTAATGAAGTATTGCTTAAAATACAAAACACAAACTTCTATTGAATATGTCTAAATTTTCACTCCAATATAACAATTCTTTAGAGTAAAAACTTGTAATTACTGACATTTTAATGCCTATTTTACGACAGTCTTCCCACACATTTCATTTACAGTAAATGCAGCCTGTAACACAAGGCCTTCCAATTCTAATATAAAACTTGGAGGATAACTGAAGTGATGCATCATGCACTTAGCACATTTCTTATCTTTCTTACTCTGTTTTAGGTTTTTATGAAGTGTTATGTATTGGCTCCAGAATTGCTGGCTATGCAAATAACAGCAGAGCTATTTAAAAAAAAAACCCATTGATTTAATGAACCATTCACAGTTTATTTTTACAGGTCTATGTGCACTTTAGATTTGCGTGTCGGGCACGGTGGGTGATGCCTCCGACCAGCCCTCCACCTAAGTTTTGTGGTGGGAGCACACCTATCTTGAGTGGTTGCTTCCGTCGAGAGGAGTTCATTGTCCATTTAGCAGAGCAGATTATGTTATAGTAGACTTAAAGTGTTGTCCACTCTTTTTATATAATATATATCTCCACACGACTAACCTACCCAGAAGGTTTATGTCAGGCTGGTGAAGTGGTATCAGTGTTGTGGTATCGGCACATTTTTAGGGGTCCAACTATTGTTATCAGTGCATAGAGGCACATCAAAAACGAAAAAAAAAATCTCTGCAATAAATAAGTACATAATCTTCTATCTAATGATTAAAATGTGGTACACTGAAAAAAATTAACTTGTTTTTTTCACTCAGAAATTCAAAGTAAACTTTACCAAATTTACTAGAGCCATGCCGCTCCTGCAGTGTGATAGTATATCGCTGGTGTCTGGTGTTTTTATAAATTAAATTAGCTCAGGATAACAGCTAAAAAAGTATATATATATATATATATATATATATATATATATATATATATATATATATATATATATATATATATATATATATATATATATATATATATATATATATATATATATATATATATATATGGAGATTTTTTTTAAAACACCAGATCTTGGGTAAACGTTGTAGTCTCGCTGGATTCAATATAGCCTGGTTATATAATGTAGATTCATTGGTCAAACCGCAAGGTAGTCAATAATAGGTTACTCTGCGTCATATTTCGTCGGCTTCCTTCTTTTCGCGTGCCAGATGAATGTTTTTCTCGTGGGTGTGGGCTTGATCGCAGCAGCCGGCTGGTATATTCTACGGTACTTCCTCAATTTCTGCCGGTTTGAGCGGAAGTGACGTCAGACGAGGAAGTGAAGCTTGCATCTGCTCGACTGCAGTTGTTAGCAAAGAATAGCAACAACTGCAGCTTCGGCTAATATTATCTTGCTGTCATCTGGCGTGGAAAAAAACTACAACAACAACATTTATATGTTAATGGAGTCACAATGTATTGGACTGAAAGGTCGCTATATATTCTTGTGAGGTAAGAATCACTGATAGCGCTCCATGGAGCTGTTAGCACGGCAGTGCTAACAGCTAGTCGCTTATAGCTAATATTATGTCGTTTGTTTGATTAAAAACAATGGCAAAATACGTTCGAGAATCGCTGTTTGCTAGTGTGTATTGATAGCAGTGATAGATACACTTCCTTTAATTGTTAGGTAAACATAATATTGTTTGTTGTCTGTTTGTATAGGTAGAGAAAGATAACCACACCGATTCATACAGTGCACATTCATTGTCTTATGATATTAAAGTTTTTTCTTTTCTTTTTCTTTTTTGTGCTCAACATGATTGGTTTAATAGTTTTAGGAAACCGAAACCTCTGCAAATTCAACAATTTAAACTATATATAACAATACTATGCCCATCAACCTGCTGCATCACAGTTTACTGGCAAGAATATCAGCATGATGCAGCTCAGGTTGTCGTCATACATGGAACTTCACGTTTTTCTCTTCTGAGTGATCCCCCTTGAAATATAACGCATTTGGCTGAAATATACATTTTGTGACATTGGTCCTGAAACCTTTTAATCCTTTTTCTATATGTTGTACTGTACATATGCATTTGTGTATTTATATATATAATTTAGGTAGAACACGTTATATTCCGTTGTTAACGCTTGTGATACTGTTATATCTGTTTATTTACTGTGTTAATGTGGATTTTTTTCCCCTTCCCCCTACAGATGACTCAGCAGTGGCTTGGATATCTGCATTTGCGGCTTTATAAAATGTGTTTGACTTTCTTTACCATGTTTTATATTACCTTAGGGAGGCAACAATAACGCGAATAACAAATCATTGTTAAATGTCTTTTTTCACATTACACACTTATTTTTGTAACACTATAAGAGTACCATTGAAAACCAGTACAGACAATGTCGCTGGTCGAACAGTCTCAAAAATGGTTTCCAACTCATGTCCAAGCCACAGTTCTTCAAGCTGCTGGTTTACAGCCAAAGGGCAAACATGGCACCAATGATGCATACACTATCATCCAGCTGGGCAAGGAAAAGTACTCGACATCAGTGGCAGAGAAGACACTCAACCCCGTCTGGAGAGAAGAAGCTTCCTTTGAACTACCTGGGTTACTTTTGGATG
Organism: Filicampus tigris; assembly: GCF_054856515.1. Taxonomy (NCBI): domain Eukaryota; kingdom Metazoa; phylum Chordata; class Actinopteri; order Syngnathiformes; family Syngnathidae; genus Filicampus; species Filicampus tigris. Next base: position 8,257,145 of record NC_141227.1, on the reverse strand, counting down.
GCAACCCAGAAATCTATCAACTGTGCTTCATTGTTATGCATCGGTCCTTGGTCGGGCTGGACAAGTTCCTGGGTCAGCGGTTCATCAACCTAAACGAAGTGTTTGACAACAAGCAGCGACAGAAAACTGAGTGAGTATTGTGGCATGTGATGCTACTGTAAAGCTTAAAAACACAATTTTATTACGTATGTATGAATATCCTCCACCTCACTAAATTGAAACGATTACTAAATGACAGCTGAAACATGTTTGTACATTATGCCTGTGATATGGATCATCTGGACTGTCAGCACTGAATAGAATTAGTTTTGGATACATTGTGCTGTGATTACTTTCCATATGTTCTTAACTCCTTTATTATTCATTTTAAATGCTGCTTATACTCATTTGTATGGCTGTGTAGCTCACTGCACATCTTCTCTTGGTACTGTGACAGTGTTCAGGCTTGTACAAAATGATACTAAACACCTCAAAGGAGATCAGCAATAGTTCGTTTTATAACTGCACATGTACCAAGTGGAACATGTTTGCAGAAGTTGCATTGACTAAACAAAGTTTTTACAGGAAGTTGTTTGTCATGAATTTAAATCCTGATGGTACACTTGATTATGATGGGCAGGGGATTAGTCAGTGCATGGGACACAAATACAGTCTTCCAAACTATTGAAGGCCCAAGGGAAAAGTGGAAATTAAGTTGTTCAGTTTGCACAGCTCTGTCTTAAACACCAAATTATTACTTAATTATTAGTACAAAGTTATATTGTGTAGATGTAAAACTAGAGTATTAACTCCACTTCTAAGCACTAAGCAGTAACTTCGCATTTGTTTCCACATGAAACACTCGATTTACAGAAATTACAAGTCACTGTTAAACGGTTCTCCAAATTAAAATACAGTACTTCCAAACTGCTGACATTTTCCAGATCTCTAGACAACACCTTCACAAGTAAGCTAGTCACTAGTTATGTCAGGGGCGTGCTGGCCATCAGTAATTTCAGCAAAATGTGTTGATTTTCACGACTGGTCGGTCTATTTACGGGCCAGTCGAACCACGTGACAGCCGCCCCACCGCAGATTAACTTCCGTAGTGTGGCGTCCTTTATACGACACCCATTCCTCCACGTCGATGATTACATTTAGGTGTGTGACTGCCAGCGGAATGTGGGAGGAAGCCTAGGAACACACAAGCACAGGGAGAACTTGCAAACTGTGTAAAATAAGGCGAGATTCAGACCGCCAATCTTAGAACTATGAGACATATATGCTAACCACCCGTTGATCATGCCTTCTCATGTGAGACACCTATATAGGCCTACATCAAATTGTTTGATGTTTTTGAAGTAATGCCGTTTGCCTATTGATGTTGTATTGTTTGTTTTGCTTCCGTACCTTACATTTGCATCGCCACTGACTAATGATAGACAGACTAATGAAATGCAGGGCAAAGACTGTAAAAAATTTGATTTTCCAATAGCCTTAACTATGTAATCATTGTAGAGTAAACTAAAAGATTAGGTTAATTTGACCCTTAGAACACACATGCTGTTGCTTAACCCTGCATTAAGGAAACAGGAACAGACTAAATTGGATCTGGTGTTAATTAGCTCAGCAACATGGAAATGCATTAGCACTTCCTCTCTGCCCATCAGTTTAGAGAATTGCAATATGTTATAATCAGTGTGAAGTGGGACATATTTTTTCCCCCTTTGTGCCTGAGCTGATTCACTTCAAGGCCGTGGACCTTTTCAGTGAGTGTTGGTAATGGATATGGCCCATGTTGCTTGTTGGCCTATTCCCACACTGCAGGCAAGTCTGACAATGACACCGGGACCCTCGACGCTATGACCACATTTCACTGTCTGTGTGCTGCATTTGTTGCGGCCCATTTGTGATGTTTTTGAACTGACATATTGGGGAGGAAAGACTGTCTCGATATCTGAGCAGGCAGCCCATAATTATCGCACACCTGTGTTTGTTGATTGTGAGGAGTTTCCCAGCGGTCCAGGGGCCAAGCAGGAGGATTGTGGTTCCAAGCACAGGGAGGTTTATCTTGGCCTTGAGACACACTTGCGCTGCAGTGCCGGCCCCAGAGCAGCGGCATGCTGTGGCTGCTGATCTGCCTGAGCATGGCGTGCAGCCTGGGAAATGGACCCTTCATGACTCGGCTACCGGGCCACGGGCTTGATGGTTAAGAATAGCCCTCAGCAGTTGCAGTTCTTTATATACATCGTACCAATATTGGTTGCATTGACAGATACAACCATCTCATAAAAAAACAAACTACTGTATATTAAAACAAGTTCAGCAAATTGTTATTTTCCGATGCAATTTTTCATTTACTATTTTTGCATCTGTGTTCAGTTGCTATCACATTGTTGATTGATGGCAAAAGATCATGGATTTACTTAGTGGCTTCCTGGATTGTCTTTTTGACAGTCCTCATAACACAGAGGATATGACTGATTAGCATGCATAAAATGGCCGGTCACCCTGTGATTCAATGTCCCAGTTGCTTGTCTTTGCACTTCTGAACAAAGGCCAGATTTGTGCAAATGCCACTTTATTTTGAATGCACAAATCCCATTACTTCCAGTTGAAAACGCAGGGTGGTTAAATGAATAGGAGCCCAAAAGGAAGCCTGAAATACTCCTATTGAAGAACATCTTCTATTTTACAAAGAATAATGTTTGCCTTGAATGACAAATTCTTCAAAAATCAAAGGATTTGATCCTCTGAATGGGTGTCAAGATTTTGGATTAGTATGCTCAAATTAACCTTGTATCATATTCTTCAGTTCTGCTTAAATAGATAATCAACATAGATAAATCCTCCTCCCGTTGTTTTGTTTTTATATATAAAAATGTCCCCATTGAACATGCTAAGATTTCTCCTTCTTCATTTTAGCTGGTATACCTTGCAGTCCAAGCCATCAAAGAAGAACAAGGAGCGTGGACGCATCCAAGTCAGCATCCAGTTCATGCGGAATAATATGACAGCCAGTATGTTTGACCTCTCCATGAAGGAGAAGCCCCGCTCACCTTTTTCTAAACTTAAGGTGAAAATGAAGGGTCGGAAACACGACAGTGACACGTCTTCAGCCATCTTACCTCACTCTGCAGCATGCGACTTGGACCCTAATTATCATCCAACTGCCCCAGAACCGCGAGCCCAGCGCGAAACCAAGGCCAAGAGATCACTACTCTCTGGGGCCCAGAAACTCTCTGCAGCCCACTCCATGTCAGATCTCATTGGAACCCACTTTCGACCCAAATTGGACTCCATGAATTCCATAGAAGAAATTCGTGAGTAGCCTCAATGTTTTCGTGATCTTTTTTAAGATTTGCTGTCTCAAAGAGCTATATGAATACAAGATTAAATCCAGATTTATAGCCCTTGTGGGTAAAGGTGGAAGAAACATTTTGCATCTTAATTATCTACCAAATGTTTTACCTCAAAGGGCTTTAGAGTCACAGAGGTCACACTCAAATGCATTCACGTAATTGTATGCTCAATTCACAATACAGATGAATTCAATACTGTAATATTTAGAACAACCTGTACATTGCAAGGCAGTTTTTATATACTGTAGCACATTTCTTACACAAGGTAACTCAATGTGCTTCAAATACCATTAACCCATTAAAGCCTAAAGCACCTGGCTCAACAGCTCCCCAAAACCTAAGGTCGTCTTTGGAATTACCCTTGAAAACCTGAATTTTTCCCAGAAATTCAACACCTACAAAATAATTAATATCTCAGCCCCTGTAGCAGACAGAAACATAATTCCAAAAGATTTTGAGAGCTTAGACATGTGACTTGTACACATGCCCGAGTTGATTAATCTCTACTGTTTCAATCAAAGATGTAAAAATAGTAAGTGTAAGAGAAGCACTATTTTTAAAATATAAACATTGAGTGGTAATTACCATCCTCTATTTTGTTACAAAGACATCGATATTGTCATCGTCTACAAACATATATCTTAACCATATATCACGTTCGACTGGTTCTACTGGTTCAAAGTCCACAAGCGCATCATCTATATCACTGCCGTTACTCATTTCAAAGCTCCCGCGATCGATGGCGTCCGCCATTATGACTTATGAAAGAATTCCAGAACATCCTCTGCAGGCTCACGACACCGTCACGTGTGTATTATGATGCATTTCATTGGTTAAGAGAACAAAAATGGGATAAAAAAGAAAAAGAAAATGACGTATATGCTCTCCAGGCTTTAAGGGTAGAAAGACGGTTATGCACTCAACAAAGCAAAGAGTTTGTTCAGTGGTATCTACAGTAAATCAGTTTCATTTTTTATTGGTCATACAAACCATCCTTTTGGCTTAGTCATACAAGTGACACCATAATACACACACAAAATTGTTGGTACCCCTTTGTTAATGGGGGAAAAAAACAGTAGTCACATAAATAACTTGAATCTGACAAAAGTAATAAATAAAAATTACATGAATATTAACCATTGAAAATCACACTTTGCTTTTGAATTATGGTTCTACTAGGGGTGGACGATATGACCTAAAAAAATTTATTTATTTTTCAAAAAACTAACGATAATTTTAATTCTACAGAAAAAAATATTGCAAATCTACACTTGCTTCACAGAACAATTATGGATATACAGCGTTTGTAAACAACAGCTCTTTATATTTTAAATTGCGGCATACGTTTGCAAAACATTTTTTTTTTTTGATTTTTTTAATATTTGTGTGAATTGAATGTCTCCTAGTATTTCCTAATGACAGACAGATATAATCACATTTTGAACTACAGTAGGTACTGGTCTACTACTGCCAACTCAGAATGAGAAAAGGTGTTTACTGCAGCAGTCAGAATGAAAACAATAAGTTTTTATTTGATTTCTGTCAGGATAGAGCTATGTAATTTTGGAGGGTCCTTCACATAGACGGTAGAGAGATACAACGTCTAGCCCTGTTATTGCATAATATGTTTGTAGTGACAACAAATTCAGCCACAATCTTTTGACAGTTACCGAAATTTTCCTACACATCCTACAGGTGATATAGTCGCAAATGTATTTATGATGCGGACTACAAGCGCGCAATCTGACTTAGTTTCGCCAACGTTTACTTGCTTTGACAATGGCACAGTGTATTTGTTTTCTGAGTGTGTGTGTGTTTACTTAGCTTTTCTTTAGCCTGCTTGTCTAGTTGCAGTTTTCCTCATAATCCAAGCGGTGCGTGGCGGAACAGATTTATAGGTGAATTGCTCTTCAGGGCGACTGTTTTGGCACAACTAACAATGTTATTCTGACCGACGTCAGTCTTGTCAACCCCGAATCATGTCCATGCTAAGGACGTGGACTTGCTATTAAATTACCGGTGTGTCGCTGGACAGTCCTCCATATCTGAAACAATGTTGTGTTCCCTCAGCTGATCTCACAGTGTCCCATGACTGAATTCTGTCTGCTGATTCTCCAAATATGGATTTCATCACTTTCCCCTTCAATGCAGCCATCAATGGACTCGTTATTCTTTTCTTTTCGAGACAGTATAAATACGAATGTAATAATGTAAAATTGCACATTGTGAAAGCAACGTTGACGATAATATTGATCATATATATCTCCCACCCCTACAAAAAATAAACTAATGAAACAAAAATTATGGTACCTATAACTAAATATGTAGTTGCACAAACTTTTGTCAATAATTGCAGTCAAACAATTTTTGTGACTTTCAATGAGACTTCTGCACCTCTCTGCAGCCCACTTTTTATGAGAAAACTGGTCCACTTGTCTCAGGTTTGAAGGGTCGGTTTTCCAGATGGCATGTTTCAGCTCCTTCCACAGAAGTTCAATAAGATTTACAGTATATCAAGGATCATCAAAGGGCACTCCAGAATAGTCCAGTATTTTGCTCTTAGCCATTTTTGGGTGTTTTTAGCCGTGTGTCGTGCCGCAAAGGGGCCTCCTTCATGTTTCACAGTCGGGGCTAGTGGTGATACGGTTCACAAAAATCACGGTTAGGTTTGATTCTCGGTTTTGTCTGCACTGTTTTCAGTTCGGTTCGGTATGCAATGACTCTTAGAAAAATCAATTTTGTTGTAGTTTAATGTGAAAGTGTATCTTCACAGAATTATTTTTAATTACTGTTATTAATATTATCGTATTATTTAAATAATTATCTTTTTTTTTTTCTATTTATGACAGTGGCATATAGTAGCAGGCATAACAAATAACTTATTGTCACTTGAATGGCAAACCAACATGTGTATTGCTATTTATACAACAGAATAAGTCATGGTTCCCTGCAAGCTTTGCGAGGAGGACTGAAGGACTAACCAAATAACATGGATCCAACCGAAATCCTTGAATCCATCGGTTTCGGCTGGTGCGATCTGACACTGATGTACCTTGACCTTGGAGTTCACCTTTAATTTTCTTTATTTTCTTTTTAAAATTTCTTTAGAGGTTGCTTTGGGCTCTTTTCTTGTCATTCGTATTATCCACAAAGTTGCCAACTGTTAGAGATTGTCTGTATCTTGTTACGTAGCTCAATGAACCACTACCTCGTTATACCTGCAACACTGATTGTTCCGGATAATAAAAAAAAGAAAAAGGTCACATTTCCCATACAGGTTGGGAATGTGCAAAAATACTTCGTAGATAATTGCGATCGTCTGACAGCACGTCGCAGAAGCAGTGTTGGCTCCAGTGACGCAGTGAAAGCTAGCAGATTTGAGGCTAACCCCGATTGCCGCTACCCCTAATAGTTTCATATCAGCGGAGACAACAACTGCGTGCTAACAACAATTTGATTCATCAAAAGGTAGCTAACGACATGACTCTGCATTGTAATGATAATGTCATAATTAATACTTGTTGGAATATACCAAACACCCACAGTTCGTTGAAGCATTGCTAATAGTGAGCAATATTTTTAATAATTTCCTTTTTTTTCTCATATATATGTCACATGAAAATGTCTAATGGTACTAAGAACTTAAAAAAAAAAAAAAGATACTGTACTAAAATATTATTTGAAGCATTATTATTAATCTGCAATTGCAGTGCCTTGATTTCAGTGTGGTTGGTACACAGTCATAGCTATAACCATAAACTAATAATTTCGTGAGCTGGACCTATAAACATGCATACAGTGCATACATGCCATCCCCCCGACATAAGTAACAGGTAAGGACATAAGTATGAGGACGCAGAAAATAAGGCTTAATTTAGGTAATTGTCTTTTAAATATAATTAACCTTTAATAAGAGATCAACGTAACTACGAAAAAGGCTAATCAATTGGTCAATATAAAGATTAAATAAATACCTTTTTAAAAATAATGTGCTCAGAAATGCTGGGCAAATCACATTGTACAATTATGTTGATTGAAGATGAAATTAAATAAAACAACTATTAAGAGGGAAAATACCTAATATCTCAGTAAAATACATTTTCAAGAAATGTACTGTTTTTGTGTACATTGTAATAATGCGCAGTGTTGTTAGCATCCATGCTCCTCCAGCAGTGCCTTCCTTCGTTGTACATACAGTGCAAGTTTAGCGAACTAATACCCTCTTGGAGTGTTTGCATTACAGTTGACCAACCGTTTTGGGACTATTTGATCTTTTTAGCAGGCTCATTATTACCATATAGGACATTTATTGTTTTACTTACCTGTGAAGTGCGTTGCTGAGGATCAGCGCTGGCATGTGCTTTACTTCTACACCACGTGTCCATCCGAAGGTGTTTGATCGTGTTAGTGTGTACGATATAATTTCATGCAAGAGTAGCACTGAGGCAACTGGTCATTTATTTGACACTTTGATCCGGCAGATGCGAGCATGCAGGTGCGCACTTCTTCGCTGGTTCGACATGTCATGTTCGCTGATTTGGCGGATATGGTTCGCAAAATTTTTGAGGGGTGAATGCCAGGGTTGGGGTTTGTTTCTTTTTCTATTGAACATTTTATCAAATATATTAATTATTGCTATTGATCCATGTCTATCGCGATACTTATATTGAAATACCACAAAGCCATACCTTTACCTTTAACCTGCTTATCTATAATTTTCTTCCTAATCCCCTGAGATAGCTAGTTCTCTTCTTCGCTTCCTCTGGTCCATATTTAGTGTGCTACATACAATGTCACCAAACAGTGACTACTTGTGACTCTTTAAGTAGGGTTGACTTACTGATTATACATTTGAAGACACCCGTGATGCTAGTTATAGGACACATCTTGGTTGATGTTAATGTCCCTATAGTCAAATTGTTTAAATATTTTCTAGGGCTACCATCGCTTTGGCCTGGTTCATGAGTTTACTTAAAATAATTCTGTTGAACCACAATTCAAAAGCAACGACTGATTTTGGTTGGTTAATTTTAATTACATTTTTATCCTTACTTTTATTAGATGCAAGTTATTTCTGTGACCAATGTGGGTTTTTCTTTTGTTAACAGAGAGGTAGCAACAATTTTGTCTATGTCTGTAATCTCTAAAGGCCTACAAACATTGTTGAATCATGCAACGACTTTTCTTCTTGGGCCCAGGTACAGCTGGTCCTTACAGGCGTTCCCAGAGTGAGGTACCTGGCCTCCAAGACAACGAGGCACACAGTGACCCTTTTCCTGATATCAGTGACACCCTGCCGCAGAAGTATGCCACGCTCCCACGCAACCGCAACCCATTTGAGGGGGAGAAAGGGCAGCTGTGGGACAAGCCCAAGGAGAAAAAGGACAAGATCAGCCTCCTAGAACGCATGACTGGAAAGAAGGATGGCCGCAAGACCAGCAATGGGGGTCGTTCGGGCAGTTCGGGTAGCTCTGGAGACCTGCGCTCCCCCAACCCTTTTAGTGGCGACTCACAAGTACATGGTAACCCTTTCAGCTCCAACTACAAAGCAAGGTACAGACACAGGTGGATAATGTACAACATACTGACACAACTATGCATTATCTTTACTATGTTTTTCATGAAATGGAGATCTTGCTTTCCCATGACCATGAGACAGAACCCAGGTTGACAGCGTCCAATCTACAGGATGTTTACCGTGTTCTCATTAGCCTTAGAAAGGTTCTCTCATGGTCTTCCTTCTTTGTCTCAGTCTTTTGCCAAGTGTTTTTGTTTCCACTGGACCTGTTTTGTCTTTTCATGGCTTCCATAGAGAGTTTAGGAACACTGAGGCGACATTGTGCTTTATCAGAGTGGAAGGTGTCATTAGAGGCTCTTTAGAGAGCTTTGGCTTGATAACACAGCCCTCTGAGCAATCATAATGAGATTTTTTAAAGAGATAGACCACTCAATTAACCACTTATCTTTACAGGGCCATCATCTAAAAAGCAGTCATTATCATCCAGTAGCTCATTGGTCAGTCGTAATGTGTTGCATTAATACATTGAAGCGGTTTAATGTATATAATGTATTTCAAATATCAAAGGTGTAATTTAATATTAAAGCACAACTGTGTGTTTCTTTTCTCAAGTATTCAAATCTGTTTTTCCCCCTGCAGGCAATCAAAATTACACTTGTATGCCTAATTGACTGACCTTTCCTTCTGTTTGATTGCTTTACAGTGACAAAAGGCCAGTTGGAAACGAAGACCTCGCCCTGAGCCAAGGGAGCAGGGAGACCCATGCCTTGAAAAATGTGAGACACTGAGCACAACTTAGCAAGTACAAACCATGATTCCTCACGCAGTTCTCTGGCATATTGTCACTTTTACTCGAACTGAAATGCAAGCATGGACTTGTAAGATTTTGACACTTTGTAATGGAGAACGAGTCTCAGGTCTCATTTGACACAGCAGCTGGTGACATTGATCCCACTGGCCTCTAAAAATTCAGATGTGCTATTCAACTAATTAGCAGCTGCACACTCGTATCATCATGTCTGCTCTGAATATGAAGTACTTTCACTGTGAAATATTCATGAGGTTAGCCCAATTCTTTGGTTTGTATTTGAACATTGTAGTTGGGGAAAAGGCACGTAAATATGGCATTTAGGGTTGTTAATATTTACACGATACTTCTACTTAATGATCTTATTTAATGTCTCTGTTTTCGTAAACTTGAAAATGTGTGATCTGCTGCACGGCAAAATTCGGTGTCTATAGCAGAGCAATAGCTTAAGGGATGCCTAAATGAGAAAGGGGATTCTGATAATGGCTTTCATCACCTTTCTGTGCGAGTGTTGAGGTCTGTCATTATCCACACATGTGTCCCTGCACATGCTGCACTGGCTTGCAGAAATGCCAGCTCCCATTTCCTCCTCTTCAAGGCCCTAATTAACCACATGCAGAGTGGTGTTGGTGGGGGTACGGGGGTATAACACACACATTTCAAAGGATGAAGCTTTTAAATTCTCAAAGCTGAGCTCATTAGAAACGGTAATGACACAACTGCAGAATGGCAAATGTACGCCTTATCTTCTCCTCAACTACTGATCGTAGAGAAATGGTCAACATTACTTTGCCAGTTCATGGTCAAATTTAGACCTTTACCACCAGCTAATGAAGCTCATTTCATTGTGAAAGGACAAGAACGGAGGCTCAATCCACTGTATTGAACCCGACATCTATTCCCTTACAACGGTCAGTTCCATTATTCTGTCTCAAATGGCCCAAGGGTTGTATCTTTTAATTAGATGCATTTTTAATCTTCAGTCGTCAAAATCTTTGAGAATTTTCATTTTGGCCTGTGTCCCCCTCCTCCTAAGTAGCCTTTGTGCTCATGAAGTGATAAGACACCTGGCAAACAGTCCAATTCCGAGCCATTCTGCATTGTCTTTCCTCTGCAGTGGTCTTATGACTGAGGCATGGGAGTGCAGGATGATAACTCTGGTATTTTAAACAGAGTCAAGCCTTTGCTGCACTATCGATTTGGGGGAGGATGCCCAGCATTACAGTGATAAAGTGCTCCCTCATTAAAACCGATTACGGCTCCTGTTCTCATGCAAGAGCTGCCGAAACAGGACCACGCCGCTGTGCCTTAACAGAGTGTTCTCATATGGGTGAGGGTGGGGTGGAAAGGACTGTCTTTACATCCGCAAAAAAGACGTGCGAGGCAAGTGGTGTCACTGAAGGTATATTTCAAATTCAGAGGAGTTGTCACGGTCATCTTGATGTTGTCCGCGTCTCGAAAACGAGTCCCCTTGGTGACGCCCTTGATCTCGGGAAAGAGGAAAAAAATAACACAGAGCCAGTTCAGGTGAGAAGGGAGGTTGCTCAAGCACATTAATGTTCTTCTCGGCCAGGAGCAGTTTGGTGCTCAGGACATTGGGCCTCGTTCACAACTGTGTGCATGCACACGTTTTGTACTTGAACATCTGATGGAAAAAAATCTCTGGTTCATCAATAATCTATTAGTTGAATTTGATTTTACTCAGCAGCTTTCGGGGGGAAAAGACCCAGATGCACAACTATCGAAAGTACCTTCACCTTTCAAAAATGTAACAAAAATAATTAGAAAGGGGAATTTTCTAATGAGTTGAACAAACACCTCATCACTTTTGACCAGTCGCTCATTCTGTGGAGTGAGATCAGGTGGTCCTTGTTTAACGGATGCTGGCTTGCGATGTAAAAAATGTATGTTAGTCAAACTTCACTCCTCGGAAGCCTTCAAGATGGTTAGTGCGCGCAGTTCTTCACTTGAACCATAATGTCGCTGATGTCGTTTTGACACATTGAATGGAGGGGAAGATTGGCGGGGTTTATGCATATCGCAGATTACAGGCACAAGCCCGTCAGTTAGAAAATTAATTCTGATTCATTAATATATGCATGATGGTCAAGGGAAAATAGACCAGTGCTCATGTGCCATCAGTTGTGATGGTGTGTAGGTATGTAAAGAATATTTCTACATCTTTTTTAGTGAATGAGGCTCATTGTGAGCAGGCGTGTTGTCATGCTGAAGCTGACATAAATTGCCCTGCCACAAGTCTCGCCTCTTCTCACGCACTGACCAAAGCAAGCACCGTAGGATCTCTTAGTAGGTGGGCTGGTTGATCAGCTGGCCTACACTGAACAGAAAAACATTTGGACACTTGAAATGTACAATTTTGTGAAACTTTTCCTGGAACTTTTCTCACACATCCACTTGCGTTGGGGCCTCTTGGATCAGTGACCCACCAACAAGCCTTTATTCGCAATACCAAGCAAAAGATAAACACAACGCATATCAAATTCTGACAAGAGTTGAAATACAACTTATTATTGTCTGTTGTCTTTCCATGTCCAGGAAGCGATACAGTCGAGTATGGCAGCCTACAGAAACTTGTCTTTTGAGGAGGTGGTGCATGATCTCATCAAGCAGAAAGACATAGTGAAAAAGAAAGACGCCCACATCAGGGAGCTGGAGGACTACATAGATAACCTGCTGGTACGTGTCATGGAGGAAACACCAAGCATACTGCGGACACCTTATGAGCCTAAGAAAAAGGCAGGTAAACTCAATAAAAAATAAAAAGTAACAGAATCGACAATAGAGACAAGTTGGGCAGTAGTTTGCCCATCAGTATCTCGCGGTAAATGAAGTGGAAGGAAAAGTTCATGATTTTTCAATGTGAATTTTAATAGAACACACTTAATCTTTTCCTTCAAGTCCAATTACATATTTCCATTCATAAACTGTTAAAAGCGGCCAAAACTGTGCATTTTAGGTACGGCGGTACCCCTACTTACGAAATTAATTGGTTCTGGAAGCAATTTCTTAAGTAGAACATTTTGTAAGTAGAGACAAGTTTTCCATGTAAACGCCCTAATATGTTCCAAGGCCCCCAATATTCAGACAGAAATGTTTTATAAAGCATAAAAATGTATTAAAACATGTAACGAATACATGTTACAATTAGATTATTGCACAATAAATGAGAGTTGTGCATAATGTAAAAAAAACAAATAATAGAGTAAGGGATAAAAATGATGGTCGTTTACCTTTTAATTGTTGTCCTCATCGCTTTTTGCCCCCTTTGGTTCATGTTCTTGCTCAGAAGTGGTTTTTGCCTCCTGGCGTTTTGTAAAGATGATTTAATAACGTGGCGACTCTCGATACATTACGGTCATATTCTTTGGCGAGATCAACCAAACGCATTCCTTTTTCATACATTTCTATTATCTCTTGCTTTGTTTGAATGGACAAAAAAAAACGATTTCTCCTTTTTTTTTTCTTTTCCTCGTTATGTAATTCACTTAAAACTATCGGAACACCTCATGGCCCGAGGGGCGAATGACGAAGACGCTGCCTCGACATATCTATCACATACAGTATCTATCTACCTGTCTATCTACACGCAAAGACACATACGGTAGAGGTCCCTCTTAGCCAATGGGATGCCAGGAAGATGCTAGGTAATAGCCAGTGGCAGAGCAGCTATGAGTATGTTGCGTTCAGGAAACTCTGGAGCTGCGAGTAGCGGCCCATACTTTTAACTTTCGTGTCCTAACAAGAGGCAATATTTTCCTGTTGATGCGTTTCGTAACTTGAAAATTTCGTGTGAAGAGACGTTCATAAGTAGAGGTACCGCTGTACTTTAACAAACTGACATAAACTCAACTGTGCATTTAAATCAAATGCAGTGATTTCACACAGCTCTGTTTCACGTTCACTTTTTGCACTTGTGAGGCAACAGCGCTCTGTTGCACACTCATCTTGCTCATCGTGTGCTTTACAAGCTCTTGGGGTTCAAAAGAAGCCAAATTTATGTTTACTAGAAGCTGAGGAAGCAAGCATATGCTGTTTATTAAAAAGTGATGGTGATTAAACCATTTGTAACACTTCTGTTTACACTTACACACATTTTAAGGCTGCCACATTTAGCCTGGCTGTTAATTCCAGAGCTGTTTCCTCAGATTGGCTCTCCTCCCTTGCTTAGTATTGTTTTAAATGAACAAAGTCTACATTCTTAATTTTCCTGAGGTGATGCTTACTTTTATTTCAATTGTGAAGACTATCATTTAAGGGCATCGGTGAAAGTTTTTTGCTGGAAACGCTATTTTTACTTGAAGTGCAATAATCCTAATTTAAGCATGTTGCTTTATATTATGCTGGAATTGAATGACATATTTCAAATCTGTCTCACCTTTAAATGATGCCGGGGAATGTTCTTATTTGTGATTTATTTCCCGGCCTTCTTCTCTCGTTCAATACAAAGTACTGGGTCATATGTATTGATTGACGCAGCTCTGTTACATTTGAATACTAATGTATTTGTAAGGTACTTGATGTCAGATTGCTACTGTATCCGAATACCCTGCCTATGACTTCTGTGTGTGTCTCTTACACTGGTACAAAAAGGCTTTTATTATGGATTTGTACTGCTATGTATAATCCTAACGTTTAAAATTGTTTTTTATATGTCTTGTACCACAGTATAACACAGCACTTTTCTTTCTTTGTGTATCATCCGAAGAGTCCAAAAACAATCCATCTCAATCATCATGTCTTCTCTACAAAATCGGTAACATTTTTTAGACAGAAACTGTAAACTCATTTGACTCTGTGTTGTCATCACCTTCAAATGTTCAGTTAGCTGCAAGAAAGCTGTTGAATCGCATTGCTGTTTCAAATAGAAGCAAGAGGAATGTATAAAAAAAAAAAGAAAAAGAAAAAAAAGCCCATGCACACATCTTTAGGTTTACATTTATTTATTCTTTTAAAAGAAAGCAGCTGCATCTTGCACAGTGTTAAAGCATGTGTTGTATTGGCAGTATGGCAGTCTTACACCCAAAGTTACAGTTGATGACTTTAACTCATTCACTGCCAGACTTTTTCTGATCCTCTTTTACCCAAGCGTTTGAAAGAATTTGTAAAAAAATATGAATCAATTCCTGGGATTGAATGTCTGGACTGTGAAAAGACAAATACATTCATCAATAGCAGTGAATGAGTTAATCACCTGCTCCTGTCAATTATATCATTCCTGTTGTATGTGCTCCAATTTTGCTCTTTAAGATACCAAATTCACAGGTGCGATTGAGTGTTCCTTCAAAAATATTTGTTATGGAAAGCAACATCATTTTCTGCTCATCATTTTACCTGAATGTATGTGGTTTTGTACAGAAAACCAAACTCTTTTATTAGTAAATATACTTCAGTTGAATTATAATTTCAAATAATATTGCGTCAGATGTAAAGGTCAACAAAGTCATTGAACATTACTTGCCTTCCAATTATTTGTTAATTCCAGATAGGCATGGGATGCGGTATGATAACAGATTGCAGTATCACGGTAATAAAATTACAGCTCTAAAATGTCCTCTCTGCAAGCAGGCGAAATCATATTGAAGCTGCTTACAAGTGCCCCCCTAGCCCCCCCAAAAACCAAACAAAACGAAAAGCTCATTGACAATTATTGTGGTAATTGAAACCTTGACTATTTAAAACCATGGTAAACTGTCAAACTGGTAATCGGCCCATGCCTACTGCCAAAGAAAAGTATTTCATTTAGGTTTTTGACTCAATTGTTGGACAAACAGATAATTGGGATGTTTGTGTATTTTTTTTATTTTTTAAAAATTGGGGGTTTTTTTAAACACAATTGCAGTGTAAAGGTGGAAAGCTGTGTGATTTAGCGATTAGCCCAATTTAGCATGGATACTGTACTAAATTGTAGATAAGAATCAGTTTCCAATTCAGGAAAATCCCCTCACTGATTGCCTTCTAATACTGTATGTGCTCTAGTGTGACCTCTCGTTACACACTCGTTACCTATTGCTTTTAAGTGCGTACGCATAGTTAGAAAGCTTAAATGGACCTCCCGCACGGGTTTTTAATATTTCTATTGTATTCAACCCTTGTATTGTCACATCCCTTTCTTAGTTGACTTACCGTTCATTTTTCTTTTATGTTCATATTGTTGTGCTTTAAAATATTTGAAAATGCATCCAGTGTGGATTTACAAGTGCAGTAAAAAAAAAAAAAAAAAGGAAATTGTAGACAATTCAGCATCTGTTTTTCATTAAACGTAAACTTCACAGTGGCAAACCGCTGTGAAATTAACTCTCAGGAATTTAAATTATTTTGCAGCTCAGGCATTTTTATTGCTAAAGATGATCCTACAAATGAAATAAATCTATAGATTCCTATCAGCGTGATAGACAACAGCATGTAATTTATGTTTATTCCCACCAGGTGCCTGCAGAGTGAAGGCACGCAGCAGCTATCTGCTGTACTCAAATGATGAAATATGAATACTAAGAATGAGATACGTTAAACATTGAACACATTTGGACCCTGAAGGGGATTTAGTTCACGTGAAAGAAAGTGATTGTGTTGAAATGAATTAATTTTGCCTGTCATTTTTTTTGCCTTTTAGCTTGATCGCTACATTTGCTTTATGCTGCAATATAATTTGGTTCTTTGGTAGATGTCAGACTGCAACACGTAAATCTAAAATGAAGAGCATTTTCAAATCATTTTCTAGCTCAACACTGGAAGGGGGTGACTATCATTATTGTACTTCTTCTTAGCAGCCTCTTTGCATAATGTTTTTCATCCAGTCAGTGCCGCTTTTTGAATATGCAAAACACTAAATATGCTCGGAGGTAATGTTTCCTGTAAAATCCACAACTATTCTCTCGACAGCAATCAGAATCAGACACATGGCCACAACATGTCTGATTGATGTGTGGAATTGTTGTGGGTGATTGTAGCCCGCTCCATAAGACATTGCAAAAGTTTTGATGAAGCTGATGCACAACTAGAGGTGAGGATTATGTTCTTGCAGTCTTCTTGTCCTGCTTTGTCTAACAGTTTAACACCGTTTTAAAAGCAATGTAGGACTTTATTTGATCATACAACTCAAGTTATTTAATGCGACGAGTTACCCTAAATTGGTCTATATGCCACTGACATTCAGAGATTTGGCTTCTGAATGTGTCCCCGGTCTTCCAAATCATTCATCCACATGCCCCCTCGTCTAACTGACAAAAGTCATTGTATGCTCTGTTAATCATCTCAATAGAAACACTTTGTTCAAGCAGAAGGGTTGCGTTATGACCAGTGTGTAAAGTGTACCTTCGTGAAAGCTTGGAGGTACAGTAAACTGACATATATTACATTAATATTTGCCTTCAGTGGCAAGTTTGAGGTTTTTAAACCAGCATGTTTGGAAATAAGGTTGTATTGACTTTTTTGGGGCAAGGGGATTCAGGAACACGGTTGTGTTTAAGGTTTAGACAAAAGTAATTCAGAAATGGTGACTGTATATTAAGTGCCAATTGTAAAAGTACTCCTTCATAAGAATGCTTACTCATACTTTATGATTAAACAGTTGCAAAAATCATTTTAAGCAACACTATTACTATTGCTGTAATTGAATTCCAAAAATACTCTGGATGCTTTGAAAGTCACAAGCAAGATTGTATTGTCCTGTTCAATAAAGTCACTCTAATGCGGACTCACTGCTCTTGTGTTATTTGTAGAAGCAATGCAAAAGCAAATTGTATTGTGCAGTTCTATCTATAGTATTTATTTTGTTATTTATGTGGAATGCAAACCCAAGTACATTTATGACATTGAATATCTCTGAAAAATACAAAACTTTTAATCACGTTGAGTTTTGGTTTCTTCTCCCTGCCTAAAGCAGAAATTGCATGGCTGAGGCCTCATATTGTGAGTTCCAAGATTGCTCGTTAAAACTCCACTCATTTGTCAGTGTGTTCAACAAGACTGTGTGAACAGGTTAATGACAAAAAAAATCCCAGGTGGATTACTGCTTGTAGTTTGCCATCTGCAACAGAAACAAAATGGTTACCGGTGAAAACATGGCAAATTCACTCTTTGACAACCCCTTTGGATGATTTAGAATAAGGATATAGACATAGCCGCGCTCGTAGAGCTGATTCACTAACATGAGTCATGATTAAATTTTCATCCAGCGTGATAATTTATCATCTGCTTTGGAAGACACTGAACACAAATATGTTTGTAATTGGGCTTTATTTAGGTGTCACCTGTTGTATTCATGAACTAATTGGCAAGCTCATTGTCGTCTTTACACATCCATCACCAACTCAGATTACCAACGTGGCAGCTTGTGCTGCGCTGGCACGTGTCACCCGAGTGCCTCATAAATTAAAGCCCATTAGCAACATGTGCTTTATATCACATTGCTGTAATTTGAGGAAATATCCCACAAATTGTGTGTACGCGGGAGAGCCCGCGTGTGCCATAGAAGGCCACCCATGGGTCACCTGCACGCACGCCTTTTAAATATGAATGGGCATCATAGTGGTGGATCAGTGTCACCCTGCACGCGTCTGTGGATGGAATGGCCTCTGGCAGTCATGGAGAAACTTGTTTGCGAAGAAATTCGGCAGATGGAGGAGGTGTTTCAAGAGAAAAGCAGACCTTTATGGGAGGCTGTCCTGAACTTGGTGGATGGACCGTGGGCCAGATGTCAAGGTTAACCCCCTTCAACTCCCCAGAGTGTCGACTCCACCCTTTCCTCCAACGCTGGACCCTTTTGTTGCATCGTTAGCTCATCTAAAAAGCTCAGCTGGTGCTTGAGATAAATCAGGTGTCAAATGTGCTGCTGATCCTAATGTTGACTATTGTGTTGAAGGCATTGTCTCTTTGATAGCTGCCACGCGTCTGGTATCAGGTGAACAAAGACAGATGACAACTAGAGGAAAGAGACAATGTGTCAACACCAAATACTGGCCCCAACTCATTTAGATCACTAAGGGTACGTACATCGAGTGGCGACGACATAAGAGCCAATACAAGAACCGGTTCAAAAACTAAAAAAAAATTGAATATTGCTCATTTTTCATTAAAGCTGTCAGAAAATCATTTGATTGGACACTCATTGTTTTGGTTGTAGTTCATAGAGTCATTTCATTCCGTCTGGCCAATCAGTGATGGCAATGTACTGTAACTATGATGCTAATGCTCAATAGGAGAGTGGGCTAATTTGTGCCAAGGGGCAAGTAGTGCCACCCCTGTTATTTAGAAAACCAAGAAATTGGTCATGTGACCACATATTTTTTGAAGAGGCATGTGTTCAAGTGGCGAAATTCCTTGTTGAAGGAAATTGGCTTTTGATGATGTAAAAATTTTAAATAAACATTTAACAAGTACTTTTGTATTGAATTTGTCTTGCTGTTATGCAGCATTATCGTTTGTGAGATTAGAATGATCTTTTTTTACTTCCGTTATCAATGGCACAATTTACCCCAGTGATTTCTGACTAATGGCACAATTTACCCCACATTCGGGGCAAGTTGTGCCACAAAACCACTTTTTTTTTCTAAAGATATATTTCGTCAAACAGTTTAAGATCCAAAGTGATTGCTCCCAGGGATGCACAACGTCTTAAACTATATGTACATATTTTAGTTGGAGGCATTCCTGTGATCCCCTTGCGTAAAAGGCACTTTAAGTAAAAATTGGCACTACTTACTCCACTCTACCCTACAGTGATGATCATAAAAATATTAAAAACAATGTTTTGGTAATAATTTTATAATAAGAGTTGAGAATTTAAATTCCCACTTTTTTTTTCTCAATGACTTTTTTATCGTTATTTTTCATCAAATACATAAAATTTGCATTGCATTGTTCTTGCAACAAAATTGGCCATTCTGAATACATTAGAATACAGTGGAAAACTAAATTTACCCCACTACTCCAATTTAAATAGTGAAACTCATATATAGAATGACCCTTGGCCAAATGCCAGGTTTTTGTGATATGAAAAAATGAGACTTTGTTATGAGTTTTTTATGACATAATTATGAACTAAATAAAGTGATTTTTTTTTTTTAACTTCTAAAGTATTTAGTTTTAAAGTGGAAGCCAACCTAAATATTTTTTTTCAAGAATATGTGTTATGCAGGCTCATTAGTTGGCATTCTGATGAATATTGCATTTGTGAAATATGAATTAAGCAGCAAAATCCACCCATTTTCAGTCATCTCAGGGGGTGACTATTTTGTCACTTCTGTCGACGTAAAATGACATCACGGTTGCTCAGATAACGACCAATCATGGCTCAGCTTCAGAAAACAGGTGAGCTGTGATTGGACGTTACCTTCTTATAAAAAAAATAAAATAAAAAAAATCAGCCAATTTTGAACTTTGATTGGTGGTCATCAGCAGGATAAAAGCATCAAACAGGTTGCTCACTGCTTACATGAAGTGCTGTTTACTTTTCAGTGGATAGATCCCATTAAAACTTTACTGCATAGCTTGCTAAAGCCATGCTAAAACTAGAGTAATACAATCAATCAATCAGTCATCTCCTGACTTCACAGCACAGAGGAGCCCTGCTGGAATGCTGCTAAGCTGCAGATGTACCAGCCAAATTACTCCAGAGGGGGAATTACCAGGCCATAAATCCAGACGTCATGAAGTCGACTGCAGCCTATTTCACGGTCAGAAAAAAAAAAAATAAATCTGTGCAACTTGTTTTCATTACCTCCATAAAGTGCGTTTCGTTTTAAAGGAGCTCAAATGGCTCCGGACAGATCTAAACATGTTTGCATATAAACATACATGGTCTTGAATCACTCAGACCTCCACCATGTTGTGGCAAGCCTTTTTAAATGAATGATCAATGACATAAGCGTCAAACTCAAGACCGGGGGGCCAGACCCAGATCCGTCACATAATTTAATGAGGCCTCCTAAAGCAAACAATTTGTGTCTACTTCCTGGGTTGTTTTTTTTTTCAAAATGGATTTGTTCTTTTTATTTTGGCAGAACATCTTTCCATTTTTCCTTCACTTCTCACACATATTATTATCCGTCACAACAGCCGCTTGTCCAATTAAGCACTATTACGTAAGCGTTTTTTATATACAATATATATATATATATATATATATATATATAAATATTCATGTGAAACCAAAAATCATTGTTGTTTGAGTACTTTTCAGATCATTGTTGTAGCGTCTCTAAGCAAACTAGGCAGATAGGTATATGTTTAAATTTGCCAACATGAAATCTGCTTCCTATTTTACCTGAAAGACATGATTTTTCTGACCTAATTATTTGGCCCTGGCTTCAGGCCACGACCCACTCGCTCTTCTCTAATGCAGAAGTGTTGACTCTTGAGCGATGTCTGCCATATCGTGGTGAATGCTACACGGGAAACTGCAGCTACCAGCTCAGTCCTCTGCATGTTCTGCAGGTTTAACATGAATTTCAGTAAATTCTGATTTTACGCTAAGTACCGTAACATTCTCAAGTGATAATGACTATTTGTGCTTATATGCAATCTAGTGGAACCTTTCAAGTCACCTGCTGGACCTTTTTGTGATTTAACCAATCTGTGTAGAAAATGAAGGTTTCCAGTGTTTTTTTTTAAAAAAGCTGTGCCGCAGTTTTATGATGGCTAAAGTGAGTCATCTGGAAGAAATTACTGCTATTTAGGTTATTTTCTGTAAGGGCTAAATGCAAACAAATTGGGGTCAAGTGTGTCAGCAACAGATTGCGTTTAGAGGTTGCGCTGTATTTTACTTGACCACAATATCCTTTTGCCTATTTCATTCAAACGATTTTCATGGAAGTAGCAGGCAAACAGGGAGTCGAGTCAACACAACCACTGGCATCAGACAGTTGGCACCAAGTGGGCATCATTATTACTAATTAAGATGTATGAATATGTTGTCTGGCCCTTGACTTGCCATTTGGAATGGGACATTTTTTCCACCAAGCTCGGAAAGTGCCAAGGTAGACGAGGTGAGGGGCATGGGTGCAGGTTGTGCTGCTGCATTGTGTACCTACGGGCGCACTTTAGCGCAGCTGGCATACATGGAAGCGACGCCTTTGGGTGCCAGCAGCTAAACAAGCCCGGGCTTGAGTGGAGAGTTTTGCATGTTTGGGCTGTGATCAAGCAAAGTGTGCCAATGTCTTTGAGTGGCGGGTTTCGTGGTGCTTCTTTACACAGCTGCATTCTCTGGTGCATCATGCATGAGGGCAATAGACAGTTTACAGTTACACTCACTGCCAAAAAACACGACAACTCAGTCTTCTAAAAGAAATTACTGTAAGGGGCTACTGCTGCTGACTTGAATTGGGATAGTCTTTATGTGGTTTTGTCAGGGATTTATCATCTATTTCTTGCCTTCTTTATAGGGGAAATCAACCCAAACATATTTTTTATCAAGAATATGTTCCCAGCAGGCCCATTAGTTGAAACACGGCATTTTGATTAATATTGTGTTTGTGGAATATGAGTTTAGCAGCAAAATCCACCCCTTTTTAGCCATCTCAGCCATTTTGTCACTTCTGTCGACTGAAAATGACATCACAACTGCTCAGGGCTCAGGTAACGACCAATCACGGCTCAGCTTCAGAAACAGGTCAGGCGTTATTGGTCGTTACCTGGGCCCTGAGCGCGAGTGATGTCATTTTCAGTCGACAGAAGTGACAAAATGGCCGCCCCCGGAGATGGCTAAAAACTAGTGGATTAACTCATATTCTACAAAAGCAATATTTATCCGAATGCCTTGGTTTGACTTCCTCTTTAAGAATGGCACTGGTTACGTTGCACTGCAACCACGTTTTTAAAAACTATTTTGAAGAATTAAATTGATCTTTGCTTATGAATGCAGGGAGAAGTTGGGCAAAAACGTTTTATACCATCACTGAGGTACAATGCTTTATGTGCACAGTGTACTTGTATGTAGCATTTTGTTTGCAGCACTGCACTAGCGCACCTTCTTCAATATAGCGGTATGTTTAATACTAATAACGCCTGTATATGGCTCAAATGTGCAAGCTTTGTACTACCGTTACGGGAGTTCACTCATTTTGGATGATTAGTGTGCGTCGCTTCCTCGCTGCTCACCTTTGCAGCACCTGCCAGTGTGGGTCTCATGATGCATTCATCATTCTTATTGGTGCGTGTCCCGTGACCTCACGTAATGCTTTGCGTCCCATCTTCAGTCCGAGCAGAGGTCTAATCAGTCAGGGTAAGTGAAAACACTTGTGGGATTGCGCAAACTGTACTTTGTTTGCCCTTTTTCCACGAGCCCATCGCACTACTGAAACTTCCCGTGTATTAAAATGGGTCAGGCTTCTTTTTGTTTTTTAAATTGTTCCACGGGTGAATGATTTCATTTGAAAACGGCATATCTTCAATAGTTCAGTATTATTTAAGTCATCTAGTCATTAATAATCTTCTGTACAATTTGGAAAAGAGACGCTCCTACATTTTACTAATCGACTGACTAGAAAAAAAAAGTCTATAAGGAAATACATGTCTTTGTCCAGATAAACGTTTGTTTTACATTATATACATCAGTCCTTCTATAATCTACACAGTTTGGCTTTGAGCCAGCTGGATTTGTTCTTCAAATGTATGTTCACCGCAGATAATTGTGCTGCACTTCTCCAAACAGCTCGTAATGTTTGAGTGACGTGCTGCTCTCGGCCATATGGGCTATCATCATCAGGAATTTGCATGCTCTTTTTCCTGCCTCCGATATTATTGACGGTATCCACTGTTTTGAAAGTATCACATTGCTGCGTGAAGACCTATCACGCCTTGACTTGGTGAGCAAGCCGCCTTTGTAGAAGGCTAGAATGCTTACAATTTGCAAGTGAGATGAGTTGTCAAGCTCGGGAGACTTGTGCAGGTGGTGCAATTTGTCTCCCTGTTTTGATAAAAGCCCAAGCACTGAATATTGGCAAAGTGTTGGTAAAGCTCAAAGTGTCTGTGAGTTCAGCGAGTGCTGCAATTAATTATGCCGACGAAGTTTTGACACACATAATATTATGCTGTCACTCTCATAGGCCCGGTGTCTTCATCCCTTAGTGGTAATTTATGGATGTCTGTTAGTCGTCTACTCAAGGGTAGGAAAGACTGATTGTCTGCATGATTACATTTATGAAAAACATCGATAAATGAATAAAATATTTCATGACGTCTCCTTATTTATTATATGAAGTCCTCTAACTAGTGGGGAGTTTTTTCATGAAGAAAATGATACATAAGAGTAAAACTGAAGCATTCTCTCTTTGCCTTCTTCATCTCGCCCTCTTTTACTCCCTCATTCTCATGTCGTCTACTTCCAAATTTTTTTCTTTCTTTTAGAAATGGCACAGACACATACACACACACACACACACACACAAATGTGACTCACAAAACTTTACAACTGAAAGGAAATGTTCACCATCGAGTCGACAAAGATTTCCTGGATTTACATAATTGCTCTTTCCGGGTCATGTTTGTCATTTCCCTGGACAGAGATCTGACAGGAAGACAATGTCCAGCAGAAAAACACCAAGGAAATTCCCTCAAAACAGCACTATAGATTATGGTAAAACAAGTAAATTTATGAAGTTTTATTTCACATTAAAATCACTGCTTTGTATTAAATATGAAATACATAGTATGGGTGGAAAATAAAGACTGTAACCATGTGAGAGCTAGTGGTGTACCGCCGCTAAAGCACTAGCCACTATCTTTGGCATGTTGTCATACAAATCAGTGTACAAATGAATATTTGTGGGCCGTAAGCCACATATCCGCGATTGTTATAGTTCAGTTGAGCTCCCCCTAAGTAATCTCTGAATATCTTATTTTCCTACATTTTAGCTGCAAAAAATAGTGTGACACCATTGCAATGTAGCATAGTGTAATACAGTAAATTGCTGTCATTGAAAATAGGAACCTGACAGAGACAATAAATACAGTATTTTTTTGTTCTTTTTTTTTCTTGCTATGTGGCTGTTATATGAAAACTTATGATTGTGGAAAGGCACAATTTGTGTTGTGTGTTGACCAATCATTGTGTCAAGGTCCTGTACAAAAAGCGGAGTGTGCCAATAAGTGGTGTGGAGCCGTTTCTTTGGTAGCTTCTTCACACCTTTTGACTCTGGAAACTGAAAATTGTCAAATGTACAAAACAGAAGCACCCTGGACTTGTTAGGTGAGTCTTGGTCTTACTATGAATATGATCACATTTGTCTCACAATTATTTCCAGCTCAAAGGATTAATAATCCTGTTTGCTTTGTTTTTTGCTGATATTTGTCCTGAAAAGCTGTTGTTCACCAGGCTAGCTTAGCCAGATCAGCGTTCCGAGGAAGCAGCAGTCGCAGGCGAGTCGCTCGACTCAGCGGTGGGAGCGTTTGAAACATGTCCTCTCTCCTCAAGCGGTGAAGCAAAACCAAGTGGAGTGTGCTCGGCGGGCCACAAGAGCACCATTGTTCTTCGTATTAATCAAACTGAAGAACGGCAGGTAGCATTTCTCGAGCTCACCCCGCACACACACGCTGCCAGCCTTCATGAATGGAGTGCTTTTTTAGCTGGCAGCGATTGGCCATCGGAGCTCCGAGAGGATGTGTGTCTGTTTAATTAGTGTGATGAGCTCAGCAGAGTTTATGTGCAGTGTCAGACACCAGGTATTAACCCCTCGAGTTTGACCCCGCGAGGGGGGCGGCCCACCTCAATCTTGACATCTCTTTCTTTCCTCTGTTCTCACTTTCTTCCTCTTCGTTAGAAAAAGACAGATTATATAAGGAAAATAGACTGGAAGAGGAGGAGATGGGCTGTGGCCTCAGTCTATGTTTTATATCAGCCTCTCTTCCTGAAGAAAATAACACAGGTCAATACATTTTAATTAATTAATTTTCAAACAGATGCAATTAAACTATTCAAGATGTTTTTTTGCGCTGATTTCGAATCTGCCTTCGTTTTTTCTTTAGCACATCATGTTTTCATACTAATGATAATAGTAACATGTTTAGTACAATTTATGAGTTAAGGGTTATGCTCTTTAACAGTTGGATTTTTTTCTGAAATGTCATAGGTATAAATTCCAACGCATGGTAAAATCTGTATTGCGCAAGCCTTTATAGATCAAACTTATACTGTAAACAAAAAATGAAAATATCTCCAAAACTTGATGTGCTATAAAAAAAGTAAAGACATTTTTTAAATCAGCGTAAAAATTCATTTAGGGACACATGAATTCATCTCTGACCAATGTAATCTATTTATTCTAATATTTGCCGAGATGCTGTGTTTCAGTGGAAACTCTAAGGTCAAAAACAACCTGACCCCCAGATACTGGATTGACCTCAGGTTATTTCAGATTTTAAAATGATTCCAAATTCCCAATTCTCACAGGAAATAATGAAAATAAAAATGATCAATTCCAGGGTTTTATGGTCATAATAAATTCTTCTAACACACAAATGTTAAAATTCATTGACCTAAATGAATGATCAAGGTCACATGTGAACATGTTCCCAGATGGACATTATAAATTTCACGTGGTAACTTATCGGTTGTATAAAAGTAACTGCCCCCCAAAAAATAACTGCTGTAAATTGTTAAAACAACAGAGATGGCTGTAAAACAACAACTTTGATAACAAGCAACAAGCCATTGCGAGTCTGGACTTCTGTATATTCTTCTTCTCTTTGTATTATTTGTTTTTGCACACAAATGTGATCGCATTTTGAATAGTATGACCTCAGGGGTGTTCTTGTTTAATAATTCTACTCACTGTATTACTATATGCCTTCACACAGGCACCTTTTTTTTGTAGTTTCCTAACTGGATTAAACTTGATCTATTCTAAACCACCCAAAAGTTATTGAAAGAGCCTTCAAGCTAGTGAAGAGTCACATTCAAAGATGATGGTTAGCATTGTGGCTTTGTTCAGTTTGTACCATAAGCAGTCATTTAAGTGGCTCATAGATCATTCATTGGCAGATGACTTTAGACGAGTGTTAACATCACCCACAGGCGCTCTCTTTTAAGCATTTAACCACAGATGTGTTTTCCTTAACAACTTCAGCTGGCTCTTAAAAACCATGAATAGATTGGAAAATGTCCTTACCATGTACTTTCCAAAACGGCACTAACCGCTAGGGCATAGCTTTGCATATTGATCTTTATTGTTTTTTTGCACTGTAGCACAGGAGAAGAATTATTTAATGGTTTACATACCTCTTTTACTTATAAAGGGTTGAGGTTTTTTTTTGCATTCCTTAAAGAGTTTTTGTTTTTAGAATATTACAGCTAATAATTCGCAAAAGTGTGACATGGCCAATGCTTTGACACACATTTTAAAGTTGGAGGGCATATAGAAGACACTTGCACTGAAGAGTTATGGTAATGATTTAAGAAACTCGTTCGGATTAACTCCGTAAATGGTTAATTTGTCAAACCGTCTGGCAGTCATTTCAATACTTATGTGGCCGAACCCAGCGCGGGATTTTTATAAGAGGACATCATAAGGGTATTCCACACGCACTTTTTACAAGGAGGTGCAGAAACAGTTTTTCAACTGAATATCATTGTTTTGTCCAGTTTTTATAGAACAAGAGTGATCTGCCACATGAAGGAGCAAACATTGCAAAACAAGTGTCAAGGTGGACGTTTTTGAAACAACACTTACAATTTCCCTCTGAATGTAGTAGTTTGTGAAAACAGAGTAGATGCATTTGTAGTATTCAGTGTGGCTGAGCAAGTTCATCACAGGCAAAACAACAGTTCCCCATAACACCTTTGTTGCGTTTGTTCAGCTAATGTTTTGAGTGTACATTTAATACTCCCCTTAAACGACACGGCATTACTTACGATACACACCATACATTAAGTTCTAAACTAGGGCTGAACGAATTTGACTCCCCCCCCCACCCACACACACACACACACACACACCCACACATGCCCACACAATGTTGCAATTGCAATTTAATAAATGCAATTGTTTTGTCAAGGTCGTCTTCCCGTGTACAGTATTTATTAAAAAACACAGGAAATATAAAATGCGTAAACATAATTATTAGTAAATCGTAAATCAGATTACACCGTAATGCAAACTAATCTGTGACTTTATCACTTCAACTTTTCATGTTTGATGAAACAATGTGTCAATATGCACTTACTAAGCACTGAACTTACTGTATGTAGACACTATATAAATAAATTGAGTAATTCTTAAAGACCGTATACATGCACCTATTTAAAAAAGGGTCCATTTTTTTTCTCTTTTTCCAAATTGCAGCCTTCGCGATTTGAAAATTGCCTTCGTAGACTTTGCGATGTTGATTTAAATTCGATTAATTGTTGAGCCCTATTTTAAACTCATACATAGGCCAAAGAAGGGCCTTCAATAGATGCTTCAATGACAATGCATTGGTGTGCAGGTTCATTGTGAACAAAAACTGTTTTGTCAGTTTTTACAGGTCGGTGACGTGTGAAAATACACTTAGAGAAATTATATTTCGAAAAAAGGCACCTTCTCATGGTAACTCATCCTTTACATTTTAGCGGAAATGCAAAATGTAATTGGTAGAGTGATTCAGGGCCTGCTCGGCTATCCTAATATAATGGTTGGCACAAAGGAAGTGAGTAACATAAAAGTGAAGTCACAGCATGTCAGCTTTCTACCAGGCAGTGTTTGCTGCACACTCTCGGAAAACACTTTATTAATTGGATTTAGATATTTGCAAAATGATCTATTTAATGGGATTACCACTGGTATAATGATCTTATTTATAAGGGAAGCAATCCAAGCTTTGGGGCGGGCTGATAATACATTTCCAGCTCTTTGGCAGTTAATGTTGTGTTACAAGGGGAGATAAAGTTAAAGTCCCATTGTAAGTGAGTAGGTAGGTTAGCCCAGTGAAATGGAGCCGATACGGTGGCAGGTCAGACGGGCTTGAGTGGCCGCAGTTGCATTCCAGAGGCCTGTCTGGACTGCAGGTTCAAACCTGCTGAACTCCTTACAAGTTCAAAAAAGACATAAAGAGGGACGGAGAGAGATAGAAACCCCCACCGAACCACCTCAGCAGCATAATGGCCCTTTTTTTTACATCTTTATCCCCTTCAATATCGCAATAAAGCTTTTACAGGCCCTGTTTCCACTTTAATGCCGGGATGTAATGTCTTACCTTCTCCTCTTAGCATTGCTAACTGAAAACATGATACCGTCAGAAGCACTTAAGACGTGTATGAGTCATGTGTTCATCGGAATAAACGACAAAGAAATATAAATGTAAAAATACGTTGTGATTCTTTAACTGCATGCTTCTCATTTGCCAAGATGTCTTCCTTCATAAGCTCCGACTTGTATCTTCATGTTGTGTAGTGTCACTAATGGAAAAAGTATGTAAATGCACTTCTTTTCTGCATAGCACGCAGACTTTAAAACATTACCATTTCAATATGAGGTTTGATTTATGTGTTTAAAAAATAGGTTATAATCTTCCACTTTAAAAGGATGTATTCTCAAATGGGATTATGCTAATAGACTGCAATTTGCATAAAACGGGTGGAAATATTAAACCAGATTAAAAAATGTTGAATATTTAAGGGTTTTATCCATGCTGTTAGTCAACAAATATATTCATTCTCCCCGAGAATATTAGAGCCTAAATGTGACACGAATACAGACTGTTTTGCGGTAGCAATGATATTATTCTTAAAATAAGTGTATGCCGCTACATAAGTGAAATGTTTATCAGGCCATTCGACATGGAGTAAAGGAGAATTTCTTTTGGCCATTAGGGCTGCTAGTCCCATGTGGTTCGAGGGTCTTGTGAGCATTAGTGTCAAGAAGCGGCGTGCGGTGCATTTCGGACGTTGGCCTTTCGCGGACTCTTAGGCACGCTATGCACACATAAAGGTAATCGCGCCGTTTTTTTCGAAATTTTTCCCCTTCCCAACGATGTCAAATGCCTGACAATCTTATGCCTTATAACCTTATCCTTATGTATCTCATATGTTAAGAGTGGATTTGTCCCGATAATAGGGTCCAAAACCAGTCGGGGCAGCAATCAAATAATGAACATGTTCAATATTTTCAACCCAAAATCTTTGCGTGTGGGAGGGAAGCCAAGTTCTCCTGTTTTTAGCGGTGTTGGAAGGGATTCTTTTTGTGTGTGGGGAGCTGTGTGGAGTTTATCTGAGCACCCCACACTCAATACGACCAATACTGGTAGATGCCCTATTTTTTTTTTTTTTTTTAATCTTTGGGTGTGGGGTCTGAGAAAGATAAAAAAAAAAAAAAAACCTTTTAAAGGGGAATGTTTTCTCACTCTCACCTGTTGTCTGAAGCTGAGCCATGATTGTTTTCTGAGGCCTGAGCAACTGTGATGTCATTTTCAGTCGACAGCAAGTGTCAAAATGGCCGCACAATGAGATGCTTAATTCATATTCCACAAATGCAATATTAATCAGAATGCCATGTTTTGACTAGTGGGCCTGCATAGAACATATTCTTTTAAAGAAAGTTTTGGGATCGACTTCTTCTTTAAGATTGGAAAAATCCGTATGTGTGCACGTGGCATTAGGTGACCTAATGAGTTCCCAACCACCTGGTGCCATTTGGTCCACAGAATCAGAAGAAAAAAAAAAAGTAAAAATATATTGAGAGCAAAGAGAAAGCATTTTGTGTCTTAGAGTTTGATAAAAATGAGTCATGGATATGTTCAATCGTATAGATTTTTCAAAGCATATATACTATATGGTTTATAGTTAATAGTTGATTCAAAACTGTGTTTGGCAGAAGTAATAACAGTAAGGTCTTGATATCAAGTTTATATTTAAGTACATTACAATGACGTTCTGTTTTATATATTAGTGAACTTGAATAAGTTAGATATTGTGTGTGCACGCGTGTGTGTGTGTTTTGGGTTTTCCTCCTCTTCAGTATTTATTCAGACAAAATAAGTGCTAAGTTTAGAGTCCCAAGTATCATCATAACACGTGAATCCTCCCCATAATAGCTGAGTTTGAAATAGCCAGCTATAAATTTGTGTGCAAACTTGACAACCCTCCTCCCGCTCATTATACTTTTGTGCGGCTTTAATCAGTTGCAGATGTCTGTCTTTTCTTCTTTATCAGCAGTTATAACTCTCTAAATAATTGTTCAAGAGGTTACACTTGATGCTTTTGTGAGCGCCTCGCCTCTTTGACCTGTACTCCATTTCTGTTTTTAAAAAAAACAGTCATATTTGACATATTTGCTGTATTATGTGCCTCGTGGCTTTCCAATTTTGTTGATATTGATTCATGAAGTGCCAGCAACTGTGGTCACTGCCCTATTGAAGATTTATGAAATGGCCATGAGGCACTATTATTCAAACTTAATAAGGCTTTGCTTGTGGAACAATAGCCCATAAGTCTGATCAAATGAATCTCTTGTTTCCAGATTAGGAAGTTAAGTCTTTAAAGATGATTCCAGGTCATCCACAGTGCTTCTGTTGTTACATTTTTCAACAGATTCATCCGAAAGCTAATTTGGGCTTTGTCCTATTTAATTACCTTCTCTTAATACTCACACTGACTCAGTATATCCCGATGATACTTCTCCTACCCCAAGGCTGCCTTATTTTTAATGATACAGCCTCCAGACTGACTGACTTGTGTGAGTGCTTTCTTCGAACATACTCTCGGCAGTCGCTTTATCGAACAGTAACAAGAGCATCCACGCAATAGCACCGATTCATCACATGAAGCCAAAGAGTCCGCGTGAAGGTGCTTGAAAGGGAGTTGAAGTTTTTGTCTCGAGGTGATGGAGGTCGTGTGAGGTGTAAACCGTCAGTTTCTTATTGCTCACATACTGTCGGCTCATCGTGCAGTTTTCTTTTAGCGCGAGCGGTGGGCGTGAGTGTTGTGTTCTGGTGGGCAGAGACAGCTAATGTCCCAGATCTACCGTATGAATAAAGTCATATTGTGAAGTGTGTGGGCTGATGTGCTTGGCAGTCAACCCTGACAAGTAGATTAGCTCTTAGTGGGCCACCTCTGAATGGCATGCGCACGACTCAAGCGTTTCCAGTCACAAAGCTGCATATCAAACATCGAATGCCCGTAAACAAATGAAAGCACATCAAAACATGAGAAATGGGAAGAAACGCCGCATGTTATGTGGCGTCTTCATCGCTGTATTGGTTAACAGGAGTCAAAAATTGGCATGTCTAAAATGTGGGATAATGATTATAAATGTGACAGGCTGAAAAGTAATTACAATTGTCTCACTGTGTTTCCCAATAATGCCTCAAACATTTCTATAAAACTCATTTAAATCTTTCGCAAGTCCAAATTTCAGTCTCGAAAGCCATTTGGCACGTTTTTCACCAGTTTACATTTCGAGGGGATTAGCTCAAGAGCTGAAAATAATCAGGCCAGCTGTCTGCTACAGCGAGAAACCTGCCTCGCCGTCGGGCTTTTGACTTTATTGAGTTCTTATCAATCTGAAGTGAATGCAATCGTTCAAAGTCCTCGTTGAGGCTCTGTCTGTTGTTGTGGTTTTACGCACACAAACAGAATTACATGTCACCTTTTTTTAAAAACGCTAAGCATACAAACACACCCTTGGCTTGTGTGAATGTACAGTGAGGGAGAATTCAAACAGTTACTGTATGTTAAACACACAATACATACGTGATAAAGCCCAACTTATTTGCATTATTGATGTAATTTATGACTTATTGACTTGTTTATGCCACACTTTTTGGTAAAATTTTGTGAAGTTGTCAGAGTGAATGCTTAAAAGACTGCAAGTAAAAGTTAAGCAAGTTAACAACTCTTATTAAGTAGATAAATATATTCTTTCATATAAATTAATGGTTCATTTTATTTTATTTTAGCTTAAAGGTACAGTGTGTAAAAAGTTGCATTTTTTACACATGCTGGAGTTATTCAAGTAAATTTGTGATCGGGTAATTTGTCGCTGAGTATTTGTTGCAGAAAGATGGCGGCAAAACATGGCAGCCTCCTGTAAGGTGAGACACGACCCATGTAAAATAATTAGCGATTACTAAACCTACGGTTCTATTAAAAAAATGTACAGTGATGTGATAGAATTTTTTTTTTTATCATATTATTGAAATGAATCATGTTTTTTTAAATGAAAATGAAAATGAAAAAAAAAATTCTATACATGCTTTCTTTAAGCCTGAACTGTAAGACCAAAACATTTACTAGTATGTATAATAAATCTGGTATTGTTTATTGGAATACAGATTAATTGTTTGTGTTTGTTAAAAAATGCATGGAAAGAAGACCTTGAAAAAAGAATCCTGTGTTGAATTGCAATCGCAATATGGGGAGGAGGAAAAAAATCAGATTATTTTTCAAACTTAATATACGCGTCATTTTAAATGACATGATACGAGTCATTTTAAATGACAATAACTACTATACAACTTATAAAAAATTGAAACATTTTTCATTTGCCGTTTTGGTAAGATAGTAGTTAGTAGCGTCCCTTTGTGCAAAGACACTCCACATGTGTGCACAGTGTATACAGTATATGTCTGTTTAGAATTTGCCATAGTGTGTAATTAACTATTTGTATGTATGTCATTTGCTTGAGAAGTGTTTTAAGCACACGCACTACAGCTGTAGCCCACCATTGTTGTCCTTGTGACAAACACATAACACTCGTGTGCATGTTCTCACAGACTACTACAATAGCAGTGTCATTGTCAAAACATTTGAACTCCAGCAGTTTAATATGCCATTGTCATGTAATCTGATGGCCATAAAGTGTTTGGTTTTTTTTTTTGTCAGTTTTTTCTTTCAGTTAAAACATCGTGTGTCTTATCATTTTAGGAATTGATCCAATTTCATAATGAGTTGACATTGCGAAATAATGAATCAATAAATGAACATCGGCTGTGGCAGGCGTTAGTTGTCATGACCTGTTGTGCATATTTCATGTTGCTCGTTTGAGCCCGGGGGTAGTGTTTGTTGGATTTGTTTTTCAGCTTTAATGAGCTCCGCTGGAATGCGGTGTCTCCCACATGTCTTTGGAAGGGCAGGGCCATCTTATTGCTGCCACATGTTGGGCTGCTAGTGACTCTTCCAGGCTTGTGTGGTCAGCCGGTTCAAAGAGCCGAAGCTCATTTGTTATACAACTTTATGCAAGAGCCAGCCCATGCTTCAGCGTTGTCCTGACCTGCTCTGACCTCGCACACTTTGAGATCATCACGAAGCACTTTTTGGGCGTATAAGATGGCAAATTACTGTACGTCTACGTGAAATCACTTATTTGAGTCTGTTCATTGTTTGAACCCCTAACAGTAAAGCCTGTTGGATGGTTCTGGTGATAGCTCGCAGTTGATCACTGTCAGATCCCGCAGTGGTGCGCCGTGCTACATATGGCAACAATCTGATATGGTAATCCTCAACTGAGGTTATGAGTGACTAGGTGTGGGCTCCATGGATCAGGCCAACTCCATAAATTCTTCTGTTCACTTTTTCTGTGCAACAGTCAAGCCCCTGCTGGGGCTTGACAAGACATATCAGCGGGAGGACAAACCCAGGCCATCAAAAGTAACCTGTGTCTGGCTAAAAAGGAAGGTAGACACATTTGGGGGAGCTGCATTTCAATGTGGGTATTTGTCGCTATTGTTTCATCAATTTTCTCTTTTCACCTCTTGAAATCCAAGTCATCACTGAAAACGACACATTTGCTGCAGATAAGCTCTTTTTCCCTTCCCTAAGTCATTGGCTCCCAGAGTGTTTTGCAGCCTCTTCAGAGCGTTGAGTCTTCCGGGACCTGCAGGTCCACTGCATGTGCTGGCTAGTGGGCCATTTGCAATAATCTCCTTTTTACTGTTTAGAGGCTAATTATGTAACATTACACCTGCCTCCCTGAGCTTGGCTCAGGCATGGTGCAGACTGAGTTGCTCCCCCCAGCCCTAGCCCAACACGCACCACCACCACTCCACTAGGGGTGGTTAGAGTTTCTTAATGAGATTATCCCAAAGCTAAAATCTGCTTTGTGTCCCTTGCTATATGGCAAGATACTGGATCAGCAGAATCAAAGCTGAGAAGGGGGAATCATTGGAAGATGGAGGCAGCCGACCTCGTTTCTGTCTCCTCCAACACCCCCATACCCCCCCCCCCCCCCCCGCGTGTGATTTGGACCGGATTCGTTGCTATCACACATGACATTGTGTGCAAGCTTTGCATAGGAAATAAATATCTTTGTCTCACTCTGATGTTTGCTTGCCTCTATGTTTCCGTGCTTTTCTTTTATCTTGCCGTCCAGTTTCTATTTGCTTTTGGATGAAACTTCTCAGTAGACACTTTAGGAATTGAGGACAGATGGCTTAAACATTGAACATTAGAGAAGAAAAAAACTGTTCTGTCTGTCTGGAATAGGAACTTGTCTGGATGGACTATTATTTTTGTGTGTGTGTGTGTGTGTGTGTGTCATATTAGGCTGCATTTTACTAGAACTTCTGAAGTTTGTCAGTAACACCACAATTTATCATGGCAATTGTGACCCTAATGTCCTTCTTACTTTCAAAGATGAAAAACAAACAAAGAAGTCTGGGTCGAAAAACAAACGCACTAACACTTGTGCTGACTGTACATGCATTCATGCACATTCTTTTTGCACATACAGCAGAAAACACTTATCTCCAATTTTGGATTTTTTTTAAAATTTTCACTTTAATGCGATGTATGTAACACGGAAAAATGATTCATGTAAAAATGTAAACAATGAAAAAAAAATGATGATAAGTGATTTTCACATGACAGCGACGATATGCAAGCGCACAAATGACTTCTGGTAAGACACATTCTCACTGACCGCTGCGGGAGATAACATGTAAATATTTTGCCCACTTGCTCCGAATATGATGTTGATTAAGAGAGTAAAGGTTAAGGTTAGGGAAGGGGCAAGGATTAGTACTATAGGCTGCATCTTGGGTTACCATAACAGCCAGACTGCTGGGACTCGTAATAACAACAGAAGTAATAATAATCACAGACTAATTGATTGAACCCTGTGGGTTCCTTGCAAGAGTCATCTTTGTAAAGTCTAATACCTTCACTATTCTAGCTGAAGTAATGCCTCAGTTACCAGTTTTACTTTACTAATAAAAAAAAACATTATTATTGTTACGAGTAAATGTTTGTTGTAAAATCAGAAGTCAAGGAACAATACTGTAAAGCAGACATACAAGTATACAATTTACAAAAGTGTCATGTGCCTGATTTAATTGGTTAAAAGGAGTTGAATACTATTACTTTAGCAAGGAGCAAATTCCAATTTTTCATTTTCTTTAAGCAGTTAAGTCTCCCTAAAGGTTAAAGCCCAGAACCCCCCCAGGTTAGCAGTAATAAGGATGATATGAAAGCGATCTGATTGGATGCTAACTAAGTATGATGATCTTCCTGCAGTGCCATGACATCATTGTTTCCCCCCACTTGCTCATCTCTAATCTTGCCTTTGAACTTTTTGTGGCCCAACATTTCAGAACCAATAAAATAACAGTTCACTTTTCCAAAGAAATCAGCTTGGTTCAGTTTGGTTCCTTGACCAAATATAATCCACTCCAAATGTTGATGTGATTACATGTCAAGTATAATTGGGTCGCAGGAAAACATCAGTGCGAACGCCGATAGTTGCGCATTACCACTGTTTTAAAACTTAAAATCGGAAATTGTTGAGGGGAAAAAAAGTAATTTGATGGATTTTAAATGTCTCTTCAATGTCATTGTATTTATTCCTCTGTAATGTCAGTGCCAAGCAGTCTGCACAAGATCCTATCATTGCATTGTAGTTTGTTGCATTTCCAAAGAAGCCCAGGAGCCCTCAAGCTATATACTGCTACAGAGAGCTATTTGCTCTGCGTCAGCGGAGTATCCTGTCATGGAGAGAAAATCCCGTTTGAAGTATGGCCCCCGTCTTTCACACTGACGATAATGCTACTGGCTTTATCGTGTCCTCCGTGCAAAGCCCATGTCTTCTCTTTTGTCCGTCTCTCTCTCCCCCACTCCTGCACACCCCCTGGCTTTCCTCTTTTGTGTCACTCTCTGTCACTGTGCACTGTGAAGAGAAGCGGTCCAAACCTTATCCCCCTGAGGCATGCTGGGAAGTGTAGTAGAGTTTATGCTGAGGGATTGTTTGTTTAGTTTGGGGGACTTTGAGGGCTGAGCCTTGAACAATGGCCTGGACGTAGATTTTTTCTTTTTTTTTTTTTTCTTTTTTCAGGTGAAAAATTATATGTAAACATATTTGTTTTTTTTGCAACATCAAAATAAATGTTTCCTATGTGTAGTTTGACTATCATTGTAATTAGACAAGCAAAATGTGTTTTATTTAAGCCTTTTTATGAGTGAATCAATTCTAAGGTAAATACTTTGCATTTTAAATTAGACACACTATTAGTATTCATTCTGCACGAGCTCTTCCTAAATCCACAGCTTAAATGCAAATGCAGTGCAGTCTTTCCATCCCTGGCTTTGTTGGCCTCTCAGAACCTTAAGCTGCTATCTTAAATAGGGCCTCTCATGGCATATGCATGTGCACTATTTTATCTGGTGAATATCACAATCATTCTCTAGGACATCAAATATTTAGACAGACCATACAAACAAGAGACAGGAGAGCGGGCATTAAACAAGCCTTTTGTCCGCTTTGTGTGAAAACAATAAATTGGCTACCAGCCCTCAATATTTTCATATTCAATGACTCGCTACCATCAGCATGATCCCAACATAAAGAGGGTCTGTGAACCCTCTCTCTTAAACTGTAGCAGGCATATATTACCAGGCTTAGAGCTTGGCAAGCGCTGTATCCCAAAATAGATTTCAACCATTCTCTATGAGGATGCATTAAATAAATCTCTGCTCGGCTAATCCATGGAACAGTTCATATTTTTTTTTTTTTTTTTTTTTTTTTGTGAGAGACACTCCGGTAGGACAAAAGCGCTGCTCTCCTCATCGTGCCTTCATCTGGAGACAGACACACATAAAGAAAGATATTTAGAGAGAGGGTGCATGGGGAGGGTAGAGAAATCCTTCACTAATATGACAGAATAAAATATAAATAAAAAAATATTGATATATGTATTTAAATATACGTAATTGTTGTGCACTCTTGCATAGCAAAGCAGATTCCGTATCACTATAATTTCCCTTTTATTCCAGTGAGTGCAATAACTTAATCTTCTAGCTAAAATGTGGGCATGAGGGCCATTTCAAAACATGTTGTAGATAAATGTTAATCATATTAGCATTTCCCAGACTTCCGTAAATCTCCATAAATAGCATGGTGAGGTTGATCCCTCTTTTTTGCCCATTGAGGCAAAATGATGAATTGCTTTTGCCATGCATGTAGGCTAATGAAAGCTTTGCTCCTGGGTCTTACTTCACAAAGGCTCATGATTTTTCCCACTTTTGACTAAAATAAGAACCTGTTCCACTTTTAATTAATAGTTTTAACCTCTTCTGTGCAAGAGTGCACGCTTAGTTTTTCCCAAATTAATTTTTAGGTGAGACTTGGTTATTAATATTGAAGAAACAACTCCTTTGTATTGAAGTAGCAGGGAGGGAGTATTAGCCTGCAGCTTTACAACAGTTTCCTCTCATGTCACAGAAGGGAACAGATGACACAGCTAAAGCTTTTCGCACCAGGTGGCTATTTCATTTATACTTTTTCAATGAGTGACGTTAGGACTCCAATCACAGCATATACATAATCACATAATCTCCTTGTATGTGTTTATAGCCACATTCGGATGTTAACCTGACGGGGATCTGGCTAGCTTCTTGTACATTGTGTGTTCATCATTTAGTCATAAACATGTTGTAATTATCCTTCCGAATGAGTGCCTTTCTTGCTAAAAGTGCACGCAGTACGGTAAATGTCGAATCACACTTTGCTTGTGTTAGCCTATGCAGTCATGAGACTCATCAACACGTGTGGAATGTTGACACTGATCCTGCAGCGGCATACTGAGTGGTAATGGTGTTGTTGCTTTATTGCAGTATGAGTACATATTGCCTTTTGCGTCAACATTTTCAACACTTACCACTTCATATAAAAGAACATGAGGCCGACTGAAAGTACCATCAATACAGTGGACCCCCGCTATTCACAAAGGTTGGGACCGAGCCCAACCGCTAATAAATTGACGTTAATAATTGATGCTCCCCCAAAAGTGATAAGATCCTTTCGAGGCATCCCAAATGTTCACAAAAGACTTTAAACATTGCTGTGCTCTTAAAAATACACAATGTACAGTACCTATGCGTACATGTCAACAATTCTCATGATCAAGAATTTCTGTAGCTGTGCAGTCAGGTGGAAAACGGTAAACATTTGACTGCACAGCAAAGCAAAGGATTTACACGCACTCTGTGCTGTAGTTTTTTCATTTCTCTTAGACACTGTGTGTCTTTTGCCATAGTCAAAAAGACACCTAAGGGGGCAATAATCAAGGCGCTTTTAGGTTAGAATTTCCGAACTGTTGAAAAGATTAGCTCTGACATTGGGCAGATACTGCAAACCAAAGTGGTACTTGAGCACTTTTCTGTGATTTCATACCAATTAGTGCAAATCGTGGAGTACTTAAGATTATTGCCCAGTAAACTGACCCCTCTTGAGTATTTGTTTCCCCATTTCGCTCTCTATGTGGTCTGTTAAAATGATTTATCCTGAGCATTTTTTTCTGGCACCCTTTTTTTTTTTCTGCCAGTGACAACTCTTCCACGCGATTTCAATCCCCTTCATTTTAAGGAGGGAAAGGGTGGCTGAGCTGGGGACAAACAAACAACTTCTATCTGTTGCCCCCTCATCTTGGGGCTTTGGCGGAACTGCTCTGGCATGAAGTACAAGCTACTGTCTCCATGGTGATGAGCCACTCCAGCCCCACCAGCTTTAACCAGCACAACCATTCTTGTTAAATAAATGACATTACACAATTAAAAGGTATTGAAAATATACTCCTTCATATTGTGTAAGCTAGAAAAAAAAAACCTAACATGCACTGGCTTCTTCGGGGGAAAAATGGCTTGAATACGAGTTGAATAGCTGCTCTGCTGGTGAGCAGCTAACGGGGGGAGTCTTTGGCAGAGTGAGAAGGACAGGAGAAGAAGAAGCCATCCCAGAGGTATGGATGGGGCTGATGTGATAGTTGTGAACTCTCCCAGTATTTATGTGTCAGCCAACAGCCTCCAGAAGGAGACTTGAGATGTATTCTCCACCGTCTTGCGGACAAGAACTTCCTCCCCCAATTAAATGAGCTAATTCAAAACCATAAGCTTGTCTTTAATTAAGAAGAGCTTAGACATCTCCTGAAATGAAATGAAATGAAATGAGCCATACTGACGACATATGATGTGGCATTCCCCATTCTCCATCACTCCATATACAGGACTTGCAAGACATTGATATGCCAAAGGGAGTCTGAACCGCAGCTAAATGTGTATAAATTTAAAGCAATTTTCAAAGTAGATCTAAAGTTGGCTGCCACTGCATCTGTACCGGCGTATTCCCCGTCTGCAAGATGCACCCTGGTGTCACAGAGAGGAGGAGAGGGAGCGAGATTGCGGCATTAAGTAAATAATTTGTATGATAATTCATTACAGAGCCGTCTTTTTCAACTTTAATTGGTCTAAATGAAGAGACATTTCACACCATTTAGATAAAAAAGAAAAAGGAGGCCAGCATAATGAAAAGGGGCCTGCCTATCGGACTTCAGAGGTTTGCTCTAAATGAAAATGTAATTGCAGGCGGAATGGTACAAGAGGAGAGACCCGCGCTGCAGATCCGGGGGTATCTTCAGACAGCCGAGCAAAAGCTAATGACTGAGCAATTTGGAACATTTACTCACCCCAAAGACTCTCATTAAGTCAATCACAGGCTTAGCCGAGACCCACTCGCTGCGATGGTGCCGGCCCCGCGTTTATTCCGACATCAATCAGGAGGGGCTGTCTTCTGCTTCTTTCAGAAGGCACAAAAAAACGCCCAAGTAATTTATTCGGGATCTTTGAGAGGATAATGGCCAATTATTTGTTTATAACACTGGTTAAATTTTCATTAGGCAGATTAATGGAATATCATGTACTGTCAACACTGGACTGAGGGGTGGTGTGTCAGAGATAAACGGCCAAACAGACGATGTCGCTTAGTTAGTAAATTGGTTTTTCTGCAACCCCCTCTCCACTCTATAAAAATGTAAAGGTGGACAATGCACAAGAGGAGGGGGCATGTGCCAAGTACAGGAAGGGAAAACATTGCTACATATACGTTCCTCATCCGGTGTACAGATTTTTATTGCTCTACATTTACATCCTCTAATCAGTCATGCACACAGATTTATACTTCACATGAAGCTTAAAAAAGGAAGAAAAAAAAAAACAGAGAGTTTCTCTTGGCAATGTGGCTGCATGGCTCAATCGGACTTTATGCAGCCATCTTCGTACCTGTAAGTGACGGTTAAGAATGCAGTGAAACCTACAAGGCAAACAGGCTGCTGATCTGCTGACCTCATATGATGCTCAAAGTTGATAAAAAGCAGTTTGAACCCTAAATTGCGCCCTCACCAGTCGCCACCTAAAAGTGGTCTGGGGATTTTTATTCTCAGTGTTGCATATTAAGGTTTCACATAAACCTCTTTCTGCCCAATTGCAGGTTTCTGAGAATTGAGATAAAACACGGCATATCAAATTATAATTTGAACGCCTCAATCTCTAGCGTGCAAATGATGGTCGGCTCACATGTTGAATTCTCAACAAATCTATTTTGGAGACGAAAAGTTTCCTCGAAGAACGCCTACATTTGCATTCCATCCATCTATTATCTGAACTGCTTTATCCTCATGAAGGTC
This sequence comes from Filicampus tigris, assembly GCF_054856515.1. Classification (NCBI taxonomy): domain Eukaryota; kingdom Metazoa; phylum Chordata; class Actinopteri; order Syngnathiformes; family Syngnathidae; genus Filicampus; species Filicampus tigris. The sequence continues at coordinate 8,215,606 of NC_141227.1, read as the reverse complement.
GCGGACGTGAGGACCCTATCCCAGCTGACTTCTGGCCAAATCCAATCTTCAACCTAATGTGCTGAATTAAAATAATTAACCCAACCTTGGGTAAAAGTACCCCATTCTGCTCAAAATTAACAGCTACCTAGCGAGTAGTTTAGGAAAATGAACACAGCATTTTTAGTGTGTATAAATATATATATATTCTTATTCTGGCTTGTAGGGCCCAGAAAAGGAGATCCACTTGCTTAAGGGCACCTCAACAGCAATCAGAAGGCAGCCATGTCCCCCAACAACTCCTTGACGATTTTTTTATCCACACGAACTTCAACCGCGACCCTCTGGTTATAGTGGTACTCGTTACCGGTACTATGTGTAAATACTGTATTACATTTTGGAAGTAACTTGCCCAACATTAAGTAGCTTGCAATGTTGCACAATGTACTGAAGACCTCATACTTCATAGCAGTGATTCACAACCAGTGTCCAGTGGCACTTTAGTGTGCCATGAGAGATCATCAAGTGTGCCGCGGAAAATGATAGAATGTCAATTATTTATACAAAAATATATCATTTTCAATTTTTTTTCTTTTCTTGTTAATATATGTACGCAAAGCATGTGTAGCAATAGGCAAAACAATGAAATGCTCTTCCGTTAGAGGTAAAGGTACAATTTACCTTTATATCCACTATTTGTGATTGTTTTGCTAAGTGGTGTTCCATGATTTTTTTTCCAATGTGAAATATGTGCCTTCGGTCAATAAATGTTGCGAAACACTGTTTTATGGAAACTGATGCATGTTATACCCACATTACATTATCATTACCAAGATTTGAAAGAGTTTATCCATCATTTTCCCCTGTAAAACCAGCATCTTATAGGTGAGTTCATTTGGACTCTTGGATCACAATCTGCCAACCTTGGGGCACCACTTGCCTCCCTATCCAAACACTCATCAGCTGAAGGAGGTTATCGTTGGGCTGGACTATCTGTCACCCGGCCATGGGTAGCCAGCAGGACACAAGGGCCATTTAATTAGGCCTACTGCTCCTCTGTGGTGTGAAAGACTCTCGGGCCCCTTTGATTCCCCATTGCTCTCCCAGCAGGAAGTGGTTGGTGATAATTGACACAGGATTTCCTTGTTAACCAGCAGCAGACTCTGTGGATTAAAGTGACAGAGATCTCCAGAAGAAAGTGGGGTGTAGATAAGGGGCGGGGGGCGGTGCCGTGGGGGAGAGGTGGGGGCCGCAACTATTTACCACTCTTGAAACCAGAGAGGAAATAGCAATAGCAGACTGGTGCGCAGTCCTGCCGAGAGATGTAGCCCCCACTTATCTTCGCCATTTCAGCTCGGCTGATCAAAGATTGGCTTTCCTTAAAATAGCCTGGGCTCAAGGTTGACTACATGCTCTCATGCCAACATTTTTTTTTGTGGGGGGGGGGGCAAGTTATCAGTATTTTCCTATCTCACCTAAGGCTGATGGCTACTTGTGGAGGACTGGCGAGATAATCTCCTTTTGTTTGTACAATGGAATAAAAGCATAATTGCAAATTATGTAATTGCCTACTATGTACCGATCGGGTCATGAGCCTTGCAATGCAGACGGCACTGGTATCCAGTCGGCTGTGCGGCAAAAATGGAGCTTTCAAATGACATAATCCACTTTGTGTATCTTTCTGCTTATCCAAGTGTAATTCGTCAACAAAAGCCCCCTTGGAAAGTTTTGTGTGCCACTATCAAGGTACTATACTTTCACTCAAAAGGCAACTGGCATTTCTCTTTTAAAATCATACTTTACAAACCCAGTAATAATTTCATTGAAAACATATCTTCATCCTTACTCTTAATTCCTAAGCATTCATATATCAATTCTATTCTGGTCCAGTGCAATAAATGAGTCTTCATGAACTTGAGTCGTTGACATATTTACTCACACACCTGCCAACCTGCCCAGAATGACCCAAATGTGGAGCAAAACGTCATCTGGTCACTTCCAAGTGTTCACTGAATGGGGTGATGGCAGGCTGCCAGCAGTAGGCTGGGGTCACCAGCAGGTCTATCATATAAATCAAATGAGAAATTCCATTCTCTACTATCCCCAAAGCCCATTCATTTATGCAGCTGTAGATCTGTGTGAGAAGAAGAAAAAAAAAGTTGTTGCTTTATTGTAACAGAATTGCTTGGGAGCGTGTACATAAATGATATGGTGTATTATTATCTCTCATAATAGGCCGACTCATTTTTCACTTCAAGTTGCAGAGCTACCTTCATCAATTATCAACAACAATTGCTCATGCAAGGGATATTTAATTATTATTATATGTCTTAATTATTATATGTAATTAATGATAATAATGATTATTATTATAATAATGATTATTATTGTCATTATTATTTTTTATTATTATTAATAGTAATTTTATTATTATTATTATTATTATTATTATTATTATTATTATTATTATTATTATTATTATTAGCGATGTGTCGATATCAGTGGTAGGATCTATTGACTGGCCGCCGAAAAATTGAAGCCACACAGCCTTGCTGTCCTATAACCGCTTATCCTCACGAAGTTCGTAATGTGATCAATATATTAAATGAAAAAATGTAAACAAGGAAAGAGATAGCAGATATAAATATACATCATTTAGTCTGAAATAGCATCAAATAATCATTGTATTAGATGGTATTATGGAAATAATTAAAATATGGTGAATAAGAAAAATGTGAATTAAACTGCTAAAATGATGACTCACTTCCTTCTTAAGTGGATGTTGTTCCAATGTAGACATTAAAAATTTGAGTGTTGCATGTCATTTTTTTTCCTTTCTAAGTTGAGCTCAACAAAGGGCACAGCTTTTTTTTTGTTTGTTTGTTTTTTGTTTTTTATTTAGAAAATGCCCCTGTTTTGTTTTGGAGGCATTGCATATCTTCGCTGTCCTGTGAAAAACATGTCCAATTTTGTCATTTTTAAAAACTTTTCACTGTATTGGGATGTCTGTAATGCGGAAACCCCTCTAACATATTTTTTTCTTTTAAAAGAAAAAATGGGCATAAATGTGTTTCAATGTACAGCAACAATATGCAACATTGTGACAATTTAAGCATAGACAAGAAATATGGGTCATTTTTGCTAATTCAGTGACTTGAAGTTATCACCAAAACAGGTCAACAAAATCAAGTATACATGCCAAAATGTGGTTCCACATGCCATACAACAATTCCTTGTTAGGCTCAGTGCACTTGCTTGTGTATGAGCAACTATAATGTACAAAAAATATGAACAGCAAACTCTCATCCTCAAAATGACATGTATAAAAAAAATAGTACTGTTCGATTCATCACAAGTCCAGTTTGGAGTCCAGAAATGAGTCGCACCAATGTTTAGATATTTTATTACATAAAAATGCTGCCGAGGCTTTCTTATCTGTGCACCCTTATAGGCACAGTATCTTAGCCACGCTCTCTAAGACTTCAATATGTGAGCATTAACACACTTCAAGGTCCTTGATTTCTCTACACGAATTACTGGGTTGCAACCAGGAGGAGAAGCTGAAGATTTGTTCCTAAGTAAACAGGATGAAAGTGCAAGCAATCAGAAAACCCGGCACATGCGCCACTATCATGAAAACACAGGAGTCTAGAGTAAGATTCCGTCATTTCCAAAATCATTGCTGTTTACTTGAATCTACAAGCAAGTAAACTCTAACCTCACACATCCCCTCATGGCTTTGTGTTTAACTAAAGTGAGCGCAATAACGGTTTTCTGAAAATGTTTACCACTTTAATAAATGATTTTTGAAAGCAATATCATCTGTCCCTGTTGGCAAATGAGACCTGAGTCTTGAAGTGTAAGTGTGGCCTACAATAATCAGACAGATTTGCTTACGGCTTGTTACAAAATTATGACCCTTAGTATGCAGTGACAGTGAGTGGGGGATTGTTTGTTATTTAGTATAGAGTTCATAATTAAAAAACATACCATTAAAGTGACTTTTTTTATGGCAAATTTTCTTAACTGTAAAGTCATCTTTGCCGACCTTAATAGTTTCTTCTGGTGATCCTCCAGTTATTTCTGAAACTGTATGTGCAATACATGTTGAAAAAAAAAAAAAAGACAGTCAGCTCTTCATAATCATGTTGGCAACAATTTTTATTGGTTCATTGACTGTTTAATTTCCTGCTTACATCTGCACCAAGTGGCATAAACGTTGAAACCGCTTGCAGGATGATATCCAATACAACAGCTTGATAAAACTACTACCTTTACAAAGACAAGAATAGATAATACTGGAATGCTAAATTGATCATTTACTTAAAGCGGAAATCAACCCAAACATATTTCTTTCAAGAATATGTTCTATACAGGCCCACTAGTTGAAACACGACATTCTGATTAATATTGCTTTTGTGGAATATGAGTTAAGCAGCAAAATCCACCCCTTTTTAGCCATCTCTGGGGGCGGCCATTTTGTCACTTCTGTCGACTGAAAATGACATCACAACTGCGCAGAGCTCAGGTAACGACCAATCACGGCTCAGCTTCAGAAAACAGGTCAGCCATGATTGGTTGTTACCTGAGCCCTGACTCAACTGTGATGTCATTTTCAGTCAACAGACGTGACAAAATGGCCGCCCCCAGGAGATGGCTAAAAACGAATGGATTTACTCTTATTCCACAAATGCAATATTTATCAGAATATGGGCCTGTATTGAACATATTCTTGAGAAAAATATGTCTTCCCCTTAAAAATTACAAATAATTCTCTTCATCATAAAACTAATACATAGTAATGTGCAGCGATTTACCCTTGTTTGTGTCCATCCCTGGGATGGAATGCCCATCTCCGGTAGTTTGTTATTTTGGGTGATGTGGTTCAGAAATGGATAGCACAATGCACGAGTGCCTGCCTCACAGTTCTAAGGTTGGAGGTTCAAATCTGGGCATCAGCCTTCTTGCATGCATGTTAGGTTCATTGAATACTCTAAATTGGCATTAGGGGTGAATGTGAGTGTGAATATGTGCCCTGCGATTGACTGGCGACCAGTCCAGGGTGGACCACCTCTTGGCCAAAATCAGCTGGGATAGACTGCAGCTCACATGAGGATAAGTAGTGTAGAAAAAAAATGGTTGATTCAGGCTTGCTACATTAAAATATTTCCTGCCTTCCTGGTCATAGTTTAATGAACAATTTGCCATGCTAACGAATGTATTTAAATGCGGACTAAAAAATGTTGCAAGTAAGGAAAGCAAGGCATATCCTTCAGATCTTCATGAGGAAACGAGTTGAAGGGAGGAGAAAGTCATGACCTCTCTTGGCCACGCCACCTTGGCCAAAGGATTAACCAAACAGCGGCCACTGACAAACGTTTAGGAAATCAGAACCATATGCTTGAAAGGAGGTACACTGAGGCGATTATTTGTTTTTGGTAAATTAATGAGGGCTAATTGTTAATGTCATTACGTCACGGGAAGGGCAATGGGAAGGGCAAGGGTAAAAAAAAAAAAAAAAAAAAATCAAGGAATGCTGCCCATCAATCGTCTTTGAATACCGCAGATGTTGGGCTCACTCCCTGCAGAAGATTAAGATATGCTCAGTTAACCAGGAGCAGACCAGACACTAACGGAACATTACAGAATTGAGGCATAGACACAGCACATAGGATAGATATTTAAAATGATCATCACTAGTCACATGCACCTATTGTAACTACAAATACATATAACAAAAGTCAAACAAAACAAAAAAAAAAAAGAAATAGATCATTTACCAGCCTCAACTTGCATTAATAATCATCTGGTTTATTTTCTGTGACCGAACAAGTGCAGTTGCATGCTGGAGAGAAGATGGTTTCTCAAGCGCTTCCCAAGTGATTTAGGAGACAGCAAAGAAGCTTTAGAGAAGGAAAACAAGTTCATTACACTTTCATACGTACTTATCGCTCCCCAAAGACGCGTCCATGAAGTCGGTGGAGTAAAATAGCAGGCCTCATCCTTCCTGCAGAAAGTTATGCGACAAAGCCCTCGGGTGAACGTGTCATTTACATTTCTTAAAGTGAGACCCCTTGACCTCAAAGTCTCTGGGGTCACTTCTTCATTTGAACCTGTTTGTGTTACTCGGGTGCTCACCAGGCACAAGTTTCATGCTTTCCTCCAAATAGCATAAGCCCTGTTTTGTGCGTGTATAGGTTGCAGGGGTGTTGTGATGGCAAATGATTACAAATGTCTCCGTTCTAGCGTAATTGGATCAAGCTGACTCAGAGCTTATTGAACAAGATCTTGCTTTTTTCAAAGCAGATGGATTAACAATTAAATTTGTTTGGTAATTCCGTGCAATACACCTTGAAAAGACAATAAGGCGCATTAACTTGAATAAATTAAATTCTTTCCACAGGGAATATCATTAGCGGGGAATTTGTACTTAAAGCCTTCCAAAAGACTTTGTCTTACGTTTCATCTTTTAAAGAAAAGAAAACGTCTGCAGTAGTATTTGCTGCTTTAATGACACTTTGAATGGGAGATGTAGTTTGTATTTGCATTTCGTTCATCTGTTTTGTGGCAGTGTCACATCTAATATGTTTTATTCAATTTATTGATGATATTTTTTGTAAATGTAAATATTATGTGTTGGCTCCTTAATTAAATTCAAATTTTACAAAAAAAATACAGTTCGTCTCTGCAGCACAAACCTCAATGAAAATCGCATTAAAAAAATAAATAAAATATTTTAAGTGGAAGTCAACCCGAACATATTTTTTTCAAGAATATGTTCTTTGCAAGCCCACTAGTTGAAACAAGGCATTCTGATAAATATCGCGTTTGTGGATTAAGAGTTAATCCACAGTTGTGATGTCATTTTCAGTTGACAGAAGTGACAAAATGGCCGCCCGCTGAGATGGCTAAAAAGGGGTGGATTTTGCTGCTTAACTCATATTCCACAAACACAATATTAATCAGAATGCCGTGTTTCAACGAGTGGCCCTGCTGGGAACATATTCTTGAAAAAAATGTGCTTGTGTTGATTTCCCTTTAACTAACAACAAATAAAATCACCTCTTTTTTTGTGCCATGTTTGTTACTGACATCATTCCATAACTTCAAAATAATTCAACCAATTCTATGTGGTGTGGATCTGAATTGTGAAGTGATTTTAATGGTGTCTTTATTATTATTATTATTTTTTTTTTTTTGTTAACTTAAACATATGATAATATTCAACAGTAAGTGATTCGCTTGGAGACAGAAAGCTGACTTTACTATTCCATTTTGGCAGAGGTCTGTGTTCCATGTAATGCTCTTTTTGCATCTAGGAACGGTTTCAAAGAAATGTCATACCGAGGAATTTGTACTATATATGTTTATGGCAGAATGGATATCATAAATATGTGCGTGACTTCAGTTGAGGTATCTGCGTACCAGCACTACTTTTCCCATTAAAATCAACTGTCAGGCTGCTAAAATAGTGCCGAGCCTCCCAACTTCTACTGCAAAGGTGAGACCTCGCTTTTGTACAGCCAAGCTTGCAGGTGGCATATTAGCCTGACAGAGGAAAATATCATTTGTCCAAATCTTATTTTAAAGCACAATGAATGTCATCTTGTGTTGCAGCTCATAAAGTGAAAGGTAGTTGGCCTCGCTTGTTAATATATGGGCACACATGGCGCTGGGCGAATGTTTTACGATGATGGCAGCCACCACCTGGTTAATATTAGCATCCTCCTTATTGTATACTTGACATTCCTCACATCACTTTCCATTTGATTCATCCGGCACAGGTTAGCAGTAGATATGAAAATCTAGTTTTATGTTTTATCAAATAAAAGATGTTGCGATAACTGGAATGAGATAAATGCATGCTATATTTTAGACATGGTAATGCTGCAAGGTCATTTTATAGATAACACTTCATATTGCAATAATGTTGTGGTCGTGATTTACAGTTAGCCTCATGAGGTTTGTCATCTGTATGTGATTCAGGCCGAGGGACTAACCCATTTCATGTGGCTAAGCTCATCCGAGAACTTTATTTGCAAGGGCTGGTTGGAAGTCAAGCAGCTGCAGCAGCGGAAGTAATTCATATTGTGTGTTGGACTCTGTCATCCAAATGTCTTAGTTAAGCTTGTTATCGGGGTATCTAAAAGTAACATTTAGAAAGGCGATCCATCCCACAAGTAGGCTGTGACTGCAACGACCGATACGCAACGTTCACATCATTCGATTGTCATATTCCGCGCTAAAAAACGTAAGGGTGCGCGTACAAAAAGAGATTAAAATGAATTTGCCCTGATCCCTCTTTGTGAATCTTGTCACAACCGCGTGCTCCCGAACTGGCTTGCGTGCATTTTAGCCCTTGATAATAAACCAACAGCTGTAGAACTTACAAATGCTTTACCAGAGTTAATTGAGTAAATTGAAGCAAGCTGCAGAGCAGTGCTGATCTACGATCCCCTGTTGAGGGCCCAGAAGGGAGACAACAGATTTACTGCGAGGACAGTGGGCGGCCTTTTGTTGGGGCCCTGGTTCACGGGAAGTTTGAGGTCAATCAGGATTAAAATGTTTTAGGGAACAAATGAAGTAATTTGAGCACAATATAAGGAGTGCTCTGCCAGCATTTACCAGGGATCCAGGTGAGATTTATTTGATTTTAAGCCCCATGTCCTCTTTTCATCTTTGTATGTACCCCTTCCCTTATTATTTGGGATTTATATAACATGAGGAGTAGACCTTTTTAACAAGCTCTTTAGTTCTGGTTGACATAACTGAGCAAGAACAATGAACTCAAAGGGATACTCAGGAGGAAAAATCTCCTCTTTCTCTTGGGGAACTTTTGAAGTGTTTTGAATGGAGATTCCGGTAGACTGTAGACATAGATCCTCTCTGCTTTCTTTATTTTTAATGATCAATCAAGCATCTTGTATACAGTTAACACCCTTTGTTTGCTTTTTCGTCATCTCTGTGTCGCTTATTTTGCTGGCTTTAGACTATGATATAAGAGACACAATTGATTCAAATCAGGCCTCCATCATATGTGGATAAGACTCAGAGATGAATCTTTTCATGACATTGATTGAAAATAGAAAAGCAGGTAATATATCCATGCCACTCTTTTTAAAAGCTGGATCAACACATCCGGATTGGAAAGCAAATTCCTCTCACATGTAAATGCTTTTAGCGATCAAATATTGGTGCTTCTAAGCATGCTCAAGTCGCAATAGTGAACCCTACCTTACGCTATAAAACCTGTTAAATTTGAAAGAAAATTTCTTTAAAATTTCGGCATGTACGTACGTGCTAATACATTTATGGCATGTGTGCATGATAGTTGTTTCTGGTGTTTAGTAAAAGTAACCAATAATATCAGATCACTTGGGTCACTTGAATATGGAAAGTAAGCAGCCAACAACTTGCATCGGAGTTGAGCATTTAAGATGTGCAGTGTGGCCCCAGTCCGATATGAGGCGAGGGGAATTCAGGAAGTGCAGTAGCAGGCTAACAGATTCATTTGAAGAGAGGGCATAGCATTTAGTTTGAAGGGTCAAGAGTTGGATCCTCATCCTGGTTTTCCTCCTGATGAAATGAGTCAGGTGGTTATGTTTGTCCTCCTGTGCAATGATTGCGTTAAATCGAGCATTAAAGGGGATCTACTTGGGGCCCCGAGTAAATTGTGAGTGAGCACATAAGACTGATGTTCTCCACCATGAGGACTGAGGGTTTCACAGTGATGAGTATTTACACAAAACCTAAACATATTTACATGAACTTGACTTGTGTTTGTTTTTATTTTGTCACATTTATTCTTTATTTGTGATTTTTATTAATATTCTTTTCAGTGAGAGAGCAGTTTAAAAAAACATTATACATGGTTTTTTTTTTTATCAAAGATAACTGTAATTTATTTCAAGTTATATGCAGAGTATTTCTTAAGCCAGAAAGGAATGAGCCTACCGTTTTTTTTTCTTTCTTTTTTCTTGTGTTAGATTTGATTTGGAAGGAGACAAAGGCGAGAAGTTATTAAGAATCCGGGTTTGGAACACTGGAGTGATGGAGCAAATATGTCTTGATGGCTCAAGAGTACAGTACTGGAAACAGCTGCTAGTAATTTCTGAATTATTTCCTCGTGTGACTCAATTTAATATCACTATAGTGTAATATGGAAGAGCTTGCTGTTTTTACGACTTACAATAAATTAAAGGCTATATAGAGCAGCCAGGACTCTGCTTTTCCAAAGATCTGAGTAAGCTTTTGTACAAAAATCAATACACTGTTACAACCTGACCTCGATATATTTTTAGGGTTACTTGAATAGTGATTTCTTATTTGGCTGAATTGTCATTATGGAAGTAATATGAAACACACATATGCTTCTATCTATCTATCAATCCACCCATCCTTATAATCGCTATCTTCTAATTACACATAGAAATTAAATTAAACGAACTAATACAATGTGTGTGTGTTATTCACACAGGCCCATCTGTCTAATGAGGATTTTCACCAGCCAAAATAAAGCATAAGGTTTTATCATCACACTTAATACAAAATATTCCTCTCTTCTCAAATCATATTTACGAGCCAGTTTTTTCATGATCCGTGTTGAAGCCCAGAAGGCTCTTGCTCTTATCTTGGACAAAATATGGCGGCCATATTGCACATCCTCCAATCATGAGTGATAATTAGTCATATTGTGTCAATGGGTTGCCAACGACACCATCTTTTGAAGCCTTTCACGCCCAGACGCGGCCAACAATTGGCTCCACAGCTCCCGCATTCATTCATACAGTCGAGTCGGGGAGCAACTGCATGGGGGCTTTGTGAAGGGGAGGGAGTGACACACACAAAGCAAAACAGGTTAAGAGAGCGAGCGCTAGAGAGGGAAGATGTTTCGGTGGTGGGGTGGGTGGGAGACATAGCAGGCCAAACTCGTTTTCCGCTTGATGGGTTGGCTGGAGAGAATGTGCCTTTACTAGGTAAATGATTAAGGGGGCTGGAGGGGGCCAAGCTGCTCTGCTATTATGTACTTCAAAGGTCTGCAAAGGCAGGTTAAATGAGAAGCAAATGTGCTCGCCCGCCGCTCAAATACCTCAAATGTTTTAGCAGGTGCAAGCAATGAAGTGGTGGGCAGTGACAGCAGTGTGCTGCACCTTGCTAGCGAGTCACGGATGGATCCTCCTCTTTGGGGAGGCAGACAGTGTCTGAGGCTTGAGACGGGTCCATTGTGCGGATGCACGAGGGAGGTCCACTTCTGCACAGTGTTCTCGCCACTCTGACCTCCTCAGCTGATAAAGCAAATTGGGTGCAAGTGATGTAACTGAAGTGTTTTTCATTAAGACGCGGGGGGCTTAGCTAGATGTACTCATTTGAGCTTCATTTGTGGAACTGTGTGTTTCAGTGACAACAACACGGATTGATAGTTATACTTCATTAATCCAACCACATTTTATTTAGTAATAGGATGATATCAAAAGGAGAAACAGCTGATGAAAAATATCAAATAGGCATCCTAGCATCGTTACTCACTCACTGGATGTTGTGTTAGCACGCTTGCAGAATTGACTGAGATCCAATACAAGAGATAGTCATGTTCTGTAGACACACTCAGAAGTATTAATTAAATGTGTTTAATTGTGGCTGTTGTTTGCAGTGAACTGCACGACTGTTTTAACGTGTTTTACTGTTATTCCGGCATTCACGAAACAGCTGAAAGGAGCATCGGCAACTGTTGCTTTCCCACATATGAATGCATTCCGGTAGGTAAATATAATGCAAAAATGACGAAAACCAATCACTTAAAAAAACACATTCAATCAGACCAATGAGGGATTGTGCAATTAAGCAACAAAGTAAATCCACCTATTTCTAAACATGTGTTGGTGGGCCTTATTAAATCTTGCCAAGTTGCGACGTCACAATTCAGTATTGCAGGCCTAGTGCACTGCTCATAATATCATGAAAGAAAAAGTTCTGCCATGTTTCGAAGAACAACATCAAAGGGTAGAGAAGACTGCCGTGGTGCAGGCACACTAAGATGCTGTGAATGACTTTTGTTGGGCCTATGTGCAATAACAGCAGGATAAGTGTGGGTGTTGAAGCACCCACACCCTCCACGGGTGCAACACCTCTGCATACTTGATTGCGCACTGAAGTTGTCAACGCCGCGGGGCGACATTCGGGTTTGGCGATGTGTCCATTGCAGCCGTGACATGCACTAATGGACCGTCACAGCAGCACATTAAGCATTTCCCGTAGAAAGATCAGCTGGCCGTTGTATAATATTAGAGAAATTAAATACAATCATGTTTCCATTTTTTGCAAAGCCAGTGTCACTTCATTTTTTTACTATGACAGGGCTACAGGCTACATTTTTTTTTAATTACTATCTTTGAATATTTTTGGGTTGCTAATAAACTTCTACTCCACACTTCAGATCGTAATATAGTGAAAATGAGTGGAGTGAATATTTACTTGACAAGTCAACTTACAGTGTGTGGCCCTAAATTTTCATCTTATGGGCCACTGTGCTCCAAGAACAAGAAAAAGAAAAAAAAAAGTTTGTGTGATCCCTGTATGAACCTTGCTAACACCAAATTTAAGAAGTGCCTTACAAACATATTTGAGAATCAGATTATGCTTTTGCTGTTGTTTTTTTCCTAACACATAATTTAAAAATCATTGAGGTTCACCTCTCCCATATCAGCAAGGTCCATTACATAATCACCACACAGTGATTGCAGGTTTCCTTGTTGCATAGCAATTACCTAATCTTGGTCTTTATCACCTGTTAACATCATCGGCGCTATGCATCAGTACAGGCAACATAGCTGCCTTCCTCAGTGCCACTACTTAGCAATAGGTCACAAACTACATCTGACGCACTAATGCGGTGTAATTGGTTCATTATACAAGTGGCCATGTAATAGCAGTAAGCACTGATTAGCACACTTACGATACCTATACTTACTTTTACGTGTGACATTTAGAAGAAATGGCACATATAACCCATGATGACATGAAAAGATATAGAGCAAATTCTATGAGGTATGTCTTATATATATTTATATTAGGGGTGTAACGGTACGCTGAATCACATTTCGGTTCGGTTCGTTTTTTTTGGAAACTTCGGTTCGGTATATTTTTGGTACAAAAAAACAGATTTTTAAAAATATATATGTTTATTTTGAAAAGATAAGACAAGTAAATGGTACATTTTGGGGAAAAAATAAATAAAAGCGAACCAATCGGGTGATATTCCAAGGATTTACACCGGAATAAAAAATACACTAACAATAAAGAACTCTTAATTTAGTAAATTATTAAGACACTGAAATCTTTAAACAGCAGCAACAGCCTATGACACATCTAAGTATTCAAGTTAAAGCCAAGTTGTCATTACATTACACATATACACTTTTTGTGATGAAAAAAATACACCAATAACAGTTACAATTATTGCTAACTATCCATCCATCCATCCATCCATTATCTGTACCGCTTCTCCTCACAAGGGTCGCGGGGCGTGCTGGAGCCTATCCCAGCTGTCTTTGGGCAGTAGGCAGGGGACACCCTGAACTGGTTGCCAGCCAATCGCAGGGCACACAGAGACAAACATCCGCACTCACAATCACACCTAGGGGCAATTTAGAGAGTCCAATCAACTGACCATGCATGTTTTTGGAACGTGGGAGGAAACCGGAGTACCCGGAGAAAACCCACGCAGGCACGGGGAGAACATGCAAACTCCACACAGGGAGGCCGGAGCCGGGATCGAACCCACGACCTCTGAACTGTGAGGCGGACGTGCTAACCAGTCGACCACCGTGCCGCCTATTGCTAACTATATTAAAACTATTTTATAATGAAAAAAATACAGTAACTTTAAAAAGTCTTTATGAAATTGTATACACTTTTTAGGCATTGAAATCTTTGAATGTTGAACAGCATATTGTAACGAATTGGGTTATCTATGTTGTGGTCGGATTTGTGTGTCGCTGAGTTGTTATGTTTCCGAGGTTTATGAATGCATCGTACGACAAGCGAATGGAGCAGTGGAGAAAGAAGGGCGTGAGCAGTTGTACATAGATTAAAAAAAATCGTGATGATTAAACTACGTCTGACGGCGTGTTCCTGGAAGACGCTGCAATATGATAAATCTCGCTATTTAAGTTTGACGTTTTTGCTACCTCGTCTAAGAAACATTCACAGTCGGATGATGCCGTGCATGTAAAGGCCCTGATAGACCAACCCGACGTCGGAGGTCATGAAGCGTCGTGGCGTCTTTAAGCGCCGTCTGATTGGTGTAGTGACCACCGTCGTAGTGTTGTAACCCATCTGTAAGCGTCTTGGGGGCGTTTACGTATGTTGAATCGGCGTCGCCAGTCGTGACATTTGGTCACTCTGATTGGCTGGTAGCTAGCAAATCAGCACTCGGAGCACCAACGGGATGTGACAAATGCAAAAAAACAGTGAGCATGCCTCCACTGCCTTAATCTTATAAGTACAAGAGCGAGGTTTGACAATGTAAGTATTTCACAATACCGTGACATGTGTCTGTCACTGTTGGCCAGCGTCTTTTTGCTCTATCTGGGCCTTTAGACATACTATCTGCAATATAGCCGCCAATCTCATGTAGCAATGTCGGCACACAACTTTGGGACTCCTCCACGTACCTTTCCCCATCTGCGATTTTAACAGGAAAGCCAGAATGTTCCCAAACAGGAGACCACAGTGTACAGGGGGACCTTCGAGCTCTGGCTCTTTTCTGGCTCCCTCTTTTGTGCCGCTACCCCCCTCTCCCGCATGCAAAAGTCAGTAGCGCCCGTGCGTAAGCTTGCACTAATAAGTGGACCGAACCGAACGCAAGTGGACCGAACTGAACATGCCATACCGAAACGTATTAATACACCCACGTGTACCGTTACACCCCTAATATATGTGTATATATATATATATATATATATATATATATATATATATATATATATATATATATATATATATATATATATATATATATATATATATATATATATATATATATATATATATATATATATATATATATATATATATATATATATATATATATTTCAGTTTGATAATCTTTTAGTCATTTTCTGCATTTGACATTTGTATTTGGTCAGTCCACTTCAAATTACATGAACCGTTAAGGTGTCACTTTATAATGTAATGAGAAAAGATGAGGATATTTTCCCCTTTTCAATTTCAGCCTCTGCTTCATAAAAGAAAGTTCTTTTTCCAAGTGTACTCCGCAAAATGCAAGCGGTGGTGTATCCCTGTTCCTTTTCCCGTTGTAAATCCATATGCAAAATGTGCATGCGCTGATTAATTTCTCCTATTTTTCCTGAGACATTCTCCACTTTATTGACATTTCTGCGGGTGCCCACTGTGTGTGAGATGCATTTGGGGGTATGAGAGTGCTGCCATGGCACTTTGGTAGACCAAAATCCCATCCCACCCACAGAAGTCAGACTTACCTATATACTTGCTAGCTGTTATAATGGCCTACATTATGGAATTTGTGTCCAGTGGGGGTCTACTCCCACTGACCTGACAAGACTGAAGTTAAATGCCCGTTGTTGCCTGGCTCACCGTATTACCGACACATCTGCTCCACTTTAGTCCAGACTGAGGTTGGCCTGCTAAACTGCTTTGCTGTCTTTAATAACAAACTCAAATGTAAAATGTACAAGTTATCACAATACATGAAAGCATTATGGATAGCTTTACATCCATAATGTAATAACAATTGTTATTGTTATATTTTGCAATCAACTTAAAAACCCTCAAAAGGGCAAACTCTGTTGGATTATAACCAAATGTAGACTTATTGCAGAGATTTTGATTGTGGTGTGTTCTGCAGCGCAGTAATGAAACACATCACAGTTTGTTATGCTTTCAAAACCGTCCATCTGCGTTATATCGGCATGCAAGAAACAATGGTGATGGTTAAGACACATATTTCTCCTAATTGAGAAGATAAATAAAAGTGAAATGTGTCAATGTCAATACAATGCAACAGTCCCCAGATGTCAGTACTCAGAAAGTATTCTTAAAGTACATTGTTTTTTGTTTTTGTTTTTTTTATGATTCAAACCAGTTGCTCCCAAGCATGAGAGCAATGCTTTCAATGCTCTCAAGAACGATAGACATAATGTATTTATACAGCCTATTTATTGCCTTGGTCAAATTTGCTCACGCAGTGCACCACCCTCATTCCACCCACATAGCACCGGACCAATGGCGAGGCCGATTTTTATGAGAATTAGAATCGTTTCCCTCAACAAACTTCGAACAACTTCCACTAGCTCCCACGCCTACAAAATGGGCGTCCGTCATCGGCAGATAGAATGGCCCGGTCCGTCACATAGTCGGAATGTCAATTTTAGGGAAAATTGAAGGATTTTAAGTGCGCCTTATGGTCCGTATTGTGCGTCTTCAGAACGTGCACTTGCGTGCGCATGCATGTGTGTATGTGTGTGTTTAAAGTATCAAGAAGTGAACAGTGGAGTTACAAATGGAGCATGAATATGCACTGGCCCATAATATATAAAAACTGATCAATAGTATCTTACAGGCCATAGTTTTCGGATCCAGCAAAAAATCCAAGCAAATGAATTGGAGCTGTTGCTATAACCACTTTTTTGGCTTCTGAGATGTTATGTCGTTGCTCGTTTAACAAATTCACCTGCTATGCAGCTGGATTTGTCTTGGAAATTCAGCAAGTGATTGATGCTATTATTTTCTCTGAGAAATGGCGGTAATAGTATGCCTTTTTCAAAAGTATTTTTTAGAAGTCAGGTTGTGCACTCATGGACGGAGCAGTGTGGAATCTTGGCGTCTTCGCTTATCTGCTGTGTGGAGTGTGGGGTTCCTTCCTCCCCTCTTTCTCAATTTCTTCTCTATCTCTGGCACCAAACTTATCAAAATAATGTACAGTACGATCATTTTTGGCTTGCGCCTGACAAACTGATATAAATTTCAATCTGCCTCTGACAGAAGTTTCATTTTGCCAAGAGTGCAAAACGAGGCATTTGGCATTTGTGCGTGTGTGTTGTGTATGTGTTGGCTGTGTGTTCATTTCTTTCTGAACACAAGTCGAAATTTACCCAGAGATAAAGAAGCCCTTATAATGTTGTGTTGAGAATCAAAAATCAGTTATTTTTACAACACAATCAGTTAACCACAAATGTATTTGTGTGCCGTTTCCCCAGATGAAAATAATTGAACAACTATTCGTTCATGGGATTGTTATTGTTTTCATTAACACCATTTGTTAGGAATCAGTCCAGTTTATCTGAGAAACAATTTCTTCTTATTGAATATTCAGTTAATATTACATTCAAAAGTGAATACTTCACCCGAGGCAGAAAGTGCATAGGCCAGAGGCTTGATGATAGTTTTTGTTTTAATTTTAGCTAGCAGGATTACATAACAGCCAAAAAGTGATTTCACAAAATTTTACACAGATGAATTAAAGAATAATCCATTAATTTGGACGAGGATTGGGATACAGAGTTGTATTTTCACTCTATTTTGGTGCAGGCATATGTGCGCTCAGCATAAAAACTGGCACATCAAGTCGAATTTACGTGTTTGGGAATTTGGCAGACGTGTTTGGGAATTTGGCAGACCGTGCCACGACTCGCTGGGCGTTCCGGCAGAACTTTTTTTTTTTTTTTGTAACACCCACCCCCGGTGCACCAGACAATTTCATGAGAGAAAGTAGACTAGACCTTAGATCAGCTAAAAGCAGGTCTAAGTTGTGGTGCATGTGGCGTAACACGATTGTGGTGGATTTGATCGACGCGCAAGCAGACAGATTCTGCGCTCCGTTGATATATGTGGAGGATGCCACCATATTTTATTCATAAATACAACAACAGCGTGCATTGACCCCCTCTAAATCCTTGTAGAAATAAATTAATTATTAATCATTATTATCATCATCTTTATTTTTTTATTTGGAAACACCCACCTGGGCAATGGCACAGCTATTGGTGGGGGTTCACGAATAACCGGGGGGGAAGTTGGCCTCCAAGCGCCCACTTCACAGCGGTGATCTGTGATCGCCCTGGTCAACTTTACATAAACTGCAAGTGGACTTATGCTTGCAGTTCTTTATTAACGTATTTTGTGCACTTTGATCCTCTGAATGGACTGCAGCCAGTCTATTTCTGCGTCCGCAATGTCAAAGACTGTGGACTGTGTGTGCGCCTCTCCTGCATTGAATTGATAAAGGGAATGAGTTGAGCCGCTTTCATTGGCCAGGAAGTTAAATTAGCTGTGAACACTCCCACAATGGTGCAACCTCCCCTTTTCTAAATGGTACTGTCCTGTCCGCCCATTCAAAATTTGATGAGGATCCTGTTATAATTGTGAAGTTATTTGCCAATTTTGAAACACCATGCACAAAGGCACTTCCTTACAGTTTGTAACATCATCAAGATGTAGCATTCAATATTTTGTTGTCACTAATGTTCATTATTCAGCCTTGGTGGAGGTTTGTGTTCCACTGAGTACCATTGTCTTTTTTCATATGTTGAGCCTTGTCAGGTGTTCATTGTGAAGCTGATGTCACAGTCAGGGATACTTGAACCTCTCTGGCCGTCATGCCAGTCGACATGGTGCCATCAGCACCCCGGTCCAGCTTGGCTCCGACTTCCGGTGAAGGAATTTTGCACCCTCATTACACCTCAGCCACTCTAATTACAACCTGCTCAAGAGCTGTTATCCTACACCTCGTAGTGACAATGACAGTGCCTCCTCTTAGGGGCCAGTTTTCTGTTCTGTGGCGCAACACAACACCTCTGTAAATGAATGACGCCATCGCTGCGGAAAAGACTTGCAGCAGCTACCAATTACTTCTGCCGTTTGGCCTGGTTCTGACTTTCAGGACAGAATAAATCTATATTTCTTTTCTTTTGACAGTTATGTTATGATGCCGCTGTAAGATGGTGATGATGAAACTGAGCCTATGGCCCTTTGCTGGCTGTTATGGAGGAGAAATCCAGTTAAACAACAGGCAGCGCCATTGAATGTGTTCCACGGTGTCCTATCACACACGTGCACACACACACACACACACACACACACACATTATTGTTGGAGATCCTGTGTTATGCTGACAAATCCTCTCGTGGCAGCAATCACCTAAGCGTCTTCCATGAAGGGGATGTTCATATTCCTCCACTTATTTCAGAATTTATTGTGTTCATCACTAATCCAAAGATGGGTTGCTCATGTAATACCCGCCATCTAATCATTCTTAGTACTCCAAGAGCTTGTTAGACAAGATCCTGCAGACTGTAATTGTTTTGTCTATAGCTCCCTCAGCGAAGTGCAAATAGATTAAAGCTTTTGAGAGTGCATCACTATTTTGTAGGAATATATCACATTAAAATCTCTAACAGGGAATTGGCACATTCAGTGAATTGTATACACAACCATGTAAACACCTTGCTGGTTAAGAATACAGCGTCCCCATTGTTCCCAGATAGTGGTTGGCTTAAAAAATTGGTATAACAGCAACCTGCCTCTGCCTGTACTGTACTGCGTGTCCTTGCTTAATCTAAACGTATTACACAGCATAATGTTTATATACAAGTCCATATTAGGCCGCGCAGATCCTAAAAGGTTTATGACGACCATTTAGCATCATGAGAGAGGGGCTTAACATGGCCGTGTCAAGATAACATGCAAGCGCCCGTGTTGTTTTCAGTGGCTGTCAGCACAGATTTTACAGTGGCTGCAGGGAAAAGGGGCCATATGTGCTTAAGATGCTCATGCAAGGGCTGTAACGGCAGGAGAGCTGGGACGGGGGCATGCAAAAATAGAACAGAGAGACAGATAGCTCTCCCTGCCCAAATAGATGATGAGGAAGAATAGAGCACAGCGGGTAATTTGACTGGAGAAGCGGGGGATAAGTGAAAGCAATATTTTGTTGGAAGTGACAAATCTCCTCTCATCAGAGCCTCTCTCGGTCATCTGTGCACAGAAACTAGGTGGAGCTATTGCTCATACTTGTGAGAAGGGAATGAGAGGGAAATCAATGTAATGTATGGTTGACCTGAGGCTCAAGTGGAGCATGTCACGCTGTAAACCGGAGGACGTCAAATACATGAAGTCATCTAGCTCCTGCAAATGAGGAAAGGAGGACATTTCGAGAAAAAAAAACACACACAAAAAAAAAAAACGTTGACTCCTCATTAAGGTGACACCCAACGCGAATCCATCGAGGGAGATTGTGTTGCAGTTGTGCTGAGTTGAAATTTGCAGCCCGAATTATCCTTTAGTCTATCTCGCCATGCATCATAAAAGCAAGGGTTTAGTGTGAGATGAATAATCTTGCTCAAGCATGCCTCCTCTCCACTGCTGCAACCCCACACCCCCCCACCACCACCACCCCCTCCTCACGCAGTAATCGTCAGAAGGCAAGCCAGCTTAGTCAACCCTGTGCTACGGGCCAGGATAATAATTGCTGTATTAATTGGTGTTGTCCAGGCTAGACTAAATATAAGAGATCCCAGTGGGGCTAATAATTAATGTTTTGTACCCTCACGTGGTCTCCCTTTGCTCTGCCTCCACCAGCACAGGCATCTCCCTGCACGCCCTTGTTTGCACTATCATTAAGAGTGCCTTCACCTATCTGAGTGAGAGTGATGACATCACAGTAGATGAAAATCTTCAATACAGAAAAAAAATATATATATATAGTTTTACACTTTCCGCATGCTTTAAACACATTTAAACTTATCAAAACACACTTTGTATGGCATTCCCTGCAAGCGCGCTTGTTTCAAGTTATTTGCCACTACCAGTTGAAATTTGTTTTAAACCAGCTCATGAAACTAAAATAGGATTAAACATTGTACATTTAAATTTGAAAATATTCAAGTACACCATTTAATTTTGTCAAGTCAAAACACGTTTAGTTATATAGCCCTTAATCACAGGAAAGTCTCCCAGGAGGGCAAGGAAAAACTAAAAAAAAAAAAAAACATCTGGGAAAAAATTTGAAACCTGGAGAAGGGACCACAGATGGGGCAATCCCCCTTCCAGGATGATCAGGCTGCAGTGGATGCCGAGTGGGCAACATTTCACTCATATTATGACTATACAATGTTGTTTTGTCTAAAAAATAGTCCAGAAGCTTAACACTATCGTAATGCAAAACACCATAGACAAGCTAACAGAACTTATTATATATTTTACATTGCGGTAATTGTAAACTTTTAAACAACTGCTACACACAGAGCAGCAACACATACTAACATACTAGCATGCAACGATACTCAAAGGCATACATTCTCTCTGCTCTGTGGGAACAACCAATATTAAAACAGCAAAACGTTGCCCGACATGTTGCGGTACTGCACCGAAGGCACACAACTCTAAATTCGGGCTTGCTTATATACTGTAAAACCCCATAGATGCTTAGAAATCAGTTATATAGCAGGAGTTCTCTATAATGAATTTCTGGATATTTACAAGGGTTTAAGAAAATTACATTCAGGCCAGGTGTCGACGCATGATGGTTAATATCGGAGGCACTGGGCTTATTTCCTCAAAGCAATATGTTAAGTTGGTGCTTTGGTCCAGTGAGTGAGTGAGTGAGTGAGTGAGTGAGTGACTGACTGACTGAGCGAGCGAGCGAGGGAGCGATCACACAATAACCTGCACCACCAGCCCTTAGTGAATATGCCTTGGAACTAGGAGCAACTTTTGGTGAGGACCGGCAAAAGGGTCAAATCAAGGACATTCTTTGAGCCATTATCAAAATGTCTATACTACATCGCCCACTTGTTCACCATTTAATGTTGTCCTTCTTGAAGCAGGATGTAGCCTACTAATTTACAAGCTGATGAAACAAACCGTGGGTCAAAACCGTCCTATATCCAAATTTGGTAAATTTTATATATTTTTTTCGAAACGGATAGTATTGATCAGTCGCCGTGTGTGTGTTGATTTTATACATTTTTGACCAACATTTGAAAATTGCTTGCGCTCTTTGCTGATGCAATGTTAATGCCTTAACAAACAAGCCGTTGTTTTATTTCCTGAAACGTGACGGTTTTGGAGGTCCAAAGCTTCCACCCGACACCAAGTAAGGAGTGCCACAAATTGTCATTTTGTTCACACATCTGTGTTTTACTTGTGCACTTCTAGTTTTACTTGCCTTTCCTGGTGCGAACATGTTGTGGTCCCTTTTTATAAAACTGCCAGTGTCTTGTGAATTTATTGCCAAAGAGGAGTGAAGCATGTTATGACGGCACACAGGAGCTTGGGGTTGTTTTACAAAGCACTTCACCCACAGGAAGCTAATAATTACATACTGCGTTATGTGCCATAATGTCAGGTCAGAAATGTAGAGACTGTAAAGCACATTTTGAATGTGCATTTACAGTTACTGCTTTTGTATTTTTTTTATTACCATTAAACTATGAGATGTTTCAATCTAAACTTTTTTGGTGTTGAGCACATTTTAATTATGATGCTCAGTGGAAGGAACAATTGTTCAATGTTAATAAGAGCTGAGCTTACTGGAATCTCAATGACTTAATGTTCAGGCCTAGTTTATATTGTAGTTCTTTCATTATTCGATCTATTAAGTAGCAGCCATAAAAACAAAACCCCTCGCCTCCTTTGATTTGCTCTGAGGTCTCATTGAGTGTGCAGGTGTATATAGTGGTGTTCTTGATCTTGTTATTGGCCTCTCATTCTGCTGTCTTTCTTTATCTTCCTCTTTTATGTCTTGGATTTAAAAAGAAAAAAAAAACTTTTTAGGGAGCTTATTAAACCTGAGCAGCTGTTTTGGAAAGATTAGGCATTTTTGTTTCAACAGGCTTGATTAAAAGTCATTTAAGATCATATCTTGCATGTCACAGACTTAAATGTCCCCCACCAAGTCCATTTACTGTAACCCACAATTACAGCAACCATTTTAATAAGGCCCAAACCGAGTGGAAACACAACACTGGTGTGTAACGATGAGCAGTGGGAATTGACCAAGGAACAGCTTGGCTTTTACTAACAGGCAGGGAATTAAGATTACATAGAGGCCCACTTAGTTAACAGTTCTGACAGGGCTATTTGACCATCTGCTTTAATTACCAGGTACCAAGACAATCTCGAGCTAATGCCTCACTATAAGCAGTACAAAGGTGCAAATTAGTTTCCACTTGACAAAGCAGGGCGTGCCACAAGTTGGACTAACGGCATCAGTTGGCCTCTGACATCACGCTCCATTAAGCGTAGGTGCTAATCAGTGGGCTCATTCTTCAGCATGATTATGAATCAGATGCGGTGAGTACATAGTAAGCATTCTTTGTTGACTTCCTTTCAATTCACTCGAACAAAACATTCACAGTTACTCATGCTGTGAGAACGTATGTTGCATGAGTACCTTTTTTTTTGCACAGTATTACATGTGTCCACATGTTGACTTCGAGGCAGAATTTTGCCACAATGGTTGGTATTTCAAAAGCAAAGATTTATGAAGCCCGGAGGGCAGATAAAACAGCTGTCTTCTCTGCATGACTTTGTGTAGGAGCCTTGTGTTTACCTGAGTTTGTAGTCATTTTTTTTTTTCGGGTGTTTGAGCTCAATCAGGCCGCTAAAGTAGCATGAAACGCTCATGTCAGACACTTTTGAAGCGCAACTTTCCTTCTCCACTTCAACATCTGCAGCACCTTCGCTCAGGTCATGACACGAGGGAAGCCTCCAGGATTACTTTTCACTTTTCACCCGTACTCACCTCTGACTCAGTGGGCGGTACCTCAGTCAACTATCGCCGAAGACGCTATCTGCACCACGTATCGACAGATTGCCCGTTATTCTGTTTTCGTGTAGAAAAGCGGGGGCTATGTTGTTTTTAAATCAGGCGGTCATTAGTTGAACAGATGCCTTTTCTTCCAGTGGCCGTCCTTCAGATAAACAGGCCTGAGTGCTGACATATGATCCCTCCAGCTAACACAGCCCGTCCTGACCAAGTGATGGGAGAAATAGTAATCAGACAGGCAGTCATGTGGATGACACACTAAACCACTTCCCACGGGATAGACACTCCTTAGAATGCATACTTTTTGCTCAAGTCTATTCTTCAAATTAAGAAATAACAACTACAGTCTGTTACTCACACAAACACTGATTACGTACCAATGTGCGATGTGCTCCGTATTACACGCAACACTTTGAAATGTGAGTGCTCATCAACTGACTGAGTCCAGAAGAGGAAGAAATGGAAGCAGGCTGATTCCTATTCTTGGCAAATGCTTCCTAGTGAAAGCTAAACGTGTGCCATTGAGAGCGCTTCCTGCAGGAACACGGTGTTCTGACAGCGCCGCAACCCAGGCAATAACTGTCATTAATTAGGCTGATAAATTACGCGCAAAACAATGCCATCTTTAAATGGTCCGATTTAGCCCAAATCCAAAATGAGATACTACATCAAAAGCCAGCTGTTTTCTCTCTGTTAGCCCATTTAGAGCGGCACACTGCCTTGCTAAAAGAGTTTGAAAGGTTATGATTTGCTCAGATGATAAGGCAGTACCTTTTAATGAAATTCTAATTAGTAATTTCATGGACTTTGTTAGCATCCGTATCTGATTAGCACACATTTTCACAGCCCACTTTAATTAAGCCCACTTTTCCGACATTCCCCATTTGAAGAGCTACGACAGCTAAAATACACTTTGTAAACAAAAAATGTTGACGTTACTGAATTTTATTTTATGTGTCACTGTTGAAACTTGAACAATGTTGCGACACAAGGTGCTAACCTTCTCCAGGCCATTATTTAATACGATAACACAAATGGTTGACATTTAATTTGTCTATTTTTGCTAGAAATGCTCGACTAAATGCATGCTCAGTCATCTCACAGAAATACAATTATTTT
This sequence comes from Filicampus tigris, assembly GCF_054856515.1. Lineage (NCBI taxonomy): Eukaryota > Metazoa > Chordata > Actinopteri > Syngnathiformes > Syngnathidae > Filicampus > Filicampus tigris. The sequence continues at coordinate 8,190,705 of NC_141227.1, read as the reverse complement.
GAAACGCACACCGTGTACGAGGAAATGATCAAGTCTTACAGAAATCTCCACTATGTAATCACATTACATGTTTCCCCAGTAGACTGCATGTTTCTGTCCCATTTTGTCACAGCCAATTACACAGCATCGCTCCATTGAGGCTTAGTGACTGTTGACCAAGGAACCCCAAAAAGACATAATCTGATTTCACTTCCCTTCAAATCATTTCCCATGTTTAAATCTAATCCTGGTTTTACAATATGAACTCTGACCTTGAATATCAACTTGACTGCATTTGGTATTTCACGTTCTTTGGAGCTCAGTGTGGGAGTCTTCACCTTCACAGTGAAGACTGCTTTTGACACAACCTTCACCCAGCCGCCCCACACTGGGCCTCTGTGGACCCTCTAAGGTCCCTAACCACACAAGTGTTTCCACGGTGGCGAAACTGTTTCAGAGTGAGTGACATCCCAGTCATTGTGTTGGGGCGAACGGCTTTAAACGTGCACAAAGCGTGACAGACCACCTTGGCCCAACCTCCTTTGCCCCATCTCTCCTTTTAAAACACAGAGTCCACCCTGTCAAGTCACATGCCGGAGCCGTAATTTAGACTAATAATTACCAGACATCACCACAATGAAACATCAGTGTCTGAACTTCTTTGGACCAAGCTGAATTTTAATACATTTGGAAAAGGTTGGCCGGAGGCACGAACCCCGCTCCCTGAGAAAGTCAACTCACATGTGGAAGCACTTTGGGAAGTGATAAATGATTTGAAATCCACAGCGTCTCCGAAAATGGAAATTAGGCCGAACAGGTGTTAAATGGGAACCACTGGTGCATTTTGAACGGGAGGGGAGGCAAAACGGCCTGGGCCCGTGGGGCCAGATGTGACGGGGGCTGGCCACAAGATGGGGAAGGCGTTGCAGGGTGCTCATGGCCTGGGGTGTGTGATGTTTGAAGCCCTCATGTGCCTGACCTGCCCGACAAGACATAACGGATCACTCGCGTCAGCTGTTTGCTCCTGCCGCCTCTCCCTATCGTGAAAAAGTGCGGTGGAACATTTGCGGCTGACGTTGGTTGCCCTACGATTTGTTCCGATTTCCAAACAATGTTTCCTGCAGGAAACGTGCTCCATGGCTGAGCTGTCAATACCATTAAACCTTCGTTTACTGTGCAGAAATGTTTGCGTAATATTTTTAACGTTCTTAATCACGCAATAGTAAAAACATTAACCACTCTTAATTTAAAGCGTAAGTCAACCCAAACACATTTTTTTTAAGAATAGGTTTTATGCGAGCCCACTAGTTGAAACAAGGCAATCTGATAAATATTGCGTTTGTGCAATAAGAGTTAATCCACTCGTTTTTAGCCATCCCCGGGGGCGGCCATTTTTTCACTTCTGTTGACTGAAAATGACATCATCAGCTTGAGAAAACAGGTCAGCCATGATTGGTCATTACCTGAGCCCTGAGTAGTTGTGTGATGTAATTTTCAGTTGACAGAGCTGACAAAATGGCCGCCCCCTGGATTTTGCTGCTTAATTCATATTCCACAAACGCAATATTAATCAGAATGCCGTGTACTGGGCCTGCTGGGAAGTTATTCTTGAAAAAAAATGTGTTTGGGTTCATTTCCTTTTTAAGGATGATTTATGAAAACAGGAATCTGCCATTGCAGCTCATTATTAATCATTTTTACTTGTTACGAGTATAAATATGAGTCACCCTAAATCGTAAAAGCGAGCAAACGTGCTGTCTTAACTTTGTCAACAAGTGACAAAGCACATGGTCACACTGGGCAAAACGTTTTGGGAAACCACTGGAGTCTGCTGCTTAGCACAACAGTTCATCCTTCAATGAGTGCAGAATTGAGGTCTCACGCTATATGTAAAAATAGCCAAATAAAAAGCAATACACAGAGCCAGAATTATTCTTTTGATGGCGTGAGGTCTCACAATTACTGAGGTCTCACAGGTTCCTCTTCACTTCAAGCCCACACTTCACAAGGACAAATACAATATCTTTCAATTTTACCCAAGCAAGACAGAAGTAGAGATCTGAATGACACAATATTGCTGTGACGGGTGCTTTTTTAAAGAAAAGTGAACTGAGTTTTAATTCGCAGTAGGGAGGAATTAGTACAGCCATTTTAGGGCAAAAAAATTGCCCATTATTTTCCCTGCAGTTCCTCGACGAGGCCTGAACCGAAATGCCCTGACTGATCACCAGTTGGAGCCATTCCAAATATGATAAGTCATTTACATTGTGAGATATAATGAATGAATAACATTGCGGCCAATTGTGCAGTCATTATGGAAAATAAGCCAAGTGGGCAAGAGGAACATGGAATCGGGTTTCACTGCTGGACAATGAACGGTCTCTCATTTTGGACAATGTAGTCCCTGACACAGCCTCTGTGCGTAACTACATGCCAAAGCTTTCATTTCCTTTCCATACACACACTTTGACACACACACACACACACACACACACACACACACACTCACACACTGATACAATGCAGTACAAGGTTTGCGAGACTTTTCTGGACGAATTTCTTCTTCTTCCCTTTCAACCTGTCAGTCCAACTTATAGTGCAGATCTCATGGAAACTTTCTCAGACCGTGCTGAATCGTCCACTTGTTTTCGCACCGACTCTCAAATTGTTTTGTCACAGCTGTCAAAACACCAGGCGTCAACATCGGCTACGTATGCAGTTTTGATTGATGTTGATGTGCTCTATATTGCCGAAATGTGTGAGGGCAGGAGAATGATACTGGTCTAGAAAATAGACAGCTGCTGCTATTTGAAGAATATATTCTTCACAGTAATAGAGTGGCGCAACGCGCAGATGGAGCATAATCCAATCTATACATCAACATATGTTAACTATTTCATTAACCTTGCTCTACAAAGCATTGCAGGGGAACGTGGGGAGGCTGCATTGTTTTGACATGACACTGCTGCATGGGAGTTTAATTAGCTGTTCCATTAATAACACAGCAAACTAATTTGGAAGAACCTGTCCTCTTTAAACCACAGGAACAAAGAGTAGGAGAGTGGAAATCAATCTCAGCTTTGTGCCTGAGCCACTGACCCGTTCACGCTTTGAAGATTGCTGCTGCAAAAAAAGCATCTGAGAAGTTATTTAACTACAAACAGAGCCTACCTTCCCCATCCATTCCAGCTGCATAATCAGGCATAATAAGTGACTGCAAAGGTCCACTTAATGTATTTCTAACACTGGAGACCTGCTAATCCTGTCAGGGGGAATGAGATGGAGGGGGGAACCGTGCAGAAGCCAAGCCATGGAGCTGAGCATTTAACTCCATAACCATGCAGGCAAATGCCTGGGCGCCTTTCACACAAAAAGAGAAAGAGAGGGAGAATAAGCCCAGCTTCGTATTTCAACCCAAAGTGGGGATCCATTTTTCCGCTTTAGTGCCCATCGAGGAACAGTGGGAATAACAACAACAGTAGCCGCGGCAGTAACAGCCTGCCTCACCGGTCTGAGTCCTCATAAAGCCGGCCCATTATCACTCTCTTTATGGGCCTTTAAACACACAGCTTCGTAGATCAACTGTCTTCTGGCGGGCTGAGCGTCAACCTCCTCGCTGCTCTCTGACAAAACACGCAACGCTGTTTTAAAGCGGAAATCAACCCAAACATATTTTTTTCAAGAATATGTTCCCGGCAGGCCCACTAGTTGAAACACGGCGTTCTGATTAATAGTGTGTTTGTGCAATATGAGTTGAGCGGCAAAATACACACATTTTTAGCCATGTCAGGGGGCGGCCATTTTGTCATTTCTGTCGACTGAAAATGATATCACAACTACCCAGGGCTCAGGGAACGATCAATCACAGCTCGCCTGTTTTCTTAAGATGATGCCGTGATTGGTCGTTGAGCCCAAGGTAGTTGTGATGTCATTTTTAGTCGACAGAAGTGACAAAATGGCCGCCCCCAGAGATGGCTGAAAACAGGTGCACTAACTCTTAGTCCACAAACGCAATCTTTATCAGAATGCCTTGTTTCAACTAGTGGGCTTGCATAGAACATGTTCTTGAAAAAAATATGTTTGGGTTGACTTCCCTTTAAGGTTTGTCAAGGTTTCAGAAAATTTCCCAGACAAACAACAAAATGAATTTGTGACATGTACACTTCAAAAAGCACAATTTAGATCATTATCGTGTGGGACACATGCAACAGCATCCCTGTACTCCATCGTTTGTGAATTAAACTTTTTTTCCCTCCTGTTTGTATGTAAAACGCTAAGTAAGTAATATCATGTTTAAAATGTTCCATCTCCAAAATGCTGTTGTTATTTTGAGGCAAAAACTATCCCAGTTAGTTAGTTAGTTAGTTAGTTAGTTAGTTAGTTAGTTAGTTAGTTAGTTAGTTAGTTAGTTAGTTAGTTAGGCTGTGTCTCAAAGAACATTTTTAAGATGCTGTAAGAGCAAAAAAAATAGATTCTCATTTCACTTCTGTTTTCAACAATTATTTGAGGATCAATTAATTGTATCGATTGCATTTAGTAAAATGTATATTGCAAATGTGGAAAGGCACTCACTGAATGGGCATAACCACAGGAATATTTCCAGTCTCAGAGATCCCCCTGATTAATAGGAGCATTCAAACATATCAGAATGAACATGAGCTCAAAACAACACTCACAGTGAGAGCCATCAGATAGCGTCTTTTCTCCACATTTGTTTGTCCAAACACCTTTTATATTGGGCTTTGAAATTCAGGGAGCCCATTAACAGTTCAAGCATATAATCACATCTCTGTAATGAGGTATTAATTAAGCGAGGGGCATCTATTGGCTCGCTAAATAGCCTCCTAAACAACTGACAGGAGATTTGTGATTTTTGACACCATTAAACAAATCAATATTGGGTTTTGCAGACATGCTCTCCGTCTGTCTCTCTGCGCTCTTTGCCAATCAGCTCTGTGGAATACTAATGAGGGAATTAGCGGCCTCATATTCTGCATGTGTCCCATCAAACAGATCCTTATCGAGTGGGTCTCATTTGCATGGAAGAAGACTCTGCTTTGTAGGTAAAGATTTGACAATATGTCACTCATTATTCCAGCCCACCCCGGCTCAATCTGCCGTCCATCCACTTGTCTCCTATTTTCTTTCATAAATTCCACAATCATGCACAATAACACCCGCTATATGTTCTCAACCTGCAGTTTCTCATCCTGCAAAGACATTGTGTTGTAACATACACAGAGTAACGACTTCCAAGTGGTTTGTTACTCTTTACTGCAAAGATTCTCTATCACATCGTGTACAAAGTGGAAAGACTGCATCTCATCGTGCTCCTTTTGACTGCTGCATTAAATAATCATATTAGAGTGTTGCAGTCGAAAAAATCCAATTGGGTCTTTAGATACTGTACAATATACATACTGTGGCTAAATTTCGTCAAATATTTTTTGGACATTTTGTTTAATTTGCGGGAACACTTTGGGTCAGACATTTTCTGTCTGACTATCCGCCAGTGAGCAAAGAAAAGTCCATAGTGGCATGATTCAATGAGGTCGGCGTGGAGGAATGTGCACCGAACCCTGACTTCAACCCCATCAAACACATTATGGCATGGACCGGAACAGAGATGATGAGCAAGCGGGCCCCTTCCAGTAACCTGACGTGTGTTGGCAGCGTGCGTTCAGTGATGACTAAACTTGACTCAACAATGTTTGAAATTTGCGTAACGTGTGTTGTGCTGGATGTGAACAAAAAGAGTCCTGAATCCAGCAGTAGATTTGGTAAAGATTAATAAAAGCTATTTTGACTGAAATTTAAATGAAGTTAAGTTTGTGATGAGATGCCTCGCATCTTTAAAACATGCTCACTGGAAATGCATACAAAGAGTAAAATGATTTTGCAAACTGATGTTAAAACTAACAAGTTACAGTAATATTAAAGCCAAGATTTGACTGACAAACAAAACTGATGCAATTTCCCCAAATGTTTGCCTTTTGATGAGGACATTGTCAATAGTCGCAGTCTCATATCCTTTATCATTATAAATTGCTTACTTCCTTTTGTTAAATGGTGTCACTGTATAGTGCAAGGAAATAAACAATTCCAATTCCATCCTTTCCATTCCATTCCTGCTTCACTTCCAGATCTGTTCATATTTTGGTGTCTTTAAATAGTCAGAACTCAGTAACAACATAATGATCATTGACAGAATGTTTATTTTATGTTTCATGTCAGTATGTCTGCAGTACTTTGGCCTCGATGTCCACTAACATGATGACATGACAGTGTAACATTCTGTTAAACCGAGTCCGAGCCACTTCATTGCACGTCCTTGCAGCATTCCATTCTTCTAGTTTAGGTTTCAGCAGGTGATACCAGAAAGACGAAGCATCTCATTTAATCTGTCCTGGGAGTCTACTGGACAGTGCTCCGACCAGGAAAATGAGTGACAGGGACTGGCCCGTTGTCTTTGTGCTGTGTGTGTGGCCGCGGGTCGCTGAGTTAATGCAGGAGATTGACTCTTAATTGCAGCGGGGAACGCTCGTCTTTTCTCATTAATGAGACGGAGCCGGAGCCCAGAGATTTTCTCATCGCACAAACACTCCTCCACCGGCCAGGTTAAGTGCTGTTTAGATATCGACTTCCCTGCAGAGGATTTTTCCGGAGCACCGCGTGTCAAACCTTGAACACAAGCAAAGGATGAAACGGGAGTGAGGCAAGGTTAAGAGAAGACGGCTGTGCGCGTGTGTGCGTGTGTGTGTGTGTGTGCTGGGTAGAAGATTCGGGTGGGGGTCTCACAAGAGGCTGGGCTCAATATGAACCCTCTTCAGAGCACCTAACGAGGCAGATGAGAAGGCCGCTTATGGGATCATGTTACATTTGCACTTTGTTCAGCCTACAGATCAAAAGACAATCCAAATTTGAGGGCTTTACCAATAAAAAGTGAGTGTTTCTTGATGGACACAGATGTTGCGGCTGAGGCAGACCAGAGGAGAGGACATGGGTCCGGACGTCTGTCTGTCTCTGTGTCTGGAGATGGGGGTGAACCTCCGTATGGAAAACCACCCCTGGCTCCCCATGATGCATAACCGGGAGGGATTAGAGTGCACAAAGCAGCAGACTGTTTGGTGGAGCGCTAAAATGTGCTCCTCTGGGGCTCATTGAAAAATGATTGCCGATTAAGTGTTTGAAGTCTGCCAACGACGAGCGTGCGTTTTCAGCGGCGTTCTGATGAAACTCTATCTTTCCTGCTTGTGCCGACAATTTTCTCTCTCTTTCTTCCGCAAACTGTGCTATGATGTGTGTTCTCTTGTCCTGCCTGCAGTTGAGGTTGCCAAACTCATTTCACCTCTTGGACCCCAGCTTGACTGGAAGCCAGACAACCTAAAATGATAAGAGTGAATTAAGCGGCTCCTCTCCAGCGGGAATGTTATTATCCTGCCAGAGAGACTCATTGATTTCCTTATGAGAACAACAGGTGAGCTTGTAGAAAACAACTTGCTGCCTATCTGAATAGAAAGGAAGTCGGTCTCTCAAAATGTTTTTCGCTTCCACTTTGCCAGTGATATGTTGTGATGTGTCCTCATAATCTGATTTAGAGCACTACAAATGTCATTTAGTCTCAAGACAATCACATTCAAGTGAAAGTTTGGATTTGGGAAACATTCAATGTTTCTGTTATTTTTTTGTGCACTATGTGCCCTGTTTTAATTGTTTTTCTATATTATTGCCAAACCACTTAGGTGAGGATTGGAATGCATGGAATACAACCAAACACACACTAAAAGATCCCAGACATACCTGTGGTGTGCATTTGTCAAAATAGCTCATGGATCAAGAAGCATAACACTTTACACCCACTTTTTCCTGTCTTTCTGAAATTGACCAATTTTAAGCGGGTTGTTTCATGCAATATGGTATAACGTGCTGGAACAATGGTAAGTACATAGAGCTCCGGTCGTATCCCACAATGCACTGCGCTAAATGTAATCAGCACCGTTTTCTTTCTATTTCTTCATCCTCTGAAAATATCAAAATAATTGCCAGCATATTTTGGATTTTAGAGGCATTTAGCCTTTTCTCCCTTAGATGTTCACTATAGAAAAAATTAATACAATACAATACAATACAATTTTATTTAATGTTAGAAAAGTACAACCAATCAGCACCAAATTATATGTACGCACCTCTACCTAAACTCAAATCAATCTCTGAAAATATTAAAATGATCGCACCAATAATTTGGATTTTATGGGCAAAGCCAGAGTGTGGACAAAAAAAGCCAGTGACTGTCTTGATGATATAGACATTTTCACTGGTGGAGGCAGCACTTCATACGCTTGCCATTTAGTTTCTCAGACGCTAACGGGAATTTCAATGCAGCTCTGCTTACCATTTGGCTTTGGAATAGTGTTTCAGACATTGTGGCTTGTAAGTGGAGGCTCTTAGCTCAGCATAGTTGTCAAGTCACGGGCAGAGCAATGTATGGAAATTAGATGAATTGCGATGTTACAATTAGAAAAGTTCAAAATGGCTGGCTGTAACATGTTTTCAGAAACAGGCAGATAATATTCAACGCTGATCCAGATAAACAGTATAGAAAATGGGTGGCAGTACTCCCGATATCAAACAATTTTTTTATAAAAGCATGCAAAAAATCAATTTTTGATCATATCTTCCCCTTTGAGTAGAAACCATGCAGCAAATGATGACTAATGTAGTCTGACTTTAACTGGGGTCAGTTGAAGTCGCCCTGCAGAGACATATGGAACTGCACTTCCTGTGATTAATTGTGCCCTAAGACGACAAAATACTCTAAATAGAGCTTGAGGAACTAATTTGTGTGAGAGACAATGTCGAGCGTGATGACAAACACAGCTTAGTGTTTCCCCACTTGCACGTCAACCAACTGCAACGGCAACTTTGAAACTGCAGCGCTCCCCGATATATATCATTGTGTTACAGTCATTTGTTTTCATTATTGCATCAAAGGGGACCTGGTCAAGCGGCGGCCATTTTCTGCTGTACGGAACAAATGTGACTCTGGAGTCACCGGGAGGTTATACAAACAATGGGAAATTTGTAGTTTAATAAAGGGTTAAACTCACATTCTTATGTTACTGCGTAAACACAGGAACAGCCACTTGAGTGCAGTGTGAAAAAGCACTCAGTGTTGCCCTGCTCTGGGATGATTATGAATATTCTTAGAAGGTATAAGCTCATTTAAGGCAATTCCATCAAGCCTTATTGTTCAGCATAATGTGATAGCGCTTGAAAGCAGTGTTGGTAAACAAAGCTGAAGGCTTGTTCGGGAGCTGTAAATGGAACTGAGACGCTTCTGTTAAGTCTCCTGCGAGAGAAGCCGGGGGGTGAGAGGTGACGGGTGACGCTCACCCCGGCGGACAGGTGGAGGTAAACTGAGAGTGGTACCACCCAAGGGGAGCGTGAACTTGAGACGTGTCCCTCACCGTCCCGTGAAGGTGGAGGTCAGCACGCTGAGATGCTCCAATCAGGCGCAAGGAGCAGACCCCTCTTCCCGGGATGAAAAAAAGCCACCACCAGCCGGCCGGGTCACTCACAATTAGGACTCATAAAATATCATCAAATGCTGACCTGCAATACTCGGGTGGTCAGGGGAGAACAGAGCATCTTTGTGCGGGATGAGGTATCACTCATGCGTGAAACAGACACACCTTTATCTCTGCATTTATCTCTTAATCAACTCCTTCTTGTCTTAGAAATGGGGAATCCTAAATGTTAGCACCATGGTGGATTTTCCCCAGAATTCACAGAAAAGTAAAGAGAGAAAAAAATTAACTTCTCAACAGTGTAAGAGCAGAAGCCACCGTTTCTGCCATATATGAATCAGGTCATATTAAATATTGGTTAAAATTAATTCTCTTTAGACAAGCGAACAAAAAAAAAGAAGCCATTTGTGTCATTCTTACACAAACATTCACACGCAGTCCCATTACGACTGCTTGCACTGGTGATGTTTGATGATACATTACAGTTGACTACCGTCATTTTCCAATATCCTTAACAGACCTCAACTCAACGCACATACAGTATGTGTCAATATTCATAATATTGCAACTTTATTGTAGAAGTATTGTGCCTTTCTTTTTCCCTCATAATGTCACCTTTTTACAATCCCTCATTCCCTTTGTGCCAAAATCCAGAATGAATTGTGTAAACTAGTATTCACACACTTTTCATGTGTCATAACCTCAACATTGAGCCACTCCCACATCATACGTGACATTTTTTTGAACTAATCTTGCTAAGACATCATAATATGGCAATAAGCCCAGAGGTTGTTTGCTTTCCAGCAGCATCTCTATCAAAAGCAGGTTTATTGTTAGCTTTTGAAATCCAGTAATTAAGGCAGCCGCAAATTTGTATTTCTGTTGTCTGAGGCCTCAGGCCAGGATTAACAGCACTTAGCATTGTAGAATGTAGCCCGCCTCCCTTAAATAGGCTAGATAAAACAACAACAACAACAACAACAAAAAGGAACGATGAGTTTGTGTGTGCTAAAAATTTTGGAACAAAGGCTTTCTGACATACTTATGTAATACCTCAATGGTGAATCAATCAATCATCCACACACGTTGCCTTGAGTGATACAATGAACTACATTTACTTTACGCAATTAATTATAGCCTAATGACAGTCATTTCTGTTCCCCCAAATGTCAACATACTGTTAAGTATGCACATGTCTTTGACTAAAAATAAATTTAAAAAAAGACTGGTTGTATAAGTGACTATTAACTAATATTTATGTTTTTAGCACATCAAAGCTCAACACTGACATAAATCACACATTTGAGGTGAGACAGTTGCAGCTACACCCGCGTGTGGATTGTGTGTTTGACACCAAAGCAAAGAACAGGATACCAACAGGTATTTGGAATGGCCACAGCGCTTTGACACTCATTACCCTGCTATTACAAGAACACGTCAAGCATGAACATATTTCTCATTTCTGCAGAACAAAGAGTTACATTATGGCCGAGGAATCCAAAGATGCTCGCAAGGACTCACTTCCCCGAGGCGGCACCCATGGGTGACAACTCAACTGCTTGGCTTATTACTCCTGCCTGTCAAGCTCCGGCACTCAACCTCTTGCTCAATAAGTGACATGATTTGAGCTGTCAGCAATGACCTAAGAGGAAGTTTTCTGTTAAGATGCCGCTTCTGAAGGCAGATCAAGGTGATGAACCGGATTTGAGCAGGTAATGAGTCATTTTAACGGATTCATTATTTCTCTCAGGCCGACGCACTGATACCCGCACTGATAATATCGACTCCAAATTATAACCTACGAAAATATCAACTTTACAGGTTTCACTGATGTGACAGTAAAGAGATTTTAGCGAGAGATTAGGACATCTGCAAGATGAGCAGCGGCCTCAATCACAGCCCACAAATCACAAATGACTTATTTCTGCAAGTTTTCCAACTTCACCCTTCTTTGTCACTGTACAGTCATAATAAACAATGAATCAAATTCTTTCTGTCGGAAGTGATTTTCCCCTACAGTAAGCACCTATGGCAATATGGAGAGTTAAGTATTTGACCTTAAAGGATACAAATGACCGTGTCATGAGGAAGTCTGCTACGGTCCATTTGCTTGCATTTTGAAACATTTTTTTCCATAAGAAATCATGAAAAAAGAACAGCCATGTGCCAACTGTTTCCATTGTTTTTGTTTTTTACTGCTTTGCGTGTCACTTATGTTCCATAATTTGCCACATACGGCATATTCTTCTCTTAAAGTGGGAATCAACCCAAACATATTTTTTTCAAGAATATGTTCTATACAAGACCATTAGTTGAAACAAGGCATTTTGATTAATATTGCGTTTGTGGAATATGAGTTAAGCAGCAAAATCCACCCAGCCCACCCAACCCCGCTCAGCTTGAGAAAACAGGTCAGCCGTGATTGGTCGTTACCTGAGCCCTGAGCAGTTGTGGTGTCATTTTCAGTCGACAAAAGTGACAAAATGGCCGCCCACAGAGATGGCTAAAAACAAGTGGATTAGCTCTTATTCCACAAAAGGTCTTATTCCGCGTCATAAAAAGGCCATAAAAATGTGCAGCGCTAATGCTTTGAAGCTCCCATAATGAGGTGACATCCTGTGTGATGTCATACATAATGGCGACTTGAACTCAATTATTTTTGTCCAATTTTAGAAGCAAATTTTCCACTCCAAAAAATGTTACTTTACATCAAAATCGTGCACTCAAGTACAATTTGTTTTAATGCTAGCGTTACCAGAACTAGCAAAGTGTTAACGTGGTGTTCGCGCTTGTTGAGTCAATATGCCCTGCAAGTCACTTCAAATCCTGTTGAATGAGTAAGGACATGTAGCACCTTGAGCAGGTAAGGCAAGACATTGCAACACCTTGGCCTGAAATGTCAGAAAACAACTATTATAGCGTCTTTCATCACTCTAAAGTGGAAGACGTGTAATTAAGACATATTTCCAATAAGGTTTTATTATTATTACTGTCATCTCATAGCTGAGTTTGTCTGTAAGATTTGGGCGATAATGTCGTCACAATCTGAAATCTACTACTAATCTAATGGTGGATTATTGTTACTGGAAGCTGTGATAAGCATTTAATATGACTGTGATTTGAACATTCAAATGTGTGTGTGTGAAAAGTTTCTTTTTTTTTCTTGTACATTCCTCCACCTTAGCGCGGTCTCAAGCTATTTTCTGCTCCACTGCAAATCCTAATTGATGGAGCTCAATCTCAGTTTTACATTACATGGGCAGATGACATCATTTGATACTGATATATTTTGCACGGTTCTTTCAAGCTAATGTTGTTTTGCCAGCCTCGTGACAACACATCGTCAAGGCAAAAGTGTGTGTACACAGAAATCCAATGTCTAAATGTTTAGACAATCATTATTTTAATTCAAAAATGTAAAGGTTGACTTAGCTTTTGGGGAAGGTGCGAGTAATTGTTGGATTGTGACGGGGTGATTGTGTTGTGCTAAGGCCTCCGGTGCTTTGGAGGCTGTCAGGCTCACATAGTTTGGGAGACTGAAGTCAGACAATACTGCTGTGGAACATATCACAGAGATAAATGTCAGGCTGTCTATGGCTTCCCCCAAAGGCTGCTCTTGGCAATCAGCTTGGAATCGCTTCCTTCATGCGATGCTGCAATTGTTGAATTCAGTTTTTTTTCTTATTGACCGTTCCCATGTACCTCTCATGGAACAGTGAAAGGTTAAAGAAAATATTCCGGTTTATTGATCAACATTTGTTTTGTTCATCTTGAGAAAGGTTTTTTTCGCACTAAGATCCATTCACTGCCAGACATTTTCAGATCCTCTTTTACCCTAACGTTTGAAAAACATGAGAAAAAAATATATAAATAAATTCCTGGGATTGAATGGCTGGACTGTGAAAAGACAAATAAATTCATCTTTGGCAGTGAATGAGTTAAATATTCTTGTAATACAAAGAATCAATTTCTGGGTCACTTCTGTCTTTATTAACTTTTTAAGTTTTAACGTAACGACGAGAGCCAAATGCAAAGCTGAGTCGCAAAGCAGATGCTCTCATTTTTACGAGTGTAAAGAGAGGTTAACCACCGTTAATCCATCCATCCATTTTTAAACTGCTTGGCCTCATTAGTGTCATGTCCTCATTAGGTCGCAGGTAACTGAGGCCTATCCCAGCTGGCTTGGGACAAGATGCTGGCTTCACCTTGGGCCTGAGCCAATTGCTGGGTACATAAAGTACAGACACACAACTATTCAAAGATTCACACAATTTGGAGTCTTCAATTCAGCTAAAACATATTTTGCTGATGTGGGAGATGGTGTCCACTAACACTTGAAAAACAACCTCAACTTCCAGGTGATGATGCACATGGCATCACTAGGTTCTTATTGCTATGAATGTGAGTCTGTTTACTTCAAGTAACTTCCAGTGCATACTGTTCTTCTCTTCTCACGTTGTTCTTTGAACACCTTTTGGCTCATTCATTAGGAATGTCACAGTAAAGCCACAGCAAGATGGAAAAAAATAAGACTCCATGTATAATGATGGTTCAAATGTTTTTGAATAACTTTAGAGGTGTATCTTTCCCCAAGTTTCATTCGGATTCGCCAAAATTTTGCGTTTCCACTGTATGTTTGCTAATAGATAAGAGCAAAGAGATGTTTCATTTCAAAAATACCGATTGAGTAGTTGTTGTTCTTAGATTCATTTTAGGCATCACTTACTGCCGTTTTCGTGGTGCTGTTTCTCCAGGCATGTACCGGAGCCTCCCTGAGGGACTGCAAAATCTACCTTAGGACTGCTGCTTTAACCATCCATTATCTCTATGCAACTCCTCCCCCCTCTCAAAGATTGTCCTTCAGACATTTACTAATAAACAACAGGTCGGCACCTGCCATGGCAGGTGATTTATTTGACCCTGAATGGCCATGATGGGCGTGCACTGGGGAGGGTAGTGGGTTGAGGGTTAAAGAGGGAATACCTCCAGCTCCACAGCCCTGCAGGCCTGGAAGTCAACGCCCCCACTGTAAAGCACTTACCACTCACTTCGTTCTGCTTCTTATTTGACTGCTTTCTTTATTTGCCCAGTAAAAACGGCCTAATCATTCCCGTTTATCACCCGGAGCTCATAAAGCGCCTGAAGGATTGACTAGTCACCTCTTTGGCAGGTGTGTGCATGAGGGGGTGTGCCCCAGCCTATGACATCACATGCTGAAGTCCAGCTGCATCTCAGTAAGCTACGCCCAGTCTGATACCACTCACACACGGCACACTGGCCACCGTGTCATTGAGCCGTGATAACGGATTTAAGCATGTTTCCCCGCATCTGTCCGATGGATTGAGATGATCAGAGGAGGTACAGGGCAGGATCGTGTCCAAGAACCTAACTAGCGCAGAATTATTGAGGAACAGGAAATTAAAAAATTCCTGCAATGCCGATGCACCACTAAAAGCAATTCTTTTACAATCTTGCGTGTCCCCTGTCTGAACCTTCAGCCATTGGGGGTTCTGTTTTTGGGCTACAACATATTTGCCTGTTTTCCGTACATCGAGGAGAAAAAGTCTACACTGTCCTGTTCAAATGCAAGGATTTGGTGATAGAAAGCCTTTTCCACCACTAATATGCGATAGAGCCTGAACACCTCCATTGAAAAAAAAAGAAATATTTTCTAAAGGGGAAGGAAAGACAACAACTGAGATAATGCGGTTGCAGTGTAGACACCTTATACTGTAGCTGGGGATGTTAGGAAATGACTAAACATACATGGAAGTCAGCACACACTTGCCACTATTTAAAGTGCCTTTGATGAGCCCCAAATAGAAGTCTTAAAGTTTCTTGCTAACAGTAGAGCTGTCAAATGTTACAGATTGTCTGTGTTTTTGTAAACACTACTACTGAATGCTAAATCACTATACCCATAACGCTGATCGATCCGATTATTTAAAAAAAAAACATGGGTTAATTTGCTCAAACAGGTTGAAAATGAGCAAAAGCAGTTGGTAGATAATTGTAAAATATATTTGGCATTACTGTATGCCAATTGCAGACGCATTATTATTGTTGGACGACTGGGGACCAATCAATTCAAATTAGCGGCGGGGGAACCACGGAATAGTACTGAATGCAAAAATGTGATTCCACATTGTACAATCCTCCATTTAAGGTATTTAAGCCAATAAACGCTGCAGGTGTTGAAATGTTATATAAGTGATGTCTCTTCATTCTGGCAATAATACCTTCCACTCGTATCCGCTTCCCTTTCAACATACAGTAAGTAGAGTACCGTAACTACATTAAGGCCGCGACTTGCACGGTTGATCGAAATGTTCTGTACAATAAATGGTCTGCATATGTCACATACTTTAAAGTATTGTTTCTCCATGAACCAAATCAGACTGAGGGAAATGACATGGCGAAATGGCCTCCGAGTTAGACCGTGTGCTTTTATGTGTGCATTATTACAGATTACGTGGCCGCATTACACAACCTCCTTAAAGCGGTTAAAGTTAAAGCAGTCACTGTAAAAGTGTAAGCAGGTGTGAACAGAAAACGAACACAAGTATCAAACTGTGACCGCTCACAAAGGTTGACCCTAAACCCGCATGTGAAATATTAACCAATGGAGGAAGAATTACAGGTGTATTACTTAAAATTTCAGCAGCATGTGGGAACAGTTAATGCGACACCACTAATATGTCCAAGCAGGCTTCTGTCATTAACAGGCTGGCCGAGGCAGGAAGGCGGGGGTGCCGGGTGACGGAGACCAGTCAAGCCTATTTGTCCAAGTCCTCAGCACACCTTTAAAGGCTGCATGAGGATGTCCATGTTTCAAAAGAGGCACTCCCCCTAAAGGCCTTGTAGCTGGGATCACGTACATGCCCCATCACTCTTCTTCTTGACCAGATCAGGGTCACATGGCATCGGCAAGTAGTTCATTTATTTTAGCCACCTCGGAGGGCTAGGTGGGCCGGCAGGGGGTGTAGGGGGGTGCTCGGGTGACGGGTGACTCAAGTGGACCCATGTGCACTGGAGAGTTTCAAATTTACAGATTTTTCTTGTAATAGTGTTTTGAAATCAAGTTTTTAATATTTTATCTGTCTGACCCCAAGAAATGAGAAAAGGTCTATATAAAGGACACTGGATGAAAGATTAACGCCCAAAGTGTCTACGTGGTGCGTGTGTGTGTGTACATTACTCCATGGGGACGAAAGTCAGTTTACACAGTCACATCACTGAAACCTCTTGCAGTGTGCGGACTAAAAATGAATGTAATACCATGCGGGAGCTCTTAATATCTGTGTTTTAGCATTGCTCTATATAATACATTTTCCTTTTGTGTGTATGTAGCAATAATCTCTGCTAGTGTTACTTAATTTTATCCCTCAAGAAAATTCAGAGCGTTTCATTTACAGTCTAAAGCAAAAATAGTGAAATCACTGTAGGCGATGACTGATCCGGCCCAAAGTTAGTTTCAGCCTGCCGTGACATCATTTTTTCCTGTCAGGAATATGTTAGCTGTTTATTGTATATTTACTCTTGCCGTAGACTAGACGCAGCAACGTCACCGTTTCGGCAGTCAAATAGAAGGGTACGGCTCACTCTCCTTTCTGCTGTTTTTGGTCCCCACATAGTGGATTGAAGCTTTTCCAACAGCCCGTTCCTCAAGGCGTCTGGCTGGCAGGTAGCATGCAGTTGGTTCATAAAAGCTTATGTGCTGGAAACAGCTGCTGATGAGTATGGCGCGACTCAAAGACACGTGACATGAGGCTGATCTTCGTCTTCGTAAGCAATGTTAAGTCAATCGGGGAGCGGTTTGGCTGCACGGCTAAGAAAAAAAAAAAAAAAAAAAAAAAGCAGTTTTTTGAGCAGTGTCTATTTAATGCCTTTTCCCAAAGCGTAGCCATGTTTAGCCCTGTCATGTACATTACATCAACCTTTAATTCTGCTGCCTCCTACAACAATCATGTGGAGGAATTGTCAGGGAAAATCTCAGTATACACACGGTGGTAAACGTGTGTGTGTGTGTGTGCGTGCGCGCGCGTGTAAACTCTTGCCGCTATTTTTCTCTGTGTCAGAAACGTGGAGTGTGAGTTGTATTTGAAAGGTGGTAAAGCGGCTGAGGCTCTTTAATTTCCCCCCTCTTCACTGGCATGAGGGATGGTTCAAAGGGTGACTCTCTGACAGTGCATGTGATCGCTCCTCCGTCCTTTATCTGCCTCCCCACATTAGCACGTAAATGAGGCTGCACTTTGGGTTTTGGGAGCTGAAGCGTGCTCAGTGTAAACAGGAGTTGTACTGTTATCATTATTGGACAGATTTCCGACACCCTAACACCTCCCTTTCATTAACATTCAAAAAGGCTAGGATTTTGACACGGCCTCTGTTTATACAGATTTTGAATACTTTGCTGTAGGGATTGTATACAAAATACTGTATACATAATACCTCCACTATTGAGTGGAGATATTGGCAACCTCAGCACAGCATAAGAGCACGATGACTGACCCAGTAATTATGGGTGTACCGATATATATTTTTTTCCATTAACACGATTTTATCCTAAAAGGGGTTTGGACAAAACGTGGGGGGAGGGAAGGGGTTGGTGAGGGCCAAGGCAACCAGACCAGTCCTCAGAGCTCAGTTTTTAGCCTATTATCATGTGATATTATTACCATGTAAACAGCTGTTTGTGTTCGTCGCTCCAACGCACTTTGAAACACTATCTTATTAATCATGTTTGGCTAAATCTGTCCAATTGTGTTCTGCATGTTCCTTAACTTCCACCTAAATTCTCAGTGTGTCACTAAATCTTGCTCCTGTTTTTGAATGTTCGTCATTGGCTGGCTTCAGCTGACGTTCCACGGCGAGTATGAAATGAGCTTTGTGATTGGCCAGCCTTAAAGTTGCATTTGTATAGGCTAGATATAGTATAACTGCCATGTTATAATGAAAAATTGTTTCAGCCCTCCAACAAATATGATCAGCAATAGCGGGTGCAGTTTAAAGAAAAAGTCTTTAAAGCAAAAAATTGTCTTTCCCAGAGTATATTCTATGCGCCTCCAATAGTTTAAACACGACAGTTTAATTAATATTGCGTTTGTGGAATATGAGTTAAGCAGCAAAATCCACTAGTTTTAAACCATCTCAGGGGGCAGCCATTTTGCCACGTTGCTCAGGTAAAAACTCGGGGTGCAACAAAAAAAACGCTTTGAACCAGAAAAACGTTTTTTGATTAAAAAGATACGAGTGTACCGAATCGAACCAAATAGAATCGTTTCTATTTGAAATGTATCAAGATACGTAGCGAATCGTCTTTTATTAAAGAGATATATAGAAAAAATGGCACATTCATAGTACTGACAAGTTCATTCAAATGTGTGTAAAATGACAATAAAAAGTAATTGCATCATACCCTCTCAAAATGAGCCGTACCATATTGAATCGAATCGTTGCACTTTTGAATCGAACCATCCTTGAATCGTTTCGCACCGAACGTAATCGAAACCCGAGATGCACACCTCTAGTAACGACCAATTACGGCTCAAAGTGGCTGCCCACGGAGATTTTACTGCTTAACTCATATTCCACAAACACAATATTAATCCGAATGCCATGTTTAGACCAGTGGGGCTGCATAGACCATATTATTATAAAGAACATTTTTGGGGTTGACTTCGTCTTTAAGGAGTCAACCGAGGAACATCAGCAGGAGAATTGCCAACACACTTTGAGTGTGATATGATCTTGCAGATTAGATTCCCATCAATCAAAACTAAATCATGTAATTATTTATTTGTTATTATAATGTCCAAGTGATAAACTTCTAATTTTGAGAGCCACAAAATGTTACATAATCCCTCTCCCCTTACATGCTACATCACTGAGTAGCACTGTTATCCCAGCAAACTAGTGCTCAAATTAGTTTTTGGGAATAAAACGTTTTGCCACCCCTCAAAACGTTTGCCGCAATAGAAATGTAAAAATATTTCGTTATTGCTTGGTGGAAATGGTTGAATCCCAAACTAGCGTGAACGGGTTACTTGATCAATTGTGTGTCGCAATAGTTATGTTCGTGTCCATTAGTATGATTTGATTGCAGTTCTGTGCGTCCAGTGCAATGTTTTAGTCCGCGCCTCGTCTCGACGTGTTTGTTGGAGTGTGTTCTCAGGCCGACAGTGGGGTGACTGCAGTGGGGTCCTTAAACTCCATTGTGATTCGAGCAGAGCTTATCACATGGGAGTGAACTGGCAGGCTCTTAAAAGGTATTATATGTGCTCCCGTTCGCCTTCCCTCTGTCTGACAGGAGCCCTTGGGATGAAAGGGAAAAGCTGTGGAAAAAGAGACATCGGTTCCCGACATGGGGAAGTCTTTGTTTCTATTCTCTCCATCCCAAGTCTCCCCAGGAATCCTAATTTCCACCATTCACCTACCTATCGGCAGATAAAAGCTGGTTGAACAGGAAGGGGTGGCGGGGGGGGGCTGTATGGGGGTTTAGGGGCTCCTCAATTGAGACAGCTTGTAACCAGTCTAGTTGAGGGGGAGCGACACAAAGCTCTAGAGTGAGAGGAGGTTTGGAACGTAGATCTCCAGTTGCTTTGAATTTAAAAAACATTGGTGAGCAAATTATTCAAGAGGGCATTTTTACAGGAACTGATCTGAAGCCCGCCATGGAGTCTGCGAGCTGCGTTTTGTCAGAACAACAACATAACATGACGTGGGATTCGATCCCCAATCTCCAGAATCCTCCTCAAAAAGGAGAGCAAAGCGTCGGCGCTTGTGAAGAGACTGAACTCCGCAGCCCTGTCTCCCTCATTATTCGGGTTTCTTTAAACCGCCCTTATTAAAGCTGTTCTCTCCCTTTAGGAGGGGCTGAGATGGTGATGTCCAAGTTCAGCAGATGCCAAGCCTGGCAGCTGATGTGCCTAATGCGGGTGCTTGGCATTAGAATGAGGGATGCCAGTCTCTGGGGAGTGGGAGGTGTTAACTTCTAATGGCTTTCTCTGCCACGGCCCTGACATCTGCAGGGCTCCCGGCAAAGAGAGTGAGGCCTTTTTGAAAAATTAATGGAGCTGAATGCATCTCGCAGCAAAAAGAAGGGCTGGATTAATCAGAACATTAAGGGCCAGCTCCGGATTGGAAATAATTATAGGAGCTGACAAGGTGCAGAGATGCCAGCACCGGCTCCTTTCAGGAATGCATTTTAAATAGCAGTTTAAAAAGCCTTCAGATGTTGGCATTATCTTGCGTGACCAAATTAGGAGCAAATGAGAAAAGTTTATCTGGCATTTTGGAGTATTGAAAGAGCTTAAGCTTTATAAATTATACAGTGTGGTTCTTGTGTGCGACATAGTGTGTCTCTTTACGTATGTGTGCGTAAAGAGGGTGCGGATATCTTTTCCGCAAGTATACGATGCAGGAATTGAGTGGGGAAGGAAGCGCAGTTTTCAGATTAAAAGTGGGTGGTTTGTTTTTTTTTTTTTCGACAAAACTTTAAGGGGGATTAATTTATATGGGTGCTTGAAACCATCATACTATTTGTGCAAATGAGGAGTGGATGTCTTAACAACCTGAAAGAGGCTGACACTAAACTGATTACTGCTGACCACCCATGAAAAGCATGAAGAGGGGGGTGATTTAATAAGCGCCGTGTTTTTTCCCCTTTCAGGAATAATCCTCTCTAATTTTTTCCGGAGAAGTGATTGGGCCGCGTGACACTCATTATTAATATTCAGTACATTTTAGACATCAATTGCCAGTTAATATACGGTACGTTTCATCTTTACCAAATCGAGGTTAAGATAGGAGAAGGAATGATGAAAAAGTCATTTTTAAATATTTTTGCAAGAAATGCTGACATTTTTGCGACATCATTATAAGTGAGGAACATTTATCAAATTGAGTGATAAAGCCACCGATTTGTTTGCAGCATTGTTGTAATCTGACTTGTGATTCACTGACTACGCCACACTTGTTTGGTAGGATTTTGATTTCCAAGAGAACGTGTATATTAAGTTCACAACTCTAACTGAAGTAGATAAATAGTCTTTCAGCCTTTCACATGGTTTATTTGCACAGACATTTCTGTATTGTATTGATAACAAACTACATATACAGTATGAGAAGAGGACCTTGAACAAATAATCACATTCAATTGTAATTGGCAATACTGGGGGGGGAAAAAAATCACAATTAGATTATTTTTCCAAATCATTCAGTCCGAATTAATACACTACACAGTCTTTAAAAAGTGTTTTGAGTTAGACTCAGCTCTGCCCTGAAAACAAACAAAGAAATAATATGAAACCAACGATTAGCCGTTATAATGTTAACATCTTTATGGTTGGGGGAAGGACAACACTTTTGAAGTGGCGTGGACATCAATGGGACTCTGCGAGGAATTCCAAATGTTTGCCTGACTGTTTGATCTTTCGAGCACCTCCATCAGATATGTAACCTTGGATAGAGATCTACATTCTAGCTGTGAGCCCCTTTTAACTGGAGCAACTCTCCAGGTAGTAGCAACACGTTGACTGGACAATTGGAGGGGCCGAGTGGCCGCAATCATTTTTCCAATCTCTGTCGCAGTGAAATGAAAGAGCCCCAAACTAATCAGCATACGATGTTGTCTCCAATGCCATCCGCGACTGTGTAATTGCACGAGGCAAGACTAAAGTCAAGCCTCTAAACATAGGTGGCTACGCAGATGCAATCATGTTTATGCTTCACCTGATTTGTGCGATTTAACTATTCAACATGGCTGAGGGAAACCATACTCTTGTTCAAGCGCGTAAATTGAAAAAATAAATAGGGGAGCGATTGTCTTTAATTAGCTTGAAATTTGACTCTTATTGAATGATGCAGCTATCACAAATTGACACGGGTTGCATTATACTTGTTTATCCAGCAGTTACGTCTTGATTGTCACTTTACTTAATGCGATACAGTTGGCTGCATTTTATATGGAAACTTGGAGAATGATTGAAGACTACAATAGTTCACTTCTAACATCAAAGGTACATTTGTGTGTCAATGCAGGTGTGTTTTCACAGTCACATCATGAGCAGTGCTTGCAATATGGGGACCCAAAAAATTAAATTCCCATAAGGGAACCCATTTTAAATCAATTGGGTAACTGTTTTAAATATATAGGTTGGGCTGTGAAGAAACATTACACACACACACCGGATGTATCCAAATGTGGTTGTTTAGCAGTGTTGAGTAGGCAACAACTCCGTCATTTCAAAGACGCTTCTCAGAGTTACACCATGTATGGCAGCTAAGGCTGCACAAATACTTTGGAAAGAGTGAACAGTGATACGCCAGGCAAGCCCCCATCGTGGTAGCATATATTTGAATCCAGTACTAGCCAGGTGCAATGTGCATTAATTTTCTAAGGTCAAGTGATTAATTTTGATGAATGATATTGACCACTCTTATGCCTCTTACTGAAGATGTTCAGAAGATGCACATATACTGTATGTGCAACAATTGCAAGAGGAGCACTACCAATCCATTGGCCAAAGCGTGTGGAGGAGGCAAAGGTGTCCTCTCAGACAGATGATTCTCTTCCACCCGATTCTCTTGCACCAGACGGCGGAAGCTTGCAGCAACCTAACGGCCGCTGAGCTGGACCAGCTGGCCATCCTTCTTGGTCAAAATAATAGGAGTCCATCGTGATTTCTATCCACTCCTCGAAGACCATAAAACTTGACAAACTCAGCAAAGGTTTGATAGCACTCTAACAAGAAATATTAGACGCCTTTCAAGTTACAACTTGGATTAGATTGGAATATATCCATACTGTGGGTCATTTGATTGGAGTTTTTGAATATTTTTGCAATTATTTTTTGGGGGTTGAAAAAGATGCACTTTGAATTGCTTCCACACAAAAAGTTACTGTGTATGGGGATTATTTACACTACT
Organism: Filicampus tigris; assembly: GCF_054856515.1. Lineage (NCBI taxonomy): Eukaryota > Metazoa > Chordata > Actinopteri > Syngnathiformes > Syngnathidae > Filicampus > Filicampus tigris. The sequence goes on along the minus strand of NC_141227.1, from coordinate 8,167,273 downwards.
GTTTATTAAATTATTACAGATGTTCAGTTTCAACAAACCAAACACTTCACAAACACAAAAGTCATTGTCATGTTTAGCTATTACTGTATTTCCTTCTTTTTTTTCAGAAGTAATACAATTAGGCCTCCTAATACCATTATTGCTTACAGTGTTTGATTTCTTTGAAGCCATACTGAGGGCTAATATTTATTCATTAATGGCATTCCACCAAAATATGATGTTTGCTCACTTGAGGACTGCTTCACAGTGCAGATGAATAATGACCCTTAACATATTATCAAAGCAACAGTGTGAGCGTGTGTTTCACTGACTAAAACGAAAACTGAAGAAGGCAGTCATTGATTGCAAAGGATGTGCATCCAAATACTACAATTATTTCTCTTTATCCAACTACTTTTGAGACCCTGAAAATTGTACTTCTGGTAAGTTAGGTTGATACTTTCTTGATCCCAAAGGAAAGTCAACGTGTTGATGGCGGTGTAAAAACCCCAAAACATAAAAACTATGTCGTTAGACAAAACTAATGACAATCAACCAACTACCGTACGCATACGTGTGCTGAGCTTTACATGCTCTCTCTTCACATGCACCTGTTATTTTCTAACCATATTAAAGCGGAAGTCAACCCAAACATATTTTTTTCCAGAATATGTTTCCAGCAGGCCCACTAGTTCAAACATAATTTTGCGTTTGTGGAATATAAATTAAGGAGCAAAATGCACTCGTTTATAGCCATCTCCGGGGGCGGCCATTTTGTCTTCTGTCGAATGAAAATGACATCACAACTGCTCACAACGACCAATCACGGCTGACCTGTTTTCTGAATCTGAGCCGCGATTGGTCGTTGTGAGCAGTTGTGATGTCATTTTCAGTCGACAGAAGACAAAATGGCTGCCCCCAGAGATGGCTAAAAACGAGTGGATTAACACTTATTCCACAAACACAATATTTATCAGAATGGCCTGTTTCAACTAGTGAGCTTGCATAGAACATATTCCTGAAAAAAATGTTTGCCTTGACTTTGTTCATTTGCAAATACTGATTTGGATTTCTGATTTAAATGACCCCTCCACAAATGAATGATCCCTTCAGGGAGTGACAAACTTCACAAAGATGGGTGTTTTTAGCGAGGCATTCCCAGCTTGTCATTACTGCCTGTTCCACCACCTACTTCCCCGCTTGCTGTGCATGCGGCAGCTCATCTGAGCCCTGTGGCCACAGCCTCAGGCACAGCATTCTGGGTAGCGTTTGAACACCCCCCACCCTCCCCTTTCTCTTCTGTTCAAAAGCTGTTTAGAGCTTACTGATGGCTCCTTCTTTGCTATCTTTGCATACCCATACAAACACATATAGTACACGTGGATTAAATAAGATTTGTGAGAGTGTGTGTAAGAAAAAGGGCTACATACAGTATTTTTGATGTGGTTGTCATTGGGACCTGATCATTAAACACACCCTTCCCAGGTTGATTTTATTTGAAAACATTTCAACCTACCTCAACCTCCAATTCTTCGAATGCGTTTCATTAAAACACAGTAAGTAGGGACGTTGTCGTTTTAAAAAGAATGTGCGATCTCTCCAACATCCTGCAATTAGACTATCTTGATAGCAATTAAACAAACAGAAGGTCAAAGCTCGTCGGCTGGCACCGTGTCCACTGTGTGGGTGCTAGCGGGCAGCGGTGGAGAGCTGGGACCGAGGGCAGCTGCTGGTGAGTTAATGAGCAAGGAGGGCATGTGGCCCCCCGCCGCTACTTGTTGCCACTTAATGGCCCCACTAATCCCTGCAGAGGCAATGGCTGTACACACAATTGGTTTGCCCTCCATGTGGTAATATATCCCAGTGGCTGGTTCTCACACCCAACAACAGCGCTCCACAATTGAGAGATGCGGCCACGAAGAAAGACCGAGCCGCCTCATTATTTGTCATTCAGTCTGGAACTTTCTTTGAATGTTGTTTTTTACAAACACCACCTTTCACCATAACGCAGGAAGGTCCAAAGGCTGTAAAGTTGAGCCCATTATTTTTTTTTTTGACCAGTCTATTGTCTATTTTGTTCTTGACCACATGCTTCCGGCTTAATTACAACTGCTCATATTCTTAACCTTGTCTGATGTATCAGTAAAGCGAGGAACACGCATAGCAACAACTGGGCCAATTTGAGGCATTTTCCTATCCCAATCAAAGTCAGCAAAGGCCTGATTATCCAGTGATGTGGGACGTGTTAAGAGTCGTTTTTCTACGCTGCGCTCGGAACACCTGTTCAATATTTACAATCGCAAATCTTTTAGTGTGCAGTCAATTCTGAGTTCTGCCGGACATCATAATTGTCACAGGAAATGGAATGATGGCTAATTAGGAATCAATCTGAAGGGGAGCTACTAGTTGTGTTGAGTACTGTATTTGTTTAATGTGCCTCCGAAGTCATTTATCACAGGAAAAATGACTTTAATTAAAACTCATTAAGTTGCCAGATAAGCTAACTGTTAGCCTATCTTTTTCTTTTTGCTCGTTTGTTCCACTTTCTTTTTTTTTCCTTTTTTTTTGGGCAGCCTCAATTCCTCTCACAGGTGAGTCTTGGTACCGCAACAGAGCTCTTTCCTCGAGGGAGAGGACTTGGGATTTTAACAGCGGAGCAGCCATCTTTTTAATGGGGGTTACAAATTGTTCAGGTGAAAATGGTCATCCTCTCACATTCAACTGCTTCTCTCCACAGTAGCACCCTTAGCTATGCGTCTAGCTCTCGTCAGCTTCGATCCTGATAGCTCAGGTGGACCACTCGTTACCATGCTCCATCTTCGACTCTTTTCCATCTTCCATATGGTGGTTGTTTCTTCACTTTCTCTATTCATTTCAACATCCAACAGCATCCACCACCAGCGTTGTCTCCTTTCCGGACATCAGGCGCTGCTGTGTTCATCCGTGTGGTTTCTCTTTCTCGCCTACTGCTCGCGTTCTTCTGCGAATATTTTTTTGTGGTGACAGTAACTTGATTTTTCACAATTTTGAAGCCTCATTTTATGTAGGCCAATCGGCAATTTTTTTGGCACACTATAAGAGCAGAAAGCACACACTTGCGTATTTTTACTTGCTATACTGTATGTGTCTGTAACAAAATGTGTGTACCTTGCTTAACCTTTGCACACTCATAACTGGGCCTGAGTGTCAGCTGTCCTCCATGAGCTGCAGGCTGACTCTTTTTTTCTTACTAGTCCTCAAATTTTAATTTGGGTGAGTGCCCCACCTGTCACAAAGAACTGTGCTGCTTATTTGATCTAGTCAACTCTCAATTAAATATGTAAGCAAATGTGCACTAGTTCATACTGACAAGTATACAATACTGTAGGTTACCTTATTACCTCATGAAAGCTCATTACACTTGAGTTATTCGTCTATAATCTTTTTATTCTTTTGTACAATACTAATAATTGTTTGGAGTGAAAAATGTTCCAGCTCACGCATCTACAACAAGTGGCACATTTTGTTCCAATTTGTTGTGAAATAGCTCTGGTATTACATGTGGTTAAAATTTTAACATAAAGCAGTTTGGGGTTGTAGAATTACATGAATGTAAACGCTCTCAGCTCTCATATAATTACTTTAACTTTCTGACAGTGTCAATCAAAAATGAGCATTATTTTCATTGTCGAATGTTGGATGCAGCTCTAGTATTGAGCCTCATTAGTTTGTGTAAATATTGTGGTCTGTGTGTGTATGGCAACATCTCAGAATGAGTGGCCTCCAGCATTATAAGTGCAGAAAGTCATAAGGGAATTGATTTGCTGGTGGGATTTGAAAGGATGAAAATCCAAACCACACTCTAGAAAAACATTCCACATCTGAGTGTGGTGGTGTCAGGTAGTGTCACAGGTCCTGCAAGGTAACGCGTCTAGCAGAAATGTCAAAGTCAGCATATAAGCCTATCATTTGTAAAATGTCTCACCATGTTAGTGCATCATTAACATGACTTACACTACACAAAAAATAACATAATAGAGCACAATCACTTGTTTCCCCACTTGCCAACTTCTTTCTTACTAGATAAGATATATATTCCCGTTGTTTGAATGATCATTTTCAGCATTTTCAGAATACGCTTATTCCTAAATATAAAATTAGTCTGCGTGGGACCCCGGGGCAATGTGGAAACAATATTTACAACTTTACTACCTTATTTTATTTATGAGCTGCTACTTCAATTCATCTGTGATTGTAGGACACTAGCGGTTCCTCCAGAATGGGTCCATACACATAGTGTATGCCCAACATACAGACATGAACAATCCCTCTGTCTGTGTACATGCAAACAGCACTCAAATACACACTTTCCCTCCCTCGATCTCACATCCAGATGTGCGGTGCTCCCGGCGAAGTCTGACTTGCCAGCTGAGTGGAGCACATTACCAATGGCAAAGAGCGAAAAGCACAGATGAAAACAGACTCCCTCAAAGCTTTTATTTATGTGGAACTAACAGCCCATAATACATTTACACCTGTCTGTGGTTTGGGTTGGAAAAGGTTATATGCTGATCTTACTGTTGGACGGTACTGGCATTTTTCAGGGGTATTGACTTGGACATGATGTGCACCCAATTTCTGCAGCTCAAGAAATCCCCATATACAGTAGAATACTGCACAAATTTATGTTCTGGCCACTAACTTTTATGACACACTCTAGGGACATACATTTCAAGCTGTATACATGTTTTTTTTTGTCCTGACAAAGATCAACATGCTCAATTTTTAATCACACTGACATCATTGTTTTGCAGGTGTACTTCACAGTGAATTAAGCTTTCATCATAATATCAGCTGCTTTCAAGTCGTAATGCAAAAATTGAAATTGCAATCAAGCCCCCAACTTTGCCCTAAAGTTAAAAAAGTTTAGAGTGCAATCAAAATTTAAAAATAATAACATAATAATAATAATTATAGTTGTAATTATAATTCAGAGGATGAGTTACTTTATTAATTTTGATTGTATGTAAATATATTTTAAAAATGTACAAAATGTAAAAACTTGTAATGTTTATCAAATGTTACTTATCGTCACTGTCCTGTGAAAAACGCTTATGTCCACTTTTTTTATTTTTACGTGAATGGTGTTTCCGCATTACAGACGTTGCATTAACGTGAACGTTTTTTGGAAAATCCAAAATTGGACATTTTGGACGTATTTTTCACAGAGGAAAGCGACATTATGTAAATATTGCCTCTCATATTTAAATTGGTTTTATGGTGCTGTTTTAATAGCCAAATTGAACAAAACTGCAGTCATCATCATTTTTCAAGTAAAATCCAGAAATGCTTTCAATGTGTAAGGGGGCTTTAATCAAGCACATTAGCTCTCCGTGAGACCTCTTTTGATTTTACAGGTGTACTTAATGTTGTGGAGTGTATATTGATTTAGCTGTAGATCTATTTATTCTGTTATACATTGATGTTGTCGCTGTCAGCAAATGTTCTCGATAGCACTGACGAGTCTGGTGTGTGCAAGCAAGACAGGAGCCAAAGAGAGCAAACCTCAAGGGGTGGTGCTTTATATTCCTCTCCAAAAGGATTATGGGGGATTTTGTGCACAGACACCTCTCCACACCAAAAAAAGAGGTTATGGTGAATCAAATATACGGTACAGTAAAGTGGACATTTATTGATTTGAGGTTGCAAAATACAATGGTATAAAATTCAATTCCTGGCTGCATTGTGGCAAAAAGAAATGTCCTTTCAACGTTTAACTGCTATTTGTCGGCATCTGTAAAAGACTAAACAGTAAAGCCTCTAGCTTTGTTCAATTTGACTTCCCTTTCAGCATGCATGTGGCCTTTTTGGGCTACGTACATGTTCATGTTTTGGCCGTATTTACTATTTTAAACAATATTCAAAGCTACCTGACCCTGTGTGAAAAAGTACTTGTACCCTCTGCACATAATAACTGTTTGGACCAGCTTCAGCAGCAACAACTGAAATCAAGCGTTTTCTGTAAGTGGCAATGAGTATTTCCTGAGGAGATATTCTGGCCCACTCTTCCTTCCAGAAATGCTTTAATTCAGAAACAACAGAGGGGTTTTCAAGCATGAATGGCCTGTTTTTGTTTATGCCACAGCATTTCAATTGGATTCAAGTCTGTTTTTCGATGACTTTGACCACTCAAACTATTTTTTTTTTTTTTTTTTTTTTAAGGCATTCAGAAATTGACTTTCTGATGTCTTTTAGATCGTTAACCCACTGCAGAACCCAAGTGTGCTTCAGATTAAGGTCATGAATGGATGGCCAAACATTCTCAAGGATATTCCGGTAACGAGCATAATTCATGTTTCCATCAATTACAGCAAGTTGTCCAGGAAGTAGCAAAGTTGCCCCAGACCATTGCACTACCATCACCATATTTGACGGTTGGTATGGTGTTTTTTTACTGAAATGCTGTGTTACATTTACACGAGATGGAGAGAGCGAGACACACACCTTCCAAAAAGTTCAATTTGCAGCTTGTCAATCAATAGAATATTCACCCACAAGTATTGGGGATCATTAGAATGTTAAAGAAGAGCCTTTAGTTTCTTTTGGTCAACAGTTTTTTACCTTGTAACTCTGCCATGGATGTCGTTTTTGCCTCGTGTCTTCCTCGTACTTGGGTTATCGTTGTCTGATATGTACATTTTATTATAAAGTGGGCAAAAAAGTAAGAATTTGAGTAGAGGGCAAATACTTATTCACAGTCACTCCCTTGGCTAGGATTCTGGATTATAACAACAAAACTGTCCCTTCAGTTTGATGTAGGCTATGCCCCGCCTCCTCACCTCTCCGCCACCATGTGATTCTACAACATTTTTATTGTGTTCTGAAGGATAGATGGAAATACGATGGAGTCTTTGTCTTTTTTTCAGGTTTTCATAAAACTAATAATACAATAACAATAATATAAAATGTAATATTGTTCTTCTAATATTGTTCCTCGCAGCGGGAATTTAGGGTGAGGTCCAGCAACAGCTTTTAGAAGCGCCATAGCTAGAAATGACAATACATGGTAAAATCTGTATTGTGCAAGGTTTTATAGGTCAAACCTAAAGAGGAATAAAAGGATGGAATATGAGTCAAGCAGAAAAATCCACTCATATTTAGCTCTCTCAGGCGTGGCCATTTTGTCACTTTATGTCACTTTCTGTCCCAGAGATATAGAAAAACGGGTGAATTTTACTGCTTAACTCATATTCCACAATTGTAATAGTAATCAGAAAGCCATGTTTGGACTAGTCGAGCAAGATAGAACATAATACTGTATTTGAAAGAAAATGTTGGGGTTGACGTCCCCTTTGAAAGCAAAAATTGGAAATGACATTTTCAAAATCAGCATCAAAAACATGTTAATGAACACATAAATCTACCTCTGATTAACATTTGCTGTTGACCAGTGTTATCGTAGAGAATTTGGTGCTACAGAAACGCAAAATTTTATGTTTAATTCGCTTTTTACAAATGGGAGCGAAGTAGCCACACTCTGTCCATTTCTCGGTAAAATGTGTGATTTCCGGTACGTCGTTTTTGGGAATCAACAGGAAATATAAATGATTAAACTAAGATTAAAAAAAAAACCAAATGAAATAGTGTTTATGTGCGGTGGTGAATGTCTACGATAAGCCACCAGTGAAAAGCAAAATGGAGCGAGGTTTTCACTGCCATTGCCCTCATCATCTTTGATAAATGGAGGAGCGGTAGAAAGGCCTCTTTGAGTGAGCTGTAACTTTTGGCAGCCCCTCGCAGGTGTGGGTGATCTTTCATCCTCCTCCTCCTCCTCCCGAGCCTCCATGTCCTATCTCTGGCCTCCATCAAAAGTGAACGTGCCGCCCCAGGTTCAGATTAACTCGGCTCTGACAGAGCACTCCCCTCGTCCTGCCCCTTTCCACTTCCACTCACACATCGCCTACAACAAGGGAAATTAGGGCTAGTTCAGCAGATCTTACAGCAGCACTAAACGGCACCGATTGTTTGCCGATTGCCCCGCTCGCTGCATTAAGTCCCCCTGCCCCACCTGCCTCATCCACCCTGTGCTTATCTTTACTTTTTGCCAAAAGCAGCACTTGAGCCATCGTACACACACACACACAATTCTCCCTCCAGCTTGTCTGGAGAAAATATATAATATTTAACTAACTCACTGCTAAGAGCAGGTTCAGTAGTTCATTCAGACATGTGCCTTGTCACAATGTTTGCTTTGTGGTTTTCCATAAAAAGTGACTCAAGTTAATCTTTGCCTTAATTGTTGTTTAGTGAAAACAATACATCGCTGTTTTTATGACAAATTTAACACTTTATACAGCAACAATTATTGGAGAACATGATAAAACATTTAAAAGGGTAGTCAACCCTCACAAAAAATCTTTGCAATAATATGTTGTATGCACCTCCGCTAGTCTAAACACAACATTCTGATTAATATTGTGTCTGTAGAATATACGTTAAGCAGCAAAATCCAACCGTTTTTAGCCATCTCAGGGGCTGGCCATTTTGTGAATTCTGTCAACTAAAAATGACATCAAAATTGCTCAGGGCTCAGGTTACAACCAATTAGGTCTCAGCTGTTTTCTGAAGCTGAGCCGTGATTGGTTGTTACCTGAGCCCTGAGCATCTGTGATGTCATTTTCAGCCGACAGCAAGTGCAAAATGGCGGACCTGGAGATATACAAAAGTGGGTGTATTTTACTGCTTAATTCATATTCCACAAACACAATATTAATCGGAATGCCATGTTTCGACTAGTGGGGCTGCATCGAACATATTATTGTCAAGAAAATTTTGGGGTTGATTTTCCCTTTAAAGGTGTCGTCCCCACTCTGTATTATGATTTCTCTTTCTATAAAACGTATTTAAACGATTTCGTGGTACACGTATAGTATCGTCATCATCAATTTAGTATTTTTCTACCTGAGAGAAATGTGACATATCTGTATAGTGAGAGGTGCATCGTACATGCTCAACACCCACGTAAGGAACCAATATGGCTCGTTGCCTGATACAAGGCCACAGACTGTTCCGCCTTGTCTTGCTTCAGATTGAATTCATCTGTACATTCGGTAGAAAAAAGAAAACACTGCATTTTATTTGTGTGTGCCTTTTTTGTTAGTTGGCAGTCTACTTCCTGGACTTGACAAATGAACAGGCTGAGGGGGATGCACTGTACTATTGACATCATATTCAAGATCTTTGCATGCGTACAAGGAACTTCCTTAGTGTAGACTACTTCATTGAATTCGTCTTCTCGCCTTGTCCCCCATGTTTGTCTCTGCAACACTCGGTGGCAATCTGCTCCCTTTCTGTACTTTTTTCATTACCAAATTTGGACTCCTCCACATATAGCTTTATCCATGGTAATATTCATCTTCTCCTATTCATGCTTTTAATGTTCCAGGTCACTTCCCACAGTGGCAGACTGGAACATGCACAAAAGGCCTGGTCAGAATCCAGGCCAAACTGACTGTATATTTGATTTACCTGCGACTTTTTGAAAATTTGTTTTTTAAAAAAAAAAAGATGTATTTAGATGGATAAAACGTAGACTAAGAATTATTTGATTTTCACCACTGATAGAAATGTACTTAAAGTGACTAAAATAGTGAGAAGTGAAGAAAAAAAATCTTGATTTACATCTTGATCTGGATCCAGACAATATTTAAAGAGTTACCGATATTTGTTGACCTGATTTAAAGAATAGGTATAACTCTTGTAACAATTATGTTTGATCTAGCTTCGTGGCAGAACGCTTAATAAACGCCCATGGTTGGGTGAGACCTATCATTTGTCTCTCTTGTCAGTTTCCTGTTTTCCTGAGCGACTCCTCTGACCTCGCTGTCAGGCCTGCCTGCCCTGAAGAGCACTTTCCCTTTCCTCATTCTGCACGGGGGATTGAGAGGGGAGAACGATGAGGAGGAGGGGTTCTAACTTAATCTGACCCATTGCTCAGGTCAGTGAGCTGCTTACCAGGTCTATCCAAACATAGGGGCTTGTTTTGCTAAAGCCGTGGAAAGAAGAAGTACCCTCTTAAATCAATGCTTTACTGAGAGCTGTGCACATGCAAGGTTGTTATGCGTGAAACCGCGGGAGGCCGAGCTGGCACACAACCAGCGGCGTGCTCCTCTCCTGCGTACTCCCCTCAACATGAAGGCGAAGAAAAAAGAAAGCCTCTGTACATGGCCAAAAACCTTTTCAAGCCTGTAGCTTTTACGCTTGTACCTTTCAAGCTTGTACCTTGCTGCAATTTAGCCACAACTGCTAGCTGAAACGCAACAGTATTTTCATCCAGTGAAGACTTTTCATAACAAAGGAGCATTCTAAAATGTTTTCAGCTGTGTGCACTTATCTTCTTTCTCTTGACATACCCCCCACCACCACAAAAAAAATGAAAAAAAAAAAAAAAAAAAGGGTCTAAACATGACACTGCAGAGAGACACGTGTGATTGTGGCTGGAGTAGTTGGAGCTCTTGACTCTTGCTGTTCAGGTATCACGTGATCAGACGAGGAATGTAGAAATCGGCCAGATTTATTGTTCCTCTTTGGCTCAGTGCGATCAGAGGAAAACAGAAAAGAAGTTTCCCCCAGATTGAGGAGGCATTTAAGGCACCTTTAAAGACTTTAGGCCACTTAACTGCCTTGTTGCACAGACTACTAGATACATTGAATTGTCATTCAGATTGGCGTTTTACGAGCGGCTCATGGCACTCGTCTGAAATGGAGCCTTGGGTCCTTGCTCTTAAGCAAGTTTGATCGTTGGGAAGTCATTGAGCCTGACACCGCAAAGGAAAGGAATTCATATGTCTCTTTAGTTGTTTTAAGTGAAACACCTGAGTGAAGTATACGAAGCGTGGCACATTTGTGAGGCTGGTGGCAAACGTCACTCCTGGTAAAAAGGCACATCTTGTGATGGTAAACAAGGGCTCTAATTCACCATAATGGTTGCATAGGTTCATTGCGCTGGGAGATGCAATGGCCGGTCTCAGCAGCTTAATTAGCATTCTAATTTGTATTAACACTGGCTATCCTCTCAGGGATAATTATGTATCTCAGTTGTGAGCGGGCTTAATGAGGTCAACGTTTTACACTGAATCGGGGTTGAGTCACCTTATTGAGGAAAAATCGCCACTGATTGCAGTGTTTTTCTCAAAGGTGTATGATGACCGTTACTCCAGTACTCCATCTCAGCGGAGTACAGAGACACAGTCAGTGGACCCTATAGTGGCCAATACAAGACATATTGACAACTGTTTCATTAAGAAGGACAAGCTGTTGGTGTGCATGAGTATCTTGTTTCTCTGCAAGGACGCATCAGTTTTGGTTGTTGATTTTTCAGGTCTGCGTTGGGTGGTTTTGCCAACTTTTAGAAAATGCAAAGACACACAGTAAGGTGTAGGGTACATTTTACTCTAAAAACACTATATTTGGTCCAGGTCTAAATAGAGTAAAATTTACGTTTGGAAGAGAATAATCAGAGTAAATATTACACAGGAAAACATTTGGAGAGTTATTTACTTGAAAAAAACTATTAAAGTTTTGTCACTCAGAAAATTCAAAGTAAATTTTACAAGGAGTGTTTTTGAGTCAATTTTACCTGCATTGTATTAGTTGAGGACTTTCACTGACAATTTTAATGTAAACCATTGTGATTGACAGCCTTATACCTTGTGTGTATGTACGATCAGATGAATAGAACTTGGCTTTTCATTCACCGCACAGTGCCAGGCCCTCCTCTGTTGACATTTTCTAGAGCTCTTTGAGCATCTACTAGTCACTGAGCACTGAACTGAACCATGTTTAGCTGCTATGGATAAGGTGCTGATAAGAAATTGCTTCCTGATATCATCTAAATTCCAGAAGTCCTGTGATCCTGCACCATTTCCCTTTAGGCACATACATGACATATTGTGTTCAGCAAGCATTAAAGACGACATACAACCAGCCACTACTTTATGACCACATTGACAATATAACTACTGTATAAAATGGGTAGTTTTGTACGAAATAACCCCAAAATTGGGCTTTTTTGTACAAAAGAAGGAAAGAAGATGGGTCAAGTTGACCCAATTAGTGGATTGGTCCATTTTTTAACCAAAATTGTGTGATTTTTAACCCAACTGTTTTTAGAGTGATACAGTTGTTGTATTGGATATCATTATACAATATTGTGCAAGTGGTGAGTAGCCAATATATCTTCTTTTCTGTCTGTATGACTGTATGCAAATGTAATCTTAGGATTTGTTTGCTGCACCCCTCCCACTTAGTTAGCGCAATAATTGTTGATCATTATTATTATTTTTATTTATTTCTATTTTCAACAGAAATCCTCTTATCGAGGACTTTAGACTTTTATTACCTCCACCCCCCCAAAAAAAGATAATTGCTATTCATAGGCCACTGGGGCTTTTTCCCAAAACTAATATTTTGAATTCCAAAAGTTTTTTTTTTTTAGTCCTGCTATCTGCAGCCTTGCCTGCAGCGTGCAGGGCGGAGAGCTCACACTGGACGATGAGGGATGGCCCGGGCAAAGCTTCCACTTGGTGCCACTGGCTAAGACTAATGTGTGAGGAAGTAGTCAACATGAAAAGGCCTCTTCCATGTAGGTCTGCCTGGAGCTGACAAACACCTGTTCTACTTAACCTCTAATGAGTCTACATCTGTCTTGGACTTTTTTGTGTGAGTGCAATCATAAAAAAAAAAAATCAATATTATGATATAACAAAGTTGTATTTTAGATAACGATTGTGCCTGTTCACGTTTGGACAATGACCACGTCAGAATTGACTAAAATTCCCCTCAGTTTTTCCCTTCCATCCCAGCTCCTACAGTGAAGATAGAACCTGTCATCTGAAAGGTCATACCTTTGCTATGATGGTTGTATTACCTGAAACACAGGAAGCATCTTTTTGTCTTTGTGGGAAGGGTTGGTTGCAGGCAAAACAGGAAATGAAGAGTGTTGGGCTTGTCTGTCCATGCTGATCCTCCAGCTGACCAGGAGGCAGGGACTTTAGGGGAGGGGATGGTGAGAGCACTCTGATGCGAGGTCATGAGTTCACAGCCCAGGTGTTGTGCCTCGCAGCGGGACACTTCCCAGTCTAAACAGTGTCAATGGTTCTGGAGAGTGTAGAGGTTAACTTGAGATCAAGAGTGTCCACCTCTGACTCCAACTCTCCACTGTATCAGCTAGAAACATCACTCAGTAAGAACGATAAAACACTCCACTTTTCAATTTGATAACAGGCAGTTATACTGTATGGAGTGTTTTACAGTATTCTTCTCCTCTTCTCGCTTTCTCTTTCGCTCAATAAAACCTTTGTTGTTGCTAGTCCTTTAAGTAAAAGTGTCACATAAAAGCCAAAGTACAAGCAAAATGTGTGCAGAGTTAATCCTTTGATGCTGGCTGAAACGAGGCGCTGAGAGCCGAGGTATGCAGACGTGTCATATGCTCAATCGCAATTTTAATGGCAAATTTTATTGCCAAATAATCACATCTGAAAACATGATGGTAGAAAACGGACTAGTTTAGGTCATTTTACTCATTTTCAGTTTTGGAAATGTGTTGATCATGTCTTTGTTGGTCTCGAAGCTAACATTTGTTAGATTTTGATATACATTTCTCCCCGATGAAAGGGGTTAAAATATAAAGATGTATATCCCAGTCTGGATTATTGCAAATAGGTAGATATAGAATAGAAAATATAATCAATTGATTGTATATTTGTTTTATGTAAGGCTAAATTCACCTGAATGATCATAAGTGGGAAATAATTATGAAGTGTATTCTTAACCGGCGACTTGAGGCTAAGGCAAAAGGGAGAACATACCAAATAATTTTCGTAACCATAAATGTACATTCTATCATTTTTAAAGCAAACCGCCAGAGAATTCCCAGAATTCAACTATTCCTCATTCCCATTTCTTTGATTTAATTTCTCTTCCTTTGAAGATATCACTTTGGGTGGTAAATGTATTCATCCTGCATATGCAACTCTTACTGACGCTAATCTTTTCGCCAGAGTAGAAATCTCATGGCGGGATATCTCAGATAAATATAGTTAATTGAGGCCAGGTGAACTTTCTTTATCAGCTGCATAGTCAACCAATCTGAAGTAAATGTGATAATTAGGACGGACATGGCTTCGCTGTGAACAGAGAGAAGTCATGTCCCTCAGCCATTTTCCTCCAATTATATCTGATTTCACAACACATCCGAGATCCATAGCGTGGTAACCATCGCAGCATGGCATTGCGCACATTTATGTATGGTGGTGAGAGAGGCACATCTTAGTGTGGCGACTGATCTTAAATTATATTGCAACTTTTCACATCAGCACATTTACAGATGATAAAGAAAGCCCATTAGAGATGTTGTGGATGTGAATTAAAAGAAGATGATGACTGTGGACGTACTTATACGCTCCGTGCTCCACTGAGCCTGGCCACCACTAACACCCCAGAGAAACCTCGTCCTAATTACTCGTTCACCCTGACAGAATCTCCTTAATTACAAACTTCATTAGCCCGCAAGACTTTGTTTTTCTGCTGCAAAGGAAGGAGCAGGGGACAACTCAGGCCAAGGTGCAGCGAGGGTGTGAGTTAGCTGCTTTAGCACCTTTATCCCTCTATGCTTTTCTCTTTTTTGTTTTTTAGACCCCAGTTAGAGATCTAATTAGATTCGTGGTGGGAATCACACACCTTTTAACTAGCCTCTGGAGCCCCCGTAAAAGGACAGCAAGATGAAAGCACTGCCAGCCAGATCCTGCTAGTGCCATTCATCTGCCAAGCAATGCACTAGCCTCCAAATACTCAAATAAACCACTTGTCCACTGTGCTGCCAGTCATGTACTGTATATATATATATATATATATATATATATATATATATATATATATATATATATATATATATATATATATATATATATATATATATATATATATATATAAATAATATGTATATACATAAAGTAATCAACCGCCACTTTGCGGTTCGAATTCCGTGGCCTCACTGCATCACGGATTTTCAAAAGGTATTCATCAAAAAATCAAAATGAAATATACAGCCATATTGCTGAAAGACACATTGTTTCAAAGATATGAGTTGACTCAGAGGCTTTGTACATACCCGCAGCCACTCATAAAACGCGCATGATTGGTTGTCGGCACGAGATGAGGCACGAGGCACAAGTGGATTTATCCCGTGAAGCAACATCATCACAGCTTTCCAGGGAAACTTTAGTCGGACATGCCGACGGACGCCCATTTAAAAATAGAGGCGGACTGGCCTATAGACGGGTATTATTTTTTTTATGAGAAGCTAAATAGCACATCTTTAACCAGGGGTACCAATAATTATGCAGTGATTGCATAATGACATGAAGTCTAAATGCAGTTGACTTCGCAGTATTGCTATTCCTCTTTATTGATGACTGATTGCCACTTTAGCCATGGGAAGAAGCTAGGACATAAATATGCGTATTACTGAATTAAAATGAATTAATTTCTAATGGAACGGACACCCATGGCCAAGTGGTTAAAGAACATATATTGGAGGACTTTGGTGTGTACACAGAAAGGGGGGCAGAGATGTGATGTTTTGTTCAGGTATATGGTAGTCAGGGCAATTTAGCTATAGCCAGATCATCTAAAATGGATTGCTGCACTATTGATGTATTGTCAAAGTCAAAAACACTGCTTTAAAATCCAAACCTAGTATTTCAGCTTCGGTGAACCTGCCATAAGGCTTTCTGCTTGTCATTCATCAGTCATGGCTGCTTGAGATCATTACACAGTGTTAACGTCGCTCTTCTTCAATGGCTAAACTCGACAGTGTGGAGGAGAAACATTATGAGTGAATGAAAGCGAATGATTAGCAGGTATTATTTGAGGTAGTTGGGATGGCAGAAGTGTTCATTAGCCAATCAGAGATGTCTCACTGCGGATTATGACAACCAATCATTTACACCATGAAGTCAAAACATTTTCCCTCTTCAGAAAATGACCATCCAAATTGATGCCCATAATAAACAACGACCCAACAATCTCTACACGACTGAGCAGCTGAGATCACTGTAACACGTTATGAACACACGGCCATACTACTTTATGATGCCTAAATCTGCCATTTTACGACAGATATAACAAGCATGAACCTTTTCATACTCATTTTACATATTGTTAGCCTCATGGCATAATTGCCCACATATTTTCCAATGAGGATGCCGTGGTCCTTTAGTATGGTGTCAGAGATCATTGAGGCAGCTGAAGAAAATTATCCAGTTTTTAATAATTTGTCGGAAAATTATTATTTATCAATTGCAAATGTTGTTGTTCATCTACTAGATCTATGCCAGTGATGTATATTGACAGGCAGAACAATTAAATACTCTTCCATTAGATGGCAGAAAGTACACGAAAAATTTGTACCCACTTGGTGCTTATTATACTCATAATAAATCATAGCTTCTTTGTGTTAAATTAAACATGCCCAGATTTCATGCTGAGTAAGTCACTTTGTGAATCTGTTGAGATGAGATCATCAATATTTTAGTTGTCAGATTTTTTGTGAGATTTTTGTTTGGTGGTGTGCTGAAAGATTTGTATTTTAATTGTATTTTAAATGGGTGTCTTGCCTCACTAAAGGCTGGGAAACAATGATTAAAGTCCCTGTAAAGTGAAAATTGTCTTCAAAATTTGACACACACAGAAGAGTGTTGTTAAAAACCCTTTTGTGCGTGTACACACAGCTCACTAATGAGGCGCTTTGAGGTATGGCCACAAAGCCCGAAGCCCCAGTCAACATGCTGGCTGTAAAGTTGGACCTTTCTTTTCCTCCTTCTCACTCTTTTACCTTTCTCTGCTTGACGTGTACACACACACGTATTTTCACGGTGGCGGCAGTGATAACTAGTTAACTGCTCATTGCAATTGCGCTGGCGGCACAGTGGTCGACTGGTTAGCACGTCCGCCTCACAGTTCAGAGGTCGTGGGTTCGATCCCGGCCCCGGCCTCCCTGTGTGGCGTTTGCATGTTCTCCCTGTGCCTGCGTGGGTTTTCTCCGGGTACTCCGGTTTCCTCACACATTCCAAAAACATGCTTGGTAGGTTGATTGGACACTCTAAATTGCCCCTAGGTGTGATTGTGAGTGCGGATGTTTGTCTTTGTGTGCCCTGCGATTGGCTGGCAACCAATTCAGGGTGTCCCCCGCCTACTGCGCGAAGACAGCTGGGATAGGATCCAGCATGCCTGCGACCCTTGTGTGGAAAAGCGGTATAGATAATGGATGGATGGATGCAATTGTGCTGAAAAAGTGGCGAACGAAGGTACCCAAATGCGTCACTGGATGCCGTTTCAGCCAGGCCCGAAAAATCTGGGAAACTAACATTTTTATTCTTTTGTTTTAACCAGGTAAAGCAATTGAAAACCATTTCTCATTTACAGTGGAGGTAATTTAGGCTTCAGTGTCTTGCCCAATGACACTTCGTCAGCGGTTAGTTGGAGGATTGAAAGCGCTGACCCTTCAGTCACTGGATGACCTGCTCTGTATTTTGCGACAAATCTTTGAATATAATTTACAGCATCTTTAAGATCAAGAAGATTCTTGTTTTCAGAAAACGTTCAAATATCACTTTGTCATACAATTAGTCCGCCCATATACTACATCTCTACTTCTATGTCAAACAGTCAAAGCAATTTGTCTTCAGGTTTGTGGGGCCATTTTGGTGTTTACATTGAACCTAGAACCAGCACGTTTGCCACCCCAGCATCAGGACATTAAACTCTTTGAAACAACCCCACAGACTATTTTGTCATACATACCAAAGAAAGTTTTTCCACTTAAAGAGACGAATACAGAGTGCACACGTCCCCACTCCCTCGCCGCAAATACAGCGCAGGAGGGAGGACATGGTGAAGAGGCACACAGAGAAAGCCTCATGGAAAATATTGTTTGGGAATATTAGTCATGTTAAAACTAACTTTAAGGGTTTGTTGTGTTTGGAAGGGTGCTATTATGACAGTACTGATCAAGGGGTTGGCCCCATTTCACACGGATACCACAAATAGCACTTGAAAAGGTTCTAATAAGACTTGGCGGAGAGGTTGGCTTCACATTTCAGAGTTGTGACTTTCTGCATATGTCTTGATTGGGCTGCAGACACAATTTGGCACATTCCGGTTCTCACAAACACTGCGACAAGCTGATGTGAAGTCAATTTTTTAGTACGGCGCTTTGATTCCATCCATCCATTTTCTACACCGCTCTTCCTGTTCAGGGTTGCGGAGACCTTCAGCCTGTAGCTCATCGCCAGTCATTCTGTGTACATATAGAGACAGAAAACTGATCACGCTCACAGTGGGAACTGAACCCAAAATCACCATCACTCATTGCTGTTAATCTATTTTCTCTAATAAATAAATAAATACATTTGAGGATGTAGCGTAAAATATATTTTAAAAATGTTTCATAATTTTAAAATTCCTAAATGGTTTGTTCAGTTTTATTCAGATTGCAAAACTATTTTTCACATAAGAAATAATGATAGTAAAATTACCGGTAATCTGTTCACGGGTCAATAATACAAAAGTAGAAAAATAAGTTAACTTCTGTAAAATTACAATGTTAACATTAAACAAGTCTTATATCGATAACAAGTGACGAAGCATTCAGCTAGACATGAGCCAGTTACCGGTTAACACTATTTTTACTCACCGTTTGCACACCACCAAAATGTTTCATCAGCTGTATGAGCTGTGCAGGCAATGTGACCGCTGTTCACCTGTTGTTGGTTCAAGAAGTCGGTAAGCCCGATGACTTTTCCCCTTGTCGAAAAAGTATTTTTTTGCAAAATGTACTTACGAAGAGTGGCAGATAGAGGAGGCAATACAGTACTCCCAATACGATATCACACTTACGAGAGCACCACCCATCGCTTTTTTACAAATTCAAGATAACTTTAATCTAAAACTAAAACGCTGTCTAAAATTATTATTTGCAACCAACTATAGAAGTAAGCATGTCTACAGATAGTGAAATGAATACGATAGACTCACTACTGAGCTAGCTAGCTAGCTAACTAGTATGTAGTATCAAATGTCAGTTTATTTCCATGCTCGTCATGATGTGACTTCACAAAACGGAGAAATGTGGAAAAGTAGCTGACGATTTTCTGAAAAATAAGTAGTTTTGCAGTTGTGCTATATTAATTAAAAAACATTTTTTTTTTTTTAAATAGGCAGATTTTTTTAGTGGGGGTGTTGTTTGTTTAGCTACACTAATGTATCTACATAGCGTGTTTAATGTAATAAAAGTTATTTACCCAAACATTTCAAAGCAAAACATTTTAGAGTTGTAATTGAAATACTACGATACTGTGAAACAACGCAATATACCGCAATAACTTTTCCTTAATGTTCGAATCTAGTAACAACTCATGCCTACATACAGTTAGCCCTTTGCCACCATCTACAGTATATCCTTTACGTCTTTTCTCACTTCTTCAGATAAGTGTTGAAGGGGGGAAAGCCAAAGAAAACATTTCCTTGCATGACCATACTTTGACCTCCAAGTTTTTGTGTGACTTTTGAAAATGTCGTCCATAAGTTTTGGTCGGTTCCAATTTTGAGATACATCTGTGATGTGCAACAAATGTGCTGACAAATCCTCTGCAAAATATTCATCACAAGTATATTTTAAACTTTGCTAAATATATAGCTGTAAAATGTATTTGGAATATATTTGCATAATTGATGTCACTTTCATGCTGAAACAGAAGTGCGATCCATCCATCCCAATGCAAACAAGCATCCCTCCTACACCACTGCTATTTTTCTGTTGCTTCATTTTCCAGACACTCATTTGCACCCGGACTCCGCCAACAGAAACTTGATATATTGAGTGGGGGGTGGAGGAGGCGGACTGACTTTTCCACCACTTTGTTACCAAGAGGGGGAGACACAGAGGCTGTGCTAGGTGCCAAGCAGGTGTACACCTGTCTCACACTGCAAGCTTTATTTCAACTGCAGTCACAATTAAGTGCAGCAGTGTAATGTAATGAAAGCGAATGTGAGGGAGTGTAATGCACTGGATAGCGCAAGTAAAATGTTTATCTTCAGCATTAATAACTGCTAGATGGCCAACGGAGCTGCACAGCTGACTCTCATATCAACGTTGATGATGAGCGAGGGGACTCGCGGGTCAAGAGATGCAGAATAGTTCAGCAGGCACATGTGATATATTTAGCGAAGCCATTGTTTGTTTTATTTAGGGAGCGAATTGAGGATTTTCCAAACTGCAGGGCCCCTGAGGTATTTTATCAGGTGTACAGTCCGCCATGTGTTACACATTAGGGCACAGAGGGGAATGTAGACGCTTGCGCATACGACTTATAAAATGTTTGTAATTTCGGAGGATGGGGGGGCTCCACAATTGCTCCCTTCAGAGCTGGCGGAGGGGTGGAAAACATGCCACTTATATGCAAATGAAACAGCATCACTTTACGCACACACGCGCGCGCACACACACACACACCTCTCATTTAAGAAAATAAACCTCATGGAATCTGTGGGACTTCAGCAGGTTGTAAGAGGGCCGTAAAAGTTGTGTAGTGTGGACCTTCAGGAAAAAAAAAGAGGAATAAATAGCTTTTCCGTCACAATGCTTTCAGAGAAGAGCACTAGTCTGGAGCACATGTGCAGAGCCGTGCATCATGGATCCAAGATGAAATATTGCTTTATTTTTCATTTCTTGGTGTGTTTTGACCTCAGGAAACATGCAGGACCCTTGTTTAAGTCAATGTATGGCTTTTATCATGTGACTATCTAATCACAGTTGTATAGCGCGTGTGTATGTGCAAAATGCTGAGTTAACATGTGTGATCAAAAGACACAAAAACAAGAAAATGTAAGTATTACTGCCAACATTATTATTGAGATCATTCTTTCTTATATTTTGCACCTTTTAAATGTGAATTAAATGTTAACCCAAGCAACATCTAATAATAATGATGGGATGAATGCAGAGTGTAAGTGCTGACTGCACTAGTTGAGACTGGAAAGTGCTGCGTTTGTAAAATCATCACTTCACATCATGTATGCCTCATTATTAATCAAATAAAAAAGGAAACTGAAACTGCTATGTTTAATTCATTCTGATGCAAGATGTTTAAAGGCTGATTGTAATTGCTCATTTGTCGTGTATATTTATCGCTGCGCCTTATGTCAAGGTCGAGGAGAATTGTGTGGGGTCCATTCTCTCGTTTCATGGATCCATTTCAGTGGCAATTTGGGAAACGGGGCAGCTCAAGTTAGTCGTGACGCCGGTCCGCGGACGTGCTGCGGCCTACTGGGTGCCAAGGATAATCCAGCCATGGCTAATTTCCACGCGTCAAAAATTCAAAATAAATGAAATGCACTTGAAATGATTTCAACACAATTTGTTGTTTTTTGCTTTTGTTTAATATGAGCGCCGGCATTGAACCTGTCCAGTGTGTTCCCCTCCCTCATGCAGCCTCCATTCACATTGGTGCTGTCACCGGACGTCATTAGAGCTACTAATTGCAGATTAGAGGTTTTGGGTCAGTGGGGGTCACTTGATAGGAGCAACTATACTCTTTTCACTGAAGGATAATTATTTCACATTGCACACTAAATGTTTAATGCTGCAAATTGTGCGGAGTACACACGGGATATCATAATCAACGCGAGGAGGACTGGAGATGATGTGTGAGGAGTGCACAATATTTGGAATAGTCGACGCAATATTCGTTTACGCAAATTTTAATCCCATATTGCGCTTGCATTAAACTACTGAAAAAAGGGGCCTTTTAAATAACACACTAAACAGAATTTTATTTACTGCATTTTTATGGTTAGGTATTTGTTATAATGAATATACATTGAAGATTGTGGGTATTTAAGGATTTTTATGATAAATACTTATTTTTGATTAGTTGATCTGTAGGGTTTACCCAATATAGTACAATCATTTCAGCGTGTATTTTAGGTTGGTATTTCACTTCATGAAAACGCATACTATTAAATACATTGGAGAAAAAAATAGATTTATATCTATATTCACATATCCCTTGTATAGTATTAGTTTTTTTTTTTTAAAGTCACTCAAGGGTTGAGGACCGAGCCAACCTTTAAATAGGAGACGGCCATTTTTCCACCTGCTATGCCTTCTCTAGTATAATATTCTAACCTCCCAGTTTTTGGGGTCTCATTTTGGAGACACCAGTAATATAATATACATAACTGGTATGGCTCAGTTGGTGCAGCGGCTGTCTCACAAAATGAAGGTTGGGGGTTAGCTGTTCAACCCTCAGTGACTTGGTTTTTTGATACGCAATACTCAAAAACTCGTTGTAAAATTTACTAAACATTTCTGGGTGAAAAACACTTGACTGTTTTTCTTTCAAGTAAATATCAAATTTTGTTCAACACTAATATAATACGATATGATATAACAGAATAGGATATACTGTAAAATAATCTAATAAAGCTCATAAATTTGAGGATAAGCAGCCCAGAAAACGGACGGATAATATAATATAATATAATATAATATAATATAATATAATATAATATAATATAATATAATGTCCGCTGATAGTGTAGTGGTACACACGCCTGAGTTGTGTGCGGGCAGCGTGGGATCGATTCCCGCTCAGTGACAGTGTCTATGTGTGCCCTGCGACTGGCTGGCGACCAGTTCGGGGTGTAGTCTGCCTTCGCCCATTGACGGCTGGGATAGGCTCCAGCAACTCCCCGCGACCCTATATAGGATAAGCGGTTTGGAAGATGACATGACATGACATGACATGACATGACATATAATATAATATAGCATTTTGTCACGGACTTGTGTTCCCTGGTATTGGGATGTTTTAGTTATTTTTTTAAGGAATTAATCGTAAAAAGGGGTTGAATAGAGGGATTTGCAGGTTAAAACATATGCATTAAATTTATCAAATGGTGGCAGGCTCTAATGAGACTCTGTCCTGTCTCCTGTGTGTCCACACAGGCGCACAGAGGGTGCGCCAAATTTTGTTTGTGGCGGATCAAGGCTCACCGCCTCCACTGCACTTTCTTTATCTTAATTCCAACTTGAAAAGATATAATTATCTAGTTTGAACAGGACCGCTATCAAATCCGTCTTTATAGGCAGGGAGGGGAAAAGCTCGAGTGGATTGTGAGGCTCTGAGCCGCTCGGTGTTGCCCGAGATAGGAGTAATGAAGTTGTGGAGTCCGGAGATACAAAGGGCATTAACCTCATTAGCATGAAACCTTTTCTTCTAACTATTGTGGGACCCTTTCAGTCCTCTAATCCCCCCTATTTCAAAGCTGGGTTTGTAATAAAGCTTTTAGGTCCCCCCCCCCCCCCCCCAACGCTAATGGTATTCTCTAAAGATTTTTATTGCTGTTATAATCAAATGGACCGATTAAGAATTGCGTGTTACAAAAAACATTGGAAAATAAGTACATTAACAGAAAAAAATGACTTTCGTTTTTACGATGCTTTAAAGTGGATATGCTCCGAAAAAGTGGTAATGTTGCGGTTGTAGCAGCAACACATCAAGATTGAGACAAAGATCCCATTTTGCGGCACATTGCAACCTTCCCTTATCGCGTCGCGAGGGCTAGTCAGATTGTGCTAAATTATGTCCAACCAAGCCCCCTTGGATCCGGATTAAGAGATTAAAGTGGACCACTGGGCAATGCTTACCCTTCCACCCCACCCCACCCCCTCATATTACTCGCATGATAATTGCCCAAACTGATTTGCACTTTCACAAAAGCTTGGCGAGACTCTTTGGAGCTGCTGCACACAACCATGGGAGAAACAAATGCTGAATTGAGCGCAAATTATTAGCCCTTCATTTGCTTTTTTTTTTCAATGCACAAAAAAACGGCAATGGCTATAAATTGTGACATGCTTTGAAAATAAAGGCCTGCGTACTTTTACAGCGCGCGACATATTGATAAAACTTTATTGACAAAATATTGACAATTACATACTTCTTGGAAGTATACTTTGTGTTAAAATTGTAGCAAACTTAACACATACACAAAATTATTTACATTCTGTAAAAGAGGGTTTAACAGAAACAATAACAATAACTTTTTTTCTGTACATGGAATACGCTCAGTGCTTGGAGTTTTTTTTTTTGTTTTTTTTTTTGTCTGTAATTCATTTTAGTCCTTGTGGCATCTTTGAGTGGAGGCTCACGTCCTGACAGAAGGCTGCGTGGGGCCAAGCACAACCACACACTGGTAAAGCTTTAGAGGTTCAAGGAATGTCCTGATACCTTCCCTTAAATTCTCTTTTTTTCTCTCTAGAAAACCAGTTTTTGCTTTTTTTTTTTCTTGGAAAAAAAACCCACGATAAAGCACTGCTACTTCATATGTTTTCACAATCACTTTTACACGAGAATTATGAATTAAAGACTGCACACAATTTGAAAAAGAAGTACAACACCTCTCTGTTAGAAA
The DNA here is from genome assembly GCF_054856515.1 of Filicampus tigris. Taxonomy (NCBI): domain Eukaryota; kingdom Metazoa; phylum Chordata; class Actinopteri; order Syngnathiformes; family Syngnathidae; genus Filicampus; species Filicampus tigris. The sequence goes on along the minus strand of NC_141227.1, from coordinate 8,142,778 downwards.
ATAGAGTTAAATAAAACTTTGTTTTGTCTTCCTTTTGATTGTGTCAAATTAAAACAGCTACCATGCAATTCAAGTTCTTTTTAAAAAGCAGTTTTGGTATCTTGAGTGGAAAAAATAGAAGTGCAACCGTTCAATATGAATTGGAGAACGGAAAAAAAGGAATATTTCAGGAGGTGGCGTGTGGTGACACACAATCTGTCAGTACCATGTTCCTGGTTCTTTTGGACTGACGGAGCCGCAGCAGGGTGACAGCTGGGCCACGCAGCAGCCGGCCTTCCGTCGCCCTCAGCTGCCCATCGGGGATGTGAAATGTGACATCGGGTTATTTGACCCCACTGTCTTCCCACGGTATCCTGTATTCGTGTCCTCCTCCGCTCAGAAGCACATTTGAGTCTCGTTTTAATCGTCCGAAGTCACATCGATTTCCTCCGGGCTGGACTGCTTGGTGGCCAGCCTCCAGCGGTTTATGTGATGGGAGCCCTTCTTCTTTTGCTGCGACTCGGAGCCCTCCTCCTCCAGCTTCTGTCTCTTGAACTTTGTCCTTCGGTTCTGAAACCACACTTTTACCTACGGTGGGGAGGGAAAAAATGAATCAGTACCACCAAACATAGATGCGCAAAACTTGGCGTAAATACGCACAGGCCTGCATTGACAAAACATGCTGAAAATGAAATTGTGAATATATCGACATTGCATATTTGTCAGTATGAATTCAAATTGTATTACGTATCGAAACCAATGATGAAACTAAAGCTGTTATTTTAAAATGCAATATTAATTTAGAGCGTATCCTATAAAAGAGGCCATGGTGACACAGCGTCAGTTATCTGCACATTAAGACCGGCACTATTTATATCTGTCTGATAAAATAAAATCAAAACATCGAGTAGAAAGAAGGATTTCCGTTATGCGACACATTTAACACGCTCCTCTAAATCCACTCATCGTGCTGATCGGTGGTACCGTGGGGAATTAACAACATCTAAATCGATATATTGTCCGGCCCACGCAGCTTTGTCACTCCCTTGAAAGGCAAGTGAGGTGCATTTAATAAGCTCTCAGTGTGCTAATTGAACGGCGTGATGCTTCATTTGGGCCGACGGGCTCGAACAATGTGGCAAATATGGCAGCGCGACCCACCGAGGCCGCCACCTTCTTTGTAAGGCTGAGCCCACAAAATGGTTAACTCCTTCAGCGAGCCTCCATTTTGAAAGGCAACATCCTCAGTGTCCCCCTTGAAACAAAAGTCATGCAACCCCTCCGAAAATGAGGGAAGCTTGTACAATGAGGGGGCGGGGGGATCAGATATTACCTTGTATGCACCACAACACAATTTAAGGACAATTTAAAAGGTAAAATAAAATAAAAAAACATGTTCCGCAAATGCATTTTATTTTTGGACATCAATATTTATTTTTAAATATCACTATATATCAATATCACTATATATCAATATCACTATATATATATATATATATATATATATATATATATATATATATATATATATATATATATATATATATATATATATGTAAGAGCAAATATTGGAGAAAACTAAAGATCACGCATGGAGAGTACTGTTTTCAAAATAAATTATAAGAACACGCCCGTCTAAACTTAGACAATATGGTCAACTGTCCAAATATATAAAAATCCAAAAATTGTTGTCTTACCTGAGTTTCTGTGAGGCTAAGGCTGTGCGCGAGCTGTTTCCTCTCTGCACCCACCACGTAATGATTTTTCTCAAAGGCGTGCTCAAGCCGCAGGAGTTGCGATGGGGAGAAAGCCGTCCTGATTCGTTTGGGCTTTCGGGCCAGCGCGTTGTGCAAAAGGAAGCTCTCGGGACTCGTTTCGTTACCTGAAGCCCAACAAGAAGAAGAAGAGGCAAAAAAAAGAAATTGACGCTGTTGGGTTGCTTTTAAATGATACACCGTAAGGTTGCTGCACGGCAGGCCTGCAAGCGTTGAGAGGGGGGTTAGAAATTTTAGGACGAAAAATGATTGTGCTACTGCCGTCTATTGTCATGTCACATTTTCCGCATGTCATAAACAAAACGAAGCAATTGCTTAATTTAATTCCATTCATCGTCTTAAAAAAAGATACAAATAAAAAATAGAAATAAGTGTCCATTTTAATTAAAGTAATTACACAATTTTGTCGCCTTAATTTGAATACAAATATTTTCATGATAGCGCAAAAATACAGCACAATGTGCGAGGGTCGAGGCGTTTTTTCAAAGACAAACAGAACGACACTAAATTAAAGGCATGCCACCTGCAAAATTATTTTTTTTTAAAATGAATTTAAATGCAATGAATAAAAATAACACGAGTAAGACTCTAAATGTAATCAAAATAAAAATTAAGTGTCATTGTGTGCAAGAAGGTTGCAGCCTGCTGCAGTCCGAACATTTTTCACAATGCGCAACAAAACACGACATCATTACCATTTTTTTGAAGAAGACATAATTTAATATAATGTTTAAACGAATCAATGGTTTGAATTATTAACGCCACATAGAATTGCGGTGAGCGATTTTGAAGCAATGTTGCTTTAAATTTCTTCCCTCCTTGCTCTCTCAGCAAAAACTTTGTGAGCTTTCCATGCGTAAAAGTGAGCCGAAAACCTACCTTGAAATCTGTGTCCCAAGTATCTATATCTGTGTAATAACCAGGGGTAGAATGTGGAGGGGTCCCTTTGCTGGCTGCCAAAAAGAGGGTGCGGACTATGAGGGGACGAGAGCGGATGAGCGGCCAGGGCGTGCGGCGGGGCCACCGGATGCACCGGGACCGCCGAGTTGGGGGGATGCGAGACCGTCTCGGCGAACACCAAGTCCGGGTTCGAGTAGACGCCCCTGGCGCCGGAGTGAAAGCCGTTGAGGAAGGGGTTCATCTGGCCCGAGTTTGCATAGCTGAGAGCCGCCGGCCTGATGGGCTCCTCCGAGCGGGACGCCGGTATCGGATTATCCTTGGCCACCAAAGACTCTATCGTAAAACACCTCTTGGGTGTGGGTTGAAACATGGCGCGATGGTCCGGGTTCCCCAGTTTCAGTGGAAGTTATCGCGGAAAATACTCCAGAGTTGGGAAAGAGGCGAAAGTTGTTGCGTGCGGCGAAGAAGTTCAGCAAAAGCGCAGCACGCACCTAGGCGCGGTGGACACCGGAGAAGGACGTCAAATCAAAAGCGTCCGTGCGCTCCCAGACTAATCCATGGATGTGATCGTTTTCCTCGGTGACTCGGTGCGGGCAGATGTGTTAGTTCATGAGGCTAATTAGCGCTGCACTCCCATAAACAGCTTCCTGTGAAGCCTCTAATGGCATGCTGATTGGCCGCCGCTTCTGCCGCTCGCCTTAAGGTGGAGAAGGAGCAAGGCGCTTTAAAGTGCGTCAATGGCAAAGCGGCCTGAGCTCAGAGAGGCGGACTCGAACGCAACGCCGACACGATTCGTCCGCTGAACTGCACCCCCGCCGTGCGCGCGCGTGCGGGTACGCACGCCAGCGCGCGCAACTCACGCACGGAGCTCAGGCACCGGAAGGCCTCTGACACGTCCGCACTGGAAACGACCGTTATATTCCGATTTTCGGGGATCGACTAATTACACTGGTCGGCCTTAATTCGTCTGCCAATTATGTTTTTCCACGAATTGTTTTAGTTGGGCTCATTGATCCCATTGTGGGACTGTATTTAAAAAGTAGAGGAGGCTATACTGCAGGCAGTCGCTATTCGCTGAAAACAAGCGGGGGAATTGCTCGTTCAGAATCATTCTCTGATGTAAATAAATGTAAATTCAGTCTTTCAGAATTATATGGGAACAAATACCATTTTGCATTTTTTATATTGTATAGGCCCATCAATGGTTATACATAGACTACATTTACTTTTTTTTTTAATCCAAGTTGATATTTTTCGCCTCTCAACATACAAAGACTAGCTTTTTACATATCCATATAAAAAAAATGCTATTTGGCCCTTTGAAGAAAATCTTTGATAATGTCCAGCGTCTCTGGAAAAATACAATACACACTTTATCATCGTGTCCATGTGTCAATAAGCTCAACACAGGAAAAAAAATGACTAATAAGTGTCTTACAATTTCATTTTTTTTCTTTTTTTGAAAGTTTTTACAAAATGACATTCATTTGCTCACGTGGGCAATTTTATTTTGGTGCCTTAATATTAGTTCGGAGTGAAATACACATGTAGTACAATGATTTTTTTGTTTAATTATTCAAACTTCTGTAACACCTGGATTTCATCTGTGAAGACCATTAAATTACGTCTTATCTTAGTCTAGTATTAAACGCAAATTAATGCATAGTTAATAGTTAAGTAAGCGTTTTATTTTATATCGCTCATGTTTTGGTATATTATTGGGTTATACAAAGCTTAGGATGAAATTGAATATATTCCCGCGATACAATGCTGGCTTTAGCCTGCAATTGCCATGTGAAAAGTCCCGCTGCGCTACGTGGAGCTTTAGTGACCTCTAACGGCTGTATACAAAGAGAAAAGTTTAAAATTGTGAGACGAATAGCACAGCTTCTCAAGTCGTGTGTGAACCTTCTCGGAAAACAAAACAAAAAACATTCTTAGCAACACAATGATACTATTATAATCTTAATAATGTTGGATACATAATGTATTATACTGTTAATAGTGTCAATTAAGCCAATGGAGTATCGATAACACCAAAAAAAAGGTTTGCAAAAAACAGGTATTTACTTTTTTCATTAAAACGTTCAGCCACGATTTGGCAACTGAGCTATTAGGCCAATGACAGACTACTCCACAGGTGAGTTTACAAAGTGGTATTTTTGCATACATCGGGCAGTGTGCCTGAAGGTGGCGCTCAACCAGTACATTTTCAGAATCCCTGCAACAATGAGTTAACTGCCGATCAATTGCCATTGATGCCAATGACATATGTGTCATTTCGCAATGGGTCTGAAAAAGACTGGTTCTGAGTTATCTGCATGGGGGTGGGAAAGTCGTTGAAAATATGTGCAGACTTGATATTTGTTGTCTTTGTTGCCCATTAGCTCTGGCACCAGCAAGTCACAACACTGTCCCATTTCTCCTCGCGAAGGCTTGATATTTAGATGGTCACACAATGACGTGTCAATATTCAACTAGCGTATTTTGACAAAGAGTATACAAGTGGAGGTCGAACATTTTTAATAAAGACTTTATCTGTCACATGCAAACAGCATTGTCACTGCAGTGAGAGAAGCAGAAACTCAGATGAGAAATTTAATATTCCAAGAATACACTTCAAAATGGATATTTCACTCGTTTAACATGTTAATAATCAGAGTCGATTACTCAAGCGCTTGACCTTTGTGTAAGAGTGGCATCATACAACATCAATGTGAAAGTTAACAGTTTAAAAGAGGCAGTTGGTGATTCACTGAGTTTGCATTGAGAGTTGAGGTTGATATATTGATAACATTATAGATAATGCTCCCATCCACTGGTGGTGGTCATGTCTACGGCGATTGTTTGCTTGAAGCCTCAAGTTTTCAGAAATGCTGGAAGTTAACTAGGAGTAAAAGGAATAGCCATCCCCAGGAAAAAAAAAAGAAAATTAACAATACACAGAGAGTATCGAAAGCTTTAATTCAGCTAAATGAGGGATCAGTTACTGAAGGCTAATCCGTCTTCCCATCATTTTTGGAGCCACGTCAACGATGTTGGCACTCAGCGGCGGACGGTGGTCCAGCCATCATCATCGGTCTCGTTCTTTGTGCGACGAGCGTCTTTGTCAGAACGCCAGTTCTTCTCTCCCTCAGCATCTTTGTCTTGCTCGCGCTCTCTGGGCTTGTCGTGTTCCTCACGCCTTTCTTCACCGCCACGACGCCAGGTACCTCCTGCAGAAATAAGACTGCTCATTAGAAATGAGGTCTATAAAGTAATCCGTTTATCCACACTCAGTTGGAGTGAAGCAGAGGCACTAAGTACAAAGGTACATGACGCCACCTACTGGCTGCTGTTGGAGGTGTGGCTCGCATACTAATAAAAATGCATTTTTCTCTCAGTTTTACATGACATAGGTCAAAAGAAGACAGAAGCTGGGTTTACATGGAGCCATGTATTCTGAATACAAATAATCCGAATGACCAAATGGAATGAAATTACTCCATATAACACCTCGATCGGAATAAAAGGGCCAAATCTGAATGGAATTTGATTTGGATTTGCAGGGGTGGTACTCTTTCTTGACGTCTTTAGTGACGTCGTCGTGAGCTAATCAACAGAGTGGGGCATTTAAAGTGGCACACTGTAAAAGATCACATCACATGTAAACAGGGGGCCAGAGAACTTCCTTCTGAATCATTTCTATATGAATGACCAGAAAAATGCCTCAATGTAAACTGACTAGTGACATGGTTCCAGTTTCACATTTATGTAGTTTTGGTTTCGAAAGAAAATGGTGAAAGGCTTGCAAAATGAGCTGCTGAGATTTTTTACAACATTGTGACAGATTCACTACCACTTCAAGTATGAAGTATACTCTTCCAAGTATACGCCTACTCTACACAGGAAAAAGAGTAAAATGACCACATACTTGCCACCCTTGGAGGGGTTGAGGAACAAAAGGCTTTAATTTATTTTGGGAGAAATTCCTCACCACCTGGGAACCAGAACTGTGCTCCATTTTTTGTTTTAGAATTTTTTTTACATTTTTAATGGCCACCACCAAGCCATACAGTACGCATACATGTGTTACACCAACACATAACTATATTCATAATTTATAATGTATCCAAGAATGAAATTGCAAAGCTTGCAGTCATTCTCGCCAAAATGTAAAAAAGTGATGCGCATCACTTTCAAACGGACTGATTGAGCCTATAATTTCAGCCATTTTACCCTTATCTCCTATATATTGGCGCTGTTTTATTTGTTGGCACTGCTGTACACATGGAGCTAATATTGTGATGCGATGAGAGCGCAAGTACAGGCACGCTTTACCATCATTGAGTTCTCTTGGTGGGGCTCTCTGATGATCATCACGGCGTTCTCTGTCACGTGGGCGATCGTCACGTTCACCGCGGCGATCATCACGCTCACCGCGACGGTCAGTGTCCTCTCTGCGAGAATCTCTCCAACCACCTCTTGCTTCTTCTGATCTTCTCCAGCCATTGTCCTCTCTGGAAACACACACATTAAATGAAGTGGCAATCCACACAACCATACAATACTGTCTTCATTCTGTCAGACCCACCTTTGACGGTCTCTGAAGCGGTCACTGGTTCGTTCCTCTCTCTCGTCGTCATCTTGGTCGTCATTGGTACCGCCACGAGGAGGGCCCCAGCTCTCCTCCCTAGCCTTTTCCCGCTCACGCCAACCACCTACGACATGAGCCCCTAGCTCGTCATTTGACCAAAAATCAAGTAAAGTGAAAGCGCAGGTTATCAACCACCAGCTAGACAAACAAATCAGGTTATGCACAAAATGTTCATACAAAATAAAAACAAAAAAGCACAATTAGCACAAAAATTATTGCAATTGGGTACTGTAAGCTTTCAGAATGGCTCCTACGTAAAGGAAAATGCTGGCAACAGTGTTATTTGGAAGAAAACGACAATCGACAGATTTTATTTTGAAGATGGCTTCACCACTTGGCTGTGTGCTCCGTCATGAATAGCATATTCAATTGTTGCTGCTGTCTTGAATAGTCTTAGCCACAAGGCAAACTTGAGCATTTTTAGTGCCTGAGCAGTGAACGCTGCAAGGACCCTATAGTTTTCATAGAAATTCTTATTCTTCTCCGTAAAGACTTGCATTTTTGAGGAAATAATCGTGACCGAAAACGCACCAAACATTGCGTACACATCGGGCCTGGCGAAAATTTGTATATTTTAAAGTTGCCATACACAATTACAAAACAATGGGACGGTAGAGCCTCCTAGAGTGGTTTATCCGTACCCTGCTCCGGTAAGTTTGATCTATGGCTACAAAAACTGGGAGGCACATGTAGCACCCTCAGACATACAAATAAGACTTTGGTATGCACCCTAACATACATACATGGTACCCTAACATGTATAGGAAATGAGTTATGATTATTTGAAAGTGGAACTTTAGCCCATTTTTGCACATTTACAGGGGTCATACTAGAGGTGGGCGATCGTCAATTTTGCTTTCACAATGTGTCATTTTACATGATCGAGGATTGATACTGCCTCTAAAAGCATAACGACGCAAGTCAGTTGACGGCCGCAAAGTATGAGGAAATGTTGAAAATCAGTGTGCATTGACGGCAGAGGAGGAGGAAGTGATAATCATTCGCCGAATCAAGGGGAAGGACCCGGTCACGTGACTCTGTTCGCACTGCAGCGGAGCTGTTTCAAACAGAGTGTCGGGCGGGGATCCAATTCATAGCGAGGCGCGAGTCCACGCCGTCCGTAGTCTGTAAATGGTTTGGGGTTGACAGGACTGACGTCGGTGGGAATAACATTGTTAGATGTGCCAAAACGGCCACCGTGAAGAGCCATTCTGTTGCACCACGAGCCATATGGATTACGAGGAAACCGTGGCAACCGCGCAAGCACGCTAAACACACACACTTAGAAAACAGTCGCTGAGTTGAACCAACAAATATAAACACCCGCACTCACGCACACACGCACACACACTCAGTACTTTAGCGAGCAAGTCAAACGTGACATCCTGGATGATCGGTTAACATTCAGTTTACTCGCTTGTAGTCCGCTTCATTCATAACTAGCCTGTATTCCCGAGGCATGTTGTTGCACAAACTATGACGGCTTATTAGTGTGACACCAGAATACAGCCAAACATGAATACCGTCACAAGTCTACATATCACAGCAATGAATGAGTGGGGAAAATGCACTTATCTGTAAATTGCAGTTTTGTTATAACGTTATGTTTGTCATGACGTCTTTTTCTCTCGCTGGGTGACACTTCGTCACATATCAAATTCACCTTTTTCTCATTCTGATTGCTCTAGTAGTTGGCAGTGGTACACCAGTACTTACTGTAGCTCAAAATGTCATCATTATGGAATTAACAGCAGAGACATTTAAATGACATAAATATTCCCAAAAATCAATGTAAGTCTATACATATTTTTTTGTTCTTTATTGTTAATGTTGTAGAATATCATTATGTTTTGCAGAAACTGTATTTAGCAATTTAAAAGAGATGTTCACAAACAGTGTCTATCCACAATTGGTCTGTGAAGCAAGTGCAGATTTTAAATATTTTTTGTAGAATACCATCAAATTATCGTTAGTTTTTTTTTTTTTTTTTTTTTTGCCCATATCGCCCACCCCTAGGTCATACCTCTGCCCCCTTGTCCTTCACGGTTATCCCAACTGATTTCTAATTTGGGTTGTACCATCTCAACACTGGGAGCAACAACAGGGAAAAATATTTTACGTTTTCGACATACTATACGACGGGGGCGGAGCATCAAATTTTGCATTTCATAATTCCTTCTTAACGAAGTATTCTGCGTTGTACGTTTCACTGAGATCTAGGCAAATTGAGAGGCATATGTTACAGCGCACGACCTATGAAAAAGTCTTCTTGAGCCATATGCTAAACCTGACAGGAAATCCATTTTGAATTTACTTATAATATATTGTGGGCCTTTTATAGAGGTCCTACTTTAACAAACTCCTCCTAGAGAATTTATCAAATCGTCGTCAAACTTAGCGTGCTTCATCTAAACAAGTTATTTCGTCGTACACTTTGCCGTGGCAATGCGCTGTATAGAATGAAAATTAAAGCTGTTTCTGAGCGGCTAAACCTTGGAAAAAACATGAAACTTTGCACACACATTAGTCCTGGTAAGAAAATAAATATTTCTCGAGCTATGTTCCCAAGTAGTTCTAGAGAGCCCGCTACAAATTAACCCTAACAAATCAATTTTTAACCAATCAGATCCAGAAGAAAAAAAAACACCAAATTGACAAAGGGGATGTGCATAAATGTGCTTTCTGCTTAGAAAAGTCCTATTGCTGTTTTTTGCTCATTTGTGAGGAGTGACATCCAACTCTCAAATTGCTTCATGTTATATCTTGACAGTTAAATGGCATTCAATGCTGCCTTTTCTGAGTAGTCACAAACCAACTTGTTATTTACTGCATCTCTTAAACTAAACTGCTCTCTGATTTGAACTTCAGTCCCCATTTACTAGATGACTCAATGGCTGAATGCTTACCCGGTCTACTGAGTGGCTTCCAGGGTGCTGGGTCATCGCGATCATGATCGCGACGCGGACCATCGTCTCTTCTTCCTCCCCTGTCGTCATCGCCTCCTCTTCTGGCTCCCCAGTCATCCATGCCTCTACGTGGACCGCGGTCGTCATCAAAGCCACGCCGGGGACCGCGATCGTCATCAAAGCCACGCCGGGGGCCGCGATCATCATCAAAGCCACGCCGGGGGCCGCGATCGTCATCAAAGCCACGCCGGGGGCCGCGATCGTCATCAAAGCCACGACGGGGGCCGCGATCGTCATCAAAACCTCTGCGTGGACCTCGGTCATCATCCATCCCTCTGCGGGATGGACGGTCGTCATCTCCACCCCGACGTGAACCTCGATCATCATCATAGCCTCTACGTGGTCCTCTGTCATCTCCGCCCCTACGTAGACCCTCTCCTCGTTTATAAGAATCTCTCTCCTCCTTATCTTCATCACGACCCTCTTGCCTCCATTCCCTAGAGAGACAGCCCAAGTCTTAGAAGAGCACAGACTACCACAAGCAATGAGTATGCAGCAAACACACCTGTCGGGCACAGGACGACGCCACTCTGATTCCCCTTCAGTGCGCTTCCGCCATCCTCCCTCCTCTTTCTCACCCCAATCCTGTTTAGAACAATACAAACTTTTTTACTTCACAATAAAGATGTACAATAAACCCCCGCTATATTGCTAAGCGTGTGGGATGGGTAAAACGCTAAGAATGTTTGCATACTGCCTCTCAAAGTAGATTTTCACTTATTGCAGGGAGATTTGGAACACATCCCCACAATCAACTGGAATAACTGGCGAACACATGATGGAGACAAGTTGAGATGAACCTTAGCTTTCTCATCGGGGTTTGTGCGTCTCTCCTCTTCACGTCGGCGCTCGCGCTCTTCGATCTCCTGCTGACGAGCACGTTGCTTCCTTTCCTGCTCTTCAAGTTTACGCAGCCGCTCCTGGTACTCTCGCTCTTCCTCCTCTCGTTGCTCCTGTTCAATGCGCTCACGCTCCTCACGTTCTGAGACAAAATCAGCATCCAGTTTTAGTCAACATAAACTCAAAAAGGCTTTAATTTAGTCTTAGTTAAAACAACAAAAAAACATTCGCCTTTTAACAAATGCACATCATGAGTTTCAAGTTCAACACACTTTTGACACACTACTACCATGTTAACAAAACAGAATGGCTTCAATTAGTAAACAAGCAAAACAATTTTTTTTCCGTTAGCTTATTAACAGATTGACCAGCCAATTAGTAGGACCTCTGCTTTGTGAGGCGAAGTGCATAAATGTTCATTACCTTTCTTGAGTTGTTCCTCGTGGATACGCTGTTCTTCTTCCTCTTTCTGGAGGTAGAAAGCTTTACGTCTGTCTTCTTTACGCTGCCTCTTCCTTTCCTCCAGACGAGTCTTCCTTTCCTCCAACAGGCGCTCCTCGAATGCCTTCAGTTTCTCCTACAAAAAGAAAAATCCAAGATCACAAACGTGTGCTTAAATTATGCTACGAGTAAACAGATACAGGCTCTACCCTCTCTCACCTCATAAATGAAGCTACGAGCAGCAGTTATTTTGGATAAAAAGTTTTCCTTGTCCTCCATCATGCGGGACATGCGCTTCTTGTGTTCCAAGGCCTTCTCCCGTTCTACTTTCATGTTACTGATCTGCAACAGCAAAATAAGTTTGTAAAATCTGGAAGGGACTTAATGTGTGTACAATAGTTCATTTTCCGAAGATAATTTCCAACAAACCCGCTCTTCCTCCTGAAGCTCCCACAGTTCCATGTCCTTGATACGCTGCTCCTCATATGCCTTTTTGATAAGAGGAATTTCCTCAAGTCGTTTGGCCCTCTCAAAGTAGTCAATCTGCGGAGGGAGAGACAGTGAGTCCAGTACAGAGATGAGTGACGTCACCATCTTGGCGTTACCTTCTTCTCCTGGTTCTTCAGGCGCTCTTGAAGTTCCTTCTTCTCTTTCTCCAGCTGCTCCACTTGCTTGGCCATGATGAAGTCAGGATCCAGCTCCTCCAGGTCCTGCACCATGACAAAAGGTATGCTAATACATCTTAGCCACAACTATGACACATTGCTGCAATACGGAGATGAAACATATGAACCAACAGGGTTGTAGGGGTTAGACTTTACCTCAATGTCAATATCTTTGAAGGCCTTTGCTCCCAGTTCAGTCTTCTTAATTTGCTCCAGACGCTCTCGCACCGTCTTTTTCTTGATCTGCTCATGCTCTTGCATAATGCGCTCCTTCTCCCTCTCTTTAGCCTCCTGGCGCAGGCGCTCCTCCTCTGCCTTGCGGACCTTCTGCATCTCAGCTTCCCGCTGCTCTATTTCTTCCTTCTCACGTTGTATGTTTAGGCTTTCCAGGCGCTCCTTGCGTTCTTCTATGGTCTGTCTGCGAGCCAGGATACGCTGATGATCTTTGCGGGCATTTTTCAGGTAAGCAGCTATGGCCTGCTGGCTCTGCTCCTCACGCTCTTGCTAAAAGAGAAAAGTATGGTGAGTTAACATTTTGTATTGAAGAATTTAAAACCTATTTAAGAGTTACGAGGAATGATGCCAAATCTCTCTAAATGTGACGGTATCCAAGGTCATTTAGTAAAGATTTTCTTTTTTTTTTATAGCAACATTTGTGAGAATTTCTTATTGTCAAAAAAATTGTGAATCAGTCATATCCTGAAACCCGAATGATAAAAGGCTGAAAATAAGTTTTTTTTTGCTGAGTAGTTTTGTTATTCAATTACTTAATTTGAGGAGCAACTTTCTCAATTTGAAGAGCAATTTTACACTGGTTAATCCCAGAGACCTGATCAAAGGTTTTATGAAGCGCATTACCGCGTTTCTACCACTAGAGCAGGGATAAAGTGGTTTCCGTCTATGCTTAATCTGTCTATTTGAACATTTTCCCATCGTTCGTCAACCGTCGGCAAAACGGGTGTCCATCACTGACGGACAGACGGACCAGTCCATCACATAGACGGAATGCCCACCTCTGATTATTAGCAACGCTTCTTCGTCTTTCGTCATCCCTTCATGACAATACTTGTCAGAAGTGTTGCTTATTCTCTGCCATGGAGGCGAAGATGACCGATTTAGGAGCGACTCCACTTTGTGTTTAGCTGTAGTAGAGGCCAGCTAGAGGGCGTTGTTAGCTAAATAGGCGCTGTGGCGTAAGCAGCACGAAGCTTTCCTCAAAATCCCACTACACGCACATAGTTGACGTGCATCTAGCCCAGCGAAGCTTTTTATGACCTTCTCGGTGGTTCAATTACCTGAAAAAAATCTGTGATGCTGAGCTTCACTAGTCAGTGTTTTTTTTTTTTTTAATGAGGTGTCAAATGCACATTTAGACTCGCAATTAACGATGCGAGACAGCCTTTTTCGAGCCTTGTGGTGACTAAGGAAAAAGTGGCAAGTGAGAATAGACTGAGCTCACCAGTGTGGAGGCAGGTTTGATGACCTGCATGGCCTTGGCCAAAGAGGCAGACATAGCAGTCAGCTGGTTCCTTATTTGCTCAGACGGCATGTTTTGCAAGAAGGGACCAACTGGGGCATCCTCCTTAGTTGAGTAGTTCAGGTCTGATCCAAAACTCAACGTCCGAGAGGTGTGGTCAATTCGAACCTTCATAAGGGAGCACAGATTTTGATGACGATAGTCCATACCTGTGTGCCTGTGTGTGATGGGATCATGACCTTACCTGCAGATCACAGTGCCTGGCAGCATCAACAATGGAGCGCTCCAGCTGGAAGGCATCCACGAATGGAACAAGGGAGGCCAAACGACTGAACTCAATGCTCTGGTAGATCTGTGCGACCTAATATAAACGCACACAAAATATGAAACAACCATGGCAAAGGCGTGCTTGTAAAATCAAAGCATTTCAACGCAAAATATTTTTCTAATTACTTGTTGCAGGAGACGCAAGATGGTGTTACTTTGCAGATGAGGAACATAGTGCTGAAGGTCAGATTCCTTCTCACCTTGGTCTCTCACCCAATTCAGCACCTAGGAATAGAACAGAGCAGATTTTGGGGTGGGAATAGGAAATTTCCAAAAGCAATAAGACATACAGTATGCGTTTGATCAAATTTTGCTTGGGGGAAAAACTAACATTGCGAACTACATTGCAAAGTTTGTTGCTCCCAAATGTTTTACCTTGGTTACTCTTCCACTCAGCTTCAAAGGATGGAAGTCAACTTCGAGCCAGTTGTGAAGTTCTTTCACGTCAGGTACTACGTATTGCAACAGGTTAAATCTGACCTGGAAGGCACATTAAAAATGTTGTCTTTCAAAACCTCCAAGACAAAAGGATTACAAACTAGAGAGGCATAGTTTTATATGACCATATCACACGCCACGGGGCATTCACCAATTATTTGATATTGTAATGTAGAAAACATACAAAGACAAAACTGATTTGCTTCCCCCTTACATATACAATATGGGCTATGTTGAGATTTCAAGTAGGGCTCTCACTGTCGAATACTAATAGAATCGATTGCTGTATCAATGAATTGAATGCATTATTTTGAATTAAAATGTATTATATACTTTTTTCCAAATATTGTTAAAAAAACAATAAAACAATTATGTTGTTTATTTGGTATTGTTTAATGCGCAAACAAAACCACACGAGAGGCAGTGATGTATTCAAAGGTTTTGAAACAGAGCTATTTTCTTGGATACTGATTAATACCAAGGGCTACACTTCTGGGCTTTGGGTTCAACTACATGCCAATTATGGTTGGATGGTTGCAAATAGTGATCATTTTTGTAAAACAATGAACCAACTTATTTTTTTTGTTCTATAAATTGATGAGTCATTTACTGGTTTGGTCCATTATCAATAGGGAAAGATGTTGATCATTGCACTCCAAAGTAAAAGCAAATGTACTATTTTAATCAATTATTATTACTAATATATTATTAATTTTGATTATCAGTCGGCCCTTCAAGAACGACTAAAGAAATCAGAGATTTACTTTTCAGAGGCTAAAATCAGAGGCTTTAGACCATTTGGAGATAAACATTGACCCTAAATTATTCAGCGATTATAATCGATTAATTTTGACACCTCTAATTTCAAGTACTGTTACTAAAATACAAAACTTAATACAATTATTTGACAAAATCTTGTCTAAATGTCACTTTACGAGTTTGTATGAAACGAAAAAAGAAAATGAATACAAATTCACTCTGAAACATACTTACCAAAAATTTCACCAGAATCTAAAACATTTCGAGAACATTATACAAATGACGCACCATGTCATTGATCAGACTTTGGCGGGTTGGTGGAGCTTGCAGGCCCAGGAGGGTTGCCAGCCGGCGGTGTTTCTCCACAATGATGCCATCCATGTCCAATAGCCGAGCGATATCTGTGCGCTCAGGGGTGATGGGAATGGAGAGAGTAGCCAGGAGGACTCTGGTAGACATCCTGAAGGTGGAGTGAGGAGGGATTTATAATTAAATGGTCTTCAACAGAGTAAATCTTATACAAACCTGAGTATAAAAACTAAGATACCTCTGCATCTCCTCTTGTGTGAGATTCTTGCGCATCTCTCTGGAGAGGTGGTAAAGTCGGTGTAGGGTGCAAGCATGAAAAAGAGCATTTCCGGACTTCCAAAACACAGTCGACACCTTGTTGTAATAGTTCGCCATTAGCTGGGGTTTGGGTGGCTTCTTGGACAGAGCAAACAGACCATGGATGTCCTCAACAGCCTTGAATGCTTCCTGGAAAGACAAAATGGTTTTACATAGCACCTCTCTCTTAACAATTGCAACATTAGACAACATTTAAAGTACCATTAGTGGTCTACGTCATATACCTCACAGTGTTTCCTCATATTTGTCATATACAGTGAGTGGAGCCCTTACTTATACAGTGAGTGGAGCAACTTACTTAATTGTAAACATTCAAAGGTAACACAACAGATTGTGTTCCACCTTTCATTGTTCACAGTAGTCGAAGTGAATGAGTTGTAGTTGTATATTCTACTGTGAGAAACAGACCTGCCAGAGCTCCATGCTTATGGCACTGTCAAGCTGCACCAGGCGTGTCTCCAGATGCATGGACTGGCTTTCAGGGTTGTTCAGGTTGATGGCAGTGCTCTGGTTGTGGTGTCGCTGAATCTGACCCAGATGCATCCGCAGGTTGTCACACAACTTGCGAAACTCTGCCTTTCGGGTGTACTGAAGGCAAAACTTGAATGCTGCAAAAGAAATGACAACACACTTGATGTAGATTGCGTCAAAACATTTGACCTTAAAACAAAGGCCTTAAAGCGAAAGTCAAGTAAATGTTCTTAACAACATTATGCTCGATTGCAAATAAATATGTTAGGAATACCTTGCTGGGCAATGTCATGGTAAAGGCGCTCCACCTTGGAGTTGTTTCGGAGAAGGTCCAGGCACTGGCGGTAGGACTCCCACAGAAATTTCACCCACGGAGTGAGGAGCAGACGATCGGTACGATCCTGAGTGTCCTCTCCACTCACAGCACTCAGCAGTACGCTGAAGGTTGACAACAGAGCCCAAAACAATAAGCGTTTAACTATTTAAGAACAAGCAGTAAACCACCATTTACAGTACACCCGATACAAACTCTCTCACCTTTCTGGAGTCTGGATGTTGTCCAGATCCTCGATGTCCAGGACCATCTGCTGAGACTCCTCTTTCGCCGTTTCCGTCTTGTCCTCCGCCAGCTTCAAGTAAGCCCTAACCACATCCTCAAGTGATTTTATGTTCACCTGATGGTACAAACAAAAGAACACTTTAACCCCTAAAGATCTTGTCCAAGAGGACATTGCAGGAGGACACACAAAGGAACCTAACCTGCTGGCAGATGTTTTTGTACTGGTAGAGACCCTCTTTAGCCAGGTGGCTCTTGCGAAGATCCACGCAAAGCTCCAGGTATTTGAGCATAATGGGCTCGTGGATCTTCTGCCATGTTCGATGCTTCTTGCTCTTGATGACATCGTACAACACATCCAAAGCAGGTTGCTTCTTGCCAACTTCCAGAAATTCTGTACATTATACGAAAAGGAAGATACCATGTAATCAGTCAATTATCTGGGCAGAACTGCTTCACTTTTCGTCAAATAACACAATTTCTTGGTAAGCAGCTGGGCCCAATGCGGCGACACGTTAGCGTAGACATCGTCACCATATGTAAAACGGAGACAATTGACATGAGCAATTTGACACTATCATTTCGACTGTTAAACTTCAAGTGGTCTCCGTGCTGCATTCTTTTCAATCAACGGGAGCGGCCTTGATCGTAAACTAGCTGATACATTCACTGCGACTTCCTCCGCGCCATTCACTAGCTAGCATTAGCATTAGCACCGCTTTCGGTGACGAGGCAGCTCAAGGATAACAGCAGCGTCAGCCACGACAAACTATTTCCACTCACCATTCGCTCGTTTCAGAGCATTCTCTGGGCGCTGAAAATACGCCGGCATGTTGATGGCTCGCTTGTCTACTCAAATCGCCGAACTTATGTGAATTTTGAAAGATTCCACCAGTCCATCCAGGCCACGGGTTGACGCACGCAGACAGCGGTGGCTGAGAAAGGAAGAACCTCGTGAGCGGCCTGCTAAGGTTGCCAAGTGCGTCAGAGGCCATCCCCCATGAAAAATAACTAACGGTTCACATTAAGGACATTGAATTACTACAATGTGGTCACAAATGCTTAAAATATCCAAAACTAAGATTTCCTTAGTCTAAAAACAAACAAACAAAAACATTATAATCCCTGGCATCTCATAAATGATATATATATTATATATGTATTTCTCTCTCTTCAAATATTTGCGGTTTAAGTGCACAGTAGTTTTGGTCTTAGTTATACTTACGCCATATGTTACAGAGGATGTGGCTATTTGAATAGTTCGAAATAACAACGCGTATTTTAAACAACTGTGAAAGTCGTGCCTTACAAAATTTTCCCTTCCAAAAGGGGGTTTCAGAAAATCTGGCAACTCTGGATGACTCCAAAATCCCCGTATGTTACACTCATTGTAGTGCGTTCGTCAACACTCAACGGTTGTCATATTTTAGTTATATGTTTGTTGTATATGTATGTAAAAGATGTTAATTGGATTGCCTGATTACTCTGTTGTCTATATTTTGTAATAATAAAAAAAAGTCATATGTTTGTTCCATGTCAATCCGTGTGCGTAGTTCACATTTGTTCATATTCAAGCCTAAAAGAACGGTTTCGGCTCTGTTGTAGTGATGGCGAGAATTCCCATGAGGCCTCGAAACATCTCAAACATTGATTCCGACAAGATTTCATTTGTTGATGCTTTATGTGCACACGCACCAGCTACTGGCCACGTGCGTAATTACAGGTAACTGTAAGCGGAAGTCAAGCCAAACATATTTTTTTCAAGAATATGTTCCCAGCAGGCTCACTAGTTGAAATACGGCATTCTGATACATTTTGCGTTTGTGGAATATAAATTAATCATCAATATGTAATCCTTTTTAGCCAACTCCGGGGGCGGCCATTTTGTCTTCTGTCGACTGAAAATGACATCACAACTGCTCACAATGACCAATCACGGCTGACCTGTTTTCTGAATCTGAGCCGTGATTGGTCGTTGTGAGCAGTTGTGATGTCATTTTCAGTCGACAGAAGACAAAATGACCGCTTCCAGAGATGGCTAAAAACGAGTGGAGTAACACTTACCCCACAATAGCAGTATTTATCAGAAGGCCCTGTTTCAACTAGTGGGCTTGCATAGAACATCCATCCATCCATTATCCACACCGCTCCTCCTCACAAGGGTCGCAGGTTTGCAGTCCTCGGGCAGTAGGCGGGGGACACCCCGAACTGGTTGCCAGCCAATCGCAGGGCAAACAGAGACAAACATCCGCACTCACAATCACACCTAGGGGCAATTTAGAGAGTCCAATCAACTTACCATGCATGTTTTTGGAATGTGGGAGGAAACCGGAGTACCCGGAGGAAACCCACGCAGGCACGGGGAGAACATGCAAACTCCACACAGGGAGGCCGGAGCCGGGATCGAACCCACGACCTCTGAACTGTGAGGCGGGCGTGCTAACCAGTCGACTACCGTGCCGCCTTGCATAGAACATATTCTTGAAAAAAACATTTTTTTCCATTAACTTCCCCTTGTGATGTACTGATGCATAGATGATTTTCGCGTCTGTTTTGACACATGGGAATTACAAATAAAATACGTATGATGAAATAATTTCTTGACATAAATGGTACAGGCCTGATATGATGTATTTATGTGAATAAATGTTTCCCATCCTTTCACATGGTGACTAAGTATACAAATGTTTTTTTCTGTATGGGATAAAAAGTTTGTTCTGTTAAAATATAAAATAATAATAATAATAGTAATAATAATAATAATAATAATAATAGTAATAATAATGATGATGATAATAATAATAATAATAAATTAATACAAGTGAAAATAAAAAATATAATTGAAAAAAATGAAATAAAAAATATATATGGAAATAAGAACACAAAATAAAAGTAAAAATAAATGCAAAAATAAATAAGGCTTTAAAAATAAAAAATAAATAGCAAAATAAATGTGGAAATAAAACAATAAATAAATATATAAATCCAGTTAAATATCAATTTATTTACATTGTCATGTCATGTCATCTTCCAAACCGCTTATCCTATACAGGGTCGCGGGGAGTTGCTGGAGCCTATCCCAGCTGTCAGTGGGCGAAGACAGACTACACCCCGAACTGGTCGCCAGCCAGTTGCAGGGCACACATAGACACTGTCACTGAGCGGGAATCGATCCCACGCTGCCCGCACACAACTCAGGCGTGTGTACCACTACACTATCAGGGACTATTTACATTTCATTTATTTCAATTATAATATTTATATTTGTTTTTTTATTTTCACTTATATTTATGTTTGACTTTTGCAGTTTTGGTCCTCCATATGGAACAGCCTCCCAAACAATATTAGAAATGCAGAGTCTTTAACAGTAGCGTACAAAGACATTTTGGGGGTCAAGAGTTCCAGGAAAAAAACAGGTGCTTTTGCGCATATGGAATACCTTATAGAAGAATAAACATTACACACATGTTGAATGCAAGTTGACGTTGGTTTGTAAAATTCTCTAAATAGTTTTTTTTTAAAAGTCACACCACCAGCTTATTAAATATACAGTATATCCTATATTAACTATATACAGCCAAGTACTTCAATAAAAAACTGGACAGAGGTGGATAAACGGTATCTCTGCAAAGTTGGTAAACTTGTGTTTACCCTGTACTGCAGGCCTTGCTAATAACAGGCTAGTATAGTGCTCAAAAGCAGCATCCTCCTTGGTGCCATGATGTTAAAGACATTGAAAACCTCGCAGTGATTTATCCCAATGTGTTTTTCAATGGCAAGCCGTGGAGAAGGTCGGAGAGCCTTTCTTCTCCACACAAACTTCTTCGTTTAGTTTGCATGATTTCCGTTTTGAAAATGATCTTACAATGTATGTCCTAGTAGTAACACAGAGTTACCCGGCTGGTGGAGCAGGGTAGCTGACCATTATCTGTGTCCCACTGTCCCTGACTGCGGCCCATCCATCCATTATCTATACCGCTTCTTCTCACAAGGGTCGCGGGACGTGCTGGAGCCTATCCCAGCTGTCTTGGGGCAGTAGGCGGGGGACACCCTGAATTGGTTGCCAGCCAATCGCAGGGCACACAAAGACAAACATCCGCACTCACAATCACACCTAGGGGCAATTTAGAGAGTCCAATCAATTTACCATGCATGTTTTTGGAATGTGGGAGGAAACCGGAGTACCCGGAGAAAATCCACGCAGGCACGGGGAGAACATGCAAACTCCACACAGGGAGGCCGGATCGAACCCACGACCTCTGAACTGTGAGGCGGACGTGCTAAGCCTGACTGCGACCGTGCCTTCCAATTGCTTCACTGCTGTGCTGCATTCACGTGACAAAGGACGAAAAAGAGCGAGCGAGAGAGAGCGCGAGAGAGCGAGAGGGAGAGAGAGAGAGAGAGAGAGAGAGAGAGAGAGAGAGAGAGAGAGAGAGAGAGAGAGAGAGAGAGAGATGTATATATCTATTAGGGAATCGTGGAATTAATTTTAAGTACGTTTTATTGACAGATGACTGGGCCGTCAGCTCGAGCATAAAAAAAATACAATTTTACAGGTAGCTTTGAATGCATCTTTTACGCCCACAAAGTGATTGGTTGGAGTGGCCTGTCAGGTCTCCTGACCCGGAAAAAGGAAGAAAGAAATACGCACTGAGGAGAAAAGTGGCGACAGCACAGGTACAAAATACAAATACAACTCCTCAGTTTCATCGCACTTATGGTCTCATCACATCTGTGCAGCATTTATTTCGAGATTTTTACATTTGAATAGTTTTTATGTTTCGTGGCTTGAGAGTCGCATCTTGATGCGATTTGATTTTGCCTCCCAAATTTGTTTGTGATTACTTTGAATTCTCCAGGAATGGAATATGGCAGCAACTGAAACACAGTCTATGCTAAGCGTTGGATTGATTGGTAAGTCAACGTTCTCAAGCCAATGTTTTACCTTGTGTTCTTTTTCATGGGAGATTAGAGACTCACGCATACAGTTTGTGGTGTAGAATCACATGATAGCAGTGTGAGCTAAATTGCTCCTATAGCTGAATTCTCATGTTCTGTCTTGGCGCTATACGAGTTGTCTCAAACTCATCTTATGTGGGGCCGCGTGAGTCTGGGTGTGTCTGGGCTGCATCGAGTATTTCACCAAAAGGGGTTCAGGTATTAACAAAAAAAAAGTACAACTAATCCTATCTTGTCGACCTTTATTAATAACATCTTATAACATCAGCAGTTATTATGAACATGAATAAAATTAGAGACACGGTCCTCTCTCCCATCTCCTTGGTACTTTGCATACTCCTCAGCATGTCTACTTGAATAATGACGTCTGATTTCATGAGCACTGCGACTTTCTCTGTGCATTCAAGACATGTCGGGTGCTCCTGTGTTCAACAACAACAACAACAACAAAAAACATTCTCCTTTTTTTCTCAAAATTGGCTGTTCCCATCGCCAACATTTCTCATCATTGCAGGTTTTGAAAAACACAAGACTGGGAATGGATGAAAGGATATTTTTTCCTTCCACTTGGTCACTTCAGAATTAATTAAAAGCTGTGACGAGCGTCAGCTATGGTAGCCCATGAGTGATTAGAAAACAACAACAAAATGACAGCAAAAACATGGGAGCTGCATTATCCTTAAATCTTAATGTTAAAACGTGGGAGCTGCATTGTCCTTAAATTTTAATGTCAAGTATAGGGGGTCGCAAAATATCATCATGCGATATTTGAGACCACTGCACTACATCATTGCCTTAATCTACAAGTGTGTTCAGAAAAGCCATCCATTTAAAATGTCTCATGTTGTTCCCAGAAAAAGATGTGAATGGGGACACACTGTGGGTTTGGTGCTATCCTGCGGTGGGCTCCGAACTAAGACAAGTCCTGCTCAGCAAGTGCTGTCTGACACAGAACAATGAAGATTTTCACCCATTTGTATTTGGCCAATTCTGTCGCACCTGGTACTACATCAGCACACTGGAGGTACAGGAGCCTACGCCTCTAAAGAAGGTACCTGGCTCATTCATAACAACGATGGCACAGCATTTACTTTTCTTAAATACATACCTTAAAGTTGTTTCTCCCATTCTCAGGTCACTCATTTGTCAGTGGTAGTAACAGCAAAAGACTTCAACCCTGAGAAATATGCTGCACTAAATCGAATACTGTGCAGGTACAGCCTCCATGCAACATTGTTATTGACTTGAACTATTACACAATTTTAGAGGACCAGCTTTAATAAAGATTTGGTATTCAGGATGTACATCAAATATGGCAGTCCTGTGAAAATGATGGAGGTCTACATCGCTGTCCTCACCAAAGGTATTTGCCAGAGTGAAGAGAATGGCTCGTTTTTAACCAAGGACTACGATGTCCGAAGGGCTTTCCTGGCAGGATCAATCAAAGGTACGGATGTAAAATGTGACTTCTGCTTAATTTCAGTAATAGAGCGTCACTTGATATCAATTGGAAGTCATATAAAATATGAAGATGCTCTGGGATGGTGTTAGGGGGGATACAACCACTATCATATCTTATTAAAACAACATTTGGAACATGTGGCACAATTTTGTAACAATTTCAACCTAGAAATTGAAGACGCCCAATTCCTTCATTTCTTTTTCCTGTTCAGTGTGTATAGATAAATAGCAGGTAAGACACACATCAATCTGCACCTGTTTTGTATCAGATGTGGTATCTCAGTTTGGCATGGAGACCATTATCCTGTACACTGCTGTCATGCTGAAAAAGCGGATCGCTGTCCACCATCCTCGAATTGAAGCCTTGTTGGAATTCACAAGGTAAAGTATTTGATAATAATAAATTCAGAATTTAATTATTATCTACGTCTGGTGGTGGCCATGGTCGCTTTAGGTGTGCATGTTCACACTGTTAATCTTGTCTTTTAGAGTGCTTCCTGCTCTAGCGTGGCACAGGAAAAACTGGTCTATTCTGCATCCATATGTGTACCTGACTGATACTGAACTGGAGCATCTCAGTAAATGCCCAGGTGAAAGTTTCCTGCTTTCATTCATCCATGTTGATGAGTGCGAACTCCTAAGGGGAACTGGTCACCGTTTCTATGACACAAAATAGTCCTATTTTCTCACCACAGGCCCGCTCTGGGCCTACAAACTAAGAAGTTCTTTCCCATGAAACACTATTCTTCAAAGAGGCTCATTTTGTGTCAACTCAGGGTCATCTGACATGACAATTTATCAGCGAATATTTTAAAGTAGAGAACTTCGATTTAGTTCGATTCAGTCTACTGATGATGATGCACTCGCATCTTTTACATCAAAGGCAATTTTCCCATTCAAATCTGTTTTTGTTACACCCCTACCTGCAGCCCTGGCAGAGTGTAAAATGAATTTCCTTTTGAGGGATTAAATGTTTCATTTTTTAAGAACGCCCCAAAATCCTAATCCATATTTCTTTAAATGTATTCTTTTACTGGCTTGCAGATATGTAAGGAAGTATCTAGTCTAGTGGATCCTCAGAACTCAAACGGTTGGTCAGTCAAAAATTCAGAATTCAAACAAAAACCTTAAGAAAAATAGCCCAATAGCTCAAGGTGGAGGGGAACAGATTTTTAACAAGGATTTGACCTTTTTCTTAACCTGTAAATTCAACAGAATCAACTTTGTTTAAAAAAAAATAAATAAATAAAAAAATAAACCCAGCAGCAGTTCAGGTCCAGTGAGTTATGGTAGGATATGGTGTTGTAATGGTCAGATCTATGTAATCTTTGCTTTCTCATGTTAAGGGAGATCTGTTATTTATGTGAAAGTAATGTTTCTTCCTACAGGGTATATAGCAGGATTTGTTGATGCAGAGGTGAGCAACAGATCAGACCTGTATGATGTGTATGTGAATCTCCCAGACAACATCATCACTGTGTCACAGAGTGCCAAAGGTGCTGTAAACCTTTAGTACAGAAAGTAACACTACAGTGCTGTGCTCATGAGCATTTTGACCGCAGGGAGTAGGAAATGACAATAAATAATGTTGTGATCCAACAGAGGCTATGATGATGGGGAAGTTACACAAGGACATCGGTCATCTTATTATCCAGTCTGCAGAAGACACAGAGAGGTCAGATAGTCACGTCATAAAGGTGATTGTCTTTTTTTTTTTTTTTTTTTTTTTTAGCTGTCAGGAATAGAGATTAATTTTTCCCATATGTGATGCCCACATTCTGAATTGCAGGACATTTCTTTGAAGACCAAACAGATTCTAGCTCATTTGGGGACCTTGGCTGATCAATGTGAAGGCTCTAAAATGACTCTGGAACATTTAAAGCAGCAACATTTCCCTCCAGCGACGGAAAACTTCCTGTTTCATCTGGCTGCTGCTGAGCAGATTTTACAGGTGTAAGACTTTTATAAGATTTTACAGATTTTCAGATGCTGTCCCAAAGGGTGACAGTTCAGGCAGGCCTGTTACTTAAGCAGATGCTGATTATGACAATAAAAGTATGCCAAGTGTGGCATTTTTTTTTTTTTAAATCAAGTATGAGTTTAATATTTTTCTTAATGACATCAAATTCCAAGACATAATACAGACCCAGAAATTACCTTGTATTTGCCCATGTAGCTTTCTGAAGGCGGTGCCCCATTGTTACATGCTGTTAATATCATTCCCAGAGGGAAAGCATGGTGCAGTAATCTAGTCGTTCCCAGGAAATAACTCGGGTAATATTTGCTATAAAAGAAATGAATTCCTTTCTACAAAATAAAACTTTTTTGAAATACATCTGTCCTTAGATCGTTGTCATAATACCCCAGTGATCAAAAATTACAATACACTTCTGACATTTTTTAAGCCTGTTTTGAGGGAGCAGTCCCGTCTCATGAAAATCAGAGACCGATAACACCACCAGCTCCACTGCGACCGTGTAAGGCTTTTTTTTGCCATCCTGTGAGGGGAGCTATAAGGCCCAGCAAGCGGCTTCAGTTGCATAAGTGGAGCCGGAGTGTGTGTGCCCATAAACACAATGAAAGCATTTTCACCTGTGAAGTCAGTATTTCTTTTTTTTTTTCCAATTATGTGGCACTCGTATAACACTGACGCTAATCTGACTGTGCTTCTAACAGAACTCAGTGGTAGGGCTGCTCTATTTAAAAAAAATAAAATAAATTAATTAATTAATCATGATTATCTTGGTAATAATTAAAATCACGATTCAAACGATCATTTATTTTTTTGGTACAACACAAGAAAATGTTTAAACGTAAAAACGATAAAGACAAATACATTTCTTTGAAACACTATGTAAGACCCTTTTGGACCAAACAAAATTAATATTTTCAATTTAATTTTTATAAAGGTGCAAATGTATAAATTCAAGTATGATTTCCTTGCGTAAACAAAGTGCACTGGATATAATGGCATTTTAATATACATATATATTTTTACAAATATGCCAATTTTCTAATCGTGGAGTGCAATAATCGTAATTGAATTTCGATTAATTGCACACCCTACTCAGTGGCGTTCTGTAGTCTGGCCATGGCTTGAAAGCATTCATAATTGTGTTGTCACAATGAAGAAGCGCTAGTTTATAGACACATTGACAGCAACAGGCAACAAACAGAACAGTTACTGTGTGGTTTATTTTTACACCTCATGCATGGGCAGAAATTACAATGAACTATTTGCCAGTCAATTTTTCATGTCAGTTTTTTTTGGGGGGGGTAATTTTGGATCGGTTGCCATTGTGATAATCATACAACCATTTTAAAAGAAGTCCGTTTTTCTATGGATTTGATAATCACTTCAGATTTGTTCAAACAAGTGTTTCTTATCAAGTTATCAGCTCAGTCCGTGCCTACAGATATATTGTCTCTCTCTTAACGTTTGATTGTGTTGTTTTAATTATTATTAAGTATTTGGGTTGTGGCGTACATTTGCCAGGAGAATGGTTAAGTGCCTCAGTGTTTCATTACATAGTTGCATAGAATTCATGATGTAACAGTGGAGGTTTGCATTTATTTTTATGAACAGATGTGTATTTGGCATCAATTCATGCTCCAAATATTCATACTGTATTAATAAATGTATTGTTAAACAACAATGTGCTGCTTATTCATTTAACATTTGGTTTGAGCCTACGAGGTTCAGTTGTATTAAACTTGCTCAAAGTCCTCTGTGGTAGAATAACTGTTCTTCGGCTACCTTGGCCTGTAGGTCTTCATCAACGTTTTCTTTCCTTATCTGGAAGAACAAGGTCAGTGTCAGCTGAGCTCATGTTGATAAATTCAGTCGAGAGGATGCCCAGACCTTACCGTCCCCAATTGAGGGTAGAGACTGAATGAAATTGGGATCATCAGGCCGAGGACAATTGCTACACTTATGTGACGGATAGGGGCGACCAGCAGAGCATTCGTCTGGAAAAGTCTAGTTCTGCAGGAGAGAACTTCTTTAGTTCACCAACAATTTCAATCTGATGATTCATATTAGAGTCAGCTGACCTCTGTAAGACTGAAAGCAGTAGATTAGGAGCAGCAGCAGTTGTGCCAAACAGTACTGCTCTTGACAATGCAGTTTCCATCACAGCCTGACAAACAAACCATTGCAATAGTGAGGATAACCAACATGCAGGCTTTGATATTTACTCTTATTACCTTTTCTGCTGCTGCCTTAGATATGCCGACGGAATTCCCATTGGAATCAAACACTTTGATACCATTTGCACATTCCTCCCCTCTGACAGTAAACGCGTTGAAGAAAGCGAGAGCAGCTGGCAAGAAACACAACGTTATGCTCTGAAATAACTTACCATCATATTGTCACAAATTGGGTCACTTTTATATATATATATATTTTTTTTTTCTTCACAATTTACTACTTACTCTTGGTCAGTCCCTGTGATCTGAAGAAAATAAGCAATCTAATGTGTTGAAAATAGCTTGCTCTCTAATACAATGTTTCATAACTTGAAAAAATAATATCGATTTTTTTTATTTCCTGAAAAATAATGATTGGGAAGATATGAGGATTTCCACTAACAACAATGTTTATTTAACCGCTTTTCTTTTAAGAAATGGCAAACCTGAGAGTGGGATTGGTGCGATGAACCTGAAGACATTTTGGATGAGTAGGCTTCTTATCCCTAGTCGGTTGACAATAATTTGAGGAAGGGCCTGGAACCACAAAGAACAGGATATTATCACGATCTACAATTTCCCTAACAACTTCCAATACAGAAAGGACATAAACTCTGAGAACAAGGCATAAGGTACAGCATGCTTACACGAGCTGCATTTAAAAAAAAAAATGCCTTCAAAAATAATAATACTGAGCTTTGATTGACATGGTCAGGCAACAATTCAGTAATTTATTATTCTGGCTGTAGATTGCAGTGGTGTAAATTAGAATTGTACGCGACAGATTTAGGCTTCACGAGTGGGTTGTGAAGCATGTCTTGCGCTCCAGCCCTTGACTTGTATCTCAGTGAATTGTGGATGCGCACCCAACGCTATGGCCGCGACCTTTACAGGTAGGCTAAATATTTACAGTTGATGTAGCACAATAACTGCTGTACATACCCCTGCACAAGTTGCATACGAGACTGTCCCTGCTATCAAGAGGAGCTGCTTCGGAGACGGCGTCTGACCCTGCAGATAAGCAAAAAGCGCCAACTCCTCATTCATGAGTGATTTGATTGCAACTGTCAAAGCTGAGGTCCGATGCAGTCACTTTATTTAGTACATCGGGCCTCATTACAGTATTGCAAAAAGTACATTACCTGTTCTGAGGAGCAATTTCTGTTTGCATAGTTGAATCCGGCAATGTAACTCTGTAGTAAAAACTGCAAGGGGGCGTTTTGGTGATGTAAATCAAGTGGTATAGAACACACACTTTACCGTAGAAAAGACAGTTTAGTCCCATACCTGCCAGAACAAGGTTGGTTTGATATTTCTATGTGGCAAAAAGCTGGCAACCACCTAAAAAATGGAGACATTGTTCAATATTCCTCAGATAAGTGCCAAAATATCACGTATTATGACTGAAAGACAGACGTACCAAAGGAGCTGTAAATGGCAAAAATGCTGGATAGAAAAGAGACAGGCGAGAGTGTTAATAGCAGTGAAACATCTTCAAAAGGGAGCTTTGCAACTTGTGACTGAATGTTACAGAGAGTACAGCCTGATGCACATCACAATTAATCACGTGGCAGTAAACTTGTCAGCAGTCACATTATCAATAAACACCAGTGGGCTCTTCAGTTCTCTTTTGTAGCCTCTCAGGCCATTTCATGTTGTTGTGCTGACCGGCGCTTTGTTGATTTGGCCACACCGAAGGTTTTTGCTATCTGTCTAAGATACTGTAGATGTCTAGTGATGGCCTCTTTGTTTGCATGTGGCCAATTAACCTCTTTTTAAGCCAGCTGTCCAAATTATCCAAATGCTTCTGAGTCTCTGAAAAATGAGGTAGTCTTACATAAATTTGGTGTATTTCTAAATGGTAAATTCTATATTTGTGTTGAACTGCTTCAATTGAAGCTGAAATTGTACTCTAATATCACAATCACGGTTTTATTTCCAATCCGTAGTGGTGGTGTGAAGTCAAAATGATAAAATCCCCAAACGTGTCCTTTATTCTAATAACATGTCCACAATTGCACAGAGTTCATTATTGGCACATCTACCAGTTTTATGTACACAGTATTTTTAAATATACTGTACCTGGAGGGCGGAAAACTAGTGGAAGCACAGAACCAGAATCAGCATGGACGGATGACTGTTAAGACAAAGTGGTCATCAAAACGTGAATTTTAACTTAATGTCTACACATCAAAAATACGCCCCAAATTATTTTGAGCAACTAAAACAGGCCCGTGTATCCTGTATTACTTACAAGGGAAATATCCCATGCATGTTCATCCTACAGGCAGGGAGAACAAAGAGAATATTAGTACTTGCATTAGTCACAGTGTCAAAAAGACAAGGGAATACTGAGCTTATCTGACCTTTTTGTTGAAATTTTCACCACTTCTAAGTTGGGCGCAGGTTTCTTGTATTTCGGCCTGAGAGGAGCAGAATCATCAGTTCACCATTAGTGGCACATCACATGTCCAGTACTGATGGGAAAATGAAGCTTCAAATTTGCTTCTTGAACCAGTTGCTGTATTTTTTGACTCCTCTAGATGACACTGTTGGCATGAATACAGGGGTTTAAGAAATCTCAAGTCAGTGTACTTTCAGCCCCATGTTGAACAGAGAGTGCCATCTAGAGGAGTAAAAGAAATACAACAACTGGTTCATGAAACAAATTTGAAGTTTAATTTTTCCAGCACTACGGTCTTGTTACCTACTGACTGTTCCTGATACTCACATTTGATGTGAGCAGAAAGGATGGATCCAAAAGATTGACCCAGATCTTTAAGCGACTAAAAACAGACTGGAATGAAAATTAATACATGTTCATGAATGGAAACCTATACTGTATCTAAGTAATGTAACCCTTCCTTTGATACAGTAGTCATTTTTCGAAATGATGATGCTGAAGAAACTCCGCTTGCTCAATTACCTCCCCATGGCTCTTCCAGAACAGCAGATTGGCGTCCATCATACCAGTACTGTAATTACTTCTTTAAAAAATAAACTCGTTTAAACAAACACAAACACATTCTCCCATTCAAACAGAAGCTTCTGACATATTTTCGAGGTCAAATAGGTACGACTTCCGTGTTAAGTCACGTGATCAGTTATTCGTTCAAGGACGGTCGGAAAATTTAGAACTACAGGGTTACAAGTGTCCATGTTGACAATGAGTTTATGTTGAATTTACATAAACGCATAGCGTCAAATGCACGTGTATTCTATTCTGTATATTCAATTCAAGTTGAAAGATATACAGCTGCATGTTTGAACTATCAGCAAATATATTTTTGTCTTCAGGGACCATCTGAATACATCGTTCATCGATTTCGTTTAATTTTTATCTTATTTTATTTCATTTTAATTTATGACAGTTTTGACTGTTTGATAAACAACAATAATATTAGTAGTACAATTCTATACAATAGTACTGTATAAAATTCGGTAATACGCGACATAGTAATGTCCAACCGCCCCTTCAGACATCATCCAAAATGGCAGCCAGCATTGGAAGACTTCTCAGGACGTCTGTGAGTTCACAACTTTACACTAAATCGTATCAGGCTGTGTGTTTGCTTTCGTTTCACTTGTTAGTAATGCCATTGGAGATGTTGTTGAAGAATGCGTAACAAGTCTACTTTGGTTGTCCTGACATGCTGCGTGTCGCACATTGCGAGCCAGCACATCGAACCTGGGGCGCTCTGGTTCTTGACCTCTTCGCGTTGTATTGTACATTTAGACAACCAACTCAAAATATTCACTGGCATCTCAATATCGGTGGCACGCACGTGCAAACATAAAATACTGAACAGTCGCTGTGCTTCCCTCCATTACATTCATCCTGATAAGTCAAGTGGTTACGAAACTGAAAATAAATAGAAGTGCGCAGGTCTTTTGAAATTACGCAACACTTGACCATCAACCATGCATCCATTTTATTTTATTTTTTTACAAAAATTGTCATCGGTCGCCATCGTAGTATTATTATACAATACAATACAATGTTCATTTATCACTCCCAGTTTAAGTTCTCCGTAAAGGGGACATATAAAACAATGAATAAGAAGTAATCATTTAAACACCAAAAAAATGACTAATGAACGTGTACTAGTTTAATGCTAAAATAAAAAATGCTCCAGGCAGTGCAATGGAAATCAACATACAGTACATCTTACATCAATTATAAGCTATAAATAACAGCTAATATAATGATCACAGAGCAGAAACACATACAAACAGACCATACAACAGTATACACAAGCATATATGCTGTTTGCTCTGTTGGAACAACAGTCATTAGAGATAAGTTGTTCATAATATGTTGCATCTCTTCCAGTAGATATTTGTGCTTCCTGGCATGCTGTGGCACAATGTGATACTATACTGAAGCTAAACAACTCTAAATTTGGATTTGCCTGTGAAAAAATAATTTATTTTTAGCAATTCTGTGTTAAAAGTCTACATTCTACAATATGGAAGAGCGATATTGTGGGGGAACACTGTACTTGCTAAACACGAAGAGGATGATGATGACACAAACATAACTGCATGTAAAATCATGGCTGTCATTTTCCAGGCAAGAGTTGCAGTAGCATGTCAGCAAGGAGGCGCTGCAGCTGAACGAATTGTGTCTGTTTCTGCACTTCAAAGGGCCTGTTTCTCTACCAGTATGTATTCATGTCATTAGGCCCCTTTCTGATGGGACCATTCATCTGAATAATGGCATTTTGCACAGACTTAGCACAAAGTAGCGCCTAGTTCACAGTGCCTTAAGTAGGTAACGCGATCCTTCTCTCAGGCTCTTGCAGATGGACCCCTGCTGTCACTCAACCGGCACCTGCTTTTAAAGCCACAGCGGTCCAAAATGGGGAATTCAAGGAGATGAGCCTCGCTGACTTCAAGGGCAAATACTTGGTCCTTTTCTTCTACCCGCTGGATTTGTGAGTGCTGCCTCTCCCTCTGACAAACCTCAGAACGTCCCACACTGTCCTGTGTCAATGCTGTGTGATTTGATAAGTATTTCTGTAGTAATTAACCAGTCTTAAGCAAGACCGTTTATCTGACTGGTTAGCTTATCAGATGAGTTAATATAGTAAAACAAGGGTGCTGAAAAAGCTAGTAGACCTTTGATATTGAAAGCTGTATTACAGCAAGTGTACTGTAAAAACTAGGGATGTTTGATGCCACTTTTTTCAAACCGATACTAGTATGAGTAGTCACTCTTTGATTACTCACGATACCAATACCTATATTAATTTTGATATATCAAATTTCATTTAACACAATGACAAAAAATTCTGACGTAGATGATGATTCACAAATATGTCAAACTGCTGTAGTATTGCGCCAACTATTGCAGAGGAGGGCCTACTGAATGTCAGATTTTTTTGGTGTGCTTTAAGTATCCGTGGCTGGTATCGGCTCCCTCAATGATACCCTATAGATTAAAATAAGGCCGGTATGGGCTTGAGAGTGATACCTGATGGATACCTGCCTATCCCTAATAAAACTTATTTTTAAGAAAAAAAGATGGATTAAAAAACAACAACAATGTGATATAGTGGGGGAACGGGTGCCTTTTAAAGATCAAAATAAGTTTACTGACCAAATATTGCCCAATGCAGCCTGCATGAACCATAAACAGATTCACGTGTCTCAGTTATGTTCAATACTGTTAAATGGTTTCTTTGTGTTTGCTTTATCTTAGCACCTTCGTGTGCCCAACAGAAATTATCTCATTCAGCGACAAGGCTAATGAGTTCCATGACATCAACTGTGAGGTAGTGGGTGTGTCTGTGGACTCTCATTTCACACACCTAGCATGGATCAACACCCCTCGCAAGGTATGCTTCCTCGTGGAATAAGGTACAATTAAGTTCAATTATGAGCACACAATGCAACAGTCTAAACCTGTTGCGTTCATATCTGGATGACATTTCAGTTGTTTTACTAGTAGTAGGGTTTGAGTTTGAGCCACCCTCTATCTCATCCATATTTATCTCCAGGATGAGCTCGCAAAGTGGCCATGCCAACGAACCACCCAAGAAAATATATATTTTTGTGGTGTAGGCATAGCTAACGAGCTAACTGCACGTTGCCATTTTGCCTCTTAAGGTCAGTATGGGTGGTGGGTCAATTGGTATGTGAAAATTCCAAAGTGAAAATCACAGTTGACAAATAAGAACACAAAGGCTCTTGTCACATTTGCCAAGAAATATTTTAATGATCACAGGCCTTTTTTTCTGTGGACTGACAAGATGAGAAATATTGCTTTTTTGTAAGGTGCACATGTCCCAGTTACACATGCACCATAAATAAATAGCAGCATTTGATACCATGCTGCTTTCCAACTTCAGAACCTGATCAGCATTCTTTAATAAATCACACAATGAAACTGAATTCTGTTGTCTACAGGCAAACATCAGGCAACCAGTTCAGTCCCTCATGCTTTCCAAAGTTATGCAGCCCAACAATCACATGAAACAGCGAGTCCACCCCTGAATGGCATGAAAGTAAAAACAAAATGAAGGTTTGGGGTGGCCAAGTCAAAGTCTGGCCCTAACTCAAATTCAGGTGCTCTGGTATGACCTTTATATGGGCAGTTCACGCTCTAAAACCTTCCTATTCGGCACAGTTAAATTGCTCGATTTCTATTGCTGCGAATGTTGGCAGTTGGCACTACCAGTTTTTTTTTTTACATAGAGCCATACAGGGTTTGAATTATTTCACAATGAATAAATCAGCATTTAGAAACAGCATTTGATACTTGCTTGAAAAGTAATGTGAAACATTTGAGTGACAAATGCACCTACAAAATCAGACTTTAGGGGCAGCGGGGCAGTCGTTTTTTGTTTTTTTTTACAGCTCTGTACGTTGAGTACGGTAATTGACTTATGTGTCAAGTGTTGTATTCTGTTGTAATGATGGCGTTGGTTTATGTCTGGCAGGCTGGAGGCTTGGGCAGCATTCATATCCCTCTGCTTGCCGACCTCAACAAGCAGATATCCAGAGACTATGGCGTGCTGCTCGAGGACCCAGGCATTGCTCTCAGGTACAATCAGCATTCATTTCCAGCTGAATTTTTACTGTGATATTTCACAAACTCAGTATGTAAACTATTAAAGCTTTCTGCTTTCGCCACTGTTGGTTTTGTTTGTACCTCTGCCAGAAAGTTGGTGTTTTTGTTATTGTGCTTGTGACTTTTGTCATTGTGAAATTCTTATAAAACATGGAACTTGTTAGTTTGTAGTTCTAAGTCCAGTCACTAGCATTGCCACAATAAATGCCGCAATTCAGGGTTAGTGCTGACCTGTGAAGACCCAATAAAATTAAATTGCTGTACAACTGCTTTCCTGATTTTAAAATTACGTTTAACTTTCCTTTTAGGGGTCTGTTCATCATTGATCCAAACGGTGTGGTGAAGCACATGAGCATAAATGACCTACCAGTGGGTCGTTGTGTTGAAGAGACCCTTCGTCTTGTGAAGGCTTTCCAGTTTGTGGAGACACATGGTGAGGTGTGTCCAGCGAGCTGGACCCCCAAGTCGCCAACAGTGAGTGGACAATGTTTCAGCCTGCTTATTAATATGTGGAGAAAGTCTGAAATTGAAAGTCATTTTTCCTTTGATTTCAGATCAAACCAAACCCTGAAGGCGCTAAAGAGTACTTTGAAAAAGTGAATTGATTGTAAGGCAGACGAGTCCATGTGGATGAAAGTTTTGTTTTATGCACTGTGACATGGACAATTATGCTAATAAAAGCTAATTCATGACAAACCAGTAAAATCTGTTGGTACTTGTTTTTTGTACAATAGGAGTGCAGCATGAAGATAACAGGCCTAAGATCACGACCCCTGTACATAAACATGTTTATTTCCTCTTTTTACAACAATATGCAGGATGAAAATGTCTCACCAGACATTGGTACACAACATGAGGTGCCAAATAAACTTCAGTGGGGAAGAACTGGAACTGAGAAAGCAGTACAAGTAGGGAACATACTGTATATACACAATATGTAGGGGGTAAATAAAGACTTGGAAAGACTGCAGCACTCCGTGCGATTATGAAGACATCAAGTGTACGTTTGTACAGTATGTGAAAACAAAGCTCATTCCTTTGGACATTCACACATGGCATGTTAGGCAACAAAAATGGTGTGCAAGGGATCTGGCGTGTTAAGTCTTCTTAAAGCTTTAAATAATAGAAAACCAATAAGTGAGCCAAAGTCGGCCAGCCTGCCTCCACAATGCAGACTTCCATTGTGAAGCTGATCCTGCCGGTGAACCAATTTGGTCTGGTGGTGAATACCCCCCCCCCATGCAATTTCAGGCAAGATGAAACGGCGCCACCAGCCCCACCCCAAGCATCAAACACAACATACCTTTTGTTTTTAGCTGATTCATAAAAAACACCCTCTTGTAAATCTGTACAATGAAAATACATTTGGGATCTACATCTAAAGGTACATTAAGGTTATATACACTCCCCTCATACATATATTATCTTTACATGTAGACATAATTCAAACCCAAACATTAAGAAAACAAGACTAAACCTGGGGGAAAGCATTACATCCATTTAAAAGTCTGTTACTGTACCCCAACTGCTGATCTGACCCTCATTCTTGCCTCCACAGTCAACTACAGCAGGACTCGAACATTGCCACTGGATGGACACGGACCGTAACAGGGAAATTAGAGCCGCCAAAATGGGGGAATGACTCAAGTGACAGCGTCTACTTTTGCAGTGGAAGTAAATGGAAACAAAGTACTAGGTCTATGCACTAACGTTACTGTGAGTTGACTTCAAGAATACAAAATAGAAATCAAGTCAGAATATGGGCGCAAAGCCAACTCTGTTATTCTGACACAATAGAACAAATAAAGGCTTTCAATATATTTAGGCCTCTTCACTGAAGAGAGCTGCACTATTCCATCCATAAACATGTATGTAGTCTGGTCTCAGGTGGGACTGGTTTGGAAGAGAAGCCACATAAGCCTTAAACATTTGCCCCCAATATTTGTATGAAAGCAACTGATAAAAACAGAACCTTTTTTTTTTTTTTTCTCAATGCCTCATCCGCAGCTTTGCATCTGATCACTTCATATTGCAGCGTTGAAAATCATTCAGAAAATGGAAAACTACATTGTACAAAGTGAGATTCTCACAATCTCTTTGCAAGAAAGAAAACTAACAAAGGATGTTGTATGCCGGCGGTCTTCCAGGATACACGCAGGCGATTCCATGACCACGATCCACCTTGCCGTGCTGCTTTAGTCTATTTTCACATTTGTGTATATCTTCCTCACAAAGGCACTTGTTCCCATGTATCCGACCGCACCTGTAACACACACACCAACGTTCAAAGTCCTTGGGATTTCATCATACAGTACAATAATTCCTGACAAAATGCTGGTTTTATAAAAATACAATGGATCCACAATATTCGCTCTCAGGCACCATTCAGAATGGAGCATACCTCCCAGAAAAATATTGTATAATAGTCTTAAAGACTTAGAAATGTGAAGAGATATGTCTATTATTTAAGTGTGTGTACTCTGCCTCTTGCCTAAAAGGCAGCTGGGTGAGGCTCCAGCTCACCCGTGACCCAAATGAAGACAAGCGCTATAGAAATTGGGTGGATGGATATTTAATCAAAGAGAAATGGTAGCACTAATATCAATGCTATTGTCAAGGTTGTGTGACTTGTTTGTACAAACGACAGCTAAAATGTTCTGTTTATTTTTAGCACATAATCACATTACTTTTGAGTTCTGGTCATGACCATGTCTTTTGCTTGTATTTAATAATTTGGTTTTTAAGAACAACAGGCAGGACTGACCACACATGATTCCAAGAGCAGTGCTGAACACAGCCATGTAACCAAAGTAGAAGGATGTCTGGAACAGCCCGTACATCCTGAAATAAACCAGAGAAGAAAACCTTCAGTTTGGGCAATTGTTTTGTACAAAAAAAATATGAAAACATCCGCCAGACTCAAACTCACTTAGTTTTGAAGAAATAGTAGTAAAAAGAGTACATGTAAACATAAACTGCAGTGGATGCAGCAGACAGGAAGCTCGTCCATTGCCTGAAAAGGAGAAATGTCGTGTTCTGTTTTTATAACTGATTTTCTTCCAAAGTTGCAGTCTGAGACAAGACAAAGATGCTCACCATCTGTAGTCCTCGGCATTGAGCAAGAAATACGTGCACACGATGGTGACGCACACTGTCACAATGCAAAGGATAACCAGGACCAGCATCATGAAGCCGTAGACGTAGTAGATTTTATAGGCCCAGAAAGATGTGAAAATGAAATACCTGTTGAGGGGAGCAAAGTCAACTTGTGTAATGAACATGAGCCTAAAATATCGTAGCCTCTCTCAGGATGTCAACTTACATTTCAATAAAGATGGAACCGAAAGGAAGGATTCCACCGAGACAGACGATGACAACTGGCTCCATGAACCTAACGGCAGAAAAATTCCCACGCATGGCTTTAGTGTGCTTGAAGTAAAAAGGAAAAAGGAAGCTACTGGGTTGAAAATCAAGTCACTTATTTCCTTTGGGCTGCGTGAGTGTCTGAGGGTTGTAAACATTAATAAAGAGCAGACCGTCACTGTGCAAATGACAAGCCCGGTTCCGCCCCAGTGAGAACATTTCGTGAAGTACACCTACCATTTTTTCTCAGGAATTGGCCTCGGCACAGCATTCACCCTGCATGGGAAGTTTGGCTGGCCAGAAAGATTCCTCCCCAAAATGGTTCCCACCAGGTTTAGTGGCAGAATGACGAAGAAGCAGATGCAACAAACAGCCACCTGCACATGGGCAATATTCATAACAGTTTAAGTGGCATGGCAACTAAAACTACAACTGTAAAATGGATTGTTCCTTTGCTATTACGTGCTTAATGCAGTGTTGCGCTAACCTGACACTAGGGATGGGAACTCCTGTTTCGATGCCTGGGTTGTGCTAAACAGATTATTTCTGCCTGCCCAGGGCGAGCCGCCATAAATGTAGATCAACTTCCTCATTGGTGTCATCTTTTGTTCTTTGTAACAGCAAATTAGTTGAGATTGAATTTACAGCACTTCTGTTGGTGTGCCACAGGGAATAATCTAATTTCTCTTAATTGGTTCAGAAATTGTTTAAGACATTTTAAGTTTGTGTTTAGCTCAGTCACTGCCATTGACAAATGTACTTGTCTTTTCACAGTCCAGCCATTCAATCCAAGGAATTTGTATATTTTTTTCTAATTTTCTCGGGGTACTCGGGCCCCCATTCCAAAAACATACATGGTAGGTTACTTTCAACTTTATTTTACCTAATATAGTGCTTTAAGTTTCACCACTTATTTTAAGGTACCAGTATTTCTCTTTTCAAAAGCCAAGATATTTTTCTGATTTCAATAAATCTTATTTCACTTGTTATTAGTCTGAATCCTCTCAAAATAAGTATTTATTTCTTAAATTTAGACAGTTCATTTTTCAAGTGTGGGAAACACTGATTCAGTTTTCATACAATTCGGTTTAAGTCACACTGTTTGGAACAGATTAATCGCAAAAGCATCAAAAACAAGACTCCGCAGTATTACATATCAATCCAGCCGCCTCCCAAGGTTAGCGGCATGCAGTTGCACATAAAAATAAATAGTTATTGACCTAGACAAGGTTTTTCATATGTTGTGGTTTGCATGTCTGTGTTAACCCACCATGGTGCCAAATGGGATGGCTCTGGAGGCGTGATAGTAGATTGCGATGAAGTTGATGAAGAAGGCAGTTCCGCACACCATTGCTGGGATCATAAAGGCCCCGATGAACATTTGCTTGATCCATCTTCTTCCTTTATTAGTCAAGAAATCAAACCCAAAAATTATAAATGAGTACCGTATTTTCCGGACTACAAGCCGATACTTTTTTCCTAGGTTTTGAACCATGCAGTTTATAGACCGGTCCAGCTATTCTGTGGATTGTTCTTCCACCGCGGACTAACTGGAATTACAATACAATACAATAGCTATTAACTTATTCACAGACAGACATCTTTTACCCTAATGTTTGAAAAAAAGGGAAAACGTAATGAATTCCTGGGATTGAATGGTTGGACAGTGAAAAGACAAGTAAATTTGTCAATGGCAGTGAATGAGTTCACAGGATGTGACTGCAGGTGGAGGAGTTCAACAGGCGAGGGCGCTATGCACTAGGTTAAGCACTACGCGTTTCATTGGTGGAAGCACTACGCGTTTCATTGGTGGTTTGCGGGAGTGGAGCAATAAAGCAATAAAAGGACATTAACTGACAAACTGGAGTGGCAGCGGGCAGTGAAATGAAAGATAAGTACTTTTCTCTTTGTTCTGTTCCGTTTTCATCAGCAAAGTTGCTGCCGTGTTAAAAGGCACTGTTAGGAAAGAATCTGTTCAAGTACATAAACGTACATTTATAGTTCAAAATTTTTGCAACATAGATAGGTATGGCTTATATAAAGGTGCGGCTTATAGTCCGGAAAATACGGTATATGACATGCAAATAAGGTCTATTTTCAAATATCATTACCTCCTTGTTTTGCGTACAAGCTTCCACCAAAATAGCCATTAACAGGCGAGGTGGCAGCATACACAAAAATGGCTGTGCTCAGCATCGACCCTCTCCTGCAAAGCAAAATGAAAATGAAGTCTGTTAAGTTCGTGATTCCTTCCATGGAAATGTATTTTCTGGCTTACTCTGTATACAGATCCTCAACCATTGCCACGATTATGACAATGAGAGATACTGAGAAGATCTGGCAGCCAGATCCAATGAGCGAGGAGAAAAGCAATGGATGGCTTGAGGGCCGGAATACATCCCCATGCACCTGCTTCCAACCGTATTCATCTCCCAGGTCTCGGTCCTATTGGGAAAACCACAGCATCGTATGGACTCATTTGAAAGTGCAGGTGATTGTCACTCAAGAACCATAAGTGAGCATACCATGTCGTCCATTTCCTCCTCTTTGCTGTATCTGGCATAATCCTTTCTGAGAGTTCTCATCAAAATCATGGACACCAGACCCACCAAGAAGATCACCATCATGAAGGAGTTAAAGATAGAGAACCAATGTATCTAGGAAGAATGAGTGAATACCACAGTTAATAATTCAAAGCTGTGTGTGAAAGAACTTATTGGGCTTCGATGACAAAGTATTAGGGATAGACCGATACGCTTTTTTCAGGGCCAATACCGATTATTCTTAGTTAAGGCGGACGATATCCGATATTTGAAGCTGATATTTATTTGTAGAAAAAAGGGGTAAAATGGTGTCAAATTTATGAAAAATAAAAACTCCAACACCTGACTTAGTTCAAATGCCTTTAAGCCCATGTTTATTAAACTTTGTTAAACTTTAGTGACTTACAAGATGTTAAAGCTTTTCCAGATCTTAAAAAATACACAACTTTTGTTTTAACTTAGTCTCACAAAAAAGTGCAGGGAGCTCCCAGGCTCAGCTGCATGTCTAACAAACATCTGCTTACAGTAAATAGTTTTCTAAAGTTCCACTATAACTGAAATGTTTATCCGTCACATATCTTTGTTTTAAAGTTCAAAAACATAAAAGTGAATCCTCAACGCAGCTACTAGCCAGAAAAATAAGCATGTTTCCAAGACCGGACTTTCACATGCAGTACTTTGCCGTCAATTTTTGCACCATGTACAGCACTTGGAGCGGTGGTTGTTTTAAAGTGCTCTATAAATAAAGTTGAGTTTAGCTTTTCATTACGTGGCTTACACACAGACACGCACACGTTGGCACTCACTCACATCTTTTATCACCATACCCGATATTATCAGCAACTTCTCTCAGGAGCCATGTCATTCACAAAGCAAGTTAACTTTTGTGACATTGGGGGAGTGGTTATCTTGAGCCGCAAGGCAGCTTACTGTGGCGAGCACAATTTCCCCTTGTGTTTATATGACATAGAAGGTCTCATAGTAATGTTACAAGTGAGTTATAGTAGACTGACATTTACTAAAATTTGGGCGAAGTCTATTGCATTACCTTCTCACTCGCCGACTCCCGTCATGTATGTGCCTGGCTCGTCCAGGAGACAGCGAGAGAGAGCGAGCAGAGAGCAAACACGCAGCTTTACGCTGATTGGCTGTTACGCACTGCACAAGGAACCAATCAGATGGTGCTTTGGGCAGGCCAATATGCCTGTGCAGGCAGGGCCGGTCGTGCAGCAAAAAGAGAGAGAAGCACGCTGTAGCAAGCACGAATAAAGCAATTTTTAATTTATCGGCCTTAAAATAAAATATATAATCGAAAAAAAAACTATAATCGCCAAAATGCCAAATATCGGCCCGGACGATAATCGGTCTGTCCCTAGAAAGTATTAGCTGCAACTTGCAAGATAGCCTTAAACGCTTTTGAGAACACTTCACCGTAAAGAATATTCTTAAAACACTGACACCAAAATTTAAATAGACATGTTGAGTGTGCACACACTCTTGCTGTGTGTCATTGGGCATATCGGTGGAGTCAAGTGTTAGACAAAGTGTCCTTGGGTCCCTTGAAAGGCACGATGTAAATACAAGTTATTATTTCTTATTATTGAAGAAACATTGGCCGTGGCTTCTGGCGACATCCAGTGCCTTGCCAAAGTATTAGCTCCCACTGAACTTTTTGACCTTTTGCCACATCAGGCTTCAAACAAAGACATAAAATTGGATTTTTTGTGAACAATCAACACCAAGTGGGACAAAATCGTGAAGTGAAAGGAAATTTATGATATTTCAAAACTATTTTTCCCCTATATATGTAGATAAAATGAAAAGTAGGACATGCAAAAATATTCACCCCCACCCCCCCGAGTGAATACTTCTGCTGCGATTACAACAACAAGTCTTTTAGGGTATGTCTCTCTGGGTTTTCCTGGCTCAAATTGAGGCAGAGGTGGTACCATCCTGATCATGTGCCATAATGTGCATGTATTCTGCAAATTCAACGAACTCACTTTCTTTTACAGGGAACATATTTTAAGTTAAGAGTTCCAATAAGAATAACTATTATTCATGAGATGCAGGTAGCTGGTACCTCGCTTGCCGAATGTAATCTTTTCAATCGCCGCGTTCGGACAAGGACTTTATCATATGCGCAACAACGTGCCCATATTTGGAAGAAAAGTCGACCAGGAAGTCAAAAGTGCCGCTCAGCAACGCTCCATTCTGTGGTGCCGCCCCTCACTAACTTACACAATGAATGGGTTGGACAAAGGCGCGCTCCAAGTTCAGAGCGAAAAGGGTTTTAAGAGCCTCATGAAACCGGGCAGAGATCCGCCTGCGGCTCGTGAGACGCGGGTTGGCCAGGCCTGATATAGCGCCTCCACAGTGGCGAACACTGCAACTGCAGTTAAAATATGTTGGTGCCGCAGCCATCAATCGCATGATCATATCAATCGCACTGGCTGGAGGTGGGCACAAATTTAGCTGGAGGCGGCCGCCTCACAATTTTGAACACAGAAAAAAAGCTGTCTCTATCAGTTTTGCCCATCACGCCATTTCTGCCAGCTCAGGTAGGTTAGATGGAGAGTGTTAATGAACAGCAGTTTGCAGATTTTTCCACAGATTCTCAATTAGTTTAGTTTGGAACCACTCCATTGTAGATTTGTGAGGATAAGCGGTTTGGATAATCGAGTGATAATAACATACTTGTTCATGGGAAATGACCTAAAGCAGACATTCTACTCACTCACCCTGTGCTGGAAGAAGGATGGATCAAGGTACTTGTCAAATCTGTCCTCAAACTTCACATCTGACTTCTTCCATTTCACCTGTATATGCATTTAGGGACACTTAAATGCAGAGTTTATAACATTTGTTTACAACAAAATCACATTTACAAGACCAACATGAAAGGCACAGCCATAATTTTCAATTGTAGATCCTCAACCCCCCGACCCACAAAAAAATAAATAAAAATAAAATACCGGTAAATAAAAATCTCAGTAGATTATCCAGTACTCACAGAATAAGACATTGCAATTCTTGTGTTGGGCACGAGCCGAACTTTTCCTTCACTAGTAAGATTTACATCAACAATTCTGTTGCCGTTAAAGCCAATCTCCAATTTCTTGTATGTCCAAAGGTAGTGATCTTCTCCATTTTCATCTGCCTCACCAACAATACCTGGAAAGAAATTATATGGATGGAATTTTACATTACAATTAGACCTAAAGAGGTGTAGTAGCACATGGAAATAATCAGGGTATGATGATCAAACATTGTAAATGTAATACTAAGATCATTTGTGGCACTATTTACAATCACACTTATTTTCCTGTGCACGGTGGGTACCTTTCATTATGTTTTCTTTATTATTCCCATTGGTAGTAATTTATACTCTGGGTGTTCCGATCAGGGTTTTATGCTGCAGATTGTGATCATCCATTAGTGAGATCTGCGATATCGATTCAGGTACGGAAATAAAAATAAATACGATCATTTTATCCTAATTTCCGTCACTTTATTCTACAAAAACTGGACATTATTTCAAATGGACGGTGCAGAAAATGCATCTTGCGTGCAGTATTAAGAGGGAGTGGATGACGCTACACTGCACACAGCCTGGTCTCTAGTGATCTACAGGTTGTAAAGTACAAGCTGCGGGTGATCGGCAATGAAAGGCATTGATCAACATCGGTGGCCGATCGATCAGCGCACCACTAGTTTATACCTTATAAGCTTACAACGTTTTCCCAAACTTTTCGTCTGAGGAAAACATTGCTATTTCTATTTCATTTATTTATTCAAAATGTACTGTCCACCACAAATGCGGTCTACAATTTTTTTTTTCAGTATCGGAAATGCAATGAGCCTCTTCCCAAGTGTTTTGGGATAATAGTTTGTATATTTTGGGGTTAAAACTGCTAATAAAGCCTTCACATGATCAGAAATCAGGGTCAAACACGAAATTTGTAGCTGGCTGGCACTGGCTTAAAGAGCTTATACCCCCCACTCCAACCCTTCTTTTTTTCTTAGTAGTACAAAATAGTTCTGGGGTAAAAAAAAAAAAAAAATGCCAATAAAACAGCTGGTGTCGGGCCAAAACCTTGTACCTCCGAAATAGTCACTTTTCAGGGAACCTGTTCAAACCTTGCATGGAAGAAAACAAGCCATTTTCAACACTTTAAATTGGTCAATAATGTGTAAACGCAACTCCCACGCACGTGGACAGACCAATAGTATAGATTTTTGAAAAAATATGAAATTCGCCAAAATGTTACGTAGGAGGTTTTGGAATGACGTCAGGAAATAGCTGAGTTTTGCATTACTGGTACATAATGTAACTTTACA
The DNA here is from genome assembly GCF_054856515.1 of Filicampus tigris. Classification (NCBI taxonomy): domain Eukaryota; kingdom Metazoa; phylum Chordata; class Actinopteri; order Syngnathiformes; family Syngnathidae; genus Filicampus; species Filicampus tigris. Next base: position 8,097,991 of record NC_141227.1, on the reverse strand, counting down.
GGTTTTTTTTAGTACTGGAATTTCAAGAGTGACAGCAACAAAGTCAGGTTCAGGCAGGAGTATTTGTGTCTAGAGCCAGCTCACAGTCACAACACACAATGTAGTGGGCGGTGCCACCCAAAAAGCATTCCTCCCCAGACAGTGTAGATTGGAAAGGGAAAAGAAACAAATATTTGTGCTTTTCTGCAGCTTATTGTGATAAAAGAGGCACGGAGAGCGATATAGAAAGATTTTGCTTGCACAGACAGCAGCTTGGACAAGCCGAAAGACAGATGCTATACACTCTGATACGTAGAGCTGGGCAGTCCGTCCCGGGGCCGGAACAGTCCATCCCTCAGTCCCGGACGGACGACCATTTTTTGGACGGAGGACGGCCATTTCACCTCACCGACAAAAACACGACCATCCTGTATTGTGTGCATAATCCGGGATAGTTTTGTTAACTAACTGTTCACATTTAGTACCTCATCCCTTTGCTTGTGAAGTATGTCCTTATGTGGGACTGGGTCTTTAGACCATAAAAATCTCTACCAGCGTATACATTTAAATGACCGGGAAGTGGAAGTCTTTGTTTCCTCTTAAAATAACTTTTTTACAATAATTATTTTAGAAAAAATGAAAACATCTTACGTTAAAACACAAAAGTTTTGCAATAAAATAGAATAGTATTGCGTTATTACTCAATCTTAAATATTCTCTTGATGTCCCCTGAATTGCACCAGTCATGATCACATCACGACGGGTTTGTGTTGCAGCTAAATACTATCTTGGTTAAACAATTGTAATCAAAACAATTAGTCGGACCGATGGAATGCAAGGACGGATGCACTATAAAAAGAAGAGGACGGACGGGGTCGGAGGACGATAATTTTTATGAATAAGGACGGAGGGACGAGGACGGAGGGGTACCCAGGTCGTGGACGGAGGACAATCCGGCAAAAAACGGTCAAGTGCACAGCTCTGCTGATACGTATAACCAAGTGTGGCTATATAGCTAAGAGTACATAGCTCACTAAACATCATCACTGAGGTCAACGAGCAACAGGTTAAAAAATGGGATACGTTTAAAACACTTGCCTTCAAATGACGAGTTTAACGTGAGTCAATTCTTATGTGACAAGCAAATTTGTGCCCTTCTGGTTGCATTTGATCAGACAATCAGTAAGTGATTGTTTGTAAATGAGCTGAGTTGAACACACAACTGAACTGCACCAACTATGCAGCTAAGGCTGCACTGACTAATTATACTGTACAATTATATGATAAACAAATGTATTTAGTATAGAATAAGTCAAATATACAGAAGAAATCCTGTATAGTATCTATAGCTATTAATACATCCATCCATATCAATCACATTTCAATCAATCACATTTTATTTATATAGCACTTTTCATACATAAAAATGCAACTCAAAGTGCTTTAAAACATTCAAAGCAAAACATAGAATTATCTTCAATCAAAAGAAAAGATAAATTATTTAAAAGTTGTTGAAAGCCAAACTAAAAAGGTGTGTCTTGAGCTTCCTCTTAAAAATATCAACAGTCTCTGCAGACCTGACATCCTCTGGCAGGCTATTCCAAAGGTGAGGACCAAAATGGCTGAATGCAGCCTCGCCATGCATTTTGGTCCTCACCCTTGGAATAAATAAAAGGCCGGCGCCAGAGGACCTCAGGATCCGCGAGGGCTGGTATGATAAAAGCAAATCAGATAAATAAGATGGCCCAAGACCATTAACACATTTATAAACTAATAAAAGTACTTTAAAATCGATCCTGAAACACACAGGGAGCCAATGCAGCAATTTCAAAACTGGCGTAATGTGCTCCCGCCCTCTGGTTCTCGTCAGCACCCGAGCGGCTGAATTCTGCAGTAGTTGCAGTGGTGAAATGCTCTTTTTCGGGAGGCCAGAGAGCAGGGCATTACAGTAATCTAAACGACAGGAAATAAAGGCATGCATCAGCACTTCCGTGTTAGCCTGAGAGAGAAACGGGCGGACTCTGGCGATATTCTTAAGGTGATAAAAACCAATCTTGGTTACATTTTTAATATGAGGAATAAAACTGAGCTCAGAGTCAAAAATGACGCCAAGGTTCTTGGCCTGTTCTCCGAACTGAATTGTTGAGGTAGCGTATCGGTAGACATACAAAATCAAGGGTGGCTCCACTCAGGTGCATATAGACTTTAGAATCACTTTTTGGGTGACCCCTGCGATTCACAGACTTTTGATATTTGGCGGTCAGGTTGGTGCCTATGCCCTGCGAACGGTGGAGGGACAACATGGTAATATAATTCTCCCTCTCCTTGGCTTTGATCCACTAACTCTTTTCAGAAAGTTTTGTCTTCCTGCATGGTGAGGTCAGAAAGCATCTGCGACAAGTTGAGCATTTTCACATGAATGATTTATTGTAATAATTCAATGTAAAATATACACATTGTCCTAGGTCAAAGTCCATTTATTGTTGCTTCACTGACGGTAGATACACAACACAGGGAAATGTCCATGCACTCCACCCATTACCTACTTCAGCAAAATGATTATACTAATACTGTACTTTTGTTTGAGCAGCCAAAGGTGTGGCACCCATATAATAACAATCAAATATACAAGAGTGGCTTCATTGTTAACACCTAAATGTGACTAATTAATGGTGCTACTGAGCAATGGAATCCATTAATACTGTGTGTAAATACTACAACTATCACAAACCTTATTCAAACTGTGTAAAATAAAGAAAAAAATAAACATTAAATCATTAAACATTAACACAACATTGAGGCACATGTACATGAGGGTGCCAAAAATTTGAATATCAAGGGAAAGTCCATCTATTTCAACAATTAGTTGTGCAACTTGTGTTATATTATGGCATAGAGAGGTTTTCCTCAGCCTTTAAATTGTCTCAAGACTGCCGACTTGACGAGTGTAGAGAAAACCGTCATTGACACCGTCCGTAAGGAGAAAAGGCACAAAAATGAAATACGTGGCTGGAAAAGGTGCACAAGTGACAGGGATGACTGCAGCCTTGAGAGGATTGTCAAGCAACAGCGAATTAGAAATCCAAGGGTGCTTCATAAAGACTGAGGCTGGTGTCAGTGCATCAAGAACCACCACAGACAGACGTTTTTGCATGACATGGGCTACAGCTGTAGAATTTCATGACTCAAGCCACTCCTGAACCAAAAACAACATCAGACGCGTCTGTGCTGGGCTAAGGAGAAAAGGTACTGGTCTGTTCCCCAGTGGTCCCAAGTCCTCTTGATGAAAGTCAAGTTAACATTTCACTTGGAAATCAAGGTCCCAGAGTCTTCATGCTTACCGCGGCCATCGAGTTTTTGGAGACAATTTTATTTTCCAGCAGGATTTGGTACGTGCCCACGTAGCCAAAACTACCAATACGTGTTTTAATAGTCAAGGAATAACTGTACTTGATCGGCTAGCAAACTCGCCTTACTTGAACCCCACCGAAAATTTATGGGGTATTGTTAAGAGGAAGATGAGGGAACAGAAACCCTGAAACGCAGTCGATCTGAAGGCCAATCTAAGCAACTTGTGCTACAATAACACCCTAACTGTGTCAAAGGCTAATCCCTAAAATTGTCCATTAACCCATTAAAGCCTAAAGCACCTGGCTCAACAGCTCCCCAAAACCTAAGGTCGTCTTTGGAATTACCCTTGAAAACCCCAAGTTTTCCCAGAAATTCAACACCTACAAAATAATGAATATCTCAGCCCCTGTAGCAGACAGAAACATAATTCCAAAAGATTTTGAGACTTTAGACATGTGGCTTGCACAGTTTGTTAATCTTTACTGTTTCAATCAAGATGTAAAAATAGTCAGTGTAAGAGAAGCACTATTTTTAAAATTTTAAAATTGAGTGGTAATTACCCTCCTCTATTTTGTTACTAAGACGTCGATATTGTCATTGTCTACAAACATATATCTATACCATATATCACGTTCGACCGGTTCTACTGGTGCAAAGTACACAAGCGCATCATCTATATCACTGCCGTTACTCATTTCAAAGCTCCCGCGATCGATGGCGTCCGCCATTATGACTTATGAAAGAATTCCAGAACATCCTCTGCAGGCTCACGACACCGTCATGTGTGTATTCTGATGCATTTCATTGGTTAAGAGAACAAAAATGGGATAAAAAAAAAATAGAAAATGACATATATGCTCTCCAGGCTTTAAGGGTAGAAAGATGGTTATGCACTCCCATCCTTAATGGGTTAATGCAAATGGGAGGCCCAAAAAAGTACTGATGGCATATTATACATAGGATAAATTGCTTTTAACCCATGACAAAATACCATACAGACCCATACAAAGAATGCCTAAAATGCCAATGTTATACAACAAAGACTACTGGCTGATAAAGACATACAGGCAATATACAGGGCAGCAGAGATTATAGCAAAACAGATGTGTCGCTAATTATTCCCTCATTCATCTTTTTGATTGTCACTTACCCCAGATTGGCAGGTCATCGATGTACATTTGGTACCAGTAGTGATTCTTTATGGCATACACAAAAGCATCCCGTTTGACTTTGTCCAGATCAATTTCACAATATGTTGTCTGCATGACTTCATCTAGAGAGGTGGAGAAAATGCATTATTTTGAATGTCATATTACAACTGTACATGAGAAGGCATACATCTACACTTTGAGCAGTATTAATGAGAAAATTGTCCAACTTCAAGTAAACTCTGTATAGTATGTACAGTTTTAAAACAGTTGTAGGTCAAATTTGTACTAGAATTAACACTTGTGTGGTGTTCATATTTTCTATGACAGCCAGCGTACACAAGTCTGGTGGAAATCTGTGATCAACTCTGAAATGTGATAAATGATCTGAAGTTCCTCCATGTGAGACTTACTCCCATCTCTGGTTAAATGTTTGGGGCTACCGAGAGAATCAATTAAATCATTAAACCCATAATGTAATAGAGGTAATTTAATAGCAGTGTTGAAATGTATATCCGTCACGCTGCATTCCGTCCCAGAGACGGAACGGTCCATCCCTCCATCCCGGATGGATGCCCATTCTGTGGACGGACGGAGGACAAGAAGCCTTTTAAAAAGAATGGACTAAGCAAGGACGGAAGTGGGTTTTCATCCATCCCTCTATTCGTCCCTAACCGGGTTAAGTACCAACTGATCATGTTGTGTTGGGTGCTGTTAAAAAGCAAGACCACTGCATGTTCTCTTCTACGGAACCGCCTTCATTAAATGCCTGCACAATGCTTTTCATGTGCTGCCCAGTAGTCACATTGCACATGCAAATTCTCCCCTCTAGTGGTTCAACACATGTAACACCATGGATAATGCCACAGGAGTCATCCATTTCACTGACAGAAACACGGCCAGCCTGTTTTGTGTGTGTAATCCGGGATAGCAATTTTGTTGTTAACATTTAGTACCTTATCCCTTTGCATGGAAAGTATGTCCTTGTGTGGGACATCTTTAGACCGTAAAAATCTCTACCAGCATATACATTTAAACGACCCGGAAGTGGAAGTCATTGTTTCCTCTTAAAATAACCTTGCGTTATTTTGCAATAATTATTTTATAAAAACGTCTTGTGTTAAAACACAAAAGTTTTGCAATAAAACGCAATAGCATATCATTATTACTCAATCGTAAATATTCTCCTCATATCGTCATCACATCACGACGGTCTTGTGTTGCAGCTAAATGCTATCTTGTTTAAACAGTTGTAAACAATTCAATCCACTCACGATTCTCCCAGCTGGTAAGTGGATATGTACAGGAAATTAGCCAGCTAATGATCTTTAAATAATGTTTATGAGTGCACAAAGGTTTTTTGGGTGGTTTTTTTTTTTTTTTTTTAATTTGGGGGGCGGCGGATCGACGGAATGCAAGGACGGAAGCGCTTTAAAAGGACGAGGACGAACAGGGTCGGAGGACGACTATTTTTATGAATAAGGAAGGAAGGACGAGAGCACCCAGGATACACAGCAGCAAACCTGCTGTTCATGGCAGCATGGTGGTGAAAGAAAAACAACGTATGTTTAGGCTGATGCCTGATTCCATTTTTTTTCAGGAAGTCGGAAACAGGACCACACGTAACAAAACTTGACATGTTTGCCACAACCCCTCAATAGCAAAACATAAAACACACATAGCCAGTTCATTACGAAATATTACGTTCCAGTACTAAACAAAGACGTTCCTTCTAATCATAAAATAGTTTTTTAAAATGTTGTTTCACAGATCAAGTTAATATTTTTAAATTCTATTTACTAGTGAAGCAAAGTACAACTTTTTGGATAAACAAAGTCGAACGTACTATCATCCTAATTGTTTTTTATCTTTAATTTTAACATACCTTAAAGGATTCAAGCTGTATGGTGAAGATTTGTTACATAGGAGCAGATGCTTGCTGGTGTGATATGCCTCAATTTATGTATGATCTGACTAGTTGACTGATCACGACTTCTAGCGATGACTAGTCTACCAAGCAAATTACTGTAGTCATTTGTAACAGCCCTAGTGTCTTACAAGAAGCAGACTCATGAAAGCAATTGATCTCTCTGATGAAATGCTCAGGTATTACATTTTGGTGCAACAGTTAAATACCTTTGAACTTGATGTCAAGGCCGCTAAATTCCAGCTCCACTCCCTGCAAAGCTTCTCCAAGTGTTTCATGGTAATGACTGATGGTTTTCTTTGTGCCCACACAGAAGGGTAAAGAGAAATACTTGTACGTCTCCTGTCGGTTGTGGTAAGGCCCAACTGTGTTCATCCATAATACTACCTCCTCTTTATCTGTGTACTGAAAGGGGGAAAAAAGGGCTCTTAGTATGAATGCTGGACATATATCAACATCACCATAAAATGATTTAAGAGATTACCCCATTTTCTCCGCCCCAAAATCTGATATTTATTTATTGATCTTGATAAACACTGTACTGAGTAGGTTTATTACAAATGCATATAAGTAAATCCCTCACACTTTTTTTTTAGAAATTTATTGCAAGCAGACAATGTATATGCGTGAGCATGTTAAGCTTGACAACATCCAACTAAACACATAATAGATGACAATTATGGATAATAAATTCAAATATTTAATCTGCGACTAGTCACTGTTTCTGAATGATGGTAATTATGTCACATAACTAATCAGAGGGTTTCTTAAAGGGCAGTAACACACCCACCCAACCATAATGACAGGATGGACAAAATGTTCAATATTATGTAAAAAAAATATGTACGATCAAATTACTTAATTAGATCAAAATTTTGATCAAATAACCTGATGTGGACAGTAAAACCAGGTTACATTTTTGATTTTGTATAATTCACCATTTTTACAGTACTGTACTGCATTAAGCAAGACCGTGTGGGCAACGTGCCCAAATCAGGAATACCTCAGAGTTTCATTATTCTGGTACATTTTAATGATGTCAAAGCGATTATGATGAGAACATCAGTGATTATTTACCCAAATTGTATGCATCTGTACTCAAAATAACTGACACAACGCAAACGTGAGTGTCGTAATCATGACAAGTGCATGATTAAATAAAGTAGCAACAAATCCCCCTGTAGTAAGTTTTTTTATTTAGCATCATCGAATCTATAAATTTGACAACTGAAAATAATCAAAAACCTGTAAGATCGTGAGACTACTGTGAGGCCTGGCACCTAACTAGTGTTTGCAACATACAGTATTAGCACAGACGAAGGCAGCTTCGTCTTTTACGGGCTGCCTATGCGTTATTGTAAATAATTTTGGTACACGGTGTATTAAAAAAAAAACACTTTGTGACCAGAGCTGATAACGCGACTTGTCAAACTTGAGCGCCGCTTCCGCCGGCCGGTGCTTAATAGCTTGAGGAGCTAGGAAGCCGTGCTAACAAACCAACGGGCAAACGTTTGTCCATAAGCACTTAGGCCGACAAGCGTTGACAGGTTAGCTAGCTAATGGTTAGGGTCGCTGTCGTTTCCCTAGCCCAATATTTAACAAGAAAGAACACGACGACTGGCTTTCATCTCTGCGATCCGAGTACAGCTCCACTTTAAAGCTAAGCAAAACGTTAGCATGTTGCACGCAGCACAAACGACCATTATTTCAAAAGGAAGACCCTTTTTATTCGGCCTTAGAAACGCAGCCTTACTGTGTGTTCGTGTTCATCTGCTTCGGCAGGTAATAAGGAGCCTAGTAGAACGAGGAACAACGCAGCTACCACCCTCCACCTGGATGATCCCATTCTTTTCGGTGAAAGTGTGCAGAAAGATCGGGGGTGTTAGCTTTGCGGGGCTATCCCACCTTCTTCCTGGTTGTATGACTGAGGCGATTTTTGGGACGCTCTTCCTCTACGCATACGGCGTAAGTGTTACACGATTACTCATCGGATGCACTTCCGATTGGCTGAAGTGCGCCACGTGACTCGGCCCATCCAATCACGCTGGGAAGCGATGAATGAAACGATGTATAAGGAAACGCATCATCCACAACCTTCAGCCACGTCATCCGACTGCCAAAGACGGGAGCTTCACGTTTACCAAAGTTATTGTACGACGTGAAACATGCCACAAAGCAAACCTTATCCAAACAACCCCCCCGTATAAGTTGAGGCAGATTGAACATTTATTTAGCCTTTTTTTTGTAGATCAAATGCGCACGCCAAAGTGAATGCAATGTGCTCCAGGGTTTAGTTTTTCGCCTTCAATGCGCATGTAAGTCAACAAAACTGAGATAGACTTTTGTTGACTTACATACAGGATACGGGGCAACGTTGAGTACTTTGATTTTAAGGACGACATGGTAAAAAGTAAAACAAAATATTCAAGCTGTATTTACTATTACAACGTTGACTAGGGTTTTGGGTTCACTTAAGGCTGTATGAACTAATGTCATTTAAACAAACAAAATCTCACCCAAGTGAGCGTATAGGCGGTTAATTGTTAATGTGTGAAAAAAAATCCATGTTGGAATAAATACTATATGGAGAATACCGTAGCGTCTTCCAAGAACACGCTGTCAGACGTAGTTTCTTGAACGCGTTTTTATTAGTTCAACCGGCTACTGTAGGCCGCAGCCGACGCCAACACAGTACCGAACAACAACCGTTAGGTCAACTACAGACGCAAAGCTCGCTACCCTTCGTCCTCCGCTGCTCCTCTCTCATCGCACCCCCCTACCCTCCAGTGACCCGCGCGATGCATTCAACAGCCTCGGAAACAACACAAACTTGTCAAAATGCAAATCTGACCACAACACAGATAAACCAATTCGTTACAATATTTTGTATCAGACCCCTCACTCCAGGCGGGCCAGTGGGGGTCCATGCTCGCCCACCAAATGATGATTGATGGATGATTCCAGAGGTATACTGGCCCGACTGTAGATGTTGAAGCCAAAACGATGAGGTTTTGTTTCGGATGAACTCACGCAGATTTCCTACTCTGGTGCCTTTGTAAGGAACCATGACCTCATCCAGTGACTGCTTGAAAGTAGATGGGATTTCGAGGCACTGCTTTCGCAACATGTCAAACAGTGAGCGGATCTTGTAGAAACGATCGGGGCTCTCTGCAATTTGCTGGTTGACATTGAAATGATGAAACGACGTAGCATCTTGAAGCGGTTTCGTGGCATGATTTCTGCAATCACGGGGAAACGTGATTCCATGTCCCAGTAGTCTTCAATGGCAGGAAATTAAAAAAACTCCCATGAATAGTAACATAGCCAGGAAGTGTTCCATCTCTGCAATGCTTGTGTTGATTGGATTTTCCATTTGTTGAGCAGAATAGAGAATGGTGTGGTAGACAACGTGCCTGATCATCTCATTCGTGAAAATTGTTTTGAAGTTGGTGAAAGGTGTCTTCACTTTAGGGAGGTCAAATATTTTTTTCTGGAACCAGGAAAGGCTCAACTAGATACTTGATCTCCAAGCAAAAGGTGTTGTTGATATTCAACAAGGTCCATCCACTTGCCTTTGTCTACAGAAATCAGAAAGGTTCAGTGACTAATTTACACATGCCATGCTTTGGCTTAGACAAGACAATAAGGCTCGCTACAAGGCTTGCATTTGAATGGTGGGAAAATCATGAGTCTTTAGAGTCACTGAAACACAAGAAATGAATACTGAAGCTACTTTGTGTCTGCAAATTCACATATTGACTGAGATAACCATGCATAGAATGTTTGCAGAGGCACACAACGTGTATGTCCTGTTGCTATACATTCTAATGCCTAATTCGTCCGAGTATCCGTTTGGTACAGTTTGTTTTTGAATAATTATTGCTTCCCTATTTTTTGTTAAGTAGGGATGCTCCGATCGATCGGGCACCGATCATGATCGGCCGCTTTTCGTGAAAAATTACGTGATTGGAATATTCGATCAAAGCCTTTTATTGCCGATCAAAACATCCGACCACCCGCAGCTCATGCTTGGCTGCCGCGAGACGAAATGGCAAAAAAGTTTACTTGTTTAATATGCGCCGACGTCCCTCCGTCCAAAAGCGTCACTCGCGCCGCCCTGCAAGCAGCCTCGCCTCTGCTGCGAGCAGGGGGGAGGGACGCAACATAAGGCAGCGAAGCATGAGCTGCGGGTGATCGGATGTTTTGATGGGCAATAAAAGATTTGATCGAATATTCCGACCACCGCAGTTGGTGTGAACATAGCATTGTCTGCTGTGCGTGTGGAGTTTGCGTCTTGTAATACTGTATATGCCATGAAAAGGTACCCCGCGCGGGGAGCATGGCCAAAAGTTTCAACACAACCAACTTAATCCGACATTTGAAGAAAAAGCAATTGGGAGACTATGGTGAGTTTACGAGGCTCACTGCATTGGATAAAGTCATGGCGGGCACAACCCAGTATAAGTGACATTATTGCCACAGGGAGACGCATTGTAGGTCACTTGTGGGCAACAGACCCACTAAATCATTTTGTAATTAACAAAAAGACTAACAGTGACTTTTTCTCGTTGACAAATGCACAAGATAGTTTGTCTATGCACAAGACAGTAATGATCCTGAGTCGTTTCAATTTAGGAACTCATTGAATAGTTTATGTCTATGTGTGCCCTGCGATTGGCTGGCAACCGATTCAGGGTGTCCCCTGCCTACTGCCCGAAGACAGCTGGGATAGGCTCCAGCACGCCCACGAACCTTGAGAGGAGAAGCGGTATAGATAATGGATGGATGGATGAATAGATTATTCAAGTGAAGCCTGCATGCAACATTTTTTTTCTACTTTGATTATATTCGGAACCATGCAATGTTTAGGTGGCATGCTATTTATTTGACTTTTTGCATAATTAAGTCTTTTGAGACTGCTGATTATTTTGATCTGTCAAAACTGCGTTACTAAAAGATGGTAAATTTAAGTTTTTCAGTTATCTTTGTGACTGAGTAATCGTTGTATTGTTTTGTATTTCTTCATGCTTTTGAAAATATATACAGATTTTTGTCAAAATTACGGCAATAATATGGCTGTTTTTTCTTCAGATAATATTGCATAATAGCAGTCACCATAAATAAATGGGAAAATATACAGATATTCCATGTGATCGGAATCGGTATTGGCCGATCTCATTCATGCATGATCGGTATCGGTGTCATAAAACCTGATCGGAACATCCCTATATCAACAAGTTACCTGATTATGTTCAGTAGTCATTCCTAAACCACAATATGACAAAAAAACATTCCAACCTTTTGAAAAACCAACCAGAAATATGTTATAAGCGATGAATGGGTTTAGAAAAAGTTCCATCTTGCTGGGAACCCTACTTAAAGTGCATAATGCCTCTCCCCAAAAAGTCTTTAAGTGTTCTTTTTATGCATAACACATGTATACCAAGTATAAGAGAAGGTTTAATGAGTTGATGTTCACTTCCAAGCAAATGTCTATCTTTTAAGACAATCTAAATTTAGTGTGCCAAACGGATACGGTGGCCATTAAAGTGTTAAGGCTGGGCTCTGGTGGCGGGTCTGCTTTGTATTCACCAGTTATCATCGACGTTGCCTTATTTGCCTTGTTTGGAGGGTGCAAGGTTGATATGGATGTGAGGGGGAAAAAAAGTTAAGAAGTAAATAAATAAATACTAGAACATGAATCCAGAATGGTGATTACCACCTCCAAATGTGTTTTGGCGAGCTGGCCAGGACGAGGACAGAGAGTCATACACACACGGACACACTACACACAACACAATGCAACCTTATCAATGCCTCCCGTGGCTACCCTGCCCCCACTGCTTCCTCTGCTGCAGTGCAGGTGTGCTGAGAAGGAGGCCGCGATTGTCCGCTCAGTGCATCTGGGCTGCCATGCCCCCACCTATTACACGGTACACCCATACCCCACTTTTAAATATACAAATATTTGAGTTGTGGTTTGTTGAGTGTACATGTGACTGATTGAAGAGGGTTTTTTTCTATTTACAAATCCATATTGTGCGCTTCCTTTACAGGAGCATAGTTTGGGGCTGTTTTTCCCCCTCCCGCTTTCTATGTTTTCATTTTTCATCTGAGAAATCGGCGCGCCGTTTTGGCAACCCGTCCAGCTTCTCTTCTGCCTCCCTCTGTTGTTCATTGTTTTTCGTGCCTTGGATGGGTTGAAACTCTTACATGACTTCCATTGCTATGTAGTTGTGACATTTGCAATGACAATATTCCACTACAATGGTAAAACAGGATTCTATAAGATAGAGACAGAGAGACTTTTAAAAAATATTTTTATTAGGGTGAAAAATCTCTTAAGCGGAGGTATGTGCGCATCTAGCTTAACTTCCAGTAGGTGATGTTATTTTGCTATTCTCTAGAAAGCAAGCTAATACTAAACCACTATCGTCTCAGCTGGTTGCAGCCAAGCAGTACACTCATTTGGCCTAAACTGCTTCAGGGGACAATTGATCAGCAATCATTTCTACACAATCTATGAAATTCTTAATAATTCATTAATTTTCATACACATCACCATAATTGAAGAAAAAAAAATCAACCCCACACTGTTTTTCAGGAATCACTACATAAGGGATATCTTAAATTACATTTCCTAGAGTTATTACTCAAATAGGTTTGGATTCATTATGTGTAAAAGCTAATCAACATAAACATTTGCGATGAAACTAATTATTTGTCTACATTAAACAGTCTATCAATGACATACACTACATTAAACATGTGCTGGAGGCGGTTTCCCACTTCACAAAGACATCACAAATGTTCTGTGGAGAAAAATGACACTGTTAAGTCACTACCCCTTAACATATAGTAGCCAAGTATTGGCTTCACTTTTTATAAAAATATATATTCAGTGAAATTATCAGTGAAATGTTTCCTCACTTAATGATGTCTGGCAGGCGGGGGTCTTTGTATAATCCATTATGTAGATACCCTAAAGAACCTTCAAAGGACACAAACTTGACTCGCTCTGCATTCTGAGTACTCACTGCTACCTCGTATAGCTGGCGGGAAATGTCAAACATATATACAATTGATTATTTAATACAACCATTTCTCATTTGGTAAATTGCTAACGATTCATAGTCATACCTCCTTAGCAAACTCAATGAGAACTGGATCGTCTTCTGCATGCAGGAAAAGTAGCGGGCTTTTCATTCTTTTCAAACTGCAGAATAAACCACAATCATGTTAAGCAGGCCAATATTAGTTTTACCAAATTACAATGTTAATGATTTTTTGAACACATTAGGCGTTGGCTATAATTAAAACTTACTTTTCTTCATTGGGAAAGACAACTTTATTTTCAGCCCAGAACTCTGGAAAAAAGTATCCCCAGCCAGGAATCTTCCAGTAGTACTTATGCAAAAATGCAAATAAAAACAAAATCAACATTATTTTTGGTATAAAATAAACCTATTAAGTAGCACATGTTGACAAAGCTTACCCAAGAAAACACATGATCTGGTACTTTCTCTTTAGCTATATTAAAGGTGCCTTCGAGAATTATGCCATCCAAAACAATACCTGCTGATGCAATCACAGTAAAATGTAATTGTTTTTCATAATTAGTATTTGCTTGTGTCGTTGAACCCACCTTGATCTACCAGTTTGACTGCAGTGTTCATGGACACTCTGAAAAGACACATATTACAAGGTTAACACACCTTTTAGCAATAGTTTTCTATTACTTCTTATTGAATTTTCCAAAACCTTTCGCTTTATTTCCAACAGTGAAAAATTAAGACATTTCAGTTGGACCACTGAAAATTATTGAGGTGCACAAAGCAACAAAAAACAAAATCAACATCTAAAATATTGTAGTTGGTTGGTGCCTCTAAATCCAACTACAGACATCTTGATACATGTCTGTTTGAATTGCAACCGCAGGAACACTAACACATCAATAACATTAACAGATGAACCATCTGACCTTGGTTTAGTGTGTTAAATAAATTAAAGTGCGGCCCTTGCCTCCTCTGAATTGATATGGCCCTTGGAAGAAAAAGTTTAGATAACCCTGGTTTAGTTATTTTTAGATAAAATCATCTGAACTTCTTTCTGAGAACTTCTTTCTGAATTTTAATTCTATAAACGGTTTAATTTTTGCATTTCTCACTTGGGCTATTTTGAACCGGTATTAATATCAAACCTGTAAACTTCCATTTCAATTTTAAGAGTTTTCTTTTCACATGGGGAAGGTTACGCTTTCACAAGAGAGCATTTTTTTTCCTCAAGAAAATACATTTACACTTGAATGTCTGATGCTGCAAGGACTTAAAACATGTTACTGAGCTTCCACTGATAGACTAAGCAGGTGTGTATAAGATACAAAACAGAACATGGCAACCCAGTCCTGATTAGTATCTGGTACAGCCTAAACTCAAAATCAGCTCTTGTTGAGGAAAATCAGATCTGCCTTTTCAATTGTATGTAAGCGTTGTGGACAGATAGCGTCTGGAAATGGAAATAGAATTTGTCATTGCCCTCTCCTAGCCACCCTCCCACCCCAACAAAAATCATAAAATAGGTAAATTTGCAAATGACAACTGCGAATAAACAGGGGTCGCTGTACTACTCTTCCATTTTTTGTTTTTCCCAGCTTCTGAAGGCACTGTGGCACAATGCTGCCGCCCATAGGTCAGTCTTGATAGTGGAGAAATACTGTAATAACTATGTGTGTGGTGTGCACTGAGCTGTGTTGGTCATCTCGAGTGCACCATACTATCACAGCAGTAGCCAAAGCCAGAAATGGTATGCATGTAGTCTTTCTTCGTAATGCTGACTGTCAACTGTTGCAAATCCAACTGACCCAGTGCCAAGAGAATGTCCCCAGAAGACAACCAGGCTGCTTCCACTGCGTTCTTTGACCCAGTTGTATACATGGAGAGCATCTGTAGTGAGTCCAGCTTCAGTTGGCTCACCACTTGAGTCTCCAAAACCTGCCAGGGGTTCACTGAAGACAGTTAGATGTAGGTTCTCCTTGCAACCACTAGATGGCGGTCACGCAAAGCAAAAGTTACACTGCATGGCAGGCTGAATGGAAATTCTACTGCCTGCTATTTATTACAGCCAAAGTTTTCATTTCTTTGTAGCATCGATCATTAGGAATGAAAAAGTTAATTAGAAATACTGCAGAACTCTTAATTTTCACCAACCTCTGTAGTCAGGCACCAGCACATGATAACCAAGTGCACTCAATACCTGTTGACAAATGAAGTCACTTTAACATAAATTACTTACCATGGGATTAGCTTTACTGTCGTAATATCATCAATGGGTTTGTGTGGATGATTACTCACTTTTGTAACTCCCACCCGATGAGTAGCTGCCCTGTTGAAACGCTTTGTAAGAAATTAAATTGCAAATAATTTAGGGGAAAAGTTCCCCATACTTCCTAACTAATATATAAATGCATTGTCTAACATACCTTGTGCCCGTGTTCCCATGTAGATATATAAAAACTGGACTTCCATCACTGAATGTGCTTTGGTACCATGCCAAGTCTTTGTCTTGTGCCTCTTTCCATTTACTTTCAGGGACTGTGTACCTGGAACAAGTCAAAACAATACAGACCTAAGAAATGGAACATTAAAATTTACTTTCTGTTTAAAATTAGATACTGGACTCACCATACACCAAGAGAAATTCCTTCCTCTGATGTCAAGTACATGTTGATGGTGTGATTTAGGGAGAAATCAACAGGTTGGCTGAGGTCAACAAAGAACGGAACCTTGACTGCAAACAAAAGACAAGGATATTTTTATAGGTAAATCAAGGTTTTATATCCATATCGGGAATTCACTTACTTCTGTGCTTGTAAACAAGGTGCTGGAATAATTCCCGTGACACGATCAGGGTGAAAGGAGCCAAAACAAGGATGACAAATAGTGCGAGTAAACGACTTTTCATCCATTGGGACCTAGGCCAGCACAGCAGAGAAAATACTTAAATAACCAGATTTCTCCAGGATGTGCTTTTTTCTTCATGGTCAAACGTATATGTATAACTGTATGACTTTCATTTTGGTATCCATTTCCATGTCCTCCCTGTGCTTATGGGGGTTACGCCACCACCCTCCCATAGTCCAAAAACTAATATGTTTGGTGAAATACAGGTGTCAACCTTTCGATTGACAGTCTCCAGAAGCATACATGTGTGACTGCACTCTGTGGTGAAAAAGATCCACAATAGGTATGGCATTACAGGTATATGAACATTGCAGATTTACAATGAGTTTCAAACATATCTATTCTGGTTGTAGTAATAACAACCCATAATAAAGTGAAAGAGTGGAATGGTGTGATGACTATGTCAAGACTCTTACTGGAATCGTTTTGACCTTGCTAGAGGGAACAGCATAAAAGAGGGTGTTCTTCAGACTGTTTCCATTCAACGGACAACACATTCCTCCCCTCCATTAACACTTTAATATGACAGAAGAGCCCGTAGAGTGGAAAGACTGATTTTCTCACACCCCTCAAGGGAAGCATAGGAGGTCATTATTCCACCAGCCCAGAAAAGTCGAATAATTTGTCCAGACTTGGCACCAACTTCTGTATGAATGGTCTCAGTCTAGCTTGTTGGCTAGCTAGTACAGAACTGTCATCATAGTAAACAGAAAGTGTCATTCTATCGTACTTTCACGGAATATTACTAACGATGCGTATCCTTTGTTAGATTCGACATTGCACAATCAATGTAATTCCTACAGCGAAGTGTGTGATTTCCGGGGTGATTCCACATTAAACATTGAAATAACATGCTAACTTACTCATTTTCGTGCTTCCTCTGAACTTCGGTTGATGTCTGAGCGGAGGTCGACACATCCTTTTTGGAAGTTCTTTGTCTCATTTTGAACAGCAATTGCAGTGCGTTTTGCTACTTTCTATTGTTAGTGCAGTGCAGACCTACAGATCGTTCAAAGTTCAGTTGGGCGGTCTGGGGGGGAGTTAGTGTAACCCAGTAGAGAAAACGTTCTATTTTATTTCAATGCACCATTTTACTTTGAAAAACATTTATTTTGGTAAGAGGAAGTGTGCATCTTCTACCTTACTCAATTTCCCTTGAGTAATGTCACTTAGGTGACAATGACTTTCTAATTGGACAAAGTCAAGTTGTCCCGCCTACTCGAGACGCCGTTTCGAGTTCACCTTGTTTCTTCGTTCTTTTCCGCTTGGATGCCCAACTGAAAGGTTGCATGACAATTTCTTATGAGTGCTAATGTGTAAATATGTTTTTGGTGAATTATATGACATTTGGATGTTAAATGGTCATTTTGATGTAATGTGAGTTTAAAGTGGAATATTGAATTACTCAACTACCCGTTGGTAATACAATTATTTCTTGATTCAAATGATTGATATATGTTAATCATAAAACATAGGGTTGATAAGGAATTGAAGATAAATAGAGAAATATGTCATTGTTATTGCATTGGTTAATTTCTTGTGTATCAATGATATTTTGGAAAACATGCATGTAGGTATATGAATAACTGTTTTCGAATGTGATATTTGAATGCAGTGTTTGAGAAATTGAGAACTACTGTGAAGCTATAGCGACTGATAAGACTGCAAATTGATAATACTTTTATTAGCTACATACAATAATACAATTATTGTTATGCAGGCTAGGTTTTTTACCTTGGTACAGACATTGTAAAAGAAGATTTGAGAAGATTCATTCTCATTCGATGGAGATGGCGAGCCTGTGCCCAGAACCCCAACTGAGATAAGAAAACCTTCTTCACTACCCTTTGAGAAACATCATGTGGTAACAAACCCAACTACCACTATTATACCACTTCTTCAAGGACTACCTAAGACTACAAAAAAGGACACTGACTGACTGACTTAAAGACTGAATATTACTGAGCTCAGTAGGACTCTGGTATTATTTTTTTACAATTGTAAACTATGGTACCACATGTATATAGATGCCGTCTGTTAAGTTGTAAATAGTTTTGTTGTTTACATTTAATAAATTTATTTTTGTTGCTCAATTCTGTCTCCAGCTATTTCATTTGCACACCTGCCCTTACCACTATTGTAGCCTTCGAGAATCTAGAATCTGGTCCAACTTACTTGACATCAAAATAACACTATCTTTGAGTAGTCGGGGCTACATTAGAGTTTAACTTATTTCCAGGGCTGGGCAGTCCGTCCCTGGGCCGGACCGGTTGGACCCTCCGGCCTGGCCGGATGCCCATTTTTGGGGCAGGGGGGCAAATTTAAAAAAAATGGCCGGACTGGAAGTGGATTTTAGTCCGGCCCACTAATCGGCCCTCATGCATTTGACGTGGTCGCGAGACGGTCAAATTTCATCTCAGCCTACTCGGCTTCTTTTTAGGCTTCTTTCTACTCCCGCGTTGGCGCGAGTGACAACTGCCGCATTGATTCACGTGAACGACGCATTGTGCTGTTGGCGACAGGTCTGCAACACATACCACGCACCCATCAGGCATTGTTGCTGCTCTGATCGATCCATTATGTCACATGTTGCGATGACATACAGTTTCCCAAACAGAGAGGAGAGAGAGAGGATGCAGCACAGCTCGTTGCTTCTGCAAAGCAAACTAGTTTGGCAATAAAATCAAATGCATAGTCTAGTCATCTCGGTCCCTTTATGGTTGTTGCAGGTACGATATCCATTGTTGTTGCTGTCTTTTTGAAGCGACGCGCCCCCGACTTGGAAT
Organism: Filicampus tigris; assembly: GCF_054856515.1. Classification (NCBI taxonomy): domain Eukaryota; kingdom Metazoa; phylum Chordata; class Actinopteri; order Syngnathiformes; family Syngnathidae; genus Filicampus; species Filicampus tigris. The sequence continues at coordinate 8,078,841 of NC_141227.1, read as the reverse complement.
TTAACGGTTTCAAAACAGCTTGTGTCCACGAGTATAGTCAAGCTGCCCGCAGCACTCAAGGATGACGCTGGCACATCAAGGTGGAGTTCATGCACTTCTGTCTCGTCTTTCCTACTTCCGGAAAAATGCCGTCGCAAACCTGCTGTGTATAGTGGTTTGCTGGTATGCTTTTATTTTGAAGGCCGGGAAGTGTGGAAAATAAGTAACTTTCTGACTGCGACTTCTTGCTGTCTGTTGGACCCAAATAATTATACATACAATACGACAAATTCAACCCCGGGGCTCGCAATGCAAGTAAGCACAAGCAGTTGGTTAAGTACTACTGCCGCATTTGAAGCATGTCCACGGCGGGTTCGGATTGTAAATTAGCCAGCTAATGATCTTTATAAAGCCTCTGCCGTTAGCATCCCTCCCGCGGCGACGTCAATCATGGCCGCTTTTTTTTGGGGGGGGGGGAGGGTCTGGGGGCAGAACGGGGCGGCGGCCGACAATGTTTATGAATATGGCTGGAAGGGTGCCCAGGTCAAGGGTGGAGGGTTGCGGCCGGACCGGCAAAAAAGGGTCAAGTGCCCAGCTCTGGTTACTACCAACATTCGGGGGGAGCCTGTGGAGGTGGTAGATGAGTACAGATACCTGGGTACGATCTTTGACCTCCTGAAGTTTTCCTCTAACATTGAGGAGATCATCAGGAAATGCCATCAGAGGCTCAGGAAACCTACATCCTTTGGAGTAAACAAAGACATTCTCCTTACCTTCTATCACACTTTTATTGAGAGCGTCTTAACATTCTCATTCATCTCCTGGGTTTATTCCATCACTCTGCAAGATCGCACACGCCTATTGGCCACCCTGTTAGAACCTGCCTTTTGCGAAAAATAAACCATCCGCTTTGCTCACAGGATTCTGCACAACCCCTCACATTCACTCCACTCCGTGTTTGAGTGGCTCCCATCAGGTCGAAGTCTGCGATGCCCACGCTGCAGAACACAAAGGAGGAGGGCCACCTTTGTCCCCAGAGGAGTCCTGCTCCTGAACAATGACCCTGCCTTGTCCCAACCGGCACCGATGGACTGAACGCACGCAGAACTTAGCATTAAGCACAGAGCACTTTTTACTTGGCAGCAGATGGATATATATATTTTCATTTTCCTATTATAATTGATGTATGTTTTTTATGATGTTGTCTTGTCCTACAATGCTGCTTGTTACGCCTTCTAAATTGCCCCTCGGTGACAAATAAAGTGTTTTGATTTGATTTGATTTTGATTATTTAAAGCGGAAGTCAACCCCAAATAATTTCTTTCCAAGAGTATGTTCTATGTAGACCCACTAGTTAAAACATGGCATTCTGATTAATATTGCGTTTGTGGAATATGAACAAAATCCACCTGTTTTTAGCCATCTCAGGGGCCATAAATCTTTTCATTATAACCATGCCTTCCTACACAATAAATGTTAAATGATATACATGGTATTTACACAAACAATGTGGTCGATTTGGTGATGGTTAATTGAATTTAAAGTTCAACAGCCATTTCAACAATGTACTGTACAGCAGAGCTGGGCATTTTACTAAAAATTTGCGTTTGTCGCCTTCCGCCTACAGGCGCGGTACCCTTCCGATGTCCGTTTAACCATTTTGTCCGGCTGGACCAAATAGTAATCGCCTATAGGTGAGTAAGGCTATCGAAAATAGACGATTACAATGTTTTAGAAAAAAAAGGTCTTCCGACTATGCTTAGTCCGGCAATTTTTTTCTCAAGTTTCCCATCTCTTGTTTATCGCCTCCAAAATGTGAGTCTGTCCTAGGCGGATAGGCGGACTGGCCCATCACATAGGCGGTATGCCCAGCACTGCTGTACAGTACATAATTAATACAACAGACATGAAAGTATTACAATAATGTGAATATAAAATTCCATTTACCAATGGTGTGCCTGCAAAAATGACCAATAAAATAGCTCACAGTGTTTTACTCCAGTGACATTTTAGGTCCTCACAATAAATTCTGCAAATTCTGGGCTCAGGCATTTGGTCGAACGCAGCACTTTCACAGTGATTAAGACTGGGATTTTCAACATAGAATATATGAGAATATGGTCATTTGACTGAGCAATCTGACCTTCTACTATTTTTCAGGAAATACAAGTTTTTTGGGGTTGGGGGCCGGGGGTTGCACAAACGTAAGATACTCTGGTAGTCTGGTAGTTTTCTTCTGTACTGGGAAAAATCTGCCTTGGATTTCTGGCAGCAGCATGAGTGGTGTGTTTGGAATAAAAACTATTTAAAGCCCCACTGGAATAACCAGAGGAAGAATTGTTGAGCAGGTTAAAATCAGCACCAATGATTGCATCAAGCCTGACTTGTGAAATTTGTCTCTGCCATAGATTTTTTACTCAAGTTGGGAATTTGTCATGAATACTTAAGTATTCATTGGACTTACGAACATTCGTAGATACGAACAAATGCTGACTGATGTCCATCATAAATATTCATAAAATGTCAAACTGTATGTTTCACCGCGTACCACATCATGCTCTACAGTACTTCAGTCCCGCTTTCTGCCTTAATGCACACTGAGCAGCACCGCTCCATATGCGCCCGTTTTGAAGCTGAGTGCACTGGCGCCTGTCTATGAAAATACATGGGTTTTTACAACAGTTTTTATTGCCTAAAACAATGACCTCAGTTTTGTTTTGGTTAAGTTGAAAGAAATTTTGGTTCAACCAGTTATTAATTTCTTTTGGACAGCGACTGCACCTTCATTGAACTGTTGTCACTTGAGGACATTGATATAGCTGTGTATCATCTACCATGATAGCCATTGTGAGAAATTTGACCCAAGGGTAGCATATACAGGCTGAACAAAAGAGCTCCAAAGACTGACCCTTGAGGTACCCCACATGCCATGGCTATTCAATCATATTTAAAACTTCCAATGGTCACAAAATAACTCCTTTTCTCCAAGTAGGACCCGAACCAATTTAGGACTATTCCATTTAGTCCTACCCAAGTTTCCAACCTGCCCAACAGTATATTATGATTTACTGTATCAAACGCTGCATATATTAGTCATATTGTATCGACTCAATGCTTAGACACTGAGAAAAAAAAAGTTCAACCCCTTTCCCTGGTTCTTTCAGGACCAGGGCCATTGATGTCACTAAAATGAAATGTGGCAAACAACAATATATACAGTATAAAATAAGAACCCTGTGCAAACCCAACACATAGCCTATCCGCAATCATGACAGAAATTCCCCAGAAATTCATGTTTAGGGTAAGTCCCCGGTGTTTGCTGAAGAAAGAGATGTTGGTAGAAATGGATGATCATTTTCAGAAGTATGGGGCTCCGGCAGTATGTGGGAGCCAGCACTGAGGACACCAGCTGTCTGTGAACCTTTTGGCAACTGATGGGTCAAGTACACGCCAAATGTAACCTGGAAATGCCAGAAATAAGGAGCAGCATGACGCGCAGCTAAATATTATACTAAGAATTGAGTGTCTAGCAGGGGGGGGGGGTCAGGTTTTTTTTTCCAAATTGGAGGAGGAGTAGCCACCGTACGTTTGGCTATGTTTATTTCTCCACAATTTGAAAAAAACATTGCAAACAAACAAGAATGTAGGATTGGATATAATGAAATCACTTGGCCTCGACTTACCTTTCCATTGCGGTACGCAGAAAGAGACATCAGAGGCTCCTTTGTTTTGGTCCCAGTGTTCTGGTCAACTCCAACCATTTGGCACCGTACACATTGACCTTTAACCTTTTGATTTATCACACAGAAAGCACATTTAGCTTTTTAAGAAGCTACTTCTGGCACATTCGAGGATGTCATCTCATATCCCAAAGTGGCAGCTCACCATGAATCGAATGTTGCCAATAATCAAGTGTGACCAATTATCTTCCTCAAATGGTTCAACCCCTGAGATGACAAAATTGGATCGGAACCGACTGATGATGTTCTGTGTGTCAAGCTCTGGATGGTCTTGCCTTTGAAAGGAATCGTGGCAATTGCATGTTATTTTGTTGCACTCTCTAAATTATACAGTTTTATGTAAATGTAGAGGCGTTGTCACATCCTGATAACTTTCACTGCACAAAGTGCACATTGAGCATTTTTGAATGAGACGGCATGTGTTCAAACCTGCTGCTCATTACTTTTTGAATGAGCTCCACACTTGCACGGTTGATCATGAGATACTGAGCTTCATTCACCAGGGAGAGTGACGAGGAGGTGACGGCTAGAAGGAAAATACTGTATATTACCCATCGATTTTCAGGCACTCATCTCTGCTGGAAATCCTCAATGAATGTGAAAATTGAAGTTCTACTCTACAAGGTGGAGGGATTATTGCACACAAGCTGCACATTCAGTATATTTGCTGTTATTTCGTATTCAGCCTGTGCACTCTCAATTAAATAGACAATGGTGATCTAAATTTCTTTCGCTGCTATTCAAAGAAGGTATCGTGCATTCGGTATTCATAAGTATTCACAGCATTGACTTTTTCCTCATTTTGTTATGTTACAACCTCATTCCAAAGTGGAACAAATTCATGTTCCCCCTCATTTACATACAACACACCATAATGACATTGATTGTGGAAAAAGGTTTTGGGGGGAATTTTTACAAATGTATTTTTTTTTTAAAAACCCCAAGAGATCAGATGTACATACTGTCAGTATTCACAGCTTTTGTCAGCAAGCTCAAAATTGTCTGACCCCAGGCTACATTTTTTTTCCCATAGTAGAATAAAGTGCAATTGCACAACCACTATGTTAGATGGCTATGGCGCTCTCATTAAGAGTGGGCGCAGGGAGTAGCTCTAAGGGGTAGGGTCCCCCCCCCTCAAGCATATGCGCGCACACAGCTCAGAGCAGGAGTTATATAGTGCAGTGATCCTTAAGAGACACCATGGAAAAATATTTAACAGGGTGCAGAGAGACCAAAAAATGTTCATAAAGTTAATCTCTCTTGTAAGTTGATCTATATTTCTTTCTTCGCAGGACTTAATACTATGCACTTATAACAATTTTATAGACAAATGGTACTATTTATATTGTCGCGGGAGAGAGTTGGGGGGAGGGGCGGCCCGTAAAATGTTCTTCTTGCTAGGGCTCCAGGGGCGTAACAGAAAATAATTTAGAAGCGCTGCTCTAAATTGTCCAAATATGAAAATAGTTATTTGTATTTGTGTGCCCTGTGATTGCCTGGTGACCCATCCAGGCTGTACCATGTAACACAACCAAAAAAGTCAAGAAGCCAAAGTCAGCTGGGGTAGGAAAGGCTCCAGCTCACTAGCAAGCCTAAGAAGGATAAGTGTTATAAAAAAAATGGAGGAATGGAGTTTATAGTGTTTCCCTTTGATCTGGTCTAGATGTAAGATAGTATTTGAAGCATTGCAACACAAACCACAGTAAAATTCAGACACATTTACCTGTATCAGACTTCGTCTTCATGTGTCGGGTAAAATCTGGACTTTGTCTTATCAGGCGGCATGGCTGTTCAAGCAAGTCTGAAAGCCACGATGCAGCCTCATCTCCACAGTCTATCGTCTCCACCCTGGGGAAAGCAGGACGATTGCGTTTAGGAGAACCCCAGAGATATACCGCTACAGTTTGATTTCACAAAGAGAAGGTTGTACGTTTTTTGCAACAAAACTTTGGATCGTCAAAATTCATCCATAACACCTCTTACTCATTGATTAATTTTCCCTAAAAAACAGGGGCATATGTTTTGTTTTAAATTATGGGGCTTTAAAACAGCAGGCCGGAGGGCTAGATCTGGCTCGCCACATATTTTTGTGTGGCACGCGAAAATAAATTATGTGCATCAACTTCATGTTTCTTGCTAAAATACCAACATTGCAAATTGTCTTCACTTTTTAAAATGATTTCAAAGCTAGTTATTCCTCAATTTGTTACATATACACCATATGTTACATGCACCATAACATGGGGTGATCATACATTTATTAGGATTCACAGTCATAACGGCCCTCTGAAGGAAACCATAACTATGATGTGGCCTGTGACAAAAACAAGTTTGACACCCCTGCTTTTAAATGTCATTTGTCGTCAAAAAGTAGCATTTAGAGTGCTGTAAAAGGAAATAATAAATATCAACCAAATGTCCACAACTCACCTGTCACCACACACTTTATTCTGACAGACTGGAAAGCTCGCGTGCATTTCAGTCCTGATTTCCAGTGGAACTGAAATGGTATTCATCCCTGCAGGACAGTAGGAAAATCCTTTAAGAAAGAAAAATTACAGACTGATTGGCAGCTTTTTTTTTCTTGCTTGAGCAGTGTGTCGCATTCAGAGACTGACTGACTGACTCGATGCCTGCAGGAGCAATTCGTTTGAGGACAGATGAACTCGCGGGTGAATGAGGCATAAACGTGGCTCTCTTTTCTGACTCAAACACACGCCATTTCCATTTACCACCATCCAGCTTCGGTCATATAGTAAACCCTGAGGTCCCACTGGCCAGTTGTGGACCTAGAATAAATGACAAAATTTACTGTGTAAAGATAAAGAATGCAGGAAGTGAAATAATAACACAAAGTTGATGCTCACACCTCAAATGCACCACATGATTTGATAGGATATATGTAGATGTTGGTCAATGTATAAGGACCCTCACGGCTGTTTGGACGCAGGGGTTCAAATCCCTTCCGTGAAACGTTCTTCTTCGCTTCAACTTTGTGCCTTACTTCATTGATATTGACTGTTGTCTCTTCATTTGATACAATGGCTGCTTTAAGCCTTTCCAGTCTTGCGCTGTCAACCGACACTGGTTTCTTGACAAAGCACTCGACAACAAAACTCAGGAACTTTTGACAGTCGTCAAACGTTGACATGTAGCCAAACGAAACGCGAACAGATCCGGTCGGTTGCCCGTCCACCGAGTCGATGGTGTCTCCGCAGACGTGGCCGGCCTGAAAAAGAAAAAGACAACGTTTCATTCAATGAGCAGAGATTTTGAAAAACGGTGTTTTTATGCATTTCACTATTCTTTTTCTACCTGCAGGTTTCTCCTCATCTGCTGATTTGTGATCCCAAGAAAGCTCTGACAAGCTCCAGTGTTGCAGAAGCAACCGGTGCGCACATGAATGTTGTACAAACTTGCCATTCGGTCTACCTGTCGGACAATTATTATTATGCATTACCACACTGGATCTTTTTTACTTGATGTGGCGTGAGCAATTCAACATATGTACCTGTGAATATCCAATTATTTCTCCACGCGGATCGATAAGGTTGAAGTTTAGTATTGCGCCCTGGGTGCTTGGGCTGTCAAACTGGCCTTGTGTGTACATCTGGGCCACTGGTCGCCCGTTGCCATGGCACAGACTTGACAGAAGCATGTAAGTATAACGAGCTAAGCCAAAGGTGTGCTGTTGAATGTTTTCCATTCCCCCTGAAAGAAAGAAAAGGAACAGATGACTGTTGTTTCCCTCTGCATTTTTTGTAGTGTCACCCTTAGTTACCGGTGATCGTGTATAAAGCTTCAAAGCCGTGGTTGAGGGCAATGATGTCCAAGAACGAGACAGTGCCATCTTCAAATCTTATCCAGAAAAAACAAACATTACATGACAGGGTATGCAAAGTTATGGTGTTTTCAGAGACGGTCTCTATGCTTGTCGATGCGTTCACGGCTTTACCTGTCAGAAAGGTTTGCAGCCTGCACATAATAATCTTCTCCGGAAAGGTAAGATGCTGCTGTGCCTCCTCCAAAATAAGTCTTTTTTAGTATGCCTGCTGCGTGGTTGCGGACAAGAAGGGCCCCCAGACCTGTAGGGAAGCCAAATATCTTGTAGAAGGAGATGGGAATGAAATCGGCAGGGCAGTCTTGTAGGTTTAGAGGAGAACAGCTGACAAGCGAGGCTGCGTCCAGCAGCACAAACCACTGGCCTCGATGGTCACATGCTGGATAAAGACGTCTTGCCCGGATGCCTTCTACATGGCTAAGGGGATACTTCGTCCCCGAGAAGTTGCTCTGTGCCGGGTAGCAGAAGAGATGTGGCGTCTGACAAACCGCATCTTCACCCTCAGTCTTATCCTTTGCCCTATTTTCCACTTCCTGGGGTGAGACGGGCAGGGTAACTACTCCCCGGTTAGATGTTAGTCCTCTTATGCCAACAACAGATGTATGGTTGTCAGCGAGGAAGCAGAAGTGACTGCCCGCCTTGCTTTCTGTCTGCGACCTCCAGGGGAAGACCTCTGCCGCTAATTTGATAGCGGCTGTACAGCCAGAAGTGAAAATCACTGAGTATTCCTCAGGGGTAGTGTTGAAATGCTGCAATATCCTGAAAGAAAATGATCTCTTTTAAAAAAAAAACTCATTTCATGCAAGGTAGTTTCAAAGAGGGCACATGGGCCCATTTGGAATGTGTCTAAGGGCATGATTGGAGCTCACCTGTATCTGACCCTCTCCACGGTCTCATGTGTCAACCTGCTGCTGGGGTTGTGGCTGTGAGGGTTTCCTATTAGGAAGATGATGCCGTACATCAATTTTAGTGCTTCACAAAGTAACATGAGGTGACAAATAAAAGCAAATGTTGCTTTACATACCATACAAGTTCCTTGAAATATCCTGGCAGTACCTCCTGACCAGTGATTCCGGGTACAAAGTAGTTGCTGCATGATCCAGATATACAGCTCCTTTGTACAATAACAAGAACTGCTCTGTACTCTTAGCTAACTTTAAACCGCTCACAGCAATTCACAAGAGATACAATTATTACCTTTAATCCGCGTGAACTCCCCCTCAAGCACGTCCTCCAGGTTTTCTCCGTAACCATAACAACTCCACACCTCCTGAAAGGTTTCAAAAGAGTTAAGTTTGTGGAAGTCCATGGAGCGTCTTGCGATATGAAATGTCGTTGTGTTTGGCGCAGCTAAACCCGAACAGCTGCTAGAATGAAGACAGTTATTGATTGATTTCCACGCTCAAAGTTCGCTGACCACGTGCTCAGTTTCACAGTCCCATGAAGAGCACAAGACCTTGGTCGCCTCGCGTAGGCTTGTTGTAACTTTAACAGCAATTGCTATTCATGTGAAAGTTACAACCAGTGGTGTGCTGAGGGGGGGAGCCAACAGGGCGGTAACCACCTCAATGGAGACATCCACATCCCCCACTCACCCTGTCAACAAATACATTTCAAGGGGCATCACACGCGACGCATGTGTATCAACCAATCCATTTTTTTTAACTGCACCCCCTGTCAACTAACTACTTTGATTGGGCATCCGTCTTTGAGACAAGCATGCAACAGATCAGACTGCAATGATCTTTTGCAAGGGGCATCTTCCGCAGCAACTGTGGTCATCACGCCACGGGTTACAAGACTGCGACAAGTTAACAACTATCCTACTCCAACCCAATCTCTTCTCTAGTTACCGTGGATTATGCCCCAAACGCCAGACCCTAGATATTCATTGATAAAAAACAGGTGAGAAATAAGTAACAAAAGCCACAGCCTGTCTCTTTCACCTCAGGTAGTTTTATAGGGCCATAGGGATTGGAACACTATGGCCCGTGGGCCACAAGGCTCACTCCTATCTTTAATTCATTTCAACCATCATTTACAATATCAAGAGTCCTGTAACATTTTTCCATTAATTGATTCATTTTTCCTCGTAAATGTTTAACTACAATGTATTTTTTTTTCATTTTTTAATCGATTCAGCTCATTTAACTCTTGATTTATGGTAAGTATGGGTGCAACTAACAATTATTTTAATAATGAATTAATTTTTTTGATTAATCGATGAATCAGATAAAACTTGTTTTGATTTTCACCCCTTTATTTAAAAACAGGACATTATTTCAAATTGACAGTGTAGAAAATAAAGACATAGACACAGACATAAATTACTTATGATTCAGTTACTGCCTTGGTCCGTAAGATGTCAGAAAATGTATTTATTATTATTATCATCATATTATTATATCATTATTATTATTATTATTATCATTTCAAAGTAAAAGCAAATGTTTTATTTTGATTCAACACAAAGATGATCAGTCTAATTTCATCAAGGGCTACAGAATTTGGAGGATACTGACGAGAAGCTCAAATTCTGAGGATTTGCAGAATTTTCAAAGTTACCTAAACGATTATTTGATTATCAAAAATAACTATCGATTAATTTGATAATCAGTTAGTTGCACCTCTAATTGTAATAATAAAATAAAATATTTTATAAGCACATTTATGCATTCTAGAGAGGATCATCAATGTACAAGTTGGATGAATGGAAATATAATGATGATACATAACAGTTAAAGTGAGACTGAATTATTGTTGCAGGAGAAGAGGCATGAGCTGTGACATCATTCATGATTGCTTCACCATGACAACACACCACCTTACAACGGCTTGAGCATCCGACAGTTCCTGACCTATGTGTGCTGGAGCAACCTCCCTCCTCACTTGACATGACTTTTTTTCTCTCTTTTCCAAGCTCAAGGGGGTCATAAAGGGGACCCTGTTTTGAAGATGTGGATGCTATCAAGATGGTTGTGACGCAGAGCTTTTGAGGATCCCAGAAGAATCCTTCCAGGAATGAATGGAAGGTATGTCAGTAAAGGTTGGGAAAGTGTGGCTGACTCCAGTGCAATGTCATCAATAGGAAAAACTTGTAGTTTGCAGTTTCGATTTTAATTATACGCATCCTTTGTGACAGCAGTTCTGGAATATTTCTGACAAGCCTCGTGTGAATATTGCAAATAGTAAAAACATATTAATGAGGACATTTGGTGGTCAAATTAACAATGTATAATAATTTGTTCCAAGCCAATTAACTTAATGAAATGTAATGAATGATGCTCTCAAAATGTGGCAAAATTGAATATACAGTAGCCTATTGCTGGTTTTAATTCTCAGGGTTAGGCGCATAAAGAGATAGAATTGCTTATACTGTTACTTTGCCTGACCTGTGGTGAGTCAGCATTAGTTTAGGGTGTATTCTGTAGGTCTTTAACTCTAACTGGAACTAGTTCCTGTAACAAGTTTTAAGCAATCCCTCCACAGTAATCTCATTACATATAATCCCAGCCTCAACAGAACCATCATCATAGGAGGGGGGATTAGGCACAAGTCACTTGGAATTGAAATGTCTTATCATCCCAAATAATAGCGATATAAATCTTTGTAGAATTAGAGAATGAACTTTTATTGACTTTCTTTCTTTAACTCGCGACCTCTTCATTTTACTTTCTCACTTAACACAAAAAAATTCTCACATGCGCCATGACTAAATGAAACAGTTTTATTCACAGAAGAACTACTAGCGAGATGTATTGAACTGCTGAGCACCGCTCAGATGTCCAAAAGACAGCCATGAGGCTCACAGCAGCCATCATTGTTTCCGTGCAACACAGTGAATAGTAATTAAATATGCCACTTATGCTTCACTGATTCACTTCCCTCACAATTTTGAAGCTCAGCTGAATACATTTTTCTGCGCAGAAGGGCTGTATTGTATCTTGTATGGCCTCATTTCCAGGGCAGAGGGGCTTGGTGTGGGGGAGGGCAAAGCAGGGAGAGGGGGGGGAAGCACCCCACGAGGACATTGTGCTTAACATCACTAAATACCTCCAACGCCACATTGTCCTTTTCAGCCCTCAATTAGTCGGGCTCCAAGCACAACGAACCGATTTCATATTTTTTTTTTTTACCCTCCAAACTTTACAAGCAATATCACTTAACTGCATCTTTCTGTCTGTTTTTTTTTATGGTAATATTTTTATGTTTAATAAAAGGATTGGGTTTTTTTGTGGTGGCCCTAACTGTAGCCACTGCTATCTGTGGCTTGGACAGCGGCCAGCAGAAGAGACTCTTTGCCCTGCCCTTAGGCCTCTTCAGCCTGTGGATCTTCGTGTGGAGGAACGCCTCTTTGGTGGCAGGGACGGGGAGAATTAGGCAAGAGATGTGGGTTCACTTGCCCTGTGTAGGGGCTTATCTTGGGCTAAGCTGAGGGACTAATAGCAAAGCCAGCCTCCACTCCAGCCAGTCTAAGGGCACAGAGAGCCATCTGTCCACTCTGTGGATAACTGACAACAAAGGAAGTAAACACCGAACACGGACAACAAACAAACTACTACTGTTAGGCGTTGCCCAACACAAAGGAGAGGAGTGAATGGTTTTCACATAAGGTCAGTACATTTTTCAATTTTTTCGTGTTGCATAAGGCCTTCATCCGGAGATACAATAACAAGATGTACAGTAGGGTGTTCACCGTCTACTTTGGATAGCCAGCAGCGTTGCAGACAACTGGAATGTTGGCAATGAAAGAAGGAGCATCTTTGCACCTATGTATAACTCCTGACTTCAATCAGTGAGGTGAAATGGATTAAGATGGCTGTTTGTCTTCAGTTTGGTGCATTAAAGTTACTTCAACCGGATTTTAGCAATACCTTATAAACGGATTATTATTATACATCAGTTGTCTATTTTCCACCAATTGCTAGAACATCAACTTGTGGTGAACATTGTTTCCTGTGCTCCTCCAAAAAGCACTTGATTTTATAAAAGAAGCATGGTTTTATCACATGGAAATAAAATTACCACCTCATTACCGTTTTCAAAAATCATAAAGCCATCAATGTCGATTTTTTTCACCGGCCTGAATGATTAGTAGGCTGTATTAATTGTTTTTATCATGTTGTGTACACTGTGGATGCCATTGTGTGCCAATGTTTTGTTCAGAAGTCTTGAGTAGGCGCTGACATACTAGAGGTGACAGAAATGGGTCAAAAGGGTCTTAGCATTGACTAAACAAATCCTGGCCTATAGGATTAGGAAGAGATGTTGCTGTTTATTTGATGTTGGCGCTGTAATTTTATAATAATACACAGAGGAGAAAAGAAGCTTCATTGTTGACAGCAAAACAACCTCAGAGGTATTAATTGGATTTGGTAATTTGGTCAGAATCAACACTGGCATATGACAGGATAATTTCAGAGCACAGTGAATAAAAAAGAACTCATTATCAAATCATCATATTTTATTCTGGTAATTGCACCAAGATTATGCTAAAGTTCCCTCTCTGCTTTTGTTTTCTTCAAGGTTTGGAATGGCAGCAAGGAGTTTGTCATTCATTGGTTTATGTAAGTATCCAAACAGGGATCTGTGGGCGGGTCACTAGTCATGTATTACAAATGTAATTGTGTATACAAAATCCTGCCGTAGGACCAGATGAATCCGGATTAACAAATAACAGCTCATGGGTATGCACCAATAGCATGTAGCCACGCTATCTTCCCCTTTTTACCTTCCAGGAGGTATTTATTTATTATTATTTATTTATATCTATATTTATTAATCCGTGTATCACAGCCTTTTTTATTGTTTTTCTTTAATTTATTGTATTGTTTGTAAAGTGCTTTGTTTCAGCTCTAGCTGTTATGAAATGCGCTATATAAATAAAATTGCATTGTATTGTATTATTGTATCAGGGAATCAATCTACTGTACATTTGCTTGGGCCAGCAGGGTTTAGATGAGGCTTCACACAATACAAAACCTACTCCCCAAAAGTCTGACTAATACAAAGAGGAAATTCTCTTCATTGATTTTGATCGTACTGCGACAGAGAAGCATAGGTTTTACATAAAAATTGCTATTCTCCTCTATGGGTATATAACTAATTATGGCATTCACCGCAGGGGAAGTCTGCATGCTCCAAGACACTTCATAAATAAAGAAATAACACTTTCATAATACCAAAATAATACGCGGTAATCCAATCTGGTCAAAAAAAGAAAGAGTCTTCTTTCTCTTTGTGTGTTATTAGCAAGCAGCCTCTCTTCCGACATTGAATGCCTCCAAACATTCTTCATTTGTTCTGCATAGACAACAAAGATTTGATTCACTGTGTCTTCCGAGCTGAAATTGTGTGTCAGTACATTGGAGACCATCACACACATATCACTTGATTGTCGGCTCTCCACAGTGGCGTCCTTTGTGTCTTATCATATCCAAGGGAGTCACACATCTTGCGTTAAGCCGGAACCAAAGACTTGGTCCCCATGTAAGATTGCGCCTCGTGATAGGCTTATCTTCTCCGCACTCACAACTACAGGATCTGGAGAAAAACCTCACTGGTCCAGACTCAGTCCCTTGATGAGGGTCTGAACATCTTTACAGATATAAATCATTTTTATTTCTCCTGGAGATTGATAGAATGATGATACAGCCAAGGATTTTGTTATTGCTCTTACATTATTATCAGTCTGAAGGCATTCTCTCAGTCAAGTCACAGTGGCAAACTGGAAATGATACAGTTCCACAGGCAGCATTAACTGTACTGTAATATAAGGTCATTTAGCAGGGAAAGTGAGGACATCAATGTCTGTATCATCTCTACGAATTTTTACATTAATCATTGAAGAACCCTGAATATATCTCTTGCCTAAACTCTCTTAATTCCTTTGCAGAGTATTTCCATACAAGGTGTGAAAACACAGGGCATGTCTGAGAGGGAAGAAATGGCCTCAGATGGGACCCTGAATGTTACATTGACACTGAGGTTATTGATGCATGGAAAGGTAATTGACCAATGTGGAATTGAGGAATGAATTCACTGTTGTATTGTAAGTCCATGTTTTTGTAATACCCGTTTTGGTTATAGCTTGTTAGGGCTGTTATTAAAGGTTTCTTTTCATTACAGGAAGTTGGCAGTATAATTGGAAAGGTAGGTTCATTTTAAAATAAAACATAATTTATTGTGTCACGGCCATCCTTAAAATGGAATGAAATCAGTTAATCCCCTTTATTTGCTTCCAGAAAGGGGAAACAGTGAAGAAAATGAGAGAGGAGGTAAGAAATAAACAGTGTGTGTCTTAGCATATTCTCACAGATCTGCACGACACAGCATAGGAATTAGATTGGATTTTTTTTTTTCTCAGAGTGGCGCTCGCATCAACATATCAGAAGGCTCATCCCCCGAAAGGATAGTAACCATCACAGGACCCACGGAGGGAATCTTCAGAGCTTTCTCCATGATTGCGCAAAAGTTTGAGGAGGTCAGTATTGCTGACATCCCCATATTTACATTTTCAAGTTTGTGCTAATATCGACAATACATTGTTGATCTTCTCCTCAGGATATAACGGTGGCGATGACAAACAGCAATGTGACAAGCAATCCGCCTGTGACACTACGCTTGGTTTTCCCGGGGAGCCAGTGTGGCTCACTGATTGGAAAAGGAGGATCTAAAATCAAAGAGATCCGAGAGGTAGGAGGCCTTGTGTTTCTGCAATTTTCTCTCAGAAAGTTGTTTGTCTGCATATGAATGAGAAGAGACTGCCTTCTACCTGATGTTCTGGCATCAAGGGTCCTCAAATATCAAACACTTCAATCAAGCATCCATGATATTCCTTTCCTTACATTTTGTGGAACTGCATCGGTATAGCTGCATATGAGAATCGGAATGACTAAGCCTGTGCAGGGTCTGGAAGCCCATCCTAACTGGAGATTATTTATGTTCACCTCTTTAAATATTGGTGCACACGTTTCTATTTGGCTGGCAGTGGCAGCTGCTCTTTGCATGTCGGAATCTTATCAGGGTAAAGTTGCAGGTGCTTGAGACTGAGATTTCAATTTTGGGTGATGGAGAGCTCTTTCTGGCAATAAATAGTCATTTTGCTCTGTTGTCTGGTGATGTCAAGACCACAGGGGCCCAGGTTCAGGTGGCAGGAGACATGCTGCCGGATTCGACCGAGAGGGCTGTCACAATCTCTGGCACTCCACAGGCCATCACTCAGTGTGTGCGACACATCTGCTCTATCATGCTGGAGGTAAGTGCTGTGAAACGACTCGTCATGAGCTTTGTCTTGACACACAACGGTGCCACATTTGTTTATTTGTTCAGTGTGTTGGAAAAGCTTTGCATTGAGTGAGTTCAACCTCACTGCAGGTCATATACAATGATGTACAGAATCACCGGAAGTACCGTTTACATTATACCATCCATTAAAATACATTTCAAGTGTGTCTACATTTTCATTAGTGGTTGTGTTATGATATTTTTATTTTACTATATATATGCATATTCATTTTCCTGTCGTCAAACGGCCCAATGCTTTGGTGTAAATTTTGCAAAGAGAACCTTTCGACCATGAAGCCATTATTTCTAAAGTGATAATTAAGAGCTAAGAGCTGAAGTAATTAGTGACTTAAGCTTTAAATCAACTCACCTTTACATTCATGAAGCTGCTACCCATCAGATGGGCTATTATTAAATAATATCATGAAGCATTATCACAATACCTGTTTTACTTCATGTCACAGCATAATATGTATTTTCTGAGTGAACGAGTTGGGATCATTAATTTATCTCTCTTACCAACCTTCTTGACAAGGGCACGATTACCCTCATGTTGGAAAAATGAAAAGTCTTGCAAATTAAGAGTTTATTTCATCTGTGGCATGCAAGGTCCATGTAACCTTCTCAACCGATTAGACGGCTATTAAAAGATTCAGCGAGGGATATAAGTGATGTAAAATGTATCAGTTTTAGTAAGAGTTCTGTATATAAAATATTCTGTTTCCATGACTTTGTCTCTAGTCTCCTCCAAAAGGAGCAACTATTCCCTACCGTCCAAAAGCCATACCTGCTGGAGCTCATGCAGTATTAGCACAACAGCACCCTGCACAAGTAAGTTGCCATCTACAACTTTGCCTTTTTGTAAAAAAAAAAAAAAAAAAAGACTTGAAAATGTTGGGTTTCCTCAAACTTAACTGCTCAACGTTTCATGGATGTACAGTATATCGATAAATGAATTAACACGGAAAATATTTATAACAATAAACACGAATCTAGATGTCTTTTTCCATAAACGTGTGCCCTTTAAACTATTTTATTGATCAAATGTAAAAAAAATCTTGTCCCGTTGACCAAATAAAAACTGTTATGGGATCCCCCCCTTTTTTATGTCCGAACTAAGTTTGAAAAAAAAGCTTTTTAAGTGGTTTGTTTAATTAAGTGGTTATTATGACACTAGAGAGGCAGTAACAGCTTTATATTACACACATGTAAGCATTAAGAGGAGGAAATAGCGTGATTAAAACACATTCAACAATGTAGCCAGTGTGTGACGGATATAAATGATACCCATTTCCATTATTAATTCCCTGCAGTGTGAAACATAAACAATATCGTGACTCAAGCTGTTGTTTTCCATTAACTGGCTTGCCACTGTCCTAGATTTGGCACAGGCTGCTGTGATTTATCTGACATCTGTTATTGAATTTCTGGCTAGTCAAAATGGGGTAAAAACATCAGATAGCATACAGATAACATTCCATCAAACCCATTAAAGATATTAGCTATGGAAAAAGTGAGGGAATGGATTTTGAATAAAGCACGCATGCTTGAGTTTACTCTTCGTGCTCATATGTCAACTGAAACATAATCACATCTCTTCTCTTATACCATCCAGGCATTTGCACTTCCAGGGCAATATGCTTTTGCTCATCAAGATGTAAGTGTGTTCCTTTAAATGACTGACTCCTCCCCATTCTGTCCAACTCTGCCCACTCCCACCAGTCCCAACGATCCCCTTTCTGAATAGTCTCAGCATCAATGAAACTCTGATTTGTCAACATTACTAACACTAACACAAATTAGCAGCATGCACTGATTGAAATCAAAGTTTAAAGGTAGTCCCTTCATGATAAAGTTGTAGTTTTGTAGCCAGAGATGTGACTGTATTTTCAGACTACTTCCATGAGAATCCAGCATGCTTTCTGAAGGAAAAGAATCTTCTCACTGACACCATCTGTGATGTTTGTGAACTTCAGATTGTCTCTGTATTGTAGCTGTCAACTCCTCTGAAATAATCCAGTTTGATTGGTTAGCTCTAACTTCCTTCCTACCCTGCAGTTGACCAAGCTTCACCAGTTGGCTATGCAGCATATCCCCCTCCCTTCCCTTGGGCAGAGCAACCCTACCTTCCCTGGTACGTACCCACGGCTCCCCGGGGAAGACCATCGATCCCTCTGTCGTCACTCCTCTTCCAATCACAACATCAAACAGCCCTGTGTCACATTAGAGAGCATCAGGGTTGCCTCCATTCTCGCAGAGGCCATTCCTTCTCTCAGGTCAATTGTTAGTGGCCACATCTCACGAAGCACTAGTGGAGATCAAAACAAATTGTGAAACCCGCAAAGTGGGTTACAGTGTGGATAGCATGTAGACTGTATAGACAAAAGTATTATGAAAATCTATTTGGAGGGGAAAATAAATGTGGACATTTTATATTCATCTGAAGGAACCTTTGAGGTCAGAGGTCATTGATATTGGTCAAGAAGGTCTGCTGGCTCACAAGCTATGCCTCTCCCAAAGGTTTTTGATGGATCAGGGTTCTCAAATTCGTCCAAACCACAATTCTTACTTTATGGACCTTCATTTGTACAGCGGGGCACACTCATGGTGGAACAGGAAGGGTATTATCCTTAAACTGTTCTCACAATGTAGAATTAGAGACTCCTCTCACATGTCTGCACAACCCCTGATAAATTAATCAATTCAATGAGGCATATACTTTTGTCCATATAGTTGAAATAAGTTACCAAAGCGGGAAATTTGAAAATGACAGTAATATTTACACATTTGTGAATATTTAACCATTTGTCACTATTTCCCAATCCTCTGAAAGTGCCCAATTTCGCCGTCTGAAACAAATCCCAATCTCTTGACCCGCATCCCTCCCATCCAGCAACATCCCCCCTCAAAATCTAACATGATCTTGGTTCAGACTATCCCTGACATTATCAACCCACATTTCCATGCAGTCTGCCACAACTAACTGAGCTCGCACCACATACAGAGGACTGATGTAAAAGAAGCCATGCTGTATATGACATTATCGCATTAGCAATGTAGCTGTGTGAAATATGTGGCTAGAATGTGTGTTAAATAGCCTATGTATATCGTGTATAGTACACATGGCTTGAAAGCTTCTTTTTGTTACTCCCATGTTATCAAAAGTAATAACTTCTAAAAGTAGGTCAATTTGTTATGTCATAAAAGTGGAAGCCATTAGCGCCATGCGGTTGTTAGCGTTCTGTGTCCTACTTTACAGGATTGGATGCGTCTGCCCCCACAAGTTCACAGGAGCTGGCAATACCTAATGATGTAAGTGTTTCATTGTTTGTGTTGTGGCAGTAGTTAGAATCCACACCAATAATCTGGATGCTGCGTACTTCATTAGCACTGTCTTTGTGGCTAGCTTTGATCAGGAATGTTTGGGTATCGGTAATTTGATATAAGAACTGTATCCTCTTTTCCTTGAATTCATTTATGCTCTCAACAGCTTAGTCTGCAATGTTAGTGCAGATGCCTTTATAATAAGGATGTTTGTTTAAAAATAATTTGGTCAAAGTGAAGCAAAGTAATGTTGAACTAAAGTACCGTGCAGGTCTCAGGCCACCACTTTTTTGACACAGTATAAACAGTAAGAAAAATTCAAAACGGATTTCTCCAAAACGTGTAGAGAATGGCAAATGTGACAAGGAAACACCCATTAAGTTGGCGTGGTATTGGATAAATTTAAAGATATAAAGATTTAGTTTAATGCCCCTATGCCCTTAGGCATCAGTAGAACTGCCATAATAGTATCATCCTTCCAGAAGTGGCGTGCTAATTGACAAACAAATGGACACACATGCGCCACCCCCTCAAAATTTAGATGCTCTACTACTGGCTTCTGTTGATTTGTGAAAGGTTGGCAACATCTCACACATTTTGCATAATCCCTAAAAGTGAGCTGTAATATATTCCCTCTATTTCAGTTAACAACTGGGAACCCACTCCTCTTAAGGATTCATTGTGGTGCTTTTTTTTGTGTGTGTGTGGTTTAGTTGTTCCCTTGTGATATAATTCCTGCGAAGGGGAGAAACCTGAGCTCATTTGCTATTTACATTCTTTCACTCTCCTGCTCTTCTAGTTTATTGGCTGCATAATTGGAAGACAAGGCAGCAAGATCAATGAAATTCGCCAGGTCTCGGGAGCTCACATCAAAATTGCCAGTGCCACTGATGGCTCAGCCATGCGCCAAGTCACGATCACAGGCTCACCGGCAAGCATTAGCGTGGCCCAGTACCTCATCAGCGCCAGGTAAGACATGGTGCACAGCAGCCATTTAAATCAGGGCTGCAGTGTACAGTGCACGCTGACATGAAAGCCAACCAAGCATTTTTATGAGGACAGAATAATTGTGGTCAAGGTGTGGTTGGATTTGTTGCAGCTAACTGCTCCAGTCTCTTGATGACATAAAAACAAATCCGGATCATGTCTGCTTTTTTAACAAATTACTACTCTGACTCTCATGTTTTCTCCTCTCTCTCCCCCCATCTCTTCTTTGTTGTCTTACCCACCTTTTGTCCCTTCACGTTCCATTGTCTTCTCTTAACCTCACACCGTCTCAACATCCCCTCCAACATCACGGCGCGCAGCTTAGAGATGGCTAAATACACCATGCAGGCTGCTTCCGCTGCGACCCCAGTTGACCTCAACATGAGCTACGCTCAGTCTGCTTCCACCGCCTCCAATGCTGCTACCTCTCTAGCCGTTCTGGCGGCCACCACCCCAGCTCCCACCAACATTAACGTCCACTCTCCCTCCGCCTTACAGGCCATCCAAAATTCCCACTATGCCGTCCCTGTTTCCAGCCTGCTTGGCATGAAAACACTTCCCGTTCTGGCTGTCCATCCAGCAGCAGCTACCAGCCTAACACAGGGTTTAGCCCCTTACACTGCAAAAATACCAACCGCTGGCGTCAAAAAGTCTGAGCGACAGAAGTTTGCTCCATACTGAGAGTCCTTTTGGACATGTCTATTTGGATAACAGTTTACAAAATGATAGTGAATGTGTCAATGGCTGGCACAAATATGCAAGGTTTACCTGAGTAGCACTTGCTTTCCATTAATCAGGAGAGCATATTTTCATAGGCAGAGGTGCGTATTAACTCAGTATCAATTGCATAAGATGCAATGTGCGAACTCAGGGTTGCTTTGAACCCAGGGAAAAGCATACTTTTCTTTTGGCTTTGTGTCACAGAGCTTTATATGAAGACTTACTCCAGGAGATTTGTTTCTTAATATGCAATGTTTACTTTCTGTGTTCCTTCCTAGACCTCTTTTTGATAGCAAATTCAATTTCTGTAGGCAGCAGGCTGTTAAATGGTTTGTTATGTACAACAGAGGTTGTTGTGTTTAGTGTAATTAACAAGGATTGCTTCATTTCTCTGTCATACTTCTCTACGTTCCTTCACTATAGGCTCTCATCAGGGCTAACAGGCTTGGGTGTTCTGTAGTAGCATGGCACCGTTGCAGTTCTGATGGGATTATTCTAAAGCCACACTGGATTCTAGTGGATTTCACTCTGCACAGTAATCCTGTAGAGCAGGACTGGTCCAAACAACTCATTTATTGTTTCTGCTTGTTTTTTGTTCAGTCTCCATCACAACTGATTAACCATTTATGTCAGAAACTGACACGGCACAGTAACTGTAATACTTTTTGTTTGTTTGTTTGTTTTTTTGGGTGGTGATGGTATATGCTGAAACATTGCAGTTTTGTAATGCTCGATGTTAACGATATGAATTTGGAATAAATGTGACGTTTTATTAATAAAAAGTGGTTGTTTTTATTAGAGGAATTTGAATGGTTATTTTACATTATGCAAATCACCGTACTTATCAGGTTGGAAGGTTCAGGCATTGTTTACTCTTGTAAGTAAGTAGTAGTTTTTATTGTATTAAATTGAAGACTACACAGAAGGAAAAATACCTTAACTTAAATACATATCTTGAGAGTCCTAATCCTATTTCAAATACAGTTGTATTTTTTCAATTTTACTGATAGAGCACACGGGGCTATAATTTTCCCAAAGACCTATACATACAATTAAACTAATATAGAAACTCATGTTTTTGTGTTGTATAGAAAAAAAACACTGACAAAGCAAAACATTTTACTATTTTGGTTGGAGGCAGTTGATAGAAAATATGTTTGCAAATCCCAGGTGAGCAGGGAGGAAGTGCAGAATATAATCCTTGTAAATATTCAGCAGGGTGCACCAAAAAAATAAGGAAAAAGTAAACAAAAAATTGTAATCTCTAGTTTATACCCAAGTGTATACACTGCAATACTGTATTGCTAACAGGCCGCTTGTGTAGTGTCGTGTAGTTACTCTGTGTCCCCATACTCTGTCAACCTTGAATTGACCCTTTTGACTGGACAACCATATGGGCCATTTTGCTGGGATTAAATGTTGACGTGCAGAAGATCAATAGTTAATGGGGCCGAAATATAATGACAGTGAAGATTGACATTCAACCTCAGGCAAGGTGTAACAGCAGAAAGCACTGACGTGTGTATGCTGATATGCGTTCAGAGTTTTCGGGTCACAGCCAACCTCTGCCAAGAAAATGATTTTTATTTTCAACCATAGAGAATAGAGTGGTCGTTATAAATTAAATAAAAACTAGGCTTATGAAAAGAAACATTTTAAAAAATATGTATGTGTAGGCTATTAAAAATGACATCTGTGATCCTAATGTTAGCAGCATTCTTATTTCTTCCATGGTGGAGGGAAGAGGGCCAAGATTATTTGGCCTGATAATACTGTATGCAAATCTACAGTTTCATATACTCTAAATATTGTGTGTGCAGTATTATAAGTGATCCCTGTTTCGTTATTCATCATTGTCAATAATAATTTGCTTCCCACTTATCTGTATTTGGGAGTCATGACAAGAAATGGCTAATATGAGTCGGTGGTTGATACACAAAAGTAATGTTAAAAATGGAATTTTAATGACCACTTGTAATTTTGTGTAAAATTTGTATTCCCTAATTCACACGTAGTAATGCATTGAAGCAAGACAATGTGCTTTTTCTACATTAAAACTAATAGAGACAAAGCTGATTTTAGCGTATTGGCTTGGTCCTCGGCAAGCATTCCATTTTCTTATATGGCCCCTCTGCAAAATTAATTGCCCATCGCTGTCGTAGGGTAAGTAGCCTTAAGTACTTATTCTCATTCCCCCAAATCCTTTAAGCCATTATGAAGCGTGCTACTCAAACCAATGCAACGCTATTATACATATATGATCAGTAAAAGACAATCTTTTTTTTTTTTTATTATGTAGCTAAAATTGTTCTTGAAGAATTGAAATACCATGAAATACAGCTTACCCAGCTGTGCGTACTTACTTGCATTGGGAACGCCCCTGCGGGAAAGCTGTGCAATGCATGAGAAGAAAAGGAAGGAAGGTAGGAAGAATGTGATGAAGAAAAAAGGAGAAGAAGGAGTGCTGGCATTTGACCGCGGGAAATTTGAAACCTGAATGCCACATCCGCTTCATTCGCACACAGCGGAGAGGGGAGGGGCTTTGCTTGGTAGTAGACGACAACTGGCCAAACAAAAAAAAGGTTTCGACATCGCAATCAGGTGGCCGACACTGTGTTAAAACTAATGCAAACAGTATTGCCGTCTTGGTTCAACAGCTGTAAAAAAACTAAAGGTATGTAAACCAGGTATGTGGGACCCATGGTAGTTGTTGTTGGACAATGTTGGGTTCATAAGGTAGCCCTTTGCAATTCCACCTGGCAGTTTTACCTGAATGAAAGGTGCACCAAAGTAAATTTGATGCTGTACTTGAACCATTTGGAGTATCGGCATAGTTTTGGTCTCTTTTTGAAGATAACACTTTGAATTTTTCTCCTCAACTGTCAGAATCTTTTTAAGTGCTACTTGCACTGAATTATAGAAGTTTGAATACATAACCCAAACGTGGGTGCCCATAAGGTAAGTGGATTTGAATAGTAAATTAACCAGCTAATGAGCTTTAAATAAACCTCTGCCGTTAGCATCATGCACGGAGTTTTTTTTTTTTTATTTATTTATTTTTTTTGGTGGGTGTGGGGAGGCGGTCGTAAGGACGGAACCGCATTAAAAGGACGAGGACAGACTGGGTCAGAGGACGATCATTTTTAATGAATAAGGACGGAGGGACGAGGACGGAAGGGTACCCGGGTCGCGGACGAAGGACGGAAGACGGACCAACAAAAAAGGGTCAATTGCCCAGCTCTGTTAAATAGTAAATACTATGACTAACATTACATAGTATTTATGTAAAATTTTACTTCTTTATTCAATTGTAAATAATTTATTCAGAAATATTTTACATCTATGTTTTTCAGGTGCCTGCGTATCTGTCACATTGTTGTGCTTAACATAGCAAACTATTTGATATTAAGTATTGATATCAGATTTTAAAAAATTCTCATATTCTCAAATCCTCTCATGACCATGAGATGGGCGTATTATCCAGTTGTGATGGTTTATTACCTGACTATCTTGAAAACGTGAAAAAATACATATAAAATGAATGGTCCGTTTTTTTAAATGCCCTAGACACAATTAACCGACATTGTTAATAGGAGCGTAAAACCGATCTGAGATGCTGGACCTGATTTATCATAACCACCGACGTCCCCGCCGTCAGCAGTTCAGGTTTTTAAATTGCGCTATCTAGCGGCCACTTTGTTAGTTACCACGACGTCGGAACCAAGGCACTCCGCCTCCATTTATTTAATAATTTGGGGAGAGAGAATAAAGTGCCTGTGTGTGTGGAGCAGGGGGACATCACACTCTCTGAAGCACAAGCAGAGAGCGGAGCACCTTCTACACTCTTGTGAGACGAGTAAAGTTAACAACGAGCCGCCATCCTCCAGAGAGCCACCGTCTTTGAACAAAGTGGACCAGTCTGCACTTGTTATCATTTGTTGCTGTCTGGCTCCCCCTCACACACTCTGTATACTGGTCGAACTGTGTGTACTGGTGACCCAAAGCGCTGACGGAGACCGTACGTTTATCACAGGTAGGTTCGCGTGATTGTCGTCATAGTTCAAGTGGAATGCTCTTTTGATATTTCGTATGTGTTTCAGTGTTCTTGAGAGCTATTTACTTAGATTGCAACCAGCATGTAAAATCCATTTATATATTACACAAACAGCATCTATACAGTACAATATAGTAGCGATGCTGTATGCACCTGTAGATGCTGCATGTGTCTTCCTTAAGTGTGCAACTTAAGGATGGGAGGAGAAAATAATACAGTACCAGCGTGGTGGACACATATTACATGTACAATGGAATTGCATTCAGAGTGTATTCAGGTAGGTAAGAGATGTCCTAGGAGATTCAAGCTTCAAGGCAAAAAAAAAAAAAGGAGCTCTGTGTGCTAATGTTTGTATTACATTATACACTCAGTAAAATGTAAATGTCACTACATCTCTTTGTGAGCTGCAGAAAATGAAATATACACGATGTGTCATATGCCGCACTCTGCCCTTTAACATCAACTCGGTTCTTTTGTACTTTTCATGGCTGAAATTGTGAACACAAGCACATTTTCACCTTTATTCCAGGCCACATTATCCAAAAATTACATGACAGTTTTGCAATGGTGGTTGCCTTTTTGCGTCGTATGCTTTGGAAAACTTTCTTTTGATGTAGGTCACTTTTTGAGAGATTTACGGTCAAAGGATGAAATTCAATTAGAAAGCTCTGCGGCGATTTATTCGCTGACAGATGGCATAATACTTTGCTTTGGTGTACCTTATTGCTCTAATTAGATTGCATTAATCCACCTGTGCAAAAAAATGTCGCATCATTAATTCAATGCTTTCCCAGTCCTGTCACATTGGAGCCCACAAGCAAACACTGTCTGAACCTTTCATGTCTTATCCCCTGTGATGTGCTTTGTCACAAATTGACCAAAGTAAATAGTTCCATTCCCCAAGTGTGTAGCTGGCATGTTTGAATGTTGGAGCAGTGAAGATAAGGAATTTGATTCAGCATGTGCAAAAAATGAAGTGCAGACAGCTGTGCAGGCATATTGTGAGCCTGATTTAATTCTAGCCCGTGGACCTGCTTTTCCTCCAAGTGACGTCTAGTTTGATGTGACAGAGGGACATCGCTTTACTTTTATTCACGGAGACATTTTGAATGCAATACTCGCCGTGGCGGTTCATTGCCAGCCAACCTGTGTGAGCCTTGGACTGTTTACAACAACAGCCTTAAACACAAATCAAAACATGAGGCTGCTCTCAGCCGCGCAAGCTTGGTTCTCCCTCTCATGTGGATGAAACATGCTCGTAATAGAGTTTTTTTTAAAAAATACTGCCAGAATGCATCGGAGCTAATTAGAAATCAACTAAAACAGAGATGTCTCAGCTCATGTGTAGAAAATTCCTGAAGAAGGGGACTCTGCATAATTTTATTTGGGCCTATTTATAGCATTAATGTGTTGGGTAAATTGCTCTGAGCTACCCTAGAAGAAACAACTGTGAGTGACATTACTGCAGAAAGCAAGAGGCAGGTCAACCTTTTCTCCGTATCTTGTGTTATTGAAGTCTTGTCAGTCTAATCTACAGGAATAGAATGAGTAGTGTCTTATTAGTCAAGCTTGAGCTAAATTTGCTCCCTGAGCTAATGCTCCTTTTCAAGACTTATGGGCTTTATTTCCTCTGCTTGGTAATGAAAGCAACAATATTTATTATGAGTCATAAATCAACGCTATGGTGAGAATCATTGAACCATGAACTAACAGCCAGGTTAAATCTCTCTTAGATTAATCACCGTGGCTGCACCTCAGTGTTCAACTGTGACAAATATGAAATATGGTGATGTGAGCAAAATATTGACCTTTGACTTTGTGGATGCGTATCCAAAGTGACATCCCTAACCTGCTCATGCTGCAAAACAAGTGGTTTATTCATTCTTGTGCAGAAAGTCAGTGCAATATTTAAATGTCAGTGGAGATCAGGATCACAGAGTTAAAGAAAAATGCATGTGGATCAATAGCAAATTTGCAATATTAATAGTAGAGCTGAGCAATGATGTGGAAAATTATTTGTAGTAAATTTGGCTTTGTGTCAAGGAAAAGCTCTCAGTCTCATTAAGTAGTCAAAAACAGTTCTGGCTTTGGTCTGAGATATCTTGCTAATGTTGCTTTGTTTTAACATTCATCACCTTGATTATCTCAGTTAAATTTTAATGGGAGGCAAAAATATAAACCTTTACTGCCACAATGAGCCATGAACCTGCATTTAGGGCTGATGCTTTGTGTTAAAGTGTTTTATTTAGTGTTAATATGGTGTAGGGCCCAATTACATTACCTTGTAATCATCGAATGCTTGCTCTATTTACTATTGCGTTAGCATTCTTTCCTTAGGTTTAAAAATAATCATATTCACCATTTCCTCTGCTGTAACTGCACAGCCAGTGTAATTGTACTTATATCCAATCCCCCAAATGTATTCGCACATTAAGCAAAACAGAATTACCGCATAGTAATGTATTACTTTGACAAAAACAATCAATCGGTTACACATTGTTACACTGCATAATGACAAATACACATTTTGCACTCCAGTAAGAGTCCAATGTCATTTATTGTAGTTTACTAGTATTGCTAGTACTATTATATATATATATATATATATATATATATATATATATATATATATATATATATATATATATATATATATATACATATATATATATATATATATATATATATATATATATATATATATATATATATATATATATATCACGCTCCATCACGCCCGTGACCCTTGTGAGGATAAGCGGTATCGATAATGGATGGAAGGATATATATGCATGTGTGTGTTTATTAGGGATGTCACAATATCATAATGTCCATCCATCCATCCATCCATTATCTATACCGCTTGTCCTCACAAGGGTCTCGGAGAGTGCTGGAGCCTATCCCAGCTGTCTTGCAAGGTTTGCAATGTTAAGCCGTTAGTGTCTCTGAACTGTGTTCATGTTGACGTATTCATATTGCTCATCAAGAACCAGTAAGCTTTTTTTTTTTTTTTTTTTTTTTTTAATATTAATAGGTTTGGTTAGGCCTCAAACAAAAAAACGTTTGCCCTGTTTTTTTTTCTCTTTTGTTACAAAGCATTTAACGTTTATTATTGCATTTGATATAAAAAAGATTATTAATGTAATAGGAGTAGGCTATACATGTGGTGACACATTTTCTGTATTTTGTGATATCCAACATGAATATTAAAATATTATTAAAATTGTATTGAATCAAGTTAATTTTTCCCATTGTCAGTCAAGGGAATTTAATCAAATATCTACGCCTAATATAATAAGGCCATATTGACCATAAATATCTAATATACTATATGTATATATAAATGGTGGAGCAGAGCTAGAAGAAAAATTAGATATAAAGTTAGTTTAAAATCATTAATGTTTGCACTTCTCTGATTTGATTTAAATGCTTCAACAAAAAACTAAAATATATTCTTTACTACTTAGCTTATTAATATAGTTTATATACATGTACATACCCCTGGAGGTCTCAGGTTTGTTTCCAGACCTCACAGATTTAGGAATCATTCTTATTTGTTAAAGGATTGAAATAAACAGACATTTTGTCTGGTTTCCCAAACACTTGTGGTTCATTTGCTGAGCAATATAATTATTGATGCATTGTGTGAGTCACATGCACCGCATGTGTCTTTTTTAATTGACAGTTTTGGAACTTATGTATTTGCAACATTAGAGTTGGCTCAGAGGTATCCAATATTTGAAAGCATGCAGAGACATATCAGAAGGTCACTGCAAAAAGAGACCACCTAATGTGAAAATCACCTCACCACTGACTTATCAGCTTTAAAAAGAAATAGAAAAAGTTCAGCCAAAATATATTGTACTGAACCAGTCATTTTCTTGTATATTTCCCTGGGATAACTACATGCAACTGAAAATAATTAAAAAGGATTTTTGTTCTCTACCTGCAGAGATGATTTGCTTCATTTTAAAGAAGCTGTCAGACATTTACAATATATATGATCTTACAGTACATAAACTCTGATGACTGTAGTAAGCACAAAGGCTTTACTGAGTCCACAAGGCCACATCTGTGCTGAGTTTAAAAGGCTTCATTTTGACTCTCACTACAAGCAGAGAGATGCTTCACTGAATATGAGTCTTAAAAGCAAGCCGCACCTCAAGCAATGCAACTGAACAGGACAGAACAATTGGTTCGTCTTGCAGGGTTCTGCAACTGGATTTCATTAGTTCCCGACCATCTGCAACTAGTTTGGCTGTGATTCCCAATGTTGACTCGTAAGTGAATAGCATTGCAAATGATGTTTGCGAAACGAAGCCCAAAATTATACAGTGCAGTGTCAACATTTGCAAATTCATCTATTTTCAGTGTATTTATTTATTTACAATTGTGTGTAAATGGCAAAAGGTGGGCTTAAGTTATTAAACTTAAACCATATGTCTAAAGTGCTAGTGCTCATATTTGTTTTTCCATGTGTGATGTTATGTCAGTTTCAGTTTGCACGAGCGTGTTATTTCGCAGAGTATGGTAGCTAATACTACCTAATGCGAAGGTAGTGTGTTTCTGTTAAATACATTAATTACTGAATAGTCGTTTATGTAACATGGGTTCATGATTGTGTACATTCTAGATGCATGGTGTTGATGTTTTGCTGATTATTCTTAGTCTGGAGAGCAATTTCCTTTTTATGATGCTCCCCATTTTAAGTGCTTTGCTTCCATCCTGTGGCATCTATAGGCAATTACATACTCCTTAGGGGGGGGGGGGGGGGGGCATCACTTCAGGGTTCCCAATCTTTTCTTGGAATTATTTTCCAGAACTTTTCCAGGACTTTTTTTTTTTTTTTTAACTTTTCCGGGACTATCGCATCTGCTACAGAAGTAGTCAAGTTAACACAATATACACTAATCAATTCCACCCCAAGCTTTGGGAAGTGTTATTTTATACAATTGTAACTTATGTTTTGTACATTTAACCACTTGTTTCAATGTTACCAAATACCATACCAAATTGGCTCGGAAAACCGAACAGTCAACCTCACAGCTGCGAATTGATTCTCATTGTTCACACCAAAAGAGCCGTTCAAAAGAACAACTCATTCGCGAATATCCCGGAACTAATATGAGATCTCACTTGGATGTTGACATCTAAATTAATTTCATTGCTAAGTAAATCAAGCTGATGGAATAGAGATGACTGACTAATGAGCTGCTGATGGGCTGGAGAGTGGCCAAAGCCTATGCTAGCACCCTTGACACTGCCACAGCCAGGTTGGCTAGCCCAGGGGCATAACACTAACTAAAACTGCATGAAAAACAAAGATCTGCTCTTTGTGCACATACACACTAGTATTTTAGTAGAACTGAATTCCTAATGAAGTTTTCCTCATTCATATATTTTCTGTTTCTGTTGTCGGGACAATGGAGCAAGAATGAAATACTGAGTGAAATGTGACCCAGAAAAACTACCTACTATTTCCTCTCCCAGCACACAGCCAAAAGTGACGGCACGCCCACTGCAGTTTTCTGTCACTCAATACAGGTGACAGAGAGGAGATTGTCTGGAAGCATCACATGGGATATTTTGCTGGCTAGAAGCAGCGATGGAGCTGAAAAGCACCAAAACTCAACGTTGTCCATTGAAGGCGGCTGAAAACAGACTTTAACCCGTTTGCGTTTACCCACAAGGCAGTGAGAATTTTAGGTAGAGACAATAATTTTCTCAAGTTTTTCCAGGACACTTTACTTTTTTTCTCATTTTCCATGTGTGTTCCATGACTGGAAAATTATTCAATCATTTTCCAGGTTTTGCAGGACACGCGGAACACTTCATTTACTTGTGAATTTTCATTATTTGGGATAGGGCTCACCAAATGAGCATTCTGAGGGGATGTGAGCTCTGAAGCACAAACGGAGCTGTTCTTCAGTTGATTCTCAATGTATGCTATACTTAGAAAAAAAACCCAAAACATTAATTAATACTGGTACACCCCCGTGGTGATGCAGCTCGACCTCACAGCCACGAGAGGGGACTGAGCTTAATGTTTATACGTGTGTGTGTGTGTGTGTGTGTGTGTGTGTGTGTGGCTTTGTCGCTTAAAAGCCGGAAATGTGTGTGAAAGACGGTTGACTTGATGAAGCATTTCTCCAAAAAATGTTCCGAACACAGCACAATTCTGGTTCTGGAGGTTCTTTTTCCTGATTTGAGTTGCCATGTAGCAACCTTGTACTTGAATAATGAGTCGCGATTAGAGCTGTCACTAACAAATCTTTTCAGAACCGATTATCATGTCGATTATATACACAGGTAAGCCCCCTTCTCCTCAGATTGACAAATGTTTTTGTTTTGTTTTCAGGAAAATGTCCAACAGTAATAAGCATGCCTCGGCAAGGAACGTTTAAGTTTGTTAAAGTTGATGTATATTAGCACTATACTCACTTTGTGGTAAACATTTTCATATTAATTTTCATATAAGCCGTGGTTCAGTGTCGCACTCTCTTGCCGCCTCAAGTGCCCTGTGCGGCCGTTAATGGCTACTCCAATGACACGCTGGCAGTGGACGTGAAGAGGACTTATATATGAAAAAAAATATCCACCAGATTTGTTCATTTTTCCACACACATTTCCCAAAATAGTCATGTCACCTCACAGTCACACTTAATCACTGCTTGGTGATGCGTCAATAAGAGACGCATGGAGCAAGTTATGCTGAACTAAGTTAGCTGGAGAAGCTTCAACTTGCACCGAGACAAGTTGAGCTGGGCACGATGATTTAGTGGAAGACGCTTTGCTTCGTTAAAGTAGTGATGGAACATATTGTGACGAGGCTTTAGCTTTTTCAGTGCCAATTGACTTAAAAAGTGTCATACCTTGAGCTGCTCTTTGTGAAAGGCATGAAATGAGCACTCACACAAAGCAGCATTTGCAAATTCGTTTCTGCACACTTTTGCCTTCTAAAGGCTGTTGCATGCAAATGACAGGCAGCATAATTGTCACCTTTACCCCATGTTACAGATTCTTTTTGACATATGTTTTGCATAAAACTGTGGAATAATTGACTCTTGAATAAATTATTTCTTTTTCCATTATTTCCTGTGGGGAAAAAATTGTTTTTAAGTCCGGATTAAATTGATGCAAACCAGCAATTACGAAATGTGTTTTCAAGTAAGAAAATTGAAGCATAAACCAATGTCATAACACAACTTTTTTTTTCCCTCACAGCACTATCGCTGTAAGGTCTTTTTAATAGAGATTATACAATGCTTGCAAAGTAAGAACCCAAGGAAAATATGTGATTTATTATAAAACAGCGAGATTAAGGTTTCGAGGATGGAATAACCTTGAAAAAGATGCAATAAAAATAATTCAATTCAGAATGAATGAAGCTTGTCCTACAGTCAGTTTTCCTTTTGTCCACCATTGTAATGGATTTGTTCTCCTTGTATGTCCTCTATTTTTCTGCTCATTTTGTCATCTCTTTCAAAGATACAAGGGCAAGATTTTGAATGAAACGCCTTGTGTAATGTTTTTGTTATGACCAAGTCACATTTATGTATTTTACTTTTGAGACAATAGCGCCCAGAGGTAGTAAACGGCTCTACCTCGAATGTTATAACATCATTTAGTGCATTTTGTCCCTTTATGTTTTGTAGCCCTCTGTAGAATTGTTCTTTCCAAAAAGAAGTCATATTTTAGGATTTTTGGACAGAATGTCAATGTACGATATAAATCATGTTATTTTCTCAAACTTGTTAAGTGTTTAAAACATAATCTCAGTTTTATAGTCTTTCTAACAACCAAATAAAGAACAGCCCAATTAACTTATGAAATAAAGTTGCCTGTAGACTGTTTTAATCCTTAATAAATAATAAAGTGCAAAGAAAATAAAAAAAATATCGCCTCGAAGTAATTTCAAAAACAGTAACAGACTGATGGAGTGCAATCACAGGTTTTCCTGTGATATGCAACACAACAAAAATATGCAAATTGTATTAAAATGATTTAAAGTAAGTCAACCCAAACATTTTTTTTCAAGAATATGTTCTATGCAGGCCCACTTGTTGAAACAAGGCATTCTAATGAATATTAGGCGAGTGAAATAAGAGTTGATACACACCTGCTTTTAGCCATCTCAGGGCTCATCTCAAGTGCCATTTTGTCACTTCTGTTGACTGAAAATGACATCACAGGTGCTCGGGGCTCAGGTAACGACCAGTCACGGCTCAGCTTCAGAAAACAGGTGAGCCGTGATTGGTCGTTACCTGAGCCCCGAGCAACTGTGATATCATTTTCAGTCGACAGAAGTGACAAAATGGCCGCCCCTTGAGGTGGGTAAAAACGGGTGGATTTTGCGTCTTAACTCATAGTCCACTAACACAATATTAATGCAAATGCCTTGTTTCAACAAGTGGGCCTGAACATATTCTTGTTAAAAATGTTTGGGTTGACTTCCACTTTAAATAGGAAAAAAACTGTTGATGTGCGCACATACATGTTGGCTTATGAATAAAGTGTGTCCCTTCTGGTGTTCCATTGTGAATGGCATTTAGTTACTGCAGGTGTATTTCCAACAAGCCTGCTATTAGGGGCTCCATTAGAGAATTCTCTGATTTCCAATGCCTCATTGCAGTTATAGCTGAGTGGGTTTTTGGAAAGTAATATAATTGCAATGTTTTCCCTCAATGTTTTGAAGGTCCTTTTCTAATGTATTTTTCAACAAACCCAGGCAATTAATTAATTTATTTGATGTATTACAATAAATATCAGCTTTGTTATACACTGTAGTACACCTAGATACATGCAAAAGAAGTATTCATTAATCTATGTATCTAGCTATCGATAGCTTTAAGTATATAACTATAAGAAGTTGATGATATGCAGAGCTGGGCTTTTTACTAAAAGTTTGTGGTCCGTTTATCGCCTTCCGCCTGCGGCCGGGGTACCCTTCCGCCGTCATTTATTGGAGAAAAGAGAAAAAGCAAGATGCGCAGTAATTATTAATTTGCTTGCTCAAATTAGGCAGTTTGTGCACGTTTGACAAGCCACCCGAAAGCCACGCAGTCAATAATCACTCCTTTAGGAGCACAAGGCAAGCATGCAGTGTCCATGTGACAGTTTGTAACAGCTGTTAAGGTAGTTAGGGGTGAGGTTCCTTTACTAATGGGCTCATCTCATCATCTCTCTCTCTTTCTGCTGGCTTTCACTTCCACTACATCTCAAACGCTTCTGCCTCAAACATAGCAAATCAGCTAGAAACATTGCTCAAATACTCTTGGCTGCCAGCAGTCAACTTCATCTTTTTCCTCGGAGTGGCTCAGAATTTATGAAGACTTAGGCGCCATAGTTTGAGTCGGATTGAATTTTTTGTCAGGTTGTCTAAACATCTGCCTTTCATCTTGTCACAAACGTACCGTACTTGTTTTGTGCTCACGCTAACTTTCCTTCCTTGGTTTCCTTCTATCATTCTGGAGGAAAGAGTCTTGAAGTACACAAATAAATGAATGTATTCAATTAACTATGCTGGAATAAATTGACACGGGATTATTTTACATTTAGTTAGGCAACACAGAATAATTATATCATTGTATGAAATTGTTAACATCAATACAACTGCAGCGTGTGCTTGGCCTCAGCAATGGCAAGGAAATAAATGGAAGTAGGCCACCGAACGCAGCAAAGCGTCATAGCAGGCATTTGAATTTCAAAGTGCCAGAGTAAATCAAGTTTAGCGAGAGGCAAAAATAAAAATATCGAGCACAGCTTTTTATAAAATGTGCTGCGTTAGCAGTTTACTCCAGGATTTCATTCCTCCCGAGGTGTTGTGTATTAATGTATGTGATGTGCAATTACATGTGATTACAACATAAAAGAAGGCTCCAAGGTGGTTTTGGATTCTTGAATATGTACAGTGAAAAAGAAAGCTTCTTTACTTTGAATGACTTGATACGGTTGCAGCCTGACACAAATCATGCTCTTTTTCAAATCAATTCCTGTTACAGTTGACTGCGATTCATTTTCAGAAATAAATTGATCCAGACTCTTTGTTCCGTTAAGAGGTGCGGAGGCTTAAGAATGTTTGATTCAAGTCCTTCGAAGCTCTTTGTCACCAACAAGACTGATTGATGCAGAGAACTGTTACAGTATCAAGCAGTATTGATTTCCTAACACAGGCCTATGAATGTTCCCTATCTCGACAATCCAATCCACTGATCTTAGACTCACTGGGGTGTTTGCTTGACATGATGGAACAAAGCCATGTGAATTTGTTGCCCTGTTCCAAAGCCGGCACCTGGGATAAAAAGTGACAAAACACTAAGCGCATAACCCCAGTTTAATTTTCTCTTTCCAGATGGACTGGCTCACACCTGAGATGTGAAGTGTGTTATGTGAGCCAAGGTGTTTTCCCACCTCACTGGTGGTGGGGAGAGATGCTGCACTCCGTTGCCATGACAGCAGAGGTTCTCTTTGTTCTCTGGTTCCTGATGAATGGTGCTGAGAGTAATCCTATCACGACCCTACCCGTTAGCCGTGAACGTCTGGAGCGAGTGTTGACCCAGGCCAGAGAGGGAAAAGTGCTCCCCAAGCAGCTGCAGCCTGAGGACAACGATACTTTGGGCCTAAACAGAACTGGCATGAGCCGTGCCAGGTCTAACCTCAGATCTAAGGGTGGAAAGTCCCAAGAGCTGTGGCCTGAGCAGGACAACGTCAACCAAATAAACGTGGGCCCCACAAGTGACGTCACCCTGTCCTTGGAAGCCATTGACGAGTACGCCTACCCGGACTACAGGGGTAAAGGCTGCATGGATGAGAGCGGTTTTGTATTCGCAATCGGTGAGCAATTCACCCCAGGCCCGTCCACATGCCCTTGCCTCTGTACAGATGAAGGTCCTCTGTGCAGCAAGCCAGATTGTCCCAGGGTGCACCCTCGCTGCATTAAAGTGGACACAAGTCAATGCTGCCCGCAGTGCAAGGAGAAAAAGAACTACTGCGAGTTTCGCGGAAAGATGTACTCTTCGCTAGAGGAGTTTAAGGTGAGTTCAGGAACTGCTTTCACTTATTTATTTGTCCAAGTGGAACAAAACGCTGACGGGACCTGCTTTGACGTTCAAATGAGTCTATGGCAAGCGCTACGTAAAAAGTAGTTGCCCCCCAGCAAGCAGGCGGGGAAGAAGGCATGAAGGCAGATTTATAATGGCAAAGGTCAGCACTTGTCTTTCTTCTCGCCGGAATATTTCTGTCGGCTCAATTTCGACGTGCACCTTCAGCAAAGTCTTTTCGTATTGTTACTGTACGCTTGTAGTAGTCTTACAAGCTAGAAGTGTCTCTTCACAATTCTAAAAAGGATGGATCACCTGCGTGCTGCAATTGTTTATCCAACACAATGTTACATTTACCCTTTTTATGCTAGTGACTAGAAGTGAATCTTGAGATTAGGCCTACTCACAGATGTTAAAAGCGGTTTTATGTCAAATGTGTGCTGAGCTAAACCTGCAAAAAAAAAAAAAAACTTCTCACACAAGCATCATACATTAGCCTTTGTGCTGCGCCGTGGGATTTGCAACAGGCAGGTTGTTATGCGTGATTGCTAACTTGTTTGGGAAGTGCTGCCTCGTTCCATTTTCACAGTGAAGTGGCATGCGGAGGCGAAAGCCTCTGCAATCAGCAACAATGCTGTCAGAATTAACCTTAGCGCTCTTCATAGGACCAAAGGTATGCTGCTACGCACAAGGGATTGCCAAACAAGCCTTCCACAGGGAATATAGGAGCTGCATGCCTTTCAATCTGTACACAATCAGCTCCAGTCTTTTCTGGGCTATGAGACGCATGAGAACAATTCAAGAGCAAAGACATTTGAACTCGTTTCGTTTTAAACTTTGTTTCAAAGAGAAGCCTATGAAATTTTGATGATGTTTTATTTCCTATTCTTATTGATTTTCACAAGACAATCCTATTACATCCTGAAAATAACTTGTTTCCTTCACTTGACCTAATAGACCATTTTGTCAATTTAAGACTTTGCAGTTATATTATGTGAAGTGTGTTCACAACTGCATTATGTCCTCCATTATTGTGGCAACCAGGGCTGAAATTTGAGGCATGTGAATGGACAGTATTTGCAGCAACATTAATCGGTTCGTTCTCTCATTTTCCAACTTTCCAGTTCACATGCACCGGGTGTAATTCGATATTTGACCAAACACTGTCAGCCTCAGCAACACTAGGGGGCGATGAATCTTCCTCAGAGGTGGGGTTGCTACTTGCTAGTTCTTAACTCGTACAAGCCAAGTCAAGTCAAACTTAAAAAAAAATCCCCTCTTCTTACTTTTCAGTGACATTACAAAGAACTGAATGTCCTTTCAAACACTAGATGAAAAAATAATAGGGAAAACTAGCCAGGGAGGTTGCCAAAAGGCAGGTGGACAGCTGCAGGAATTTTTAGCAAGTAGTGGCTTAGTATAAGAAACACCAATATCCTGTCTTCTTCATACGTCTGGGCTGTAAGGTAGGTTGACAAGACGGAAGCCCTATCTTACAAAAAATAAAGAACATCCAAGTCTGGCAAAATTGAACAAAAATACATTTGAAATGTACTCCGACTGTCTGGCGACCAGTTCAGGGTTTAGTCCGCCTTTCGTCCGAAGTCAGCTCGGATAGGCTCCAGCACCTCCCCCTGACCATGCGCAGGATAAGCGGTGTTGAAGATGACACATTTGAAATGTCTCAAATGCATGTGGGAAAATGTGTCAGGAAATTAAAGCTGGAAGTTGTTGGCTATCATTAAAAAATGTACGCAAATACAACACATTGTCACTATAAGAGCACTATATTGTACATACAGTGAAACATTGTGTTGGCAGAATCATGCGTTGGGGCTGTTTTTCTTCAACTGGAACTGGGGACTTAGTCCAGGTGAAGGGAATTATGCACAATTTCAAATACCAGCACAAAACCTTCAGGCCTCTGTCAGAAAAACAAAGTTAAGAAATGCCAACTAGAACATCTAAACTTTATTTGAGGGTTAATCAGATGCACTTTAAATGATGGCGGGTGTGTGCCGACTTGCCTTTCACATGAATTTGAATGTGATTGACTTGTTTATCCTTAGGTGTGAATGTGAGTGTGAATGTTTGTTTATCAACGTGTGCTATGCTGGGCTGTTGACCATAGTGAGGATAAGCGGGATAAAAAATGGACGGAGGGATGATTAAGTCTGAACATCTCCAATTCAAAGAGGGTGTCCACACTTGTGCAACCGCGTGATCTCAATTGCAAATTTTTACTTACCTTCTCGAAAACATGTTTTTCTCAATTGAGTTGTACAGAAGGTAAGAGCAGGGTCTGCATGCAGTTAAGACCAGAGTGAGTGATTTACATGTCCACATGTCAAAACATGTCTCAAGCATATGAGTTTTTATTCCCCAACATAAATATAAGTGAGCATCATTCACTCAGGTAGCTTGTAATCTTTGCACAGTGGCGTCCACAAAGTTATGATATCTGTAATCATACGCCCCTGTATCCATGTGTTGCACGATACTTTGCTTAGTCCTGGGAGTCTTGAGATCCAGCAGTGCATATTACCGGTAAATCATTTTCACACAAAACATTTTTTAAAAATCATTAGCCGAGGTTCACATGCTGCTGCTCTGCTCTGATGTTGTGGCTTGGTCATTTCTTGTTTCTGCATGCATGTACAGAACTTGTCACTCACAATACCATCAATACTGCAGCTTTTTTGTACTGTGGATAAAAAGAATACTCATATTAACGTGGACATGGGACAACCCTACCGCCAGAGGAGTGCAATTTACAAAATGTTGCTGGTCCGTCGTTTGTCATCCAGTGACGGACAGAGAGTCTGTTGATACTTGACCAGGTTAGTGACAAAGTAGTAAAAGTTATTTGTCATTTTTTATTCGTCAGCAAAACGGGCCTCTGTCAGTGATGGACTGATGGAAAGCCTACTTCTACCTATCCCTTAGATTCACTTTGTTCACCACAATGACTTTCTGGCGGGTGTCCAACTTGTGATTTCCACTTTATTCATCCTGCCAGCGTTATGTTATTTAACAATCAATAATTTGACATTTCTGAATTGATTCAGCATCTTTCACATGCATGTGTGCATGTTGCTGCCTGGAACACTAATGGAGCGAGGAACCAGCTGCATTGTCGGATATGTTGACCCAGCTTCAAAATAAAAAGTGCGGACTGGAGAGTGTTTTTAGAATTGATTGCATGAACAAAACTTTTTTTTATGATGTAATACTGACTTCATTTTCACTTGATTAACCATAAAGTCAACAAGAAATTACAGATGCAGATACAGAATGACATTTAGGTTTTAATGATCTTCTTTATGTAACCTGATATCCAAGACACTTGCAGGAAAATGTTTCCATTTGTTGTACTCCTGTAAAGTACTCCTCTATGTTGAATGCATAAAAATAAAAGAAAACAAACTTAAGACACTTTTTAATGTTGCATTTAATTCTTATGCACATACAAGGGTAGACCATGTAAGTAGCAACGTGACAAGTAGCTGCCATCTTTGCGGGATTTTCTTCAAATCATGGATTGAGCACTTCAAATGCTGCAAAAATCCTACATAACAAATAAATTCACGAATAAAAACAATTGACTGCTGAAGTTCACGACCCACACTGCTCTTCTCCCTAATAATCATCCATTTGCCCCAGTTAAGTCGAGTTTTAGGGCAAGTGTCAGCGTTTGAAATATCACAATAATTGTAAATAATAATAATTCTGTTGACCGTCTCGTAATTTCGGCCTATATGAGTAACGGGTGGATATTTTTAACTGAGACTTCCCAGCCAGTAAGAGGAGTGAGTTCCCCGAGTTGAAGATGAAACAAAAGGATTGAGGATAACGTTGAGAAATAAGGAAGTTACTCTGTTTCAGTCGAATTTGATGGTGTTTTTTGACCAGATTTTCTATAGGCAATATCACACAAAACCATTCCCCTAAAATGCACTTTCTTCAGGCCCCATCATGCAATTTTCTAAATTCTTAGTGCGTTGTACTCGAGTGTCCATTTCCAACCAGACTCAGCATTTTGACAGACTGTCAGTTTCCAGAAATCTTGTCCGGTTGCTATTGTGAGACAAAGATGTCAAGGAATTAATTCAAAATGGATGCTTCCACTGTGTGGATGTGTGAACGCATTCATGTGTGCTAATTGTGTTTTCCAGGTGTCTCCATGTGAGAAATGTCGATGTGAACCAAGCGGAGAGGTGCTGTGTTCTGTGTCGGCCTGCCCTCAGACAGAATGTGTGGACCCGGAATATGAGCCGGACCAGTGTTGTCCGATCTGCAAGAGTGGTAAGTATGAGGATTTTATGTTCAACAGCAATAGTTATTTGAAATGTTTCAGCAGCCCATAGATTCAGTCAATCCATCCAAATCATCAAAGCAATGACTTCTCCACCCACAGTTTTCCACCGTCTACGGGTTGCGTCCCCACATTTACACTACAGGCTTAAGATTTGGATTTGTCTCGTTACATGTGCGTTCAAGCGACTGATGTTAGTGTGTTTACGTTCACTGAATAACAACCCACATGCACATGTGGACAAAATGCATGTCCAAAAAACATATAGCTCAAGTCAGAAGGCGCAGAAAGCTGACAAGCCAATGTTGTGGATGTTTTGGTCACAAGCACCAATATTGACAAAGACACATCCCATGCAAGTGTTACAGTATTTCTACTGGTCGAGCTTTTTCAGTTCTTTAATTTTCTTCAAATGTTGTGACTTGGACCTTTAGCTTGTTCACATGTGGGGATACACCGATGACCTTTTTTTCAGGTGGAGTAGCAGTACGAGTACTTACATTTGAGTACTCACCGATATCAAGTCCCGGCACTTGATAAAGCCTTTCGGTCTTGCAATTTCGAGGGAATGGGTTTTAATTTTAATCAAATATTGTTTTAAAACACAAACTTTAATTTATCACGGACAGTGTGGCAGTAGATGCAGACAATACAAGTACAGTTGATGACAAGACACAAACAAGGATGCAGGTGCAAAGCTGCAGTAATGTACGGTAACTCGTTTTTCGCAGAGTAGAAACAATATTTGAATGTGAATATTGTATCATCTTTCTGCATATCGTCACTGTGATGTGGAAAAAAACCCATGTCCATTTTTTTCATTTTTCTTATTTTGACGCGAATGTGCTTTCCGCGTTACAGACATCACATTAATGCGAACATTTTTAAAAAATCCCAAATTGTACATACATGTTTTTCACAGGACACTGGCAATATGATACTCAACCCTTTGTGTTCTAAAATTCATAATTAAAAGTTTTTTGCTGAGTCTTCAATGCTATTTGTTAGCATCTCTGTAGGGTTTCATATTATGTGTTTACATTAAGCTAAGCTAGTGGACCTTTGCAAGACAAAGCTATATGTATTTTTTCTCGAAATATCCTGTGTAATCCTCATTATTTGGTTCGTCTACTGTAAACTTCAACTGGGGATGTCGATAAACGCATGTTGAGTCTTTTTGAAAAATTGTTTGCAAAGTGCTGAACTTCACACTGCGCACTCAGAATAGTGGACAAAATAGTGGGCAGAATAGTGTAGTGTATAACAGGCTGGAAAAGTGGTATCTGGTGTCATAGTTTCAGAGTAGGAGTACAGATCGTACGATATCAGCAGCGATAACGGTACTTGTATAAGTGCATCCCTATTCATGTGGTGTTCTGTTGTTTCACTTGAATGTGTGAGAAGTGTCTTCCGAAACATTTTCACATTTTCAAAGTGCCTTAAGATATAGCATCTGTTGTTTTTTTGGTGTTACATAAACAAAGCTGATGTAACTTCACAATGCATATAAGTAATACTTTGATATTGGATTTATTAGTTGAATAGTGCATGTTCTCCCTTTAAAATGAAAACCCTGAAAAATATTGCTAGTACAATGAACTGTACTTGTGTGCGCGTGGGTGTGTGGGTGTGCGTGTGCGTGTGTGTGCGCGCGTGCCTTTGTGTCGTAACTTAGTAGCTCCTTTTCAAAGGTCATGCACTGTATGTGGCTCATCAGTCATATGTCCTTCCATATTTTTGACGAATTATTCCTCATTCTAACTTCAAAGAGAGGCTGCATCATATGTGCTGTGGTAAATTGATGCCTCAGTGTGGTGTGCTGTCATGAGTAGAGGTGCTGCATGTTCATGTTTTGTTGGTGATGGTAAACCTCTGCACTGGCCCATTTGAGAAGAAATCATGCAGCTCAGTCAATTCAAGTCAAATCTGATTCCAATGATTGAGGACAGCATGTCAGAGTGTCATTTTTTTCTCTTTCTCTTGGTGTGACTGTAATACAATTCATATGTCATCAACACTGCTTCCTTCAGCAAAAACAATGGCAAAGATGATGCAGTATATATCACTGAAATGGGATTGTTAAGTATTGTGGTGCAGAATGCCACTAGCAAATCTGCCAGATGAAGATGACAGAATATGTTGCACACAAAAAACCACTTATAGTGCAACAATACTGCTCGAATCCCTTCAAAGTAGAAAAGAGATTATTGCCTTATCATGTTGGCGCTGATCTTCATCTTCACAGGAGAAAATTTGAAATGAAAATACTTAACCGCATGGCTTTCAAAAGAGATACAAAGAAATCTAGATTGTATTTCCAACCAACAGAATGAACCAAAGTCGACAAATAAAACACTTAAAATGAGCTCAAAATGAATCCAAATTAAAAGTAAAATTCCTGTTTCTTTCCCCTAAGCATGTCCTGTTAGTAGGCAGTCATACTTACCTGCTGTATTTTGGCAGACAACATGATGATCGTCTGTTCAGTTGTGAAATATGCACATGCTGAGAGTGCTTGTGTTGCATTTGGGCAATGCTCCATCTTTTCTCCTTTGGATTGCACAGTAGATTTGCTGAGCTTTAGCTGTATGCACATCTGTTCAGAGACAGATGTGGCATGGGTGTAAAATAATACTCGCAACTGCCACCAAGGCTTCATGCTCTTTCAACCGGGAAGGATATGCCGTGTTGCAATGGATTCCACCCATATTACCATAAGCTTGCTTGAGTTTGATATATCAAAGAGAGCAAATGACATGAGGGCTGCTGTTTCTGAATCAGAAAATGTCGGATTTCTGTGGCCAAAGTATACTCTTTTTTCAAGCTGTAAGGGTGCAGGGTTGCAATTTTAAAATGTTAACTCCACGAGAGACAACAAAATGTCAAAACAAGCAAAAGCATTGGACCATGGGCCACGGGTGTCGAACTCCGGTCCTCGAGGGCCGCTGTCCTGTCTGTTTTCCATCCCTCCCTGCTGCAACACACCTGTTTCAAATGATCAGCTCATCAGCAAGTTCTGCAGGAGCCTGATCCTGATCCCGATCGTTTGAATCAGGTGTGTTGGACGAGGAAACCTCTAAGACATGCAGGAGGGCGGCCCCCGAGGACTGGAGTTTGACACCCCTGGTAGGCGGTTGAAACTACTTGTCGACGAGTCTACTATACTACTCCACATTTACGTTTAAAACTTGAAGTCTTCTAACTGTTAATCACATGTTTCTGGTATCTCATCCTTCAGTTGGCCAATTTAAAGGGGACTTTCAACTTGCCCTTCTGCTGCTCTCGCTGAACTACATCTCCGTGGAGGATTGAAATGCCCGTGCAAAAGGGCGATGGTTGTGGATGAGAATAGTGGTTTGCGTCATTATAACAGGCTATTCCAATTGACGCTGTTCTTAAAATATCGACACCATCAGGACCATGGGACTGGCGGCAAAGATCTAGGGCAGCAGCACGAAATCAAGCTAAGTCTTAGGCTAGGTTCACACCTGAGGACTAAATGCTCAATTCAGATTTTGGGGTAAAATCTGATTTCTTTTTTGAGTAAGCGTTCACACTGCATTATAAATGCTACCTCCGTCTGTTTGTATTTGCGGGTAATAACGAGGCGTGGCTTTTGATCTAATTTCATGGAGACATCACTAAAGATGACGTCATGTCATTGCCGCATGAAAAAATTAACCGAGCTACTTGGCTGAATTAATCACCTTAAATGTCCACTTTATGCTTCATGTTTCAA
The DNA here is from genome assembly GCF_054856515.1 of Filicampus tigris. NCBI lineage: Eukaryota > Metazoa > Chordata > Actinopteri > Syngnathiformes > Syngnathidae > Filicampus > Filicampus tigris. The sequence continues at coordinate 8,034,817 of NC_141227.1, read as the reverse complement.
GTGGGAATAAATTAGTCAAATATGAAGTCAATAATGTTTCCCAAAACAACTTGAGACTGAAGATGAGACTGGTTGGCTTCTTGAAAAAAAACATGCAGGGCGCCTCATTAATTACAAAACTACATTAGTGTGAGAGTGACTTGTTGTTCTCATCCTTTGTTTTTGTTTCTTTCTATGCCAGTCTGTCAAAATATGTCTTTATGTGAAACCGGACCCTGCCGCGACAAAGGTTGGAGACCACTGTACTGTGTTAAAAAAGTAAAATGTCATTGATGAAATACCAATGACATCACTGATGATCTTCAGTTTATAGTAAACTACAAGAAACTTTAAGTCGTTCAACCCCTACTATGTTCAGTTGCGGGAAATTGAGGCCCAGTGTTGATTTTATTCCTAATCAATTCATAATATGTTGACTGAGTCACAGTCATGCACATTAACTTTAGAACACACACATGTATCCAACTCATACATACAGTGATGCCGAACCTCCTGCTGCTGTCATTCAAAGCAGATCTCTGACAAAAAGAAATAGCACTGTATTAAATGATATAATCTGTTCATATACCCTGTAGCCAGTGAGACAGGAAATTATACCAGACAGACAGCGTGCTCTGTAATTAACCGTGCAGCACCACCAACAAGCTAAGTTTAAAACAATGAACACACACAATGCATCTTAAACGTACAATGAAGCCATCCCTAACCAATGTGAGCCGACAGGCCTGAAGGAATCATCAACATAAAAGTGCAGACAGATATATATGTATATATATATATATATATATATATATATATATATATATATATATATATATATATATATACATGCTGTGCAACATTCCCACACTACAGCACATACAGTACATTCTAATTTTAAAACAGGCGGTGTAGAGTTTTGATAGAAATGGCACTAAAAGAGCAGACTTCTTTTCCTTCTACATTTTTTTCTGATTTCACTCTGTGTGACATGTATCTAATAGCATGCAACAAATTGAAAGTGGTATTTGGAGTTAGATCAAATCATTCACATTTTCTCCTAAAAGTACAATGGCGCTTGCTGAATACCATCTGATATGTCCCCGAAGCCAAAACACTGATCATTGCATCTTTGCAAAATAGTGTAATGCCAATTTACACGCTATAATTGCCTTTTTTGTGGTTCTGTTACAATTTGCTTTCTTGCAAGTGACAGGATGTTTAAATCTTTTCCAGTTTAGTCAGTCTAGTCAATTTTATGGTTCTTTCCAAGAATAATTTATTGCCAGTGCCTCATAGGTTAAGGAAACAAAAATATAATTAACATCAACCTACCTAAAAAGTAATTCACTATCCTTCATCACCCACAACCAAAAGAAACTACATGAAACATTTATATCACAATCATAGCGATCAAAATTGTACAGTTATTAGACACTGTATTAGAAATAAACCAAGACAGTGAAAATTATTTTTCATGCATGCACAACCCAAAACGTGTGAGTGGTGGGGATAAAAAAATAATAACACTGGTCAATAGCAAATCTTAATCATTGATGGCTTTATGTGTCCCTAAATGTATTTTTGACACTAATTTAAAAAAAGCTCTTTACAGTTTTCCTAGCACATTATGTTTTTTTAGATATTTTCATTTTTTATTTTGAAGATTGACCTATTAAAGCATACACAATATGAATTTTACCATGTCATGTCATCTTCCAAACCGCTTATCCTATATAGGGTCGCGGGGAGTTGCTGGAGCCTATCCCAGCCGTCAATGGGCGAAGGCAGACTACACCCCAAACTGGTCGCCAGCCAGTCGCAGGGCACACATAGACACTGTCACCGAGCGGGAATCGATCCCACAACTCAGGCGTGTGTATCACTACACTGTCAGCGGACTGTGAATTTTACCATGCATTGTAATTTGTTGCTGACATTTCAGAAAAAAATTCACCTGTTGCTGAACCTAACCCTTTTATTATTATTATTATTATTATTATTATTATTATTATTATGAAAACCTGATGTGTGAGAGAAAAAAATGTTGGCAGATTCAGAATCAGCGCAAACAAAATTCAGTTTACTTGGATCTCTGATTAAATCGTTGACAAAAAAACTGTGTTGACCAGTGTAATTACAGGCTGGAATAAATTAGTCACATTAATTCAAATTAAAATACTTTAATTGCATTATTTGTAAATGCAATAAACAGTGCTTTTCAATTTGACCAGGCAACACCTATGCGTGAATTCTTCCATCAAAAATGTTTATTGTCTAATCCTACTCAGTACACCACTAGATCAATGGAGCAATTGACCAAAAATACATTTTGCTTTCTCATGCTTTAGAAGTATGTAATGAATTTAAGTACTATCTAAAATATATAAAATTTAATAGAATACACATGAAACAAAAAAAAAGAAACTGGCATAAAACTGTGTATATTTGATTATAGATTGTTTCATAGACAATGTATAAAATAAACAATGAAGTCAAAGCATGAAAAAATATACACCGTTTCAATTTTTTTTGTTATTGCCAAATGATTAATCAAATAACGAAAGAAAACCAACAAGACTTGCTCCAATAATAATAAAACAGTTTACATTGATTTCATCTTTAATTACTACAATGCTATGGAAACAAATGCCATTCAGGGTTTTAATTCTCCTTGCAGCTGCACAGCAGCTATTTAGTTTCAAGAGATATATTATTTTCTATATATATTTGACACTGGTAAAAAGAAGTGATTGAGTGATCTATGAGCTTGTATTGACATACAGTAACTAAACTTAATTTTACTTTGTCTTTTATTCATGATGTTTCCTAAAAGGTGAGAATTACAACAATAATAGCTATCAAATTCCACCTACCCACTATTAATCAAACAGAGTTCTACATGCAACAGAAAAGGGAAAACTCTTTTGCCCTACACAGTAATTAGTGTAAAATAAGGTTATCGGCGGTCATTAAAGTTGTCGCCCTGCTAGCATATGCTGTTTAAGAGTAGCAGATGTTAATAGCTTGTAGGAAATGTGTCACATCAAAGCTCATCTCATTAATAGGAAAATAACAAATTCCTCATGCAGGGGTGCTTTACCACTGGCTGACTGAGTAAATCACAGTAGCTGTGCCAATGTTGAAAAGTAAGGTACGCAAAAATTGAGAACGTGAAACAAATGGATGAAAGGGTGAGACGCAGTATCCAAATGAGATTCCCCATTCAACATCTCTGCTATCTGCGTGATTTAGCCAGTCTGCATTTTTCCGCTGTAGCACCTCTTCCATTGCTAAAAACGATAAAGTATTGCCACGTTTGATGAGTTCATCAATTATGCACTGGCATTATCGTGGCCTTTTCAGACATGCAAAATCGATGCCTATGGCACAGCAGTCCCCTGTCTCAGATGTGTTATTCAGTCGTTATGCATGGAGACATTTGGGGAAGGGCCAGGGGATGAAGATGAAAGTGTGAGGTATCGCTGACATCTCGCCCAGACAGTTGTTCATGAATATCAAAGAACAGCTGTGAATGGTGGCAGGTTCTCTGCATTTTACTCATTCTAAATCCTACCTAAAAAGTGTATTTATACGTGCGTGCATGTGTGTGTGTGTGTGTGTGTGTGTATATAGGATGAAAAGAGTCCAGCCACGTCTCAGTTTTTACCATCCATTTTATTGTTGAGCTGGGAGTTGGCGAGAAAGAATCTTGGAATGGCTGTTTTGAAGGCGTTAGCATTTAGTCTAGACCTTAGCCTCACTGTCTTTTGTCGGATGGTGAAGGAGCGGTCCGCTGATCTGCAGATCTCCAGCATTACGAAGTCCCAGTTGCTGTCATTAACTGAACCACGCAAAGCAGTTCTGTAAAGTACTGCAAATATGCTCTGCCTATTCTACTCATGATGGATGCAAAACCAAAGAAACGAACCAAAGCACTGCTAAAACTACTCCGTACTCTGCTGCAACTTGAAGAGTGCCGGTTCGCCGCGTTTACTCACCGGCCCACAAAGCCAAGCAAATTGACTATTTTGCCCGTCCTATTTTTCAATTTAAATAAAAATTCTGCACGGCATGCTTTTGGAGGATGTTAAAATAAAGAAATTAAAGAGAGGCCTCTCTCCTCATCTTCTCAGTCGGTGCTCCAATCCCTCTTTTCCTTTACTCTTGCAGGTTATCGTCTTGGTAACGTACAAGGAAACAAACGGTTGTTCTATGAGACGCAGACATTAGGGTCAGCACTAATCTGTGGGGATGTGATAAACGGTCTGAACCAGAGCCAATATCACTTCAAATAGAGCAACATGAGACATGGCCTTGCTGCCAAGAGCGATAAAGTCTCATTTGAATTAAGGCAAGAATTAAGGACCTTTTAAGATGTGGCTTACAAAAAAAAGAAAGAAAAAGAAGACTATAAAGGTTGTTTTTAAGGCCATTTGTTGAAGGCCCTGCATCAAAAAAGACAAATGACCACCCATATATATGTATTATATGTACATATTGTACATGTAAAGTTGACATCATCAGCGAGTGGAGATCTTCTTGCAGTTCCTTTAAATGTACTTTGTGTGCGCCAATCGCCTGCATTTACATGCCATGTAGACTGCGCAGCTCTCTCTGCGATAAATTTCAACGGAGCGAGGGGAGACGCTTCGATTGGATGTCAAACAAGTCGGCTGCGTTACCTCCCACAAAGGCGCAAACGCCCCCTTCTTTCTGCATCAGTCTAGGAAGACACCAAAAGAAGGAAAACTCCACCCATACACACAGTTAGACTGCGCTTTGCGCTAGACTTGCGCTGGCGTTCAAAATACTGACAGATTTGTTTTATGTATTTCACTTTTTCGTTGAGGTATTTCATCATATGTCAATATTTTACAAGGCATTTCCCAAGTTATGATTGCCATAATGAGAGCTGATCACATCACATGTGTAGTGCTCAGTCAGAGTGCTTCCCTGCTTGTTTTGTATGATTCTATTCATTTCGTTTGAATATATTTCATCGTGGCCCTTTGGTTGGATATTTTACATTATAAAGAGATTGAGCCCCTTACAATGACATCAAAGCATTAAATGTATAATGGGATTCAAGTAAAGTCCGAGTATTACCTGGACACCCGTAGGACGACAGTAGAGGGTCTGTTATTTCTGCCCTCATGAAGGACATTGACTACAATAGGCAGGCCGCCGGTGTCCAGGTGGATTCATCCCTAAAGATTATAGGTGGTCTCACTGCATAAAACATGAAGAAGAAAAGATTATGCTGGACGTAGTACAGACACTCCAAGCTATTAATAACTTGAATTCATTTATTCATAGTTTTTGCGAAATTGGTCCCTCTCATGTTTTATGTCTTTACACATCAGTGACACTTTTATTCTACATTTATAATGCAAATACGCTCAAGAAGTCCATTAAGATGAGTGATGTCAGCTACTTTTCTCTCTGGATAATTGAGATCTGTTGGTTTTCATTTTTTCGAATGATGGGATGTCTTCTCTTCCATTCCATGATGCGGTGCTGCTTTCAAGCTACAGGTGCTAATGGCATATCATTTCCACATGCGGCCTTTGTCACCTCTTAACAAACTGGAGTGAATGTCTGGCTCCACATGTACAGTCCATTTGTCTCTGTGACTGCTATTGAAAAGTTCTTGTGGTGCCGAGTGCGCTGCAAAGAAAAGCCATGGATTGATGCAGAGGAGGCCTGTGTATTAATGAAGCCGTGACAAATGAAAAAAAGGATGATAAAAATGAATGTTCAATGCATGCACCAATGCAACTGCGTGTGTGTGTTTCACAGACTAATCAAGATGAAGTTTGGTGTTTGCTTTCTAACATTATTGTCCTTGCAAATCTTTGATACACTTCTCATGAGAAACTGTTGTAAGGATCCCTAATGATGATGAATCAGCAACGACAGCAGTCCACGGCCACAGGATGAGCTGTTCCCCAGCAAGGGTGTACGCTGGCATCGAAAGGACTTATGAATGTGTTAAAGCTGACATTTTGACAGGCTGTTCGCATTGATTGATGTGCTAGCAGCACCTTCCTCTGGGTGCTGACACCCAATGAAATGGGGCGGCTGCAATGGAAAGACTCCTCATTTTTCAGTCTCCTAATTACATAGTAATGTGTAACACAGCAGCTTGAGAGCTTGTTAGTGCGAGGAATGGCCATTGTTATGCGATACCTGATGCTGCCTGAAACAATTCCTGTCGACTTTATATTTTGTGTGGTGCTGTTGGGGAGATAATGGATGCTTTATGGGCTCTTTTTTTCTTCCTGGAGGCTGAAGACAAAAGCACCTTCAGGAGACAACAGCCATCCCAAAACGTCGACAACAAAGGAAAATTCTGGTGAAATGATGTTTGGAGGGCCTATCAATATAATTTCCATAATTTTGGCAATGAATCTACCTCTAAAACTCAGTTTGTGTGTTCTTGTGTCAACATTTCCGCTACTACTTGGGTAACATTGGCCAAAGTGTCCAGTGGGATTGCCGCACATGCATTTTCATGTGTTCGATTCCCTCATAGATATCCTAAGGGATATTGTGTATCGCAGGAAACTGACTACAGTGATTTTCCTCAGACAAGAAATTGAAAATGCATGTGCAGCAATCCCATTGGGCACGAAGGCCAATGTCACTCAAGCAGTAGTTTGCTAGACACATAAATGTCTGGTAGCTAATGACCACCAGTTTAAGCATCTCTTGTAATTGTAGAGGCCAAAGGTAACTTGTATTAATTTTGTGATGTCTGAATAAATTTGCTTTTAAAATATTTATGCAAATTATCCTTTTCTCTCTAAAAACAGTTGGGTTAAAAATAACACAATTTGGGGTCAAAAACTGATGCACTACTTGGGTCAATTTGACCCAACTTTCTGGGTTAGGGTTACAGAAAACAACCCAAAAAATGGGTAGTTTTGTACAAATCAACCCCAAAACTTGGGCTGTTTTGTACAAAACAACGCAAGAAGGTGGGTCAAATTGACCCAATTAGTGGATCGGTCCATTTTTTACCCCAAATTGTGTTATTTTTAACCCAACTGTTTTTAGAGTGTGGCGTGTGTATACAATACATTGTTTTGACTGACACTGTATATGTATTTTTTATTTATTTTGCACATTCTCCGGTGCCTGCAGTTAGATTTGTGCTTGAGGCATGTTCAGAAAAGAAGAAAAACATTTAATTTTTAAAGGAATCTTCCATTTAATTGATTTTAATCATGGTTAGCACATCCGCGAGGCGAGAGGTGTAGGACTCCCTCAACTGGTCGCCAGACATCCACGGCAATGTACTTATGAGAGGATCAGAAAGTAAGAAAAAAAAACGTAGAGTTTCTAATTAAATAATATGTTTATTGTCGGTGAATGTCAGAGATGGCTGTTTCAAGACACTGCATTAGGCAAATTAAATTTTGTTGCATATCAAGTGGTAAAGGAGTCCTCATCAAACAAGGAAAGAGAACGCTATGCTCGTGAAAGTCGACCGAAGTTTACAGTCGCAATCGCTTACGGACGCTCCGTATTAGAGCCCAAATGGGCAAGACGAGATCGGTCTAACAAAAAACGAGTTTACATTTTTTTTTTCCCCGTACAAAAATTGTTATACGGCATACGCAATTTGAAATGATCAAAAAATGTATCAAATATGGGGAAAAGTTGACACATATGAGAGAGATTGAGCTACTGTTATGTAACATTATTGACACATTTTTTTTACCCCAGAAAGCAGCCGTCTTTGATTTTTTGATGTACTGAAAGCACACTTGTAAATTGTTACTGAGTAATAAGGAATCAGTTGTAAAGTCTAAAAACTTATTTAATTACAAAAGCAACAGCAATCCTTTGTAAAGTCTCCTCAAGTATTTGCACAATAAAATCGTATCTCATTAAGCAAATCATTTTAAATTACACGCATAATAATTAATGGCCAAGGTGAGACTTGTCTGAAAATAGAGCACCATTACCTTCATTAAAAAAAAAAAAAAAAAAAAAAAAAAGAAAAGGTTTAAGCGCCTTTCTGCTTGGAGTACGGTGACCCAGGCCTTTAAAAATGAGTATTTGGACATAATAACATTATTGAGTGAATTTGCCTTTTTCTCCTTCCTATTACACCAATAGATACATTGTCAATCTTTTCGATTATTATAGTAAAAAAATGTGGATCCCTAGTCTGATGCTAAAAGGAAAATACTTCTCTGCATAAAACAAGGGCAGCCACTCATTGGTCTCAAGAGCCTGTTAATGGCAGAGAAAAGCTAAAGTAGAAACCGATCAGCGTCCTTTGGATGATTCATGGCAGTTTGGGAAAATGTCAGAGTGTAAATTCCACCTTTTAAATGGCCCTGGTGAAAACTTTGCTGCATCCTGTAAAATGTCTTCTGTATTGGTTTGCTTCTGATTACTGCCGGTCAGAAAAGGGCACAACATGGCACCTACAATATTACAAACCTTATCGCAAGATTTGACATTTGTGTATCTATTATATTATTTTCCTGCCCTTTTCATCCTCATGCCATAACATGATTTTGGGACAGCCCAGTTGGAGAGCATATTTTTCACTGTGACAGTTGTGGTTGCCCATGGTCTGTTTGCCTTTGACTGCACTTTAGCTGGCTGTGATGTCAGGAAAGGTATATAAGGGCCTACTGCAATTTATAGTAGCTAAACTTACAATATGCTCCACTCAACCCAATATGGTTAAAAAAAAAACATTGCACACTTGAACTGTTAATGTCTCTACAGAGCTGTAAGACATTTATGAAATGACGAAATCTGTCCTTAAGTCACACTTATTGAATTTTAAAGAAGAATGTGGCCAAAGAGCAGAGGGTCACCAATCTTTTTGAAACTGAAAAATCTACTTCTTGGGTACTGTGAAGGGTACTCTTCCTAAATAACACATGTTCTCAATTGACCTTTAATTATGTTATTATTAACAATTAACGGAAGACACTGGCCAATTTAATGATTTCTCTTGATAATTATCATACATGACTTAACAAGGTAGAAAATGGATGCATATCAATTTACAACACTTTTTTTCTATCGGAATATTCTGAAGAGCCTTGATCTAAATCCGACTGAATATCAAGGGAAACAGCGATCTGGAGAAGACAGCTGGAGCAGTTTGCTCACAAATGAGACAAAATACATGTCGGATTACATTCAATGTACCATACATTTTTCCAAGCATTTTTCTAAACAATTTGATTCAGTGTGAATACAGTCCCATGAAAACGTATTTGTCCGCTTCTAAAATTGTTAATGTTTTGCATAGTTTCGCTACTGTAATGTCTAAGATGATCAAACAAATGTAAAGAACATATTTGAGTTGAGATAACGTAAGTAAACAAAAAATGCAGTTTTTAAATGGTGATTTGGTTCATTAAGCGGACAAATTTATTCAAAGCTACCAGCCCCTGTGTGAAAAGTACCCCCCCCCCTTTGTTAAATCATGAATTTCCAGTGGCTAATCACATTTTTAATTTCATTTGCACTGACCACACCCGCGCCTGATTATCTGCAAACTTGTTCAGTCAAGAAATCACTTAAAAAGAACCTGCCGGACAAACTGAAGTCGGCCAGAATACAAAAAAAATCTGCAACAAATTGTCCGTATCCAAATTAATACTAAAACAGATGACAAATAAAAAAATTGGCATCTATCAGTCTGGAAACGATTACAAAGTCAAGCTTTCGAACTCCAGCGAATCTGGTGAGAGCCATTATCCACAAATTGAGAACGAATGGAACAGTGGTGAACCTCCCCAGGAGTGACCAGCCTACAGAAATGACCCCAAGAGCAAAGTGACGACTCATCCAGGAGGTCACAAAGGAATCCAGGACAATGTCTAAAGAACTGCCGGCCTCCCCCGCCTCAGCTGAGATCAGTGTTCATGACTCAACAATAAGGAAGAGACTGGGCAAACATGACATCCATGGCAGAGTTCCACAGCCAAGCCACCGCTCACCAAAAAGAACATGAAGGATTGTCTTACTTTTAAGGTATGTGTCTCATTACATCTGGTGTAAAAGGAACATCATTTCAGAAAAAGCACATAATACCAACAGTCAAATATGGTGTGGCAGTGTAATGGTCTGGGGCCTGCTTTGCTAATTCAATACCTGGATGACTTGTTATGATTGATGGAAGCATGAATTCTGCTCTTTTCCAGAAACTCCTGAGAGAGACTGTTTGGCCATCAGTTTGTGACCTCAAGCTGAAGCGCATTTGGGTTCTACATCAACAGCAAGTCAACTTCTGAATAGGTTACAAAAACAAAACGAAGGTTTTGGACTGGACTGGACCTAGTCAAAGTACATAATTGAATCTGACTGACCTTAAAAAGGCTGTTCATGCTCGAAAACTCTGCTGTGTTGCTAAATTAAAGCAATTGTGCAAGGATGAGTGGGCCAAAATTTCTGCACAGAGATGTGACAGACTCATTGCCAGTTATAGAAAGCACTTGATTTCGGTTGTTACTGCTGAGGGTGGGCCAACCAGGATTTAGGCTGCAATCACTTTTCATACAGGGCCATGTATGTTTGGATTTATTTTCTCCCGTAAAAACAAAAAACCTTCATATAAAAACTGCATTTTGCGTTTAATTGTGTTGTCTTGCTGGAATGTTTTGCAGGTCTCGAGGCCATAAGTCCAATTAGCAAATTACAAAACAACTACTTACTCAATGCGTCTTCTTTTTATCTTTCAAGAAGGTATCCAATGTAAATAAAGACTCACACAAGTCGATTGAATTTTCTCGTCTGTTTTCTTTTCCATCTCTGAAGTTCAGGAATCATACAATGATCAGATCAGGGCAGCTTTTCCATCCTTGCGAATGCTCTCAGTTGGGCGAGGGCAGAAAAGGGGCACGGTCTAACATGCAGCCCTCACATTTATACTGTCTTCAAAAAAAAAAATCTAAACATAATGTGGGCTGGTCTCCTCCCTGGCTGTCCTCCCTGGGCTGATCCTCTCCAGGTTGGTCAGATCAGGGCACACTGACTCTAACACTTGTGTAATTGCCATATTGGTTTTTAACATATAGGTTAACCTCTTGGCTAATATCTAGCCATTCATGTTGATTTAGATCCTTCGGTCTTTGACTACTACTTGAATTAGTTTAATGATTGGAAACATTTAACTGTGACAAACATGCCCCAAAACACTTTTTCACACTGTATGAGTTTTAGTCAACTACTGTAGCTTGTCCCCCGAAAATGTTGTATTGTGACATGATGTATATCATGTATGATCTACTTACTGTAAATTGAGCATAGGATCGGGGTAAGTTATCATCTCTCTTTATTCCCTCCCTACATAACGCATGATAGAGATTGCTTTAATGTGTGCCCTGAAACAACATGAAAACAGAGTTCTTGTAAAACAAGATTTTTCTTGGGGCCCCTGAGAACATGTACATAAATTGTAAACGTTTCAATGACATTTTATATTAAAATGTTTTGTCCATAAATCACTCCTGCTGGACAGGTGATCTACTTTGCCAATGCACAATGATTACATTTATTATGTTGCAACTAGGGGATAGAAACCAATTTAAATTAGGAAGTCAGTTTGGATTTAACTGAACTCCCGGTAAATCAAACTGTTTAATTAACCACTTTAAAATGTACCGTCCTTGAATCAAACAAAATCAAATCTTTCCACTTGAAAATGTCCTTACTTTGAAAAGTACAATTATTAGACCTATTAGTGAGTCTCAATATTGGAAAGATGAAGACTGAAAATTTGGAAGCGGAAGTTCCAATGAATTGGGCGCAAATGAGGAACACATGAAGAATTGGCTAAAGCGTCTGGCAGGAATGGGTAGAAAGGAACACGACACAGAGAAATATTGTGAACAAGCGTTTACTCAGAGGGGGCAGTAAAGGTTATCAAATACACAGAACAGAATACATGGGTCAAGGTGATAGGATTAAAAATAACCCCCAAAAAGACCTGAAGTGCACACAGAGCTAGCATACCTTAAACCAGGATTAAACATTTGTTAAATCAATGTGAAGTTATAACTAGGAATTGGATCAATAAAAGCCACAAGTTTAAGACAAGTGTCACATATCCAATAATAAATAAAGGAAATAATCTCAAATCCTACATGAGAAATAATTATTAGAGAAAGTAAAATAATGAGTGAGGTACACTGTCTTCCATAGGGAGGCCAATCCCTTTTATCGTTGATGTGAATATCCATGTGGTAATGCTTAACCTTTATATCATCAGGCCATAAAAAGTCTCAGAATTTTTTGGGGGGGCTCCTCACTTTTCAGAAAATTCCACCCTACCCTTCCTATTCTTCTTCCAAACAATGAGTTGTTTGCATTTTGTAGTGTAGAAAGTGTGCTTTTGTCAAGAAGTCTTCTACCCGGTATGCAATCACTCATTTGATTACACTGAACATTGTCAATAACATGGTGCCTGTTTATATGTTGCAAAACATGTTTTATTCACCCGCTGATCCACTTCACTGGTGGTAGCAGCTCTTGTGATAAACGACTGTACTATAGCTTATTCAAATGCATTACATAACTTCCCAGGGTTGTTTTCCATCAACTCACAGTGTAATCATTAAACTTTAGACCGATCTGACCGACTAAATCGAAATCAGTCAATATTTGGCATTGTATGCAAAATCACTGATCGACTGTAACGTCATCATCTCCATGAAATAAGACATTACAGCAAACACGACCTTGTGAACTCCAGGGTCTTCCTGTGCTGTCATAGCGTACAGATGAGCCCGAAAGCTAATCTGGTTTTGGCCTTGTTGCGTTTCTTGTGAGTGGAAAGCCTTTGCGCTGGGAGGCAGAACCCCGCACCCCCGACCATCCAATCATAAAGTAATAGTGTTCATATAGGTTTTTTTTTTACTAGTAAAAAGTCTAAAAACTACCCCAAAAAAAGAACTAGTTGCAGTATATGTTATTCATTTAATTTAACATCTCTTCAATTCAAAATCGTGTTCATCACTCAGCGTACGTTATGTGAACTTCCGGCCATGCACATTTAGCCAATCACAAATGCAACCAGCAGGCAGGCGTGTTGTTTGAACAAACATGGAAACAGCTCAATTTGGACAAGACACACTAAACATTTGCTGAACAAGGATACGAGATATACTGTGGTCATGCCGAATGTGAGTTGAGCTATTCTCGCGACGTGATTACATATAGAGTCAATACTATTTGCGTGGATAGGTGTGAGCCTGTACAGCTACACCGGAGCCAAACGGTTTTGAGAATGTGCTTTTCTCGTCACATACACGGCACATACATGCCAGGTAAAAATTGGACAAACAATGTACGACAAAATAATCATTGCGGTCTGTGACTTGCACAACACAGCCAGCTTCCAATACGGTCCTAAAAGGAGCAGGTGTAGGCTACTTGGCGTAGCTTGTGTGGATTTGTTCACAGCGGTTGTACCAAGATAGCAATCATTTGAGCAAAAGCCCCAGCCACAATTTCCAAAAAGGAGATGCTGTAAATATTACATGTTATATTCAATGTTTATCAGTGTGTTTTTTTTTTGTTAAATAATTTTGGATTTTTAATTGAGTATTTTTCCCATGCATTCTTTCTGTAGATATAAATAGATATATTGCTCCATCTTCCGATTGAATCGGTGATCAAGTATCGTTTTTTTTCAAACCTTCTGATCCCTGATCGACCTCTAGTGATCACTATTCACTCGACTACTTCCGGTGGTGCGACAATAATAAACAATTTCGGCAAATATTACAGCAGTATGAAATAAACATCCCACGGCTGAATAATACAGGCTAGATAGAAATTATTCGCTATCCTTAAGTCCCCCATCAGTGTACGGGTGGCTTTGTAACATTGAACATGTTACATTAATCATGAAAAGCCTAGTTGTGTAGGCAGCCTTATTTTCCTTGCCAAAAAAAATTAAAAACAAAAACTAGGCAACCTACCTGACGTGTACTTGGAGTGTGACGATATATACTGTGCAGGTCTTTTCTTATTTTATTTAATTTTTTTACATTTTCAGGGAATTTTTTTTTTTTCTTCCGAATATTGTTTCATTTTGATTCTGATGCCTGCTACCCGTTCCAAAAAAGGAGTCCAGCCGTTAAAGAGCAATGTTTCCCGTTGTACTTTTACAAGGAATTTGGGGATTTCATCATCTACAGTCCGAAATATCATCAAAAGAATCAAACAATCTGTAGAAATCTCTGCACGTAAACAGCGTCGCCGAAACTGAATGCCAATGACAATGGATCCCAAAGGCTGCATCAAACACTGATGTCATTGTGTGAAGGATATTGCCATGTGGGCTCATTAACTTTTCAGAAAACCAACCATTGTCAGTTAATAATGTTCTTCGCTACATCAACAAATGCAAGCTAAAACTCAACCATGCAAAGTGAAAGCCCGTATATCAAAAACTCCCTGAAACGCTGCTGGCGTTTGAGCCTGAGCTCATCTGAGATGGACTAATGCAAAAAAAGTGTGTTGTGGTCTGACGGGTTCACGTTTCAAATTATTTTTTGAAATCATGGATGTTGTGTCCTCCGGGCCAAAGGTGGTCTTTTTCGCAGGGGTTGAACAACGTTCAATAGCGGTTTTAGGACAGAAATCCCTCAATGCAGACTTCACATTATTCATTTGTGGCGCTGTTATTGGCTTGATTCTGCGTATTGCTTTGCAGTTCTCATTTTCCATTCTTATTCTTGCCAACAGGACCCAACTGCTTTGCAGACACAACAGTGATACCGGCCGGACGAGAGGTGAAGATCGATGAGTGTACAATCTGCTACTGCACATACGAAGAGGGCACCTGGCAGATTGAACGCCAAGCCACCTGCAGTAAGAACGAATGCCAGCACGGTTAGAGACTGGCACGGTGAGAAGAACGTTGGCATGCAACACCAGTGCCCGTCCGTGTGAACACTTGGCCTTTCACCCAGATTTCCGGACATCAGGGTCAGCCGGGTCAGCATTTGGAGTCTGTACTAAGCAAAGGCTTTTATGAAGATTTATAATCCACACATAGAATATTTATTTACATATATATTGAAATATTTATGAATATATACGAATACTGTCTAGATGTCATGATGCTGAACTAGGTACACATATTTTTATAGGCCTCTGTATTTTAATAATTAGCCTCATTGACTGCAAAGAAACACAAGCGAATGTATAGAACACACACGGCTGTCTTTGGAGGCTGAAACCTTGATGTCTTCATAATTCTGACAAACCCTGACACCTCCTCCTTAACTGCCGTTCAGACGACCGGCCGTCTCACGCTGCGGTAAACTGCTGGGCGCTGTTGTTCAAGGCGATCAAGTACGAGGCTAAAAGTGAAATTAAAGCTGACTTGACTGTTTCTGACTTGTACTATTGTATGTTCTTCAGTCTGTTCGGATGTTTCAAATGTGCTTTGATTTTAGAACTGTTTTTTTTTTTTTTGTATCTTGGTGCTGTATGTTCCTGTTTCAAATAAACGGCAGTCTGTGGCTCTGCGGGTGCTGGCATGATGCTTCCGATCTGCCTGTATGAATTCCAGTGCTTGTTTACTGACTACCAAATGACTAAAATGTTTGGTTTCAGTGTGTTCGTGACATGGACCTCCGATATGAATAAAGTAGGTGACATTTTGGGGGATCCCTGAATGTCACACAAAAAAAACTATTGAAAGTAATTGTGTTTTATTTCATTCTAAAAAAATTGTCAGCATGATATGAACCAATTATAAGGCACTAATTAAAATACTTATACACACATTATTTCTGTACATTGGAACAATGTGTCTGTCTTTGTTCATGACTTTTTAATGGGTACCATTATAATTCTTATCTTATTGGTTGGAAAAAATAATGCGATTAAGGTTAGAGGTACACTATGTGTTTGTTTTGGGGTGGTTCTCCATGTGGTCCAATTCAGATATGGATGGATTCTTGTGATATTAAGCAAGAAAAAAATATTGCATGTAATCCGCTATCTTCAAATCCAAATCATGCCTCCTTTTTATGTATTCAGCGAGTTTATGTGTTTTGGTTTTTTTAGGTGTTTGGTACATGTCAGCGCAGTGATTTTGAGAATGTAAATGAGGCTTGCAGATTCTGTTTTTGAACTTACAGTCAGTGAAAGGCAGCAAAAGGAGGGAAGCCAGGAAGAAGAGACAAAATCAATCATCAGAAACAAGAAGTTTGACAGTCTCTAGTATCTAGCACGGAGAAAATACAAAAGTGAAAAGTGGTAGGCAACAAACCCGGCGACATTGTGAACGAGACAGAATGCTGAACAGCAGAAGACAAGGGAATGATCTGACTGTTTGTGTGGGCGCTGAGTTTAAGGGGCCTGATAGTATATAAAAATGTTTCCCAAACTTTTTGGAGCCAAAGCGCATACTTTACATTGGAAAAAATTAATTGCACACCACCAAACCTAAATGTTGAAAAAAGTATAAATATTTAAATAATGACGGATACACGTTAATTGTGCCTTCTGCCATCAAGTCAAAGAGCATTGATTTGTTCTCCCTTTAAATATATGTGCTTGTAGATAGATTAACAAAGACACATTATTTGACATAGATAAATACAATGTTTTCGGACCAATTAAGTGATTAGAGTTAATGTTGTGGCACACCTGATGATATTGTAGCATCCAGGTGCACTGATTGCTCCACTCTCCACTAGCAACCATGGTGCATAAAAGAGACAAAAAAAACAAAACAAAAAAATGGGGAGCGCTTTGGAAAGTCAGATCTCCTAATTTTTATACCACCTTTCCTTCATCTTATTGGAAAACCTCATTGCGGTCTTGGGGGATGCAAAGTTGCTTCCCTTCAAACATAGGAACAGTCAGCACTGTTTAAATTGAGTGAGTATTGCTGACATAAGTCTCTTGTGTGAATCTACTGCTTTCCAAAGTTATTTTTTATTGTGTAAAAATTGGTATATGAAAATAACTGTTACAACATTGTCTAATATTAACATTGTAAGTTGTGTAGTAGCATATTTGTAACTTACTCGTGATTCATTGCTTCCTTAAGCATTTTTAGAATTCAAACAACCTTCCCACAAAGTATTTCCTGGTTATCTCACTCAGAAAAGACAAATGAAAGGGCTGGGGAGGTCCTAGGTCAAAACTGGACTGCCAAAGAGCCTTGAGAGGAAGCCACTTTTCCTCAACTGGCCCTGACCAAATTTTCTTTCTAATGGTGGCTTTCCCAGCCTGACACTTGGTTAAAGTCACTGTGAGTGATTTCAAATATCTGACATAAAACCTGCTGGTCTGCCTCTCATGTTGAACTGTATATTATTACAAGAAAGCAAAAAATGAAGCTCAAAGCAAAACATGGCAGCTGATCAGTTATGTCACTTGAGCATCAAAGGTAAGCTTTACATGTTAACAGACTGATACATTCTAATACAAGCATTCAATCTGAATCTGGACCTATAGTGTAAATTCAGCTTTCAAATTAAATCTGACACATTCAACATGCAGCTTATATTTGCTTCCTGCAGTTTAAAATGGATCGTAATGAGTACATTAGTCTGGCTGAGCCCAGCGGTGCCCCGGCCAGCAGATCAAAACGATGCCTCATAATAAGTCCAGGTAATGAGCACCAAAGGGCAGGCAGCACATCAATGGATGCAGATGCTGCGTTTCTGTTTACTAGCTTTCTTTTGCATGAGCAGCACGGTGCACTCACACTTTACAATGCGCCGGTCATGCAGCACAACTCTGTGATCTAGGGGGTTGCCAGACAACGGCGTAGCATCTCCAGCAGTGAAACGTGCCTGTGAGCCTGTCAGCGGGATCCAAGGCAAATCAGCCTAAATGCATGTACATGCAAGCTGACAGGCTTTTCTCTGAGCAGCCGGGGAGAGGTGGCTCAGCTCCATTAAGGTTTCTTGTCAGACCTAACGGGTGAGATTCTTTGACTGTCCTCTCAAACCAAATTCATTCATTCAAGAAGGAATGGAAAAGTGCTCATGCATAGGAGTGGCAAATGATAGTGGAATGTTTTTTTTTTTTTCACTTTTCAGTCCAACACTTCCCGATTAAAACACTAAATGTTTAGTGTTGAAGTGTAGATTTAGTTTAATCGAACTGTGTCCTCTTTGACCTTTGTACATCCTACGTTTGGTTTCTTAACTAGCTTATTAAAATTATTCACTGGTCACCCTATAAAAAAAAACTTTTGTCCTGTTCTCGCAGCCAATTTTTCACAACAACTGACACGTTATTGTACAAGTACTCAAAAAAAGAACATCTTCAAAATCGTTTGAATGGTACATTGGTTTGTAATATGAGGAATAATGTCGCTGCGATTGCAATGACAACAACATCTTATCTACTTGAGTGGTTTACAGGGGCGGAGCCATGGGTGGGCCTGGGTTTGCACAGGTCCACCCAGATCGACAGACAGCCCACCCAGTGAGATTTAAGAAAAAATATTTACTTCTAAATTTTTTGTAAATTATTTTCGAATTTGAAATTGATTGGACTCTTTAAATTGTGAGTGCGGATGTTTGTCTCTGTGTGCCCTGCGATTGGCTGGCAACCAATTTAGCATGTCCCCTGCCTACTGCCTGAAGACAGCTGGGATAGGCTCCAGCACGCCCCGCGACCCTTGTGAGGATAAGCGGTATCGATAATGGATGGATGGATGGATTTTTCAATTTGTGTTTCCTTGTCTTTTTATTTGATTGAATATTAAGAATGGCATCATTTTGGTTGTCTAAGGAAGATGTGAACTTCATATTATTCCGTTCATATATGATGTGTCGTGACAGAAGGATTGTGCTCAGTGAGAGAAATATTCAGGCCCATCCATGAGCCACGTTCTGGCTCCGCCCCTGGTGGTTTATAATATGGTTCTGGTTGGTGCTAGTGTTGGTGCTTACTTTATTCACAGGGCTCTATTTTCGTATACAGCGCATCTGTGGCAAGGCACAAATGCCGGGTTTCATGTAAGCTCACTGCATGTGTTTGCCAATTTGGCAGGCGGTTTTTCGCCAAGCTTCTCATACCACCATATCAGAGGGAGTGTCGTCAGAGATGCGCCTGGCAGAGTGAAAATTTGGTGGCAGAAAGTGAATCTAAATTCATGCCTGCTTCAACCACGTCTAAGTGCCGGCGCAGACTGCTGATGTGACACGATTTTGGTGAATCCGATTGGAGCGCACGCAGACGGATATCGAGCTCCGTGGACAAGTGTGGTGATGTCAGATGATAGCATATGAATGATTGGGAGTGGGGCGGCCTCTAAGTGCCCACTTCATGGCACGGACATTTTGTGCCTGCTTCGCCCATGTCAAAAAAATGGTTATCTGTGCTTCACCATACCAAGACTGTCTGAGTGTGACTGGTGTGCTGCATTTAATGGGAAAAAGGGGAGTCAGTCTGATTAGCAATGACTCTTAAGTCAGCTGTGACCACTATTACAAGCGGTGCAGACCTTCCTCTCTCAAATTTGCCGGTCTGTGCTCATCTGCAAAATGACCAACACCGGGTCTCGCTGCCTCTGCAGAGCACCACGCAGGATTAGGCTGTTATAACAAAAATTGAGTTGATAATGTTTATTTGTTAATGTAGAGCGAGTACTGTAATATTCTTCGTTTGACTTCTCTGGCAGTGTTGGGCATTCCGTCAGTACCAATGGAAAGTCACTGACGGACTCACGCATTTCTGGCTAACTGACGGAAACTTTGAAACACTGACGGACTAAGTGCTAACGGAAGCGTTTTTTTTGGCCATCAGCTGAATCGTCACTAACCCCAGTGGCGGGCATTCCATCAGTAACAACTGAAGGTCCGTCAACTGAAGCAAACGTGTCTCGCGTGTGTTTGGGAGTGACTACACCAGCGTTGCTTAGAGTGGAGTGGAGGAGGGGCTCCTCATCTTACAATAGAAAATAAAACCCCTTGAACATCAAGTTTTTGAACATTGCTAGTCAATCTGGTGATCTGTGGTTGATTTGGCTAGTAATCTCAGTTCTCATTCTCCGAAGCCCGCTTCTCATTTGTTGGCTGGGTTGTATAATTTATTAACTATATCAGACTGCAATGATATTGTCCCATATTGTTTTTATTTCACCACGCTGTGTGTCTGTTTTTTGACTTTGTTTGGCTGTGTGTCCGCTTGTGCTGTACAAGTCTGCGTGTGATGTAGTAAGTACGATCTTGACACCAATTGGCAGATGCAACGCCGTCAAAACTTCACATCATCCTATCATGTTGAAATGGGCGTAGGAGCAAATTTAGCTATGACAGAAGCACAATGACGGAGTGACGGACTGACGACCGATGGACTGGCAGGCCGGCCACTGGCGAATGACGAATGACGGACTGGTGAAATTTACTGACGCACCCACCTCTGGTCTCTGGTTTCTTATCATGTGTTGATGTTGAGCCAAAACATGTTTACCGCTCTTTCATTTAAATTAAGCTCTTCTCAAGGAGGCGGTCAATAGCAAAAAAAAAAAGTTGTTCTCTCCTTACAGCTACTTTAACATTTTAACATAACCTTATCCTTTTGTTAAATTACTTTTTATCCCAGCACTTTATGAACTGTAGTCTCAGCATATGCCAAAAAAAAAAAAAGCATAGTCTGATTAAATCTCACCATAAATCCTTGTCAAAAGTGAGTCTTGGGTCTTGTACTTTGAAATAAAAATCCCTAGATGGTATGCATCTAAACTAGTCTTCCTTCAGACAGGCCATTAATTGGACACATCTGTCAGAGCCACTCATAAAGGATTAGCCTGTGCACTTCCCAACACCGCAACGCGGTAATTAGACTTCTGCCCTGTTCTGGCCGCTATACACTACTGTGCTTGCATCGGTGCAGATCATATTACTGGTGCTGATGAAAATCATTACATATTTATTGCAACCGGCCAAGTCTGTCATTTGCAATTAAAGCTTCACAAGTTTCACATTACTCACAAATAAATGTCATTAAAAAAACAAAAGCAAAAAACAGCAACAAAAAACAAAGAAATATGTTGAAACCTCAATGAAAAATGACTGTCAACCATGAATAAAAATGTGAAATAAAGTGAGGAGCATGGAAATATTATTCAATCCTTGCCCATTGTTGGCTCTGCAGTGAAATATTATTCACTCCTCACCCGTTCTTGGCTCTGTAGTAAAAAAAAATGATTGCCATACATTTAAAGGTGTCACTTATCCTCAAATAATGGATGATACTTTGAATTGAGTACTAAGAGACATCTTCGTGATCTCTTCACCTTTCTTTATGCCACCAGCAGAAACTCATGGCACAATAGGCAATGAAGTATTAAAAGCACAACATTTATTACAGGAACATTTCTGAATGCTACCAATAATTCATAAGTATTTTATTGCTCAATTTGAGTGAGTCAAAATGCCTTTCAGGGAGTTGAATGACGCCAAAACAATGTATTATCATTTACATTTGGTAAAAATACATCTAGTATAGTTGACATCATTAAGTTGTTTACATGAGACTGTGTAATTTGATTACATTGGAGGACATCAACTTTAATTTTCCCAGAAAAAGCTTAAATATTTTTATTCATCTTTATATTCAAGCAAGTGTCAGAAAAGTACATGAATGAGGGGGAATAGAAATTTAAATACAGGATGCATTCATTTTTTAGAATGCAATACAAAAATACAAATTAATGTCATGCC
The DNA here is from genome assembly GCF_054856515.1 of Filicampus tigris. Classification (NCBI taxonomy): domain Eukaryota; kingdom Metazoa; phylum Chordata; class Actinopteri; order Syngnathiformes; family Syngnathidae; genus Filicampus; species Filicampus tigris. Next base: position 8,013,143 of record NC_141227.1, on the reverse strand, counting down.
CCGATGGAGGGGGAGAAGGAGGGTTGGTCATGGGCTTAGCGAACCCGGATCGTAAAGAAACCTATGCTCCGGAAATCGCGGCTGCGGATCGGTGGCTTCAAGAGACCTAAGGGTCATGTCACACAGCAGTAAAATGAAACCGTGGACAAACAATATGTACAAAGAAAAAAAAAAATGCAGGTTTCTCTTATGGAGATGTACAAAACTGCAATTTGGATGAAACTTTCAATCCATTGACAACTTCAAGACCATGATCGCTGGCCTGCTCTGGCGCCAGGTTCATGAACCAGTGATTTCAGACATGAAGCTGCTGCTGGTTTCTTTCTTTTTTTTTTTTTTTTTTTAACTTTTGTGTCTTTTGTGGCTGTGGAATACTGCTGCTGTACATGACCAATGCTGCTTTGGTGATCCATCTTCATGGATATGGCAATCATCAGAAGTGAATGATTATGCAATATTTAGTTTTTTTTCTTCTATGCCATATTTATTTTCAGAGAGGAAGAGTGCAATAGGAGGCACAGGTTCTAAATTTTTAATGGCAGACGTGCTGCATTTATTTCAGTTGGAGGGAGGGAAATTAGTTTTCAACGAGAATCAATTATAACAAACAAAGCCTTGTAATATGTCAGTGAATTTAGGCTTGCTGCTCAGGGTGGGACTTTTAGAAAAGGTGTTGTCTGTTTTCACTGAGATGTTCTTTTCTCATGCAACCTTAGTTCATTGAAATTGCACTGGTATCATTATGAACTTAAAATTTTCCGCACACCAGCCAAATGTGGTTACAATGGTTTGAGAATTCTATTTGCATCTTCTGGATTTATTAAGTCCATCCCCACAAATCCATTCAATTCAACTTTAAATCCTCCTGAGAGTTCCACCTGCTCAAACCATGGAGACATGTGTGATGCTCCCTTGTGATCGGTTTGCTCCTTGATCAATCCAAGTGAATCGCTTCACCATTGAGCGTTTGGAGCCTCAAAATTGTCTTTTATAGATTTAGTATTGTTACGACCGCTCTGCTCCCAGGCCATTCAACTAGACATTCGCATTTTACATTCTACTTCTCATCTCTTGGAGCTATTGAATTGCCCTTTTATGCACACATATATATATATATATATATATATATATATATATATATATATATATATATATATATATATATATATATAAAATACCTGTACCTGTTGTACACACTATGACAACAAAAAACGTTAATTGTAAAATGTCGGAACGTTAGCTGCATCAAGGGTCCTTTCTTTTCTTCAGATATCACAGAAAGGTTGAACAGGCTTGATGAAGTTCACGCTGGCCATCCAATCCATGACATGTTGTTATGTATGGAAAGTGAGTGGCAGGGCTTAGAGCGCCCAGGATGGCAACATTTCATCCACAACAGGCAGCTTACTGAGCCGGTGTGAACTGCTCTCTGAAGACTTTCTTATTTCGGTGGTCATGAACGTCTGCATATGCTGCTGTCAGGTTGGAGCTGTCATCGTGGTTAGTGGGGTTATCAAGAAAAAACAGCTTTCGTTTGAGCTGTGATGAATATTAATAATAAGAGTTTGTATTTGCAGAAAAACCTCAGCCTCTTTTTTTCTTCGATGGTAATACATCAACCATGTCCTATTTTGATCCTTAGTGTGAGAGTGCACACTGCTAGTTGACATGCCAATGGGAACACCCTTGGGATAGTTTGTGCATGAAAAGTTTCTGAATATATACAATGCTGCTGAATTTGTTTTTTACCATTTTGTTTCCAAACAACTTGAAATACCAGGCAGGAGAAAAAGTATAGCTTTAGGCTGTGGGTGTCCATCCTGGGGGTTTCTCCTCTGTTTATAAGGTTCAAAAGAAGAGCCTTTTGCAGTTTGGTGCCAGCTTTATAACAGAAGCCAGGGACAAGTCGATATTCCAGGGTAACAGAGAAAGTCCATTACCATCGCTGCTACTTGGCCTAATGCAACATCTTCCATGTTATTGAAAGGAAATCTGTGTTATGCTGCATAGAAATGTGGAATAGTCTTTTATATGCCACATTTAGACGCATTTAGTTTTTAGCAGACACAACAGATCTGTTAATGCGTCTTTTCCCCTCCTTTCCAGTAGGCTATCCATGAATCTATCTATTTTATGCCGGTTATCTTCAGGGTTACAGATGAGCAGAAACCCATCCCAACTGACTTTGTCATAGGCAGGGTGCACAAGGTACTGGTTGCCAGCAATCACAGGATACACATAGACAACTTACACCCATGGCTAGCCTAGTCTTCAATTGCCCCAACATACAAATTCTTTGAATTTGGGAGGAAGTACCTGCAGAAAACCCACTGTCGTGTTACGTGGAGCATAAAAGATTTACCAAAAGCGCCATGGTCAGGTGACGTGATGGATCATTTGGTAAATATAATGAATGGACTACGTTCCTAGGAGCAACGTTGGCTTGAATTGGGGAAATTGACCTCAATTCTAAATTCTCGGCTTCAAATTTAGACACTAGAGGTTGCCAGTGCTTTAACACAGGACCACAATTCATGCAGAGAGACAGGTTCAATGCAACATTCTTTCAATATTCAATGCAACAGATATATACATATCATTTTATATTGATGTATTATGTAATAGTTGCTCTGCATGTTTAATGTGCACTTGCTGTACTTTGCTATGACATGTTGTGATAATTTTCTGTTTCATTCATTTGCTATGTTTTGATGTGTTGTTGTTTATCTACAAACTTGTTGTTGAGATTGCTTTGCATGCTTAGCTACTGCCACATATATACTCAGTACTTGCTTATTAGATGCTATGTTTATGCCATGTACATATTCTCACAATATGTTACATGTGCTAAGAGTTGTAACTATGTTAGGCCCATTACTACATGTGCAGAAAAATGTAGTAATGTGATTGAGAAACGGTTTGATTTTGAACGGTTGATTTTATTATTACTTATTGTGATATAGGAACTGGTGAAGACTTTGGATGAAAAGGACGTATTAGCCTGAATGGTGGAATTTTATAAAAGCAATGCTTCATTGTACATTTGTAGGAAGATAATGGGGTGATGCTGACTGTATGCCACTGAACAGGACATATGATTTATGGTCACACCGATATGCTCTGTTGAACACAGGCCGATGGGCGATAAGGCAGATTTCCAAATATGGAGTAAAGGTAATTCGGACAAGGGTGAACGATGAGGTAATGTCGGGAGAATCATGTGTTTTACAGTGGAATTTTCCACGACCTCATCTCGAAGCTCCCAGAAGGACGAGGACCTATAAAAGGCCTCAGCCTTCAGAGATCATTGCTCTCTTTTCCTTCTGCCAGCTAGGGGGCTGTAGTCTGAAGGGCGCATAGCGAAGAGCTGCGTGGATGAAGTTAGATTTTTGCCTTTTGATTCTCTAGTGTAAGACACTGCGGCAAAAGGACTTCTTTAGCTTCTTTTGGACTTAACCAAATGAACGACGATAAGGTAACATTAGGAAAAACACTCTATTGCATTTAAGAGAGACAGTTAGACAGCGTACTTTTCCAAATTCAAAATACCTTGTCGATGAATTAGGCTTCGTGTTGATTAAGAACTGATCAATCTTAATTCCACCCAAAATAGATTAATGCTTATTTTTTCCTTTTCATCACATTTATGTTTTTAATTGCATTCAAGCCAATGTATTTATTTTAATCATTTTCTTAAATTCATGCTCTTTTATTATTAAGGTTTATCCTTTCCATAATAATTAACAACTTGATTTTGTTGAATTATCTCAATTATTGGGAGTTCAGATTTCACTGGAAAAATGTTTTGCTTATAAGACCAATGAGTAATATCATTTTCATAGTATTATGCCAAAAGGATGACCTTTTCCAATTTGATTATTGTCTTTTATCACTATTCGTATTAATCGTTTGCAATTGTTATTTGACTATTGTAACCATTTTATTTCACAATTGTTCATGATTATTGATTGTAGTACGCATCTGGCGTGTTCAACATTGACTCATGATTATTGAATGATTTATTTATTCCCTTATTAAAATTGTCTTTAAATTATAAAATAATCTTTGTCACCTTATTATTTTCTTTTATTTCAACCATTCGACCTTTTTAATGAATAACTGCACCCATAATAACGGTATATGCTATAAATAAATTCAAATAGTTACGCCGGCTCAATGTAAAAAAACCCAAGCCATCCTACCAAGGAAAGCTAAATTTTCTAGGTCGTAACAAGTGCAAACGATTCTTAAGAGGTAGAGCTGCCTAAAAAACGAGAGTGGTCGGATCATTCGCCTTAATTCTAAAGTGGTCACTCATTGAGAGCGTGTGGGCGACGGAAGAAGGGTTGACCTCGTAATATTACGGCAGTTATTATCTAGACGTGTCTACCTTGACGCCGGCTTAAGAGAGCTTCCGACCCCCCCATGAGGCCACTTTACTGCTGGCGGGGAAAAACGGAAAGTTCAAACCCGTTAGATGGAGATCTGGCGAGGACTAGAAATGGTTAGTTCTCCGGTAAGGGGAATCTGACACCACGCAACATGGAAACTCATCACAGAATGACCAGAGCCCAGATTATTTAGTATTGATAAGTAAAATTAATAATAACAAAAAAGTGACATGGTTTGCACTTTAAACTAGTACTGTAGTATTCGTATCGCGAAAACCATGCTACATTGAAAGCAAAAAGGAAAAAAGGGTATCACCTGCCCTCGTTTTTCCTCAAACACATGTAATATAGTAAAATATTTAATAGTATTTCTGAATTAAGGGTTAGGTTCAGCGGAAGGTGCAGTTATTTTTTGAAACACCATATCTATAAATTACAATGCATGGTAAAATTAAAAAAAAAAAAAAAAATATATATATATATATATATATATATATATATATATATATATATATATATATATATATATATATATATATAAAATAATTTTAATCTTGATCAGTGTTACTAATGATCACCTATGTGAAACTCCCTAACAACATCGCACGAATCCAAATCTGAGCAAAGTGGTTCAAAAGAAGAGGATGACGGGTTTGCACACCTGGTTGCAAGAGTAGGCTAAATACAGCTCTGGTTTCAAATGAAATTGTGGCAACAGTCATTGTATCTGTCATCAATCATCTCTTGTCCTCTTCGGGAGACTGCATGAACAGTCCAGTTCATTCTGAGCCACAGCACAGTGGCCTAGATTTTCAGAAAAAATGATGACATGCTGTCAAGAGAGATTGTGTAGATCAGCTTGTTTTGATTTTCTGCACAAATGCTCTATTGCAGTGCTTTTACATCATTATCACTGTCTTAGAGCTGGTTGGTCCCTGAATTAACCCCAAGCTTGAAACTCATCCATCCATCCATCCATATATCCATCCAGCCATCCATCCATCCATCCATCCATCCATCCATCCATCCATCCATCCATCCAGGGTCACGTCCCAAGGGCATCAGCCGAAGCAGAGAGCCCCAGTCTTGCCTCTCTCCGACCATTGATCCAGATGTTCCAAGAAAATTCTGAGGTATTTCCAAGCCAGCTAGTAGACGCAGGGTCTCTTTGGATTCTTGTTTTTGCTTAGGAATTTCCTTTCCAATCTAAATGAGATGACACCGCTGTGGCATTCAGGTTTCAAATTTCCCGTGGTCAAATGCCAGCGCTCCTTCTTCCCCTTCTTCCATTTCTTCTCCCCTCCGTGAAGACCGAACATGTGCAGTGCACAGCGTTCCCACCAGGGCGTTCCCAATGCAGGTAAGTACACGCAGTTGGGTAACCTGTGGCGCGTTTGAAGCGTTCTGAGGCAATTTTTGTCGTTCGTCCATTTCGCCGAGTAGGTTGAGATGAAATTTTGGCCGCCTCGCGACCACGTCACACGCATGAGGGATGATTAGTGAGTTGGACTAAAATCCACCTCCGGCATTGCTTAGTCCGGTCCTTTTTTAAAACATGTCACCCCCCGTCCTCCGTCCCAAAAATGGGCATCCGTCTGGGCGAGAGGGACGGACTATTCCGCCCGTGGGACGGAATACCCAGAACTGATTGCTATTGACACTGAGAAAAAAATTATTACAAAAAACAGAAACGTGTGAGGGATGCAACTTTGAGTGAGAGAGTAAAAGGACAGGAAAAAAAACTACTCACTCTATCTCAAAGAGAAAGTCTACATACCCAGCGAAGGAAATTCATTTTGGGATCTTTTTCTTTCTAATACTCACAGCTCATGACCTTAGGTCAGAATGACAAGCAAATCAACACCTACACCACAACAGACCAGTGCTGCTTCTGCAGTGATGCTATACACCTACCACCTGTCACTCTCCCATTTCATTGTTCCCCAACTGTTGAATCGCAAGACACTTTTACTCCTCCACTTGACTCCTCCACTCCTCTCTGATCCAAAGGCGACACAGCAACCTTTTCCATGGTCTCAGATTAAAAACCATGGAGAAGGGTGACCATGGAAACCCTTGTGATTTGAGGTCACCAAACCGAACCCTGGGTGAAATTCTGACCATAATGTTTATGAACAGTATCTATGACAAAGGGTAGTTTAGGAGTCCAACAATCAATTAAAAAAAAACTCCAACTTACTGCCACCAATGCAGACAGCAACAGAGGCTCCCGGAGCCCCACTCATAGGACCCACTGAATCCACAGTGCAAGAACACTGGTTGGGTGAACTCCCAGGCACCCCGAGTCCCTGTTGAGGTTATAGAACAGACTCCCTGTAATTTCAAAGTATTCCATCCAATACAGCCCATCCCCGTTACCTCTTTGGGCTGTGCCTAGCTGGGACGTGAGTGCAGTTCCACCCACCAGGGGCTCGCAAAAGAGCTCTACCCACAAGGCTTGGCTCCAAAGGGGACCCAGGTGACCCATGTGTCATGATCGGTCAAAGTCTAACGTTGGTCATGATCAACGGAGGCACCACAGTTGGCCTTGGGTGACCCTGCCAAGGGCAAAAAGGTAAATAGATTTTAGGATCATCAGGACATGCAAACTCCTCCATCACAATAACGGCAATGGCTCGAAGATGCAATAATTCGAATAATCAGACTGGATCAGGATATGGAGACGATTAACACAGATCCTACAAGGCCTTTGCCTGGATGCTGCTAAATGCACGAGGTGCACTCTAAAAACAGTTGGGTCAAAAATAACTATTTTGGGGTTAAATTTGACCCAACTGTTGTGTTAAAAAAAGACCGACCCAGACTTGGGTCACTTTGAACCAAAAAATTGGGTTTTTCAGTTTTGACCCAACTTTTAGGGTTAAACTAACACAACAAATTGGGTTGTTCCATTTTGACCTAAAATTAAGGGTTAAATAAACACAAGACATTTTTATTCATTTTATTTATAATGCTAATTATACTGTGTGTGAGATAGGTTGACTCAGGTCATTTTGTTCACTGACTCAAGTAAGCAGACTCGTTGGAAACACAGGAGATTCAGGCAGCAAAAACTGTTGACTCAAGCAAACTGGATCAGTATAGTAAGAGACTCAGAGTCCATAAAATGAATTCAGTTTACCATCAGTACATCGTCGAGGTAATGGCGCTTTTTCATTACTATGCTGAATTCCCAGAGTACCATACACTAATGATAGAATAAAGGTATAAACGCAAAATTAGAGGCTGCTATAATTAAAGAATTGCAATAAATATGACCATAAAAATTTGTTTCAGTCCACATTGATTAATTTGGACACAATACACAATTGTTGGTAACCTTCTGTTAAAGAAAAGGAAAACAAAAACAAAAACACGTGGTCACTGAAATAATTTGAAAATGACAAAAGTAATTGGAATTGACAAAGAACTACCGAATGACAGCTGATGATTTGATTTATTTTAGAAATAAGACAAATGAAACTGGCCTGAACCAAAATGCTTTTAACTTAATACTTTGTAGCACAACCTCCTGAGGCAATTACTGCAATCAATGCAGCTCTCATTGAGGTTTGTCCACTGCAGATATTTTTAGCCGTGTAATTTGGGTCTTTATCCTGCTGGAAAACGCAAGACATGCAGCTGAGACCATGCGTTCTTACACTGGGCAGCTCATTTCACTTGACAGTCTTGAGATTCAAATTGTACTTTGCACATAAGACAGCATTTGTGCCTGATGCAGCAAAGCTGTGCCAGAACATAAGCAGGCTTCACAGCAGGTCTTTTTCCGGATGCTTCATTTTTGTCTGTAAACATATAGAGCAACGCTGATGTGACTTCTTCTGGTTTTGTCTCATATGACCAAAAATATTCTCTCTGAGAGTCTTGTCTTTTAATTTATTCTTTCTTTAACAGGATATTTGCTATTTGATAGAAACACTTTAAGAGTGAGGGCGGCACGGTGGTCGACTGGTTAGCACGTCCCCCTCACAGTTCAGAGGTTGTGGGTTCGAGCCCGGCTCCGGAGTTTGCATGTTCTTCCTGTGCCTGTGTGGGTTTTCTCCGGGTACTTCGGTTTCCTCCCACATTCCAAAAACATGCATGGTAAGTTCATTGGACTCTCTAAATTGCCCCTCGGTGTGATTGTGAGTGCGGATGTTTGTCTCTGTGTGCCGTGCGATTGGCTGGTAACCAATTCACGGTGTCCGCCGCCTACTGCCCGAAGACAGCTGGGATAGCCTCCAGCACGCCCCGCCACCCTTGTGAGGATAAGCGGTATCGATAATGGATGGATGGACTTTAAGAGGGAATTCTATTGAACTTAGCTTGCTTGTTTAACATCAAAGTATGCAATGTGCAAAATCTAACATTTTAATAAATCAATTTGGTCTAGGCACAAGAAAAACTGCTGTTGTCAGCAAATTTGAATGGAGGGACTATTAATTTTCAATTCATGGGGGTGCTGACATTTACTGTGGCTGAGCTCTATCTTGTGGCTTGGAGAGATTTAGTTTGGTTTATCTGAAATAAGCAATGTCCTCTGCACCTTTGATTATTCATTAATGAAAATATTAGGGGTGTAACGGTTCACAAAAGTCACGGTTCGGTACGTACCTCAGTATGGTGGTCACGGTTCGGTACGGGTTCGGTCCAGCGATAAGTCTCAAATGCACAAGACTAGGTTGTTTTTTTGAAATTTTGTTTTAACAGAGATCAAGCTACATTTCAATTTGCTATGAAGCAAAAAACATTCCAGTTTATAAAAGCACAAAATAGAATAAAAATGTATGCATTAGGGTTGTTCATAAATAATAATAATAATAATAATAATAATGATAATAATAATAATAAAAGATAGAACACAGGAAAACACCCTTTCTTGTATGTATAAAATGACATTGCAGATAAAGTCAGGTAGCACTTGCCAACTTTTAACTTCGTTCCAAGAGTTAGGGCGCAGCAGAGGATAGCTCATGCTCCACTACGACTCTTGTTCGATTGTATATGATAGCGAGCGCGGTCTTACTATATGCGCCCGGGATGGAACATTGTAACGGGGCTCCAGCACGTTTAATAAACGTTTGAAGCCCGGCTCTTAGACTAAAACATATGGGCGCATAGATGTTGCTATGTATATGCCGATTGCTTCAGTAATTACGAATATTGTTGGATCTGTCTGCTTTCACTTCTCCAGGCTGCTTAAAAGTAGCCTGGGATAAATTGTTGGTGTTGAACGGGTTTCTTTTTTCTACAGTCCGCTAACTGTATCGGGGTGATGCCGTCTTGCACGTGTTAGCATGCATTTTTGAAGATTTACCTGCAACATACCGCACGGAGGTCGAACAACGCCGACACACAGTTCTTGTTCGCTCCACTGCTTGCACTCCATCGCCGTCGTACTCAAATCGGAAGCCGGAATGTTCCCAAACGACTGATTTGTATAGGGGCAGACGGTTCCTCTAGCTCCATGCTTTCTCCCGCACTCGCCATTTTTCTTCTACATTTGTTTTTGATCTATTTCTTCTTCGAGCAACAAATGTGGTGGTCGCTTGGTCTCAGGCGTTGACTTTTTTTTTTTTCCCCATCAGACGTATTCGGCGTATGACTGCGTGCACCGAACCGTGAAGCCCGTACCGAGACGGTACGGGACGAATACAAAAACCGTTATATTCCTAGTAAATATATATAATATCATATATGTGCAATAATTCTGCATTCTCATTGATGAATGGCGAAATCAAACATGTAAAACAAAATATCGCTATAATCATGAATTTGGATGGTTCACTGTCTCATAGTAAGTGGATCATTGTCTCTATCAGTGGAATGACAACCACATGTCACTGTAATTTGTGATTTACAGTATACCGGCCAGGTCTTACATGTTGTGTTAGTACTAGCATTGGTGCTAGTATAAAAAAATGTTGTAAGTCATTCATTCATTCAATGTAGTGGTTTTCATGTGAATGTTCGGAAGACAGCATTTTAAATCCAGCTTGATTAGTGGATGTCACTGAATTGTGCATTTACCTAATGTTGTAGAATTCTTCTCTTTATAGCAAATTAATCCGTGTCAACTTGTGTGTATTTTATCTTACATTTTTTACAATTACTCTTAAAATATTATCATATTCATATTTCATTGCTCTGAAGTATAATAACAATTGAGATCCATTCTCCTTCTGTTAATGTGAGACCTCACTATACTATAATTCTTCTCCGATGTCTATTTTGCCAAAGAGGACGGGCACTATGATCTAATTTACTCATGATTTACAGCTGCTTGTGTATCTGCTGCAGTCAACATATTCATCACCGAGAGTGACATTGCATTATGCTGAATCTCCCGCAGGGAATGTTACCATGAAACAAGCTCATGCAGCACCATGGGAGCCTGGAGGGTGCTCGGCGGGGGATGGGGTGAAGCGTGTGTGGGAAAACTTGCGTATTAAAAGCATTATAAGGAGCACATTTTTCACACCCACCCCTCGTCATGAAAAATGTACAGCGGCATGCTCATTACTTTGCTGAGCTAACTGAGGATGACAAGTGGAGAGCGGCAGCATAGAGAGGGCTGGGAAGTTGCACTACAATGAAGCCTTGGGCCCTCTCTGAGGATTTGGTTGCCCACATCGTTCACGGGAGCGTCATCGCTGCACTGGAGATCTTTACAAGTGGTCGGGGACGATGCACACTCCGTAAAATATAGCTCACTAATATTCTAGCATGCTTGCTGGGTGATATCAGGTCACTTCCTTTACAGTGTGATGAATATGAGCCAGAAGCAGTGACCTAAAGCCTGGAGCCCAAAGCAGAATCATTTTCATCACCTTATAAGACATAAGGTCAGACAATGCACATGGACTGCGATGACTGATGTATTCCTTGCATACTGCACACTGAGGCATATCATTTGAAAAGAGTTTGAACCTGTTCTGGAAAAAGAAGAGAAATCCCACCTTAGAAGAAACAGCTGGCATAAAAGCTTTAGAAGTAGCATGCAGTAATAATGAATAAATAATTTATCTGGGAGCTGTGATTCCTGGATGCACAGTGATAGATGGGAACATTACTATATGTTTAGAAGTGCCCATCTGTCCTGGTAGCTGCTCTTGTCTCATGCATACATAATTATTTTATAAATATAGTCTACAAAGCATTTATTATCAGATGAAAATAATGACTACATATAAACACGTCTCATAATCCTTTTAATGTTTTGGGGAGTCATTTCTTTTTTCGGTATGTCAGTATGACTTCCTCCTGCAGTCCTGGGCATGTGGGATTTTCCTTATGGGTGTGTTTACACTGCAATTATCTAGTATAAACAGACCAAAAATTCTTCAGCATTTTTTACATATTCCAAATGTTTGTCTTGTCAGGCTCAAAGAACATAATAAGCTATTATCAATTAAAAATAGTGCACACCCCTTTGCCCCACATTCCAGGCTGAAAATACATTTAGAAGAACAATCTGCCCAGTTTTAGTGACAGCAGTGATAGAGAGTGATTACATAACCATTTTTTTCCTCATGAGCAACCCCACACATGACTAAGCAAATATCAGCAAGTGTGTGCACTGCTCTGTGTAGTCTACTCAAGATGACCAGCACAGCTCACCCCGCATGTAACAAAAGGTCCACCGACGATCCTCAGTCTCCTCCCCTAAACCAGATAGATGTCTGTTGTAATACCAAGTATGGCCTGTGAGAGGCATCATGATAATCAGGCACTTCGCTACACCGGGGCTTGGTGGTGCCATAGCCCCGTCAGAAATCTGTGTAGCCCCGGTAAAGACCCTTGTATTTTACAATTATTATTTTTAGATTCCTTTAATAAAGTTGAAAAACATCAAAAAGTTCACAAGTAGCCATTCTATTTCAATCCAATCCCTGCTTGTGTGTTTTTGTGTTGCACCTGTATCCCATGTGTCCTTGGGGAGTTTTTCCATTTAATTGCACATTAGTTTAATGATTTTGACATTGTCATGTGGTCACTTGTATTGTATTTTTCTTTTTATTATCATTTCTAATATTCTTTGGTCAAATACAATTAAAACGTATTTTACACGGAACATGCTAGTGCTGTGTGCATCATGCTTTTAGCCGAAAAAACCCCAGTGAAAATGAAAACAACTTCATAAAGTGAGTGAAGTGACAAAAATCTATTATGGGTCAAATTGACCCAAGTAGCAGATCGGTCCATTTTTCACTCAAAATTGTGTTACTTTTAACCCAACTGTTTTTAGAGTGTACGAAATCCGTGGCTCGGCTGAGCTCGGTGTTGACCACACAAAAGAATTTGCAAGCAGAAATACTGAACATGTTTAATATTCATGATTGTCGGCTCCTACTGTTTTCCGAGCAGACTGTGAGTAAAAATCTCTCAACACACCCCACAACACAAAATAGCCAGTCAGGATAAGTTGTTACAGACATCCAACAATAAGATCTTTGCTGATCAGAAGAAAACAATGCAGAGATAATGAATTAATTGTCATTATGGGTATATCCAGTTAGACACACTTGCTAACCACTTGAAGCTTTCATCATTGGAGTGACATATCTGTTCATGTATTTATCCATCCCTCCATCCATCCATTATCCAAACCGTTTATTAGTTGGCATTTTATATCTTTGGCTGTCGAGGTTGCAAAAGTGCTAGGATGGGTCACTCCAAATCTGTAACCATGCAGACAACCACTGCCACCTGTCCAAGTTGACTTCATATTTGATCATTCATTCACACCATGTAAGTTGTTTTTGAATTTATTCCAAGCTTGGGCAACTGTGCGTGTGTCTTGATTTCTGTTTTCAGTTCCCACTGGAATGATGACCACAGAAAAATCACCTTGCTATTCTTTTTTACACAAGCTAAAGCTTCAAATCAATACAGTAGTGAATGTGTGAACATCTACGTCCTTTTCATACAGAACAGGAGGAGTCTGCATAATTCCTGGATGTTTCCGCCAACTGGGAGTGCTCAAAATGTGTAGTTTGACTTTATGGAACAGGCTGGTTTAGGACTGACTGACGTACTATATGTAGTTTGGGGCAATTGAGTTTAAGCCTCATGAACTCTGCCTAGCAACAAATGGGAGGAGAGCAGGAAAACTAATCTGAGAAAATCTGTTTATCTACCTTGTCTCAAATTGTATTTAGGAAGTTTTACCCAAAATAAACAATAATTGTCGTCCCAGTTTCTTTCCTAATTGTCAGTTAGGAAAGACACAGGAAATAAGGCATGATGCCCTCTTAATTTTCTCCCAATTGAAAACACCACTGGCTAACTGTATAACATCAAGGCACAGTCTCTCTGACTCAGAGGTGTCACTTTACTCTCCTAACCAAATAGGGAACTTTGCCCACAGCAGCAGCTGCCCATATTTGTCTTCAAAACACCTCCCTCAAATTGTTATTATGCTTTAACGACCCGCTGCAGCAGCGACAACACTGATGCTCAATCCAGAGTATCTGATCCTATCAGACACATCTAGCCTGTGCAAATGAACACCGCACTGCAGCAACGGGTCCACTGCGTTAGCCAGTAAATATTTTCAGAGATAGTGCTTGAAAAGGGCTCACAAGCCACCCAATAACTCACGATTCAGAAACAGAGACTGCTCTGATGGGAATGGCACCTCCCTCCAGAAATATCTTAACTCCCTGCAAAGCATTCTACAATCACAGGCGGGGTTTGGTATTTAAATTCGAGCATCAGCATGCAGAAAACAGAATTAATTGGGAAACAAAGATTTTGGAGGGTGGCGACTCCAGATGCAATAAATCATGAGGCGATCTCAACATAACTGCATTCATTACAGATGCATGAATACACAATCAGCGTGGCTCTCATGAGGCACGCAACGGATGCAACAAATGGCATGTTTTTGTCAACAGAACCATTTTCAGACTCAGCCCATCACATCTCACAAGTGTCATGTCCACCCTCCTTTTCTCAAGGGAGCACCGCATGGCCGACACGTTCACCGCTCCTGCAATAACTCATAATTAGGCTATTTTTAACACATCACTTTCAACAGCTCGTGGGTGTTTACATTTGCAAATGACAGCCTGAGTAAAAGTCATCCATCAGTAGGCATCAGCATCATCACTGACACATTAACATGACTACATTCTCTCTCAACAAAATACCACTCAGCCCCAACGCTTTAGTCTCTAGTGAGTGAAGATGCGGCACGCATACATTACTTGTGTGTTCACATATAAAGTATGTACTTTTACACATCACAATTTTGGCAACCTATGCAAACTAATTAATAAACACTCAAGCACATATTGTGTATGTTTTGTTTTTTTTGCTCCAGTGAATAAAAGACAGCTCTTTCAACCCAGCACAGTCACCAGATTATGCCCTTTGTAAAAACATGTTTGGTTTTACATCCATGTAATTTGCATAATCTTCATTACATTTACTGTTGAAAACAAAGCAACAAATACATTTATTTTTCTTCTGTCCACTGGCCTGCAAGCAAAGAGGAAGAAAAGATAAACACCTCAATGTTTCCTTGGGGAGAGACTGTGATTGAGGTTTTCAATGAAAGGTTTATTGTGACCTTGTTAGAGGATTGTGGTATTTTAAACTCAAATAAATCCTCATAATAAGCCAACAGGCACTTCTTCTTTGTATACTGTCTAATGATTTATTAAGGGCAGGCAAATTACTTGAAACAGGTTTCTCCACTGTCTGCTAGTGCAAGCACTCTATCTAGTGGTCATTTCAGTGGATGGCAACTGTTCTCTTTAAGGAACTTTAGTGAAAGCTCTAGGAAATATAGTTGGCATTAAAGCAGGAAAAAAATAACAAACAAAAGAAACAAAATAAAAACATAGCCTACATGAGATCTTAGTTTCTATTTTGGCTACCTCAGTTAGCTGCAGTATGTGACAGTATCACACAGAGGAATTGTTCTGCATTCTTCTACGCTTCTGGAAAAATTAAACCACAAAAATGAGCAGTTTTTCTACAGTGATACCTCTGTGACAGTGTCATTGCGAAATATCCATAGGACATCTTGGATATCTAAAATCAGATTTTATTTTGTCTGTCTACGGGAATGGATTCATTTTTGAAGGCTGACAATTTAAAGCAGCTCAGATGAGAACATCCTGAGGCGTGACCTGAGGCCAAATCACAAGCGTGGCGAAACTAACCGAACAGAACTGTGTGTTCTTAATTAAATGGTAGTGGCACCATCCACTGTGTCCATAGCATTGAGTGTCATGTGACCTGTGTGCATGTCAGCAATTTGATCCAAGCGGCCAACAAAGTCTGTTTCCCAGCAACCACTGCTCACTACATAACTTTGCCGCAGAAGATCTGTGACCTATGCTGACACACACACACACACACACACGCACACGCACGCACACACAAACTTGTGTCAATGATGGCCTTAGATTTGGATGGCTCCAAGCCATTCTCTGCAGGGTTGCGTGCCATTAGACGGCTGAACCCTCTCGTGTGCCGGCCTGCCGGTGGAGACAGACCAGAACCAGGACACGTTAACTCAACTTGTGGATCTTACCCCCTAGCGCAGCATGCCCCTCTGTTTCCCAAGCGATATGACGTCCCCCTTTTGGATCCATGCAGCTGGCATTTGAGTGCTGGAGCAGAAGGTCGTCACAACTTTATTGACTACCCGACATCGTGGGTAGCCCCCCATGACAAGGAAAGGTTGAAAACAGCCTCAAGGCGGTCTGGTGTAGACGAAGAGTGGATCTGTAGGAGAGTCCCCGATGCATCAATAAAACTCACTGGTAAACAGCCATACTATTTACTCAAATGCAGGCCAATTTACGATGAAATCTATTGCAGAATTTATTTGGACTTGAGATGCTGTACAATGTAAATTCAATAGCTGCAGTGCGACACAAATATCCCCAACAGCAAGAAGTGTTTTGCTGCCCTCTTTGGCTGGAATTCGAAGTGTTTAAACGCCATCGGTTACAATATGCTAACAATTAAGGATGCTGAAATTGTTAAACATTTGGAGGTGTACAAAGCTAAGATTATCAAAGTGGATTCATGTAAAACATCTTACATACAACTGCCCCTAAAATTTGCAGTAAATGTTTCGCATCCTTTTGTGTTTCTGAAGATGGCTTCTATAATTATAAGAGCGTTCCATTATGTATTTTACCTGGTGCAACCTTTTTGTTTTTATTTTGCAATCACAATAAATTGATCTATTTATTTGATGCAAATCACAGAGCAGTTAAACTTTTTGGGGGTCGGGGAAGGAGAGGGTTGGGGGAGCTAATGACTAATGTGGGTCTATATCACTATAATGTGCTGTTTGTGTCCTCATCAGAATATCTCAGTCATCTTGAAATTGTAGCAGAATAATGAAACTTTTAGGCTCTCTATTATAAGTAGCCAAACATTTCAACACTTACCAGATCACCAATAAGTATCTTAAAATGTGTTTGCTTCATTTAATACCATTTTTCATCATTGATTGTCTGGTGATTTTGGCTCTGACTGACTGCATCATTGAAACATTATTAAGGTGGTCTGCCATCTAACCCTCATCTATCACATTTGCCCCCTCAAAGCAACTCGACAACAGTAAAATTGTAAACTCAAAGAAACTATTTTTGGGATAATGGTTATTCTTTTACATGCCCTTGGGCAAAATCAGGACTTTTGTTTGCATGTCTGGAAGGCTTCTAATGTAGATGTGTTACACTGATTATTATGAATGCAGAAAATTGTCAGAGGTCATCACAAGACCCCCTCTTTTAGCATGGCTGTACATTTTCAATATTTATTAAAGATAAGCCCCATAGCAGTGGTGAGTTGTAACTCAACGTACCCCGCAAGCATGGCTGCTATGATATATGCCATGAAAGCTCAATATTTGAAAGAGTTTCATGGCACTCACTCATAAAAAAGGCATCTTAAAAAAGTATATTCTCCTTTCCTCCCAGTGCATAGTTTTGGTTCAAAGAGGATCTTATGCATCCATCCTTTACACTGATTATCCTCACAAGGGTCACAGGTGTGCTAGAGCTTATCCCAGCTGACTCTGGGTATCTTATATGAATGAGTTTTGGACTTGCAATCCTTGTAGATCTACAGGTGTAGCAGCATTTAGCTGAGTCATATATGAATAAGGAAGGAGTCAAAAAAGGTTATTGGATGTCAACCTCAAATTTTCATGCTTAATATGCCCAGTACGCTAGCCATAAAATAGTGAACGTGCTCATGTTGTCTTTTCAGGATGGTTTGTCCTCAAAACTCGCATCAACTGTGTGCCGCATCAGATTCCCTTCAACAACACAGAGGTCACATCTAACCTTTCTTGTTACTAAATACAGATTATAACACACAGTGCATTTTTCATTGTCTGTAGCAGGGTTCACCAACCTTTTTGAGGTTGAGAGTTACTTCTTGAGTACTGATTAATGTGAGGGGCTACGAGTTTGATACACACTTCTGAAATAACACATTTGCTCATATTAACCTTTAAAATGGTTATAGCCGAATTGTACGCTATTATTAATAATTAATGATATTCATTTACATGAAGACCCTGATCACGCTATTTCTCACAATTATTAGGAAACAGATGAATACCAATATGCAACCCTTTCTATAAATCTCCGCTAGTGTTCACAATTTTAAAAGATCATTTCTACAAAAATCCAAGGAAATCACAATGGCCCATCAGCGGTGAGCTGATGAGGTCTACGGGGGCTACTTGGTGCCCGGAAACACCATGTTGGTGACCCCGGGTCTTTATTGTCTGTCAGCTTTTTCGTCAACAAATGTAGTGTCATTATCCATCATGTGTTGGATGACAAATATTTTATTGTATTATGTGTGCAATAAAGGTCTGTTTCATAATCTCAAATGAAGAGATTTCAATAATTATAAGCATCAATGCACTATAGGCTAGATGTGGATCGGTCAAATCTCATTGTCCATTTGCAGGAGTTACGAGGAGGTTGATTGGGATTCAAAATTGCCTCAATGCCTGAAGGCACCGCCAGCCTTGGAGAAAATGGCTGACCCGGTGGCTGCATACCTCTTATCAAAACGTTACCATAGCAAACCTCAGCTGTGGTAGGTGAGGATTTAAGAGGAAAAAAAATGATGAAGACCAACTCACTTCTTTAAGCTGCATGATCCTTGAGTTTTCTGTCTTCACCTGCTGCCTATTAAAATGTAGAGTAATTATGTTGACCTTTAATTGACATCACATCTTTCAATTCTTTATGCCAATTAGTACTGATTTTGAACAGATCAAGTTGACAGCAGAACTGTAGTTTGTATCTTTTGACAGCAAATGCATTATTTTGCTAATAGGGGAAATTGCAACATTGCCATACAACGGATATATATTGTTGCATCTCAACTAGTTTATAAGATGGTGCGCTGTAACTAACGTTAGAAGTAGATGTGCAGTAAACCTTTCTGATGCTTGGTGGGACTGGGACAAACATCCCACTTTTCTCATGTAACAGATACGTATACTGCCCATTCCCACTGACCACTATCACAGTCCACTATTTCATCCTCTTTTTGTGTTCCCTGAATGATGAAGTTGTTGCACTGTAGGTGCAGTCGAACAAATCTGAATCTAGTATGGGTCCCCATCAAGGAGAATTCTGAATCCTGACATGTTTGTGTTTAGTTGTGTTGTTTATATGGCCCAATATCTGCTGTCCATCCGGGGCCCCTTACTAGCCCTCATCAAGTAGCAGCTAGCAAGGAGCCCTCGTGCGAGGGATTGCTGAAAATGACTCATCGCTAGTGCACCTAGGCATAGCAATGTCTTGTCATTGATATGAGCCAATGTGAGCCGTCTCTCTGGGCCCGCTTCAGCTCCGGGCCCAAGGCAAAAGCCTAATTTGCCTGGTTTGCTGCGGTCTCTCTGTTTCAACATTCTGATTTTGTAATTGAGCTAGCTGCCTGAGAACAACATTTTTGGATACCTCACTTTTCTCAAAGCTGGTGTTCCTAAAACACACTTGGTGACACACACGTTTTAGTTTGTTAATTTGTCTCCTTCTTTTGAGAGTTTTCCTTTTATTTGCAATTTTGAAATGACATAAGATATATGTATATCATTGTGCTAACAACATCCTTGTATTTTGTTAAAATTATCCAACCTTAGTTCAAGCTATTCTAAGTAGAGCTTTAAAATGGAGTCATAGTTTTTTATACACTTTATTGAGACTTGAAAACATTTTCGATTCTTTACATCCCTTCCAAATTATAGGGGCGGAGTGGGGGAGGCAGCAGCTTTGATCGAGGCACGATGCCAAGAAACCAATATCATTGTAAGTGTACAACTCAACTCACAATTATAATGCGTTTGTCCTCTTTTTTAAATGGAATCATTATAAATGCATCACTTCCTGTGGTACAGCTGCAGTGGGTGTGCCCGATCAGGCCAGATTCCACTGTACACGTGAGTATCACACATTTGAAGAGTCAGCACCAAGACCAGTGGTTTCAGATGTCTAGACATGGATGCGTGTGTGTTTACATCCATATGTAGTGGTACAATAGGATCAGAAAACATGGATAACATTGATACCATGATGGAAGACTTCCAACCACTAACCCTGAAAAGGAGCATTGTGCCCCCATTCACACCGACAGCACGGTATGTGAAATCAAACCTGTGCTATCATTCCACATTAGAACAAAAGAATCTGTCAAATTTGAATGTAGAATATTAATCAAAGATTTTCATGCCAGCCGGACCACCATCCCAGGCTATACAGACAAGGCTGCCTATGCTAACACAACTACGAACTCTGTCCTTGATATATCCAGGTCAGTCGTTGCAGTATCTCTTTGAGTAAATTGAATTTGAAGTGACGTTTGTTGTTATGCCTAGCGTTACAGTATATCAGATTTCAATATAAAATTCTTCAGAAATGCACCATAGGCCAGATATTATTCATTCCCTGGACATATTTATGTATTGAAAAATATTTTAAAATATGTTAAATTGGTATCTTTCATCTGAAAACAAATGTGGAAGATAGTCATGGAAAATTACTACAGTATATTTTATATTTTAAACTCCTGCATTCAATACATGTTTATCCCATATTCTAAATTCTGAGTTGATTACAATGCAAGAAGTTATCTAATTTAAAAATAGTGCAAAAGGTTGCAGTTATTTTTTTTCAGGGATATGAAAATCTTCATAATGTCAAAAAAAAAGGCAAATATTTTTCTCAACACAGTTTACTGTCTTTATCTGCGTTTTTATGGCATTTCCAGTCAGAAGATGACACACACATAAAAATAAATAAAAAAATAAAAAAAGAAGAAATACAATATTGCCATGCATAATTTTGAAGTGGAATACACTTTTCATAGCTAAACAGAAAAATGTTTCTCATCCACTGGTGGATATGTTTGCTTCATCTATTCTGTCTCGTCATACTCACTGTATTCAACACTGAGCAGTAATAACCACAAATGTTCACTAGAGGGCAATCTCATTCACACAATCTAATACAGGACAACACTGCACTGATATTTATGTCCTTGGTAATATTATTCTTACAATTTTACATTCTTAATTCTCAGAGAAAAAAAAGCATTTGTTAGTCTGTCACAACGCTTATCATGAATTAATCCATTTCAATGAGTCATAGAAGTTCATAAGAATACACTGTGACACTACTTAGGACAAATGTCAATGTCGACAACAAATGCCAACATATCTACAACAATTCAAAGTCGTATTTCATTCATGTGTATTGAATAGGCTTTGATGAGTAGAATTTGGACAGTTAAGAAAAATCTATCCATTCACAGTCCGTCGAATGTTGCTTTTAAAAGACATTAAATGACTTTGAAGAAAATAATGTCAGATTGAAGATTTGTCAATGTAGCTAAATCCAGGTCTGTAAATTTCTCCTATGTTTGTTAGGACTTGGGTGAGTTTGAGCCTATCTCATCTTACTTTGGGGTGAAAAGCAAACTACACTCACAGACCACATAATGTAAAGAGACTCACTGGAAACACCATTGCCTGAACCAAAATCAGGCAAGTCTACAACTATACCACAAACATATTTTCAATGAATCAAAGGTCCATGAATTGAGGTGAGTCGAGCTACATGTGACAGCAATTCAATAATATTCCCCCCCCCCAAAAAAAAAAATTCTTTTCAGGCAAAAGAACATCCAAAATATGACCTAAAAAAAAACATAATTTAGACCAACAGTCTGTCACTGTTGGTGAACGTCGTTTTGGTGTATCAGGGCCTATATGGCAGGGTACACTAAAAAAAAGGTGAGTTGAATTTACCTAATTTCATTTCAGTGTAGGTGAATGTGGGTTTTTGTCTAAAAGAGAAAGAATAACCAAATACAGGTTGGTAAATTAACCCAGACTTAGGATGAATAATAACAATAACCAAATGAGTGCACTTCTAAAGGGCCTCTATCAACGATGCCGTTAAGTTATCAACATTTACACAGTTAACATACTAGCACTTCTTGTGTTCTTATTCTGAAAGTCCAAGCATTCCACTTCCTTCAGTGGAAGTGGCTCTGTACATCAGATGACTGAGAAGATTGGGAAAATATCCTTGGAAAACTATCATTTCACACCTGCTCACATTTAAAGACAAGTTATAGAGTCACGGCCGAGTATCAGACTGAGATTTTACAAAGATTGAGAATTTTGCAGGATCACAATTTAAAAGACTACAACTAGATACTATCGGCATTTTTCTCCACAAAGAACATTTTTCCCATCATGCTCTTGGTAGAAACCTACAAAATGGACACTTAGACACAGACTAGCACAGCTGCTCCGGATGTAGAGTGTACAACTAAGTTAACAGCAGTGATGGAGAAATATTTGCGAGTAAGGTTTTGACGGACACTAAACTTTTGAAGGTAACGTGCAGATCCTTATACTTTTTTACAGAAGTGGTTCCATAAGTACAGTAGGTTAACACAGACTTTGCAATTTTAACATTTTAACCTCCATTATCTTAGAACTGTTCACCCAAAGCACATGCTTAACATACTGTACTGCAAGCAGTACCACAAAAATAAGTAAAAAAAAAATGCTGGCTAATTTCCTATGCACACCCACTTATCGGCTGGGAGGATAGTGAGTGGATTGAATTGTTTACAACTGTTTAACTAAGACAGCTTTTTAGTTGCCAGCAACCACCGTCCGATGTGACGATGAAAATGATGATGATGATGATGATGATGATGATGATGATGATGATGATGATGACGATGATGATGAGGATGATGATGATGAGGATGACGCGGAGCAAGCCAGGGGACATCACAAGAACATTTATGATTGCGTGATAGACAACTTTGTTGCACATTTTCACTTTTAACTGCATTATTTCACATTAAAAATAATTATTGCAAAATAAGGCAATGTTATTTTCGTAGGAGAACGTCTTCCCCTTCGGAGTCATAGCTTTCAGTGTTTTTTTTCCCCCTTGTCAGTGAAATGGGCGTCCACTAGAGGGCAGACCTGTGAGAACAATAATGCAGGGAGGGAACGCACATGGAAAAGAGCACTCCAGTGTTGCAAGGCAGTTTTGCTTTTTAACACTAGAATGCCCAGGTTTTTTTTGTTTTTTTTACAACTTTTTACAACAACTATTGAACTACAAATCTGGATGCTATTCAACAAACAACTCTGCTGGCTGCAATTAGCCCACTTTTACTCATAAATTGGCCATTACCTGCCAAAGCAGTATGGAGTATGGCGATATATCATCCATCGAAGCTCACTGAACTGAGCTTTATGAAGAAGTTGCATTTGACATTTTTTCCTTATTCTAGAATAAGAATTGCAATCAATTTAATGCAGTAATTTGATTTTCTTGAGTTCATGTGAGCATTTTGGAATGTTGGTGTCTTTGTGTAAGACTTGGAAAAAAAATGCTGCCTGTCAGGGGGTGTAAACCTGTTTCCTAAGGGGGCCCCAGCAGAGAGAACTTTACCGGCTTTTTGGAGCAGGCTGCTCCAGATGGCTGTATCCAGAGCAGCTCGTGGTAATCGTGGTTTTTACAACCCAGATCCATTTTCCTGGTGCCCGAAAGCCCCGAGATCTGTTTCCTCTGCTGATTACACTGGCCTCCCCCCAGAGTTTTCCCCCCAAAAGAGCAAAGAGACAACTGCTTGGAATGATTAACGGTCGTCCGCAACGGTCAGACGACTTCCACATCTTATTTTGGCAGAGCTCACACACAACAAGCGGTCATGTTAAGATTATTGTTAGCTGTTGGTTTATTGGAATGTTTGCATTGGCATTACCTTCTTTTTAAATTGAAAAAAAATGTTTTCATAGGACATTGGAAACAAAAGGGCACCCCATTTTTGGTCATCGAGCACCCCTGTCCCGCATGGTGACCACCGTCAGCCCCTTCAACCCATCGCTGCTGTCACCCACACTTCCTGTCTCACGCACATGGCACACAAAGAGACATTAGGAAAAATAAATAAGAAACGTTCTAAGGTGTGAACTTCTTTTTCGAGTCCTCAATCTGTTTATACAAAAAAGACAATAATGATGTCAGTTATTGATTCAGACTGAGCTGGAGAATAATGAGGTGCCTCATTATCATCATTTCACTGATTTACATGAATGGTTTTCTGCACAAAGCAAAGTGAGTGTGTGCGTGCATGCGTGTGTGCAATAATAACTTATTTGTGAAATAATGTATTTGTAGGTAGGTGCTGTCCCACAACTGATGCTATTAGAAAGTAAGCAATTCATAAACCTGTAAAGTTTTGATAACAACTCAAACTAATACATCTGCAGCCATTGCAAGCTTGGATTCATTGCTTAGGTAGGACTGGAATGCAATATGTCATATGAAATGTCATTCTGCGTCATGGAATTACTGAGGAATTTGTGGTCTGATTTTTTAAACTACAAAAAGTTCACCAGTATTTGTTTTTCTTTTCAGGAGCATGCAAGATGTGTGTAAGACAACCAGAACTTTGCTTGAGAATAAAAAGCTTTTTTTTCTTTTTTTTTTTTTCTTTTTTTAGAAAACTCATTGTTTCTACATGTTTGCTCTTTTTCACTGACATAGATATCGTAATGTATCAAAGTCGTTTTCCCCCCAATATGCCTTGATATTATTGCTGTATCATTATGACTGTCATAATTGCAATAATAGCATATTTTGATTTACACTGTTATTCCCTTATTATGTCCATCCATCCATCCATTATCTGTACCGCTTCTCCTCACAAGGGTCGCGGGGCGTGCTGGAGCCTATCCCAGCTGTCTTTGGGCAGTAGGCGGGGGACACCCTGAACTGGTTGCCAGCCAATCGCAGGGCACACAGAGACAAACATCCGCACTCACAATCACACCTAGGGGCAATTTAGAGTATCCAATCAACTTACCATGCATGTTTTTGGAATGTGGGAGGAAACCGGAGTGCCCGGAGAAAACCCACGCAGGCACGGGGAGAACATGCAAACTCCACACAGGGAGGCCGGAGCCGGGATCGAACCCACGACCTCTGAACTGTGAGGCGGACGTGCTAACCAGTCGGCCACCGTGCCGCGCCCCTTATTATGTGTTTATATTAAATACATAATACAGATTTTAATATTGTGGTAGCTAGTCAAGGCAGGAGGGGCTAATGATGAGCATTTTTCCGTCCTCTGATTGGTTGATCAGAGCAAAACTTGTTGCAGCCAACTTCAACTAGCAACACGTCTGTAGCGATCTGCAAACATTGATGCATTTGTGAGTGCCATACATTTTATTTTAATGTTTTATGCTGTTGGGCGGCACGGTGGTCGACTGGTTAGCACGTCCGCCTCACAGTTCAGAGGTCGTGGGTTCGATCCCGGCTCCGGCCTCCCTGTGTGGAGTTTGCATGTTCTCCCCGTGCCTGCGTGGGTTTTCTCCGGGCACTCCGGTTTCCTCCCACATTCCAAAAACATGCATGGTAAGTTGATTGGATACTCTAAATTGGCCCTAGGTGTGATTGTGAGTGCGGATGTTTGTCTCTGTGTGCCCTGCGATTGGCTGGCAACCAGTTCAGGGTGTCCCCCACCTACTGCCCAAAGACAGCTGGGATAGGCTCCAGCACGCCCCGCGACCCTTGTGAGGAGAAGCGGTACAGATAATGGATGGATGGATGGATGGATGGATGTTTTATGCTGTTGTCACTGACAACCCTGTTGGTCCTCACAAGGGTCGTGGGCATGCTGCAGCCTATCTTCTCGCAGTATAGTCGGGGGACACCCTGAACTGGTTGCCAGCCAATCGAAGGGCACAGAGAGACAAACAAACATCCACACTCACAATCACACCTAGGGGCAATTAGAGTGTCCAATTAACCTACCAAGCATGTTTTTGGAATGTGGGAAGAAATCAGTGTATATATATATATATATATATAACTCTAGATTTAACCCTATCCCTTTCAACAATGATTAAAACAGATTCTATCGTAAATCCTAAAAAGTACCAAACTTTCATATTTTCTATACAATCCATGCCGAATAAAACGGCATAGACACTCTGATCATAATGGGAACTCTATTTGCTCAAAAAAGAAAAGAAACACCTCCTCCCCCACCCACCACAACTAATGTTCCACCCCGTGGTCTCCATCTCATCACTGGTTTCTTTTCAAAACAGCCTCACAAACATCATGATTGATTCAGCCACTATCCTGCAGGATCTCTCAATGCCTGCCTGGGCTGGAGATTAATTTCATTTCCTCATCTTAATTTTTACTCATCGCCTCTCCATAAAAAGGCTAAATGTCAAGCATGCCTGACTCCTTCTAGTGACACGTCTATTCCAGCAGATAATTACCATAAGGAAATTGATGCTTTAGTGTGCATGGGGGAATTTAATTTACCCCGACAACCTCACAGCATAATGCTTTCCTAAAGAAAGAGAATTTTTCACTTTGCAGTTGACTTTTTAGAGAAATTGGACTATTTAATGTGATTATCAGCCTTGAACGTATTTGACTTATTAAGGTGCTCTAAGCAATTAAGTGCTACATGCTGCTCATGCTTCCACATGTGAAACATTGAATACTGCTTAAGGATCCATGAAATAGGAAGCCAGAGCGTATTGTTTGGTAAGTCGGCCAGCTACATCAGCGGATGATGTTTTTTTTTTTTTTTTCCTTTTCATCAGACTCCACCAGTGATATTAATTACAGCAACACGACTTGCTTCAGGTTGTGGATCAACTTTGAGGTTTCTGTTTACAATAAGTTGTGATAAATGCCTGTTCAAATGTGTACGTGAAGATTAATGTCGAATTCAATAATTTCATCAACGCTCATGACTCGTGCTGGGTTGGAAACGGGGACCCAACTCATAGCACTGTTATTCTTTACTTCTATATATTTATATATATATATATATATATATATATATATATATATATATATATATATATATATATATATATATACATACATATACATGTTTGTATATATATATATATTAGGGGTGTAAAGGTACACTCAGGTGTATTAATACGTTTCGGTAAGGCATGGTTTGGTCCACTTATTAGCGTGAGCTTACGCACGGGCGCTATTGACTGTTGCGTACGGAAGAGGACAGTGGCGGCACAACAGTGATAAGTGCTATTCTAGTTACGCAGGAATGATTTGTTTCATCTGTGCTCCTTATAACACTAGAGAAAATTCAAAAT
Source organism: Filicampus tigris (assembly GCF_054856515.1). Taxonomy (NCBI): domain Eukaryota; kingdom Metazoa; phylum Chordata; class Actinopteri; order Syngnathiformes; family Syngnathidae; genus Filicampus; species Filicampus tigris. The sequence goes on along the minus strand of NC_141227.1, from coordinate 7,986,059 downwards.
TGCAAAAAAAACCACATCAGATAGTACAAGAAAGTAATGTGAAGTGCCGCGTTAGTACAACTCCGACTTATGGAGAATCATGACCAGACCTCTCTGATCATGCTGAGTCATATTTAAGTCTCAACATTCCCTCTGCACAGCAACAGGGACCACCAGTCTTACTTGCTTTTTCATACCTGTATGTCAAACATTAAGAAAAAGGAAAAAGCTTCTGACCCAACACAAAGCTTTGAGGAAGTCGGCGAGTGTTGCTGCAATCCACATTTTAGCCAAGAAGACATAGCAGGCCACAGCGCTCCTGCTCAAAGTTCCTCCTTTTGCAAGCAACTGCCTGAATGTTGTGCTTCTCAGGAGATAAGAGCAGCCTCCCACGAAAGGTGACTCAGCAATCCAGTACACGGCCGCTCCTGAGATAAGACTCGGTGGGGCCTAAAGGTAGTGGAATGATGGGGAAAACACACTTACACAGAGAGAAGATAATGCGGAAGGGAATTCATAATAATTCATACCATTTAAAGTGTTTTTTAAAACAAAAATTACAGTAATATAAATGCTCACAAATATACTTTCAAATGGGTCATATGATCAGGGCGGAAAATGTGACAAAATCCTAACAGACATTGATTATGAGGTTATTATTGGAAAACTGCGCAAGGCGTGATTGAATTTGGCCAAGCCAGAAGTCATTATTTATTTAAAAATGCATCAATATTAACCTTTAAATCATATATATTTCAGTCATATCCAACACATTATTAACACCCTTTACTTGCACACTAAATTGGGTACACCTGCAGTGTAAATGAGAGCTGGATTGAAAAAAGTAAAGATGTCCTTACAAATGAGAATGTGCAGCATTACCTTGTCATTCATATACAGTACAGTATTAGTACAATTAGAAGACTTTTCCCCCACATATACATGCATGGAAAAAATGGTTGGCAACTTTGTGTTAAAGAATGAAAAAAAAACAACAATGGTCACTGAAATAACTTGAAACTAGTGATGAGACTGCAATTTGCCAAAATGCATATTGACAAGCCACAAAGCTTCTGGAGTAATATGCTTGATGAGGCAAAACTTTTGCTTCTCTGGCAAGTCACATCAGCTTGAGGTTTTCAAGTTCACACACCTGCAGTGAAACATAACGGCTGCTCACTTACGTTCTGGGGACATTGAAACGCGGGGCAAATGGGGCAGTATGTTTGAGTGAAGTGGGTCAAAAATACCTGTTGACTTTCTGCTGAAATCTCATGAAGAGATACAACAAACTATTAAGTTATGTTGTCTTGTCTGAACCATTTTTAAAAGAAATAATTTAATTAATTTTTTGGGGTTTAAACTTATTTCAATGACAATTGTGGGTTTTTCTTTCTTTCAACAATTTTGACCGTGTGTGGCTTCTTTCATGGATCCATATTATTATTTATTTTTTTTTAGAAATCATAACAGTTCCCAGATATCTCAATAAAATGTCTGCTACATACTTTCGTTCAAATTCTCCAAGGATAAAGTTTTACACCTGTTATTTGTCCCTTCTTGAAGTTTGTCAGTTTTGAGGGGGCAATCTTGTCTCATGCAAATGACCCATGGCTCCTTACGACATGCTTTCTTTACTGTGACAACGGGTCGGAGCTTTGCAGTGGATTCTTGCTGATCCCCGAGCCTATAAAAAAGTGAGTGTGAGCTGCCAAATGGAAGCTAGCCTCCATGAATTCATTTTGAGTCCTTTTCACAGGTGTAGGAATCACTTCTTCAACAATTCGCAGAATTACACAGGGCAATCATTGTGCTAACCTCGTGTATGCGGTGCATACACACCCTGTCGACAACTTACCAAACAGTCAAATACTGTATGCGCTGCTTACCAAACGCTATAGTGGTATAGTGTATTGATGTCAACTGTTTTGCCTCAAAATGAACTTGTAGTTGTGCTTCTAGTCCGCTGAAATGTCGCAGAATTACTAATAAATAACTGTCTTTCCACTACTAGTACGTTGAAGTCATTCTACCAGGGGGTTAGTGAGGAAAAAGACCGTACTATTATCCATCCATACATTATCGATACCGCTTATCCTCACAGGGGTCGCGGGGCGTGCTGGAGCCTATCCCAGCTGTCTTCGGGCAGTAGGCGGGGGACACCCTGAATTGGTTGCCAGCCAATCGCAGGGCACCTGTACTATTATATGAACCTTAAAACTACTGTACAGTTTTGCCTCGACATTAAGTGTCCTACTTGTGTGCAGAAATGTTGTAAACTTACTAGTAAGAAACTGATATTCTACTAGTTGGAGTCATTCTACCAGGGTGCTGAATTGTCTTTCTAGTGCGGACAAAGACTGTACTACAGTAGATATCAAGGATATTAAATAAATGCTTCGATACAGCCTTCGATACATGTCCGGATAAGGGCACCTGATGTAAGAAGGTACTTTGCCACTAAGGAGACCTGCTTTGGAAGAGAAAAGGAACACTAGAAAAGAGGAGAGGACAAGTCATTAAGTGGGTAAGAAAATAGTTGTGTTAATTTCATGGGCTGCCTCAAGCGTGCCAGTGTAGGTGACAGAAGGGGAGCTGTCCAATATGCAAGTGAAGGGGTGCCCCCCCCCTCCCCCCGCCTGCTCCCCTCCCTCCTCCATCACCATCCTCGGTGAGAATGAAATAAATAAACAATGAATGGTCCACTCTTCTTGCGCGCGCCTCATCCCATCTCATGCATGGCTGCCAGTAATGGTCTACTGGGTGTCAGCTTTTATTGGCACGGCACAAAGCAAGTGCCAAGACGCCCCGCCACACACCGGGCCTGCGGATAAAAGCAAGCAAAACGCCTCAGTCGAGGACAGTGTAGTCATGTTGGGCTGGAACGAGGAAGTGCAGTGGAGAGGGGAGGGACTGAGGGCGCAGCTCCATGGGGCCGCGGCGCTGCGACCTTCTGCACATGGAGCCGGGGACAGTTGGAAGAACTTCATACTGCAAACTCAAGGAATAGCAGGTAAAGTGGCTTCCACTCACTTTTAGCTCAGTGAGAATCTTGGCGCTCCTAGAACAGGGCAAGAGCTCGACGCGGGCACAGTGAGATCCTCTTCAGTCTTTTTTAGGGGGCATGCACCTGCTGGAAAAACCTTCCGTAGAGTTTGGCTGCAGGTGCATCTTCTCATCCCGTCTCACACGCGCGCTTCTCTCTGCCGCCACATTACATCAACACGCTACACTTCAATAAACACTGGAAATTAGAGACTTTTTCGATGCATAATTCTTACACAAGACTCACAGAAATTAGTGGAACATTTGGGGCATTTCCCATTTTCCATGTGACTTTTTCTTTTTGGGAAAAATATGGATCCTTTTTTTATAAATTTGTAATTTAAAAAAAAGAAAATAGCAATTGTATTTGTCTTTCCCACATTTAACTGCTTTTTCAGACATCTTCATCTGTTTTTCTATTTGCGTTGTAGCACCTGTTGCAAGCGATGTGCCGTACCACTGCAGAGCGTTAAATTGAAGGCGTTAGGAATACATTTATCCGAGCAACTTTTTTACACTATTGAGGTGCGAATTTGAGAGTATAACAGGACGGCTTAAACGGGAACCTTACCACGACTCTTAAAGACGTTTCATGGATGAATATGATCGTTTCCTGCTCGTCTAAGTTGTTTCATATTCTCATCACGCTGTTTAAATAGTGTAATTGGCGCACAATTGTACCTTTGGTAGGACTAATTGAATTATTTACAGAAAGGTAAAAGTTCTTAAATTGTTTTGATTAAAAAAAAAAAACTGAAAATGCACATGTTCATATGTTCTGCTTTTTCACTTTAGAAACTGAAAGAAGTGTGTGTCGAAAAATATGTGATTAATGAAATTTCACTAATAGTGACTTTATGGATCAATTTGCCAAAAATAACAATTTGTTTAATTTTGATGTGTACTTTAAAGAGCACTCTCTTAATTTAAAAGCAAGTAACAAAAACGATGTTTAGAATGCTAGAAAACTAACCCTAGCAAAAATGTTACCTTTTCAACACTTCCCAAAAAATAATTTCAGTTTTCCGTCTATTTAAAACTTGGAAACACACCTGCACAAATGACGTTTTTGACAGAAAGAAGCAGAAGTGCTGCAAATGTGTGCCTCATGTGTGCTGTCAGAAGAAAGAGAAGTAGGAGGGGAGTAGGCAGTACAAGACAGGCAGTTATTAAAATGATTGTACTGTCTGAATAGCAGATTAGTGAAGTGTGTCACATGCAAATGAAGGAAACTTCTCTTGAGAGCACCTCTGCTCCCCTGTCGCCCCCTCACTGGGCCCCCCAAGAACACATCTGCTAACTCTGTCTACCCACTGATATCATCCATACATTTCATGAATTACTGATGTGACGCTCCACATGAACACAAGCGGACAGGAGGTTATAGCATATACCGGAGTGCCCTAATTATTAATAGCACCCGGCACTTCATTACTTTTCTCAAATCTATATGATAATTTTAAATTTAAATTCACATTTTCAAAGTCGCATTCAATCTGTCTTTTGTCAAATTGCAAAAGCACCGCAAAACTGAGTGTGAACACAAATACAAAAATAAATGTTGCATTGGAGTTTAACTGAGGATATAATTATATTTATACATACTGCACACACATCATATATATATATATATATATATATATATATATATATATATATATATATATATATATATATATATATATATATATCACACAAAAGTTCTAGCATTTAATTGATTTGACATTTATTTTACTTATTTTATAATTGATTTGATACAATTTTACTTATTGGTTGATTATTATTCATGCTTCACAAGTCTAAATATTCAAAATATTTAAATTCATTCCATCTACTTTGCTGACAATTTTAAATTTGTGAGTGAGTGAGTGTGCTTGTGTTCTTATTATTTCATTCCATTCATAATTTCTACCAGTGATGATTATATAACCATCTGACACATAATTTGCTAAATCTGCATAGTTTAATAAGATCCGATATAAGATCTGTACCAAATATTTTGATTTAGGAAATGAATATCCACTTTTGAATATACTATCCGAGAGGTGTACATGTGTGTGTTTATTACGGAGCTGTAGATTGCAGTAGGTTAAAACAGAAAAGAGGTCTTCCTAATTCCGGTTACCCTATTTACTCCAACCCTGTCAATATGACACAGTGCAATTCTACACTACTGTAAACGATAATGCCAATAGAAAACGTTGTTAAATGAATACCCTTGCAAACAATGTCAATAGAAGTTGGACTTGAATACCTATTTAAATTATCCTATGCAGTTCTTGTATTGAATTGCAATAAATTGTGCAGGTGTGCCTTTAACGTTGTGACCGGTGAGTGGATACAATATAATGCTTGCAATTTATCTGCTATCATAGAAACACACACGCACACGCGCACACACATGCCTGTTTGTGACCTTCTTTTCGGGTATCCAGAATTCACTGGTGTGGTCCTCAGTATCTGTTAACGGTTTCGCTCTTTCTCATCTCCACCCTTCTTGCTGGTGTAGCTGTTTTGCACCTCTCGATGAGAGGCGGCCCCTACCCCCCCACCGGCACATCAACACTAATGTATAGACGCATGCAACCCTCTGTCAACCCACAAGCCTCTTCCTGCCTCTCCTCACTGATACTCAGACCAAAACTTTTCCAGTGCCTCTCTGTGCTCACACGCAACCACACACATGCGCACACACAGACTTCCTGACTACTGAATGTGCACCATACTTTCCAGACGTCTTTGCAAGTAGGTTTTGGCTGAAAGTGTCAACGTGCCCCCACCGACACATCCGTGATTCCCCTCGCACCATCTGCCCAGAAAAGGGCACCAGAGAATACATAGCCCCCTTTACCCCGACCTCCAAACTCCAGATGCGGAACGATGGTGGCGCACGCAACACCCTGCGCCATGTGCAGTAAATCATCTGCACCAGTGACCTTTGCCCCCCTTCCTCTCTTAACACTTGGGTGTCTGCACAAGCTCCTGACTTGACTCCGCAAAATGCTGCCGTGTTGCGACACACAAGCCTGGTCGCTTCCCACTATTTGTTCCAAATGTGTGGAGCCATCTGTTAGTGAAACAGGAAGGCCTAGGTTCCCCTTCTCCCTTGGGCTTGTTTCGCTATTTTCAGGAGCTTCACTTCTCCCTGTGTGGCTGCTTGGACCAGGCAGCGGCCCCGGCGAGGGCTTCTTGAAGTGGCGCAGCCCGGGCCGAGGCCGTCGGCCCCATCTGCTTCAGGCTTGAGGGCCATCCATTATTAATGGGGCCACGAGCGCTGGTGACTCCTCAGATATTCAGCCCTGGCCGAAGGAGCGCCTCTGGACTCACGCTGCTGAAGAACCAATAAAGACAACTTCTCCGTCCGCCATCCTCTTCGTCTTTGCGCTTCAACTCTTTCCTCTCCACCTTCCAGTCGCATACGCTCTCTTGACTTCTTACCCTCAATTGCAATCTATTCCGCTGCCGCAATGTCAATCTCGCCGACACCCTTGCCTCGCCTCGTCTTATTGCTCCTCTTTTGGGTTCTGAATGTGACTGCGTCTGTGTCGCGGCTGCGGACTCAGCCATGCATGCTCAGTAAATTAGAGAGAACATGAGCGTTGATCAGCTGAGCACGGCAAGCACCCACATCCTCGGTGACCTGAGGCCAGTTAATTTTCTGCTTAATTTTGCCGCGGTCACTTTGCATTTTTTAGATGATTACGTGGCAGGAAATTAACAATAAATAACAAATGTGGTGTGAAAGGCTGTTCCCGGCGAGCCCGTGTTATATCGGCGGGCCCATCAGCTGAAGCCGGGCTACGTTCTGATCTCAGACTCTGCCAGACTTGTAATGAAGTTGTCTGTAATTCTTTGCAAACGAATGTGGGCGACAGAGGGGTGACTGCGCTGTGACAGGAGTGATCTCACCCAGGTGACATAGCGAGAGTGCACCCTTTACCCCGCTCTAGCTTTGTGCAATGTTTCCTCTGCCTGCTCTTGATTAAATGTACATACTTTTACATCTCAATCTTATCTCCCATTAGAGTACTTGCACCGCATGGAGACAGAGGAGGCCCAGGAAATGGCCCCGATGCCAGGTAAGAGACTGCAGCATGATTGAGCGGTAACGTGCAACAAACAGCTTTTAAACCACCAGCAGGTAATTTTCGCCCTCTGAGAGAGGCGCTTGGGGTCCTTGCACGGTGAGTGACGGGAGCTTTCTGATGTTTGTCACGCCAGGCCGAGACAGCCCCCCTGCCAACGAAGCGGCCGAGGACGCAGAGGAGCCCATGGCTGTCCCGGAGGACTTGTCAGCAGGCTCCGCCCACCAGCAGCACAACAGAGGGGACAAAGGTATTAATGAGCCACATCTTTCAGAAATCACTTTGCATGTTCTCAACGTGCTTGCGTGGCTTTTGTCCAGTTTTTTTTACATGAAATTCAGGCAGCATGGTGGGCAAGTGGTTTGCACATCTGCCTAACAGTCCTGGGGTTTAGAGGTTTGAAGTTCCGACCTTCCTGTGTGGCGGTTTGATGCTCTCCTTGTTCTTGCGTGGGATTTCTCCCGGAGCTCTGGCTTCCGCTTATAGACCCAAAACATGCCTAGGTCCATTAAAGAATCAAATTTGTCCATCTTTGTCCATATATGTCCTGCAATTGTCTGGTGAGCAGTCCAGGGTGTACTCGTGAGATGAGATCCAGCTCACCAGTGAGCCTAATGAGTAAAAGTGATGAAATTTAGTGAAGACAACAAATTGTAATGTACAATAATCGTACTTGATATCATATTAATTTATAGTCCATTTGATTATTTTAAATATCTTAATTTAAATGTCAATGAGTGCCTAGAATTAAACAGTAATGACTCCCAAAGCAGCAGTTAAGTCAAACTCATGTTAGCTTCAAAAGCATTACACACATTTTTCTGTCCCCCAACATGACCCTTTTCACATAAAGTGAGAAATATTTGCAGCTTCTAATCCCCTGGATCAATTACAGTCTCTAAAAAGAGCGGAATGGATGCATTTAGGTCACTGGCAAAAAAGTAAAAAAAAAAATGAAAAAAAAACTTGTGATCCATGGCATGTAATTAATAATCCAAATCTTAAGGAATAGCTAATGTGGCCTTGATTTGAATCTGTCAACATCAAGCCAGGGAATATCACGGCAAAGCTAAGGAAGCTAGGGAGTTCTCATCTGCGCCGTATATTTACCTCAAGCAAAATAAGACGCAAATGAATATGAGATACGAGATGTAATTGTATGTCCCTTACTTCCCTAAACAGTCAGCACAAACCGGTGTAAGCATGTGTCTGTTTGTGTGTCTATAACGTTAGAGAGAAAACACAAGAGGGGGAAGTTAAAATTTCTCCTATATCTTTGTCTCAGTGCCACGCAGGCAAGCATTCTAATTGTCGTACAGGTTCAGAAGCAACTAGCAACTGCATGATTCATTAATGTTGACGGCAATCTGAATCTTTGGCCAAAAATGTCAAATCAATCTCTGAAGTCCAAGAGCATTATTAGAGAGTGCACGCTTTCTGTGTGTTATATTAATATTTGTAATGATAACAATATTCTGTTTATATTGACATTTTCAGCATGTTTATTATTGTGGTTCACACTGAAAGTCATTTAAAACATTTTGGTTCCCAAATTTATTTTAATTGGAGAGATAATAAACATTTGTAATACGTGTCATGTATAGGATCTCATTAGATTGGCAATGAATGAACTTGTGTTATAAATTGAAAGAAGCGACATCCTGGTATGCAAACTAGACAGTTAGCCTCTGCGTTGTTGAAATATTTAGGTGTAAAAACAAAAGTAGAAGGGTAAACATGTATTGTTTGTATTTTGGATGTTTTAGTGCGATAGTTGAACACATGATTCCACAACCTTGCACACACGTTTCAGGCTTGTAACAGGAACCCCCGGCAGGCTCAGTGTGTGTTTCCACACTTGCAATCTAACTTCCCATATCTGCTATCTATCAACACCAAAATGAGCCAATTACTTCTGCGACAGGACTTGCTTCTACTTTGTTTGCGAATCAAGGGTAACGTTTATCCGCATCGTTTTTATTGCTGCGTGGTTTATTTGTCTACTAAGGCTTGTGACGCGAGCTTCCCAAAACAAGCAAATCAGGATTCAGCATGTGACTGAGACAAACATGATATGAAGTCAAAAGCCTTCTTCCTATTCCCGCTTCATTTGCAACTTCCCCATGTCCATGAGCAGTTGGGCACAGTCCGACGGTGACGGTTCCCTTCTGTCTGCTTCAATAAGCTCAATCGGCTGGTCACACGAGATGCTTGCGTGACTATTACAACACAAACGTATGAAAGAAAAATTGTGGGGAAAGTGCTTTTTGTTAAGGATTTTAATTGCTGCCTATCTTCTTCACAAATTATTTAGGTAGATAGGCCCATATGTAAGATGAAACTGGCATGCATTATATTAATAAATGTATATTGTGTTACAACCTTTAGATTACAAATTCGACATGTTGTGCAAAACAGATAACTGCATCAGCACTGTCAGACAAACTATTTAATTTCACCATGGGAAATTACTGTATACGGTAAGTACAATAGCAAAACAGATAAATAATATTAATGGGGTTTGTAATTAATCAGCTGGAACTGTTAGTTGACATTATCACACCTGCTGCTTGAATTATTTGAGAAACTGAAAGTGAAATATCCAAGTCAAAGATGTTTCATAGGCTATAAATAAAACTGAAAATCTTTGCATAAACGTGTCTCCTAATTTTGTCAGGTTTTGTTTTGTTGTAATCCCTCCCAAAAAAAAAAAAAGATTGCTTTTGTGTTTTGGGCAAAGAAAAAAAAAAACAGCAACAACAAAAACATGCTTTTAATTAGACACCGACAATATCATAATTCATTTCAGGCTTTTTATAGGACCAAATGTAATGGCTACTGGACAAATGGTGACTAAAATCAAGAGTGAGATTAAACCTGCCCTCAAGTGCAACAATCTCATGTTTGTTTTTATTTTTGTAATTGTGTGAAGTCGTCCCCTTTGCTTTTGCAAGGCCTTTATCTTTGTTTTTATTTACTCATCAGAAAAACACAAAATATGATGAGAAAACATTCCATACAGACAACAAAAAAATTGAAGGAGTGGAAATCACGATATGTTTCTCTCTTTAAATGTGAGGAACAAGCAAACAGGGGAGTCAAAAAAAAAAAAAAAAGAAAAGTCAACCTGTTTCAGTTACATGTTGTTTTACAATTCCTTTCCCATGCTTCCCTTTCTGTCACTTCTCCATAATTCTTGGTATTTCAGTTAGACAGGCCCTCTTTCTGAAGCTTCCCCTTTTCCATGGATTCCAAAATGTTCACTATTTCCACTTCTTCCTCTTCGGTTGTAAAAGCACAGAGTTTGAAGCGTGGGGAAATCAGGCTGCCAACACGACACGCAAACCGCAGCGCGGCCACTTGCATGATCGGTCTGTCAATTCTCTGAACAAAGTCCTCTGGTGGGAAAGGAGGAGAAGGTTGCTCATATGCAAAGGGCACTTCTCTTTTCTGCGTACACAACAAGTCAAATAAAAACGATGGCTCTGAGACTTTGTTATCATCATGCGCACACAATGTATTAATTTGCAGATTCTGACTGATTGAAAATCAACAAGAACCTGCGCGTATGTTTATCATACGCTGTCACCGCTGTGCTCCTTAGTTTCACACTACTTCCTGTGTCTCTGTTTCCTGTTTATCTCGCTGTCATTTGTTTCACCAAAATATGATGGTGTGCGATGATCTCATCGTTGACATCCTCAAACACACATCTTTTCCACCTGCATATCACCACTTTTCTTTCGTACTGCAGTGCAGAATGATCATCTCAAATGGTCAATTGCCAAAATCATGAGTTTTAAGTGAGGCAAATATTTTGCAAGTATTTTGATATCCATACAGTAAATAATTAATAAAGTACAGTACACTATTTAGCTTAAAATATTTTTGTTGCAAAGCTTTCTAAGCAGGTGTAAAATTCAGCATAACACAAACAAACTAGATTTAAACGATAGGCCAAAAAACTAATAATAATTTCAAGGCAGTCAATATCAGGCAAATCACAAGAGTAATCGACAGACAAACTTCAGAGAAACTCCCTCACTCAAAACACCAGACAAGCTTCAGTCATAAAACAATTTTGATATCTATAAATAATGAGCATGATCCAGTACACTATTGTATTTGTTTCAAAAACATAAACCTGTCTTAGCAGGTATAAAATTCAGTACAACACAAAAAAATGACTAAATATTCAAAAGCGAGAACGAAAAACAAATGAAAATTTCAGAATAGTCAATAGAGCAGTCGTAACGGTAATCGTCAGACAAATTAGAGGCTGAAAAACAAATCTAATTCATAAAGCCTCATCTGAAATGTTTAATTAAAATGCCCAAATAAGATAACTTTTTAGTTTTAGTCTGCCATGTTTTCTTTTTCATATATATATATATATATATATATATATAGATATATATATATATATATATATATATATAGATATATATATATATATATATATATATATATATATATATATATATATATATATATATATATATATATATATATATATATATATATATATATATATATATATAGATAGATATATATAGATATATATATACAGAGGTGGGTAGAGTAACCAAAAATTGTACTCAAGTAAAAGTACTGTTACTGCAGAATAATATGACTCAAGTAGAAGTAAAAAGTAATCATCCAAATAATCACTTGAGTAAAAGTACAAAAGTACTTGGTGTAAAAACTACTCAAGTACTGGGTAATTGTAGACGTTTCATCTATTTATTTATTTTTTTAAAACAATCATTCAATCAGACGAAAATACAAAATAATCATCTTCAGACAAATTAAAGTCCATACAATCAATAAAATGAATTATATTTAATTAAAGAACAGCTTAAAATAATCCTAAAGTAAATTCAAGTACTTTAATAAACAATAAAATAATGATAGTATAAATAAAAGAAATAAATTGCCATACCGCTACGTTTGATTGGTGAAACATAGTCACATGGTAGAGCCTGGAGCGGGTCTCTGACAAAATAAATGCGACTTTCTCAAAGAGATAGAGAGAGAGGGAGAGAGAGAGAGGGAGAGAGAGAGAGAGAGACGCGTACGTACACGGAGGGATTTAAGTAACGGGTTCAATGTAGCCTAATGTAGCGGAATAAGAGTGCAGTTTCTTCTTCACAAATCTACTCAAGTAAAAGTTAAAAGTATAGTGATTTAAAACTACTCCTAGAAGTACAAAATTTCCCAAAACCTAACTTAAGTAAACGTAACGGTGTAAATGTAACTCACCCGCACGCACATGTAAGCACACACACATTAATATATATCTGCCTGTGCACAGTGCTATATTTTGGAGCAACAAGGGGACACAACATTCATTTGGATGCACGCTCTTTTTTCCGAATGAATTGCCAAGCCAACAGATCGGGACTTCGTATCGGCAGGTACTTCAAACAAGAGACTCAGACTGGAGTAACAAAATAGAGTGATCGGGACATCCCTGGCTAGCACATATCAATACTGTATATAGAGCGAGAGATGCACATGGGGTGGGGGCCCTATACACAATGTGCGGAGTCCACCCCGGGGTCGACATAGTCTCTGGGTTAGCGTTCTCTGCAGTCGTTGGTTGCGGCACCTCTTAGTGTGGATGCTCCCCTTAGCTGACCTTGCCACACCTGGTTCCTCAGTTCTGAACCATGCAGTTAGTATTCATGCATTTGTGTATTTTCATACAGTAATAAGCATGTGTTTTTGTGTAGGAGTAGGAGGGGCAGGTCTTTTTCACATCTGTCATGTTACTTTGTTTTGTTTTATTATGATTATTATGATAGGGTTGCTTGTTTGTTTGTTTGTTTGTTTGTTTGTTTGTTTGTTTGGTTGGTTGTTTGTTTGTTCGTTTGTGGAGCACTTTTGTTTGTATTATTAGGTATGAAAGATGATATACAGGCGGCACGGTGATCGACTGGTTAGCACGTCCGCCTCACAGTTCAGAGGTCGTGGGTTCGATCCCGGCCCCGGCCTCCCTGTGTGGAGTTTGCATGTTCTCCCCGTGCCTGCGTGGGTTTTCTCCGGGTACACCGGTTTCCTCCCACATTCCAAAAACATGCTTGGTAGGTTAATTGCCCCTAGGTGTGATTGTGAGTGGGGATGTTTGTTTGTCTCTGTGTGCCCTGCTATTGGCTGGCAATCAATTCAGGGTGTCCCCCGCCTACTGCCCGAAGACTACTGGGATAGGCTCCAGCGCTCCCGGCGACCCTTGTAAGGATAAGCGGTATGGATAATGGATGGATGGAGGTGATATACAAATAAGTTTGATTTGATTTGATTTGATTTCATTTCATTTCATTTCATTTCATTTGAGCCCCATTAGTGACTTGGAAGAAACATCATACTAAAAATGATATACTGTTCAGTCTGGCCTGACCTACCCCGCTTAAACTCATAAGTGGGGAGAAATTGTCAGCATCACTTGCCTTCGGCCCTCCCTGTCCAATGGTCAAGGCACTATAGGGCGAGAATAGCTCCAGATACAATACTATCAAGATTTTTTTGCCAGGGTACAAATCTATAATCGCTCCCTGAAATTTCAGATTTATTGTCAATGATACATTCTAAATAGAATGTTTAGTCTCCATTGTATATGTTTTATTAAAATAAACAAATGGTGATTGCCTCTTGTTTTTGATAATGGTTTAAATCTACACTTTGGTCTTTTATTCACTTTCACAATACTTTGCTGGTACAATGAACAAAATTGTTCAGGTTTTTTCGGCGCCTTGCTCAAGAAGGCATCACATCTGTACCACCAAATTTTTGCCACACTTTTGATTTACTACTGGTGTCTTGTATAGATAGATGAATGTGTGTTTGTGCACATGATAGGACAAATCCAAAATGTCCGCTCATAGTGTAATCACATATAGGCAGACATTTGATTTGATTCATTCAACTTTAAACCACATATACACATGTTGCCGGATTGGTATCTGAGAATATCTGATTCCATATGGTTGCATGGCAGCAAAAACGGAACGGGGTCCCTTTTACATTGGACAGTAAATCAATTGGTCCACAACTTAAGCGACTGTTTCGTCTATAGTCACTGATTTGGAATTGTGAAGTTATAACAGAGAGAAAAAGTTGAATGTTGACAGACCAGGTAAAGGTGACATGAAATTGTCACAAAAGCGACTTTTATCTTTTGACATGTAACATGAAGTGATTACACATCACACTAATAGGCTGCCCATCTCTCGTTCTATACAACATCATGACCGAATCTTGCTCTTCTTCTAAACCGTGGCCCTTCCCCTCCCCCTTGCCCTCTTTTCCAGCCTGTAACATTAAAGTTGAGGCTCGCAGTGATGAGGAGAATGGGCTGTCCTGTGACATGAATGGCACGGAGGAGGAGGAGGAGTGCGCGGAAGACTTGCGCGTGATCGATGCCTCGGGGGCCAAGGTGAACGGCTCACAGCCGAGTCCCGAAGCCAAGGTCTTCTCCTCGGCTGGCGGCATCCGGCTGTCCAACGGGAAGCTCAAGTGCGATATCTGTGGGATAGTTTGTATTGGCCCCAATGTGTTGATGGTGCACAAGCGAAGCCACACTGGTAAGCCACCTGTAATACATCATGCCCTCCATATGCACCCATGTTCAATGTTAGTGTGAGAGGATGGATGAGGGGCAGCAAAGTGGCTCCGTCCCATGTTTGGAAGATGTCCTTACAAATGAAGTCATCAAAACGGGTGTCTTCTTACTTTTTTGGCATGAAAGTCACGCTAGAACTTGGCTTGTGTCTCTTTGTGCATTCCGTACAAACCATAATGACAGTGATCATACTTGCAGTTTGGCTGTGTGCATGCATGCAGATCTGTCCTATCATGTATGAAATCACCATTAGCATGCTCAAAGAAGAACTGAGTAACATCACGTGACAAGTAAACAGTAACTTATCACATTGTTGAGCAATCAAGCAGTGACGATAATCTAAAAAAAAAAAACTTGCCAGCTGAGAAAAAAGTCTCCCTATGCAGCAATTAAATGGGATTTCCGCGCAGTCACAAATATATCTAGCTATTAAAAGTTTTTCAAAAATTGTGAATTGATATTCTAGCATAATGAACCCAAACCAGTGGTGGGGAACATTTTTGAAAAAGGCACTTAACTGTCATGCTGTAGAAACTAATGACACTCAAAATGGAATAAAGGAACAGTAGACGAATGTAAATGAAAGTACAATAAAGGATATAATGAAGTGCCTCCTATTTGAAAAGAAAATATTCTGTGGTCGAGTCTTTCCTCCTGAAATGCATTTTTAATGAATTTCCCCTTTTCTATATTTTTGCTGCTTCACTGGTGACTCTTATTTTATTGAGGTGGAGGCTTTGAAAAAAGCCACATTAAAAGGTTCTCACAGAATGCCACAACACTCGAGGAGGCTGGATATTGGTTTATTCCAGGAGCGCTGATCAGGAAGACTGGCTCTCAACACAAAGTGTTTCCTTCACTTTATTCAAATGAGGCTGAATTTGCATTGTGATGTGCTGCTCTTATTTTAGAGACGAAGAAGAGGAAAAAATGAGATTTTCAGATCAAATTGACCCAGGCAATGGTGCATTACGGAACTGCCAGGCTGAGTCTGAGTGGCTCTTGTTCGTTCAGAGCACCAGGAGTTGATGGGGCAGGGGGAGCATGGAGAGATGGAGCGTCATTGTGGAACACCCCCACACACTCTCCCCCTGAGCTGCTCCATTATCTCACTTGTTCTCTTTCCTCAGACGCTTGTAACATTGTGACCCCACATTCCCGCTCCTGCAGCATACTCTTTTAGTCTGCCGTCAGAGGAAAAGTCGTAGTCAAAAATACATGTCAACACTTTTTGGTGTTCATTGTTTCAGCAGCCACTTTACACTATTTTGTGTGTTGTGTTCTTGCTCTCAGGAGAACGTCCCTTCCAGTGCAGCCAGTGCGGCGCTTCTTTCACCCAAAAGGGCAACCTGCTGCGTCACATCAAGCTCCACTCTGGAGAGAAACCCTTCAAGTGTCACCTTTGCAGCTACGCCTGTCGCAGGAGGGATGCTCTCACTGGACACCTGCGCACCCACTCTGGTGAGTAGCGCAAAGTTCAGACAAACATTACTGGACCGATGATACTTTCAGGAATGCAGAAAGTGAGCCCATGGTAAATAAAAAATACATTAAGAAATCATTGCAAAAGCATCAGTGTATCTGGTTTGGCAATGTATTGTTTATGTTTGAGTAAAGTGAACATTTTTTGTTTATTTCTATAAACCACACTACTGGCATCATAGCTTCCAAATTCCAAATATCAATATTGTCATTTAAAGGCATCTACTCATTTACATGCAATATCAAACCTTATAAGACATGTTGTTTTTGCTGTAACCTTTCCCAAAAGTCTGCTAATGACAATATAACTGCTTTATACATAACATGTCTGTCTCTCTTTCTTTCTTTCTTTCTTTCTTTCTTTCTTTCTTTCTTTCTTTCTTTCTTTCTTTCTTTCTTTCTTTCTTTCTTTCTTTCATTCCCTTTAATGTGTTTTAAAATACCGTACTACAAAGCCCCAGCAAGTAGCCTACTCAAACATGAGACACTTTGTTTTTAGGCCTATTGAGGTTAATAAGTGACCTACTGATTTTTATTAAAACAATGTTTTGGGTATACTGTATTCTGTACTAAAGTCACTCACTACAAATTTGACACTGTGGTTTATGTTTATCAGCCATTTAGAAAAATAGAAGTGTAGATGTGTGTCCACAACATACTAAAGATAGAAGAAGAATAGATATAAGATGATGAAATGTGTTTATTGGTCTACCTGATTTTAAAATTATTTTAATCAAACTCAAGTCAAGTCACATCACTTTAGTGACTTTGAAAATTAAAGACAAACAATGTCAAATTTGCAGAATTTAGACAACTCGAGATTTCCTGGAATGGAAAAAAAATGAACGTTTGATACCTGAAAAAGATAGAAACAAATCTACAATGAAATTGTTTAAAATTAGATTTCATAAAAATCTCCCGATGAGTATAACTCGACTTTTTGATTCATTACTATAGTAGAAGGAAAATTATAAAGACATGTCAAAATTGATTTGTTCTTGATTGTGTGATGCTATTTTCTAGTTGGAAAACCCCACAAGTGTGCTTACTGTGGGCGGAGTTACAAGCAGCGCAGCTCTCTGGAGGAGCACAAGGAGCGATGTCACAACTACCTCCAGTGCATGGGGCTGCAGAACAGCATCTACACAGGTCAGTGCCTCATGTTTGCATTTCCCTTACCCAAATATTGATGACTTATTTTACTTTATTTAATCAGCACACCGTAGTAGAGAAGCAGCAATAGATCAGGTTGCCCTGTACAGTATTGTGTTTGATATCTGACGGAACTTGCAAGTGCATCTATCCATACATCGCAGACTGTGTAAACATCAGCTGAAATTGAGACCTCTATACATTATCTGTGTATCATAAGTAAAGAGATATTCATTAAAATAGTGCTCTTGACAGCAAAAAAAAAAGTAAACTAAACAAAAAAAAAACAGCCCTCCTACACTAGTACATCACTTTTCAACCTATTTTGACTCTAAAACCTCCTTCTCTGTCTTGCTTTCCAGTAGTAAAGGAAGAAAGCAGCCAGAATGAACAGAGGGAAGACTTAAGCCAGACGGGATCTGACAGAGCCTTGGTGCTAGACAGGCTAGCTAATAATGTAGCTAAGCGTAAGAGCACTATGCCACAGAAGTTTGTGGGTAAGGGCTGAAATCTGCTTCCTTTGTGTCAATACATTTACAGTAAAGTAGCTTCATGATAGGTCTGTAAATTGTTAATTAATTTCTCTTCATTTTTTTTTTCTAATTAACTGATGTGCTTTAAGACATAATATTAGAAGTAACCCACTGGTAGGGAGCTTATATAAAGCTCGATGGACAGTTGCTTGCTGTAAATGGTAGCAGCTCATGATAAGTCACTTTATTTATTTCTCTGAACGGTGACTTGCTTAGACATTGAACAGAACAGACTCAGACTGAGCCTCGCGGGAGTTTGAACTTGACAAACAGTGAGTCTTCACTTACTATGGAAAAATCTTGATTCACACAGAGTTTACGATGAAAAATAAGGCTTATATTTGTGTAACCAGTGCTAATTTAAGCACTTTTATTAAATCTGCTGTGCTTTTGTCTAAACTGAACAAAGTGGTCTGGAATTGCACTGTGAGATAATGACAAAAACAGCGCTTATAGCAATAAATTAGCTCAAGATGTGTTGTCACAGGATGTAGGTGATAATATTTTGCATCTGTGACAACCAACATGTGTGTGTTTCCTCAGGTGAAAAGCGCCTGTCAGACCTTTCCTACGATGGAAATCCAGGTGAGCTGATTCAACCTCACGTCATCGACCAGGCCATCAACAGCGCCATCAGCTACCTGGGGGCAGAGTCGCTCCGGCCCCTGGTCCAGCCCTCCCCAGCCTCGTCTTCTGACGTGGGCATGGGCTCCATCTACCCGTTGCATAAGGCGGCCCCGGAGGCCCAATCGGGAACGGGCCACAGCCTGTCAGCCAAGGACAGTGCGGCCGAGAACCTGCTTCTGCTCTCCAAGTCCAAGTCTGCCTCTAGTGAGAAGGACGGCTCTCCGAGTCACAGCGGCCAAGACTCCACTGACACGGAGAGCAACAGCGGGGATCGAGCAGGTGGGGCGGCCCCCGGTCTCATCTACCTGACCAACCACATCACCTCGGGGGTGCGGAACGGCGCGCTACCCCACGTGAAGGAGGAGCAGCAGCGACAGTATGAGGCCATCCGGGCAAGTATGGAGATGGCGTCGGAGGGTTTCAAGGTGATGACGGCAGACGGCGAGCAGGTGAGGGCGTACAGGTGTGAACATTGTCGCGTCCTCTTCCTGGACCACGTTATGTACACCATACATATGGGCTGCCACGGCTTCAGAGACCCCTTTGAATGCAATCTCTGTGGCCATCGCAGTCAAGACCGATATGAGTTCTCTTCACACATAACACGAGGGGAGCATCGCTACTGACTTGTGATGACCACAACACACACGTGCACACAAATAAAATCAAGGTCTAGAAGTGCTTAATGTGAAGTACACCATTGATGTGTGAAAGTGTGATTTTATACAGTGTGCATGTTTGTTGAATACAGAAGTGTTTAAAAGCCATTCGAATCTCATTTCAAATATTAAAATTGTGTGAGAAAAAGCAAACAAACTAAATGGTGTTCACTCAAGATAAAATGACAAAATGTTTTTCCGAAACAGCATCATCTTACAGTATGTAAATGTTCTTATGTTGCATTATGTGTATATATGGAACATTTTGTTCCTCTAACAAGCAGCAACTTTATTTTCTTGTTTTTGACTTAAAAAGAAAAGAAAAAACATCTGTGTATTTACAGGCGTGTTCACTGATGGAGATGCAAGCTACCGAAATTATCTGTACAAAATACAATCAATCGAAAATGTCAATGTAGATCACATCAAGTTCATTTTCCAAACTGTATTCTTACTCACATATTATTTATATGACATTTACTTGCCTGATTGTTTTGGAGTTTTTTTTGTATTTATTACAGTGACTGATGTTTGTCTTTAGGATAGTTGCCACTCCTCCTGTTCAACTGTATTAAATGTGTTTATGGTGTGAACATTACTGCTGCTGAAAGGCAAAGGCGGGGAAAATATACTGGAAATTTCTTTAATTTCTGTCAAATTAGAATTGTTTTGCTCTCAAGATTACAGCCTTTTGTGGCTTAGTGGGAGTTCCATGCCCATAAAATATCAATAAAGGATATTTTATATAAGTGAGAATATTGTTGAATTCATTTGTTTTCCAGTGAAAAATCACAATGAGATTAATGAAATTGAAATTTGAGGAAGTTAAGAGGATTCTTCAGTCTTCAGATGTCCTGTATATAATAATAATAAGGATAATGATAATAATAAAATAATAATAATAACAACACACATAGTTTTTCCCAAAACTGTCCATAGTAAATATATAAGTGATCCGTCAAAACGTAAGCTGTACAAAAAACAAGAGATGAGAGATTTTATCTTTGGATTTCCAGTGTAGAATTTTACCAGAGGCCAGGGGTGCCCAAGTCTGGTCCTCAAAAGCCCCTATGTAGCCTGTTTTAGAAAACCTACGCAAACGTCGAGCAGGCAAAATGGAGGAAGGCCAGAGTCTGGATTTGAACCCGTAACATCAGAACTGTGAGGTGGATGTGCGAACCACTCATTTATCATGCCAAAACAGCAAAGCAAATAAAACAGCATTGCAAATAACAAAAAGGTGAAATACAACTGGAAAGATTATTCAATATTTGCAAGAACAACAACAAAACAAATTAAGACAGGTCATCTACTCTATCATAGATTTAATATTAACTAATTTAATATTAACTAATTTCAAATTAACTAAATTTCATATTGTTTATATATACTGAAAACAAAAATGTTTTGTATTTACTTAATTGACACATGCACATTGATTGTACATTATTAAAATGTGTTAAATCAATCCATATCATTTGAATATTTTTGTGAAAATGAGTAAAAAAACATCAGTTTACAGCATTTTAATCATGTGCAACTGAAAGATAGGTATATTTAGACAGTACTTTATTTTTATTTTTTTGCAGTGTAGTAAATATTGAATACATACAGTACTGTATACATAAAGACCATTATTAGGTCTGTTGTGTTAGCAAAGCGAAAGTTATAGTGATCATATCAGGATAAACTTATACAATGGACAGTGAAGTATTTATTTAGATATGACAAAAATATGAGAAAATTAAAAGTGGATTTTGTGTGACCTGTATTTTACACAACACTTTCTTTATTCCTCACTTATATAGGCTACATGTTAACTATAATTTATAAATCATACTCCTTATTTAAGAATCACACTACAAAAATATTGTTTTTTTTTTTTTTATTAAACTTTGTCTCGTATTGAAAACACTTAAATGGACTATGTGGCCAGGATGGCACATATGTCACATGAAAATCTTTATCTGTTTTTTGATAAGGAAATTTAAACTAGCTTGAAATGTTCTTAATTTGTTTTGGAGAAACAAGTAAACTATTCTTGAAATGCTTGCGTTTCCTCTGCAATAAAGGATTTCTTTTGCTTAATTCTTCGTGCTTCATCAGAAAACGACACCCAGCAAATAAGTAAACAATAGTATTTGCCATGCATCGTTCCTGCATTGACGTCGTCAGCTTCACACCTTTTCATCTAAAGTAATCATTTTTAAGACTCCTGAATACTGTCACAAAACAAGCCTAAAATATCTACTGAATCATTTTTACTGAATTTTAAGTACAGAACTATAATATATTTTGAATTTTAAGTACAGAACTATAATATAAGTGCTAATGTTCAGCGAATTGAAGAGTCGATTTAATAATCAAGCACATCATAGTATGGACTGTTAATAGCATTAAGACACAACACTCATCACTCCACAAATGTGTATCAAATGAAAACGGTTCATTATCAGGTTTCAAAATTATAATGTTTGGAGTTGGAAAAGGTGCTTAGATTAACATTTACTACATCCAGAACTGACGAGTCCATTGGCTGCACACCCGCAGAGAGAGAAGCGGAAAGCTGCAAATAGAAAATCAGGCATTGGATCAAACACGATTCGGGACAGGTCTTGGAGCACCACGTCTGTGAAGAACTGCTCAGCACCAGCCTTGTGATGTGACAGCATCATTCCGGAGCGTCACAGTGTGAATTAGCAGAAGTGGGAAGCAGCTGTGGCCAGCATCGAGGCCCCATGCTTGACTGGGACCTAACAGGGGAGGGAGGGACATTTGCATGAGAGGGCCAATCCAGCAGACCCTGCAACACAATCCAACATCTCACTTCCCCCTTCATCTTAAAATACTATTTTAAAGAAAAATATGTAGTAATTTCACCTTAAAGCGGAAATCAACCCCAAAGTATTTTTTCAACAATATGTTCTATGCAGGATCACTGGTGAAAGACGGCATTCTGATTAATATTGTGTTTGAGGAATATGAGTTAAGCAGCAAAATCCACCTGATTTTAGCCATCTGAGGGGGCGGCCATTTTGTCATTTCTGTCGACTGAAAATTATATCACAGATGCTCAGGGCTCAGATAACAACCAATCATGGCTTAGCTTCAGAAAACAGTTGATCTGTGATTGGTCATTACCTGAGCCCTGAACAACTGTGATGTCATTTTTAGTCGGTAGAAGTGACAAAATGGCCGGCCCCAGAGATGGCTAAAAATAGGTGGATTAACTCTTATTCCACAAACGCAATATTTATCAGAATGCCTTGTTTCAAGAACATATTCTTGAAAAAAATATGTTTGGGTTGACTTCCCTTTTGGCGGCACGGTGGTCGACTGGTTAGCACGTCCGCCTCACAGTTCAGAGGTCGTGGGTTCGATCCCGGCTCCGGCCTCCCTGTGTGGAGTTTGCATGTTCTCCCCGTGCCTGCGTGGGTTTTCTCCGGGCACTCCGGTTTCCTCCCACATTCCAAAAACATGCATGGTAAGTTGATTGGATACTCTAAATTGCCCCTAGGTGTGATTGTGAGTGCGGATGTTTGTCTCTGTGTGCCCTGTGATTGGCTGGCAACCAGTTCAGGGTGTCCCCCGCCGACTGCCCAAAGACAGCTGGGATAGGCTCCAGCACGCCCCGCGACCCTTGTGAGGAGAAGCGGTACAGATAATGGATGGATGGATGGATGACTTCCCTTTAAACTTGACAGCCTCAAAATTAGTTGGATGTTACACTGCGTTGTAGCAGGAGAATAGTTTGTCGTGTTGCAAACCTAATCACACTCAGTAAGTACAGTATAAATACAGGTCATGTCAAAAAAAAAAAATAAATACTACTTTGATTTCTTTATTTAAGTAATTCTAATACAGACTCTGAAATCTGCTTAAGTCCAAAAGTAAAAATTAAGATTTACAGTCAATAGTAAACAAAACCCAGTCTGGTAATATGACACAACAAATATACCTTAGAACGTCCGTTTTCCTCTTTTACTGCAACTTGCATAGCACTCACACTAAGAAGAAGAATATCTATATGAATATCTTGCTTCTCTGGATCTGTTGCATCAGCATTTTTAATACTCCTTGCGTCATTTTCTAACATCTCGCTATGTATAATGTATCAGAAAACCAGGAATAGGGGTGTGTAGACTTCTTATACCCACTGCATTGTCTTTTTTATACATCAAGTCATCATCCGCAAAGGTTGGAAAGGTAACGAGCCTATCGTGACAAAGAAAGGACTAGACATCTTTTTTCAAATATAGGAAGTACAAGCAAAAAGTTGACAGAAAAAGAAATACTCGATAGTACAGATACCTGAAAAATTTTAGGACAGTAACAAAGTATTTGTGCTACTTGTCATTGCCACTGCAACTCACCAACTTTAGGGTTTGGACGACACTGGTGGCTCGAACAGCCGGGACACGTCTCATAATGTTTAGCACTTGAATACGGACCATTGTTGAGAGTTTTGTACAGTATTTGAACTTTGCCACAACCTAAAAAATCGGAAATACTGAGAACATTTTAAGACATAATTTTAAGACATAATTTTACTGGATTCGTACTACCGTAGCTTTGAGTGAATTTGACTTCACACAGAGTGAATATGATTCTGCTGGTGGACTTTGCACACAAGCATTGAGTCCCATTGATGCAAAGTGACAGGAAGACATAAATAAATGGTGACATTACAAATTTGTTCACTCTTTTCATGGTGCTTCTTGAGATGTGCCTGTGGTAAGGCACATTTGTACACAAGTAGACGTGTCTGTTAAAAAAAAAAGAAAAAAACAGCAATTAGCTTCAGGTTAAACTGCTGTTTTGGTACAGTATGTGTGGATGCATGGTCATTGCTGTTAAAGGACTAAACAAATTGAACAAAAAAACAAAAAAAAATCAGGCCTAGAGGTTTTGGGAGGAAAATGTGGCTAAGTTCCCAAATATCTTATGCTCAACCTTAAAAGTGAAATTGAAAATTTGACACAAGATACAAGGGTTTCAATGGGGGAAGAAGAAAAAAGAATACTCATAATATATATCGTTCCAGTCATTTAAATTCTAAATGTGCATTTTATTGGTGCGTATGTTTACTTCTGTGTTAAGAAGCTCAGATATGGCTGTTGTCACAGTGGAAATTAAGACAACAAGCTAACACCATATGTCACAGTTTGGAGTCCATACTCAGCGGATCCCATGCATCACCAGAGGAATTCTGTGCATCGGTCCCAGTCCAGCTGTGAGGAGTCCCTGTGATGCCAACTGGGGGTGGGGGGCTTGTGTGACCACTGCTGGCGACACCAAGTTTAAATACAGTGGCCAGCCACACAAGTCTTAAATATTTATGAGGGACTTTACAAAAAGATGAAAAATAAATGAAAGTCTGTTTTCATGGCCTTCCAGATTTGCAAAGATCAATTCATTAAAATTACATGACAATTTCATTTCATGTGTGCGCACTCTATAATTGTCACCTTCCAGAGGGGCATGCGTGTGACCGACGAGGCTCTTGGCTCAATACCCCTCATCGGAGTGTGGTCACTGGTCAGCTTCACTTTCTGAAGATTGGTGGCCAGGAACGTGGGAGTAACCATGTGAGTCAGTACTGTGAATATTGTGGAAGACTTGTAGACTTGAGATGTGTTGCAGTAACGATTGTCCTGGGCTGTCCACTGCTGTCTTTATCAATAAGAGGAAGAGAGGAACGCAAGAGGACAGTTCTTAGGATGCTGTGTGTGTTACTCAACTTCCGTGGACATGATTAACACATCCATCTTTGGAGCGTGTCACACAGATGGATGAGGCAAATATTGTTGACACAATACAGTGGTTTGTTCTATGTGCATTTCTTAAAGAATGTGGAAAAACTTAAGATGTCTACAGTGCTATAAGCAGTTTATTTTATTACATTTTAGAAAACACTGCAACACAAACTTTAAACAACCAGTCTTACATTGGAACATTTGTGAATATTCTAAGTATTTCAGAAAAAAAAAAAAATAGCAACATTTGCACATTTGCTTCGTAACCGAAAAAGAATATTTATCCAACTGTTTCCAACAATGACAATTATTTATGAAATGCTATAAAGTCAAAGCCACTTGTTTTATTGAAAGAGGAAGTCAACCCAAAACATTTCTGAACATGAATGTTCCAATGCAGACCCACTAGTTGAAACATGGCATTCTGATTAATAATGCTTTTGTGGAATATGAGTTAAGCAGTAAAATCCACTCGTTTTAGTCAGGGGGCGCCCAATTTGTCACTTTTGTCAACTGAAAATAACATCAGAAATGCTCAGGGCTCAGATAACGATCAATCATGGCTCAGTTTCAGTAAACAGGTAAGATGTGATCGGTAAGCTGAGCAACCTTGAAGTCATTTTCAGTCGACCGAAGTGACAAAAGCCCTGAGATGGCTAAAAACATGTGGATTTTGCTGATTACCACATATTCCACAAACACAATATTAATCTGAACGCTATGTTTAAAGTAGTGAAGGTGCATGGAATATATTTTTGCAAAGATTTTTGGGGGGTTGGCTTCCCTTTTAAAGGTGTATTTTCTAGAATTAAGGCCATCATCGACCACTTCCAAATGTCTTATTCCACTCCTCATACAGCTCTAGATCCTTAGATGAGACGCTAGGTCGTACCGTCTTCAGAGCGTCTTGGAAGTCGCCGTAGAGAATTGGTCGTACCTGATCTGCCGTGATGGTGGCGATGTCGCCTATCTGGATGCTGCGAATGGGTCCCAAGGCCGCCTCTCGACACAGTTGTGTCATGTCTGCCCCGGAGAAGCCGTCTGTGTTTGCTACAATGCGCTCCAGCTCCTCCGATCTCAGTTGGTTCTTCTCGCGAGACATGAGGTTGGTGACTATCTGCTGCCGGGCGGGACCCTCGGGAAGGGGGATGTACAACCTCTTGGCCAGGCGACGACGGGCAGCCTCGTCTATTTCCTGAGGTCGGTTGGTGGCTCCCACCACCAGGATGCGGTCCTCTGCGGCTGTGGCGGCCCCATCCAGCTGAACCAGAAACTCCGTCTTGATTCTGCGTGAGGAGTCGTGCTCCCCGTCAGTGCGCTGGGACAACAGCGAGTCAATTTCATCGATGAAAATGACAGCGGGTTGGTGACAGCGGGCGATGGCAAATAAAGCCCGCACCATTTTTTCACCCTCACCCACCCATTTGGATGTGAGCGATGACGCGCTGATGCTGAAGAAAGTGGCACCTGACTGGCAAGCGATACATTTGCCTATTAATGTCTTCCCGGTCCCGGGGGGTCCAAACAGCAGGATTCCCTTAGGTGGACCCCGAAGGCCTGTAAAGATGTCAGGTCTCAACATTGGCCAAACAACAATCTCCTTTATGGAGGTTTTAGCAAACTCCAGCCCTGCTATGTCCTCCCACACCACAGGGGGCCCGTGGTCCATGATCTCACTCATGATCAACTCCACTATCTTCGGCTCAAAGTTTTTCAGACGTTCATCCAGAACCTGTGGTTCCTTATTGGAGTTGGGTCTTGGCGCAACCTCCTCTTCGTCCTGTCGTGGCATAGGAGACACAAATTTAGAAAAAGCACCTCGAGGCCTGTTGGCTCCCAGGGATTTCTTCACAGTTGCTGCCGCAGCAGGAGACGCTCCTCTTTGGGGCTGATGGGAATGTTTCTTGTGTTGATCCACAATTAGCTGCTCACGAGCTGATTTGAAGTTACTTGTAGGTCTTAGGTCGGCCCCTGCTTGTGGCCCCCCGCCTTCACTTGCATCTGTGCTGTAAACATTTTTCCGTTTTGATGGATAGGAGGTCAGAAAGAAACCGGATTGATTGTTGCTGCCTGCAGGGCGCACGTTGCTCTGAGGAGGACCTGACGGGGGATGACTAAACACCGGCTGCACTCTAGTGTTTGGACGTGAAGATGAGCAGGTATTATCTGACATGCCCTCAGAGGTTTTTGCTCTATCCACAGAAACGGCGGCTGTGTTATTAGCCTCTTCTTTGGCTTGTGGTGGCCAATTAAGTCTGAAGGATGTGCCCTCTAACCTGCCTGCAGAAGTGGTAGCAGACAAGGAGCTGCTGATGCTGCTGCTCTCTTGTCCGACAGAAATGCTAACATCTGCTGGCGCCACTAGGGAGCCTTCTCCCCCTGCCCTTGCTTGAATCATCTTCTGCACGCAGGGCAAGTCGAGCATGCCCTCCATGGTGAGGGATGACTCCCATTTGTCGCTGTAATTCTTCTGATTACGGGCCAGATGAAGCGCACTCTCTGCATAGTTGTTAAGCCCTGAGCGGGGGTCATCAGAGTCCAGCACTGCAGCATAGCGCTCCGAGTAGGTCCTGAGCAGGCTGCCCATGGCGGCCTCTGAGAGGTGGGAACTTGCCCATGCATACTGAATGGAGAGGATGTGGGCCCGGTAGGCATCGGCCGTCTGTTCAGGTGTACAATTGCCAGATGAAATGTCAAAGGACCTCCTCTGCCATTCGTCCAGGTGTGCGCCACTCATGCCTGGGCTGTTCCAGCCTGGTGAAGAAGATGGGGCAAAAGTGATGAAAAATGCAAAACCTAAGCCTGGGCTAAGAGTATTTGCAGCTTTATGATAGTGCAAAAAAAAAAAAATCAAATTCTCATATAGGTCACAGATAATATTACAAGTGAGTGGATTTGCTATGAGTAGTTATAACACTGTTAACCCTTGTATGGTGTTTGTATTTTTGTTACTCAACCAGTGTTGATGGGTCTGGTGGAGCCGCTAGAGTTTAGGGTTTTCAAAATAACACAATTAAATAATTCTCTGTTAAAATACTCAACAGATGTTTATTTCATCACAATTGTAAGTCATATAAATAGCAAAAGTTTGTTAATATTTGCCTTTACCTTTGTTAGATCACATTTATGAATCAATGTGCTACTCCTTTTTTAAGAAATAAAATGTAACTTAAAAAAAAGAAAATCCCATAACACCATGAGGAGAAGGTTTGAGATATGCCTCGGGTCATTTTTCTTTTGATAGAAACTGTACGTGGGTCCCACAGACCCGAACACCATACAAGAGGCTGCTCTGTTGGTATTTGCCATTTTCATTTCATTCAAATTTTATAAACTATGAATTGGGTTATATATATCATTTTAACAACAGACTTAGTGAAGAGAACTGATGTGCGAACCAGTTCACGCACGCAACAGTCTGCTTACAATGTAAACACGGTGAACATAAAGACACGCAACACAAGCCTTTCAAATAAGCGCCTCACTTACTATTAACGGAATGCGCTCACGACTTTGTTACGAAATATAAATACCACTCCTGCTAGTATTACTCGTATGAAACGTCCAGTTAACACGTACGTTTGCAAAACTATTTGTTTCCGCCACCATTAGCTTCCTGTACCGCACAACTTCCGGTAGTGTTGAATGTAGCTCCCCCCACAAACTAACCACGGCAGTGAACGCACAATATTCAATCGGAAAATGAAAATTACATTATGTTGAACACTAATCAACGATGTGGGAAGTAAGTAAACCAATAAAGAATATAAAATATTATTATGTCGAAACTTTAAACATCACCTTGAGAAAGCTCGACTTCTGTGAACACTTTGTTCTTATTTTCGCACTCTACCAACCAACCAACCAACCAACCAACTAACTTACTATCAACGCTTAATTTTGCACACTTAAAGAAGCACTAAAATCACCATACACTAACTAACCACTGACTTCTGCGTATTGAAACCTGTAGTGCCATCTTGTGTTGGAAAGTGCATAAAAGCGTTTGTTCACTTGTTTCCCCTTTCCCTTTGCATTCTGGGAATTGAAGTACTTATGACGTCAAACGTCCACTTTTACACTAACTAACTAACAATATGCTTTTAAAACGCGCCATATATGTATATAAAAAATGTTTACAATAATTTTAGTACATTCATGAATATATATAAACATATAAAATATGTATTAACGTGTTTTTAAGCGCAAGCATAAACTACATTAACCACAACCTATGAAGTTATAATCCATCGACAGGAGGCGATAGCTTCAGAATGGGAACGCATGTAGTTGTTGAGTAAAAAAACACTATTCTTGATCGATAGCCAAGGCATAACTATTCATTTAATTGTCTTAGTTTATAATTGTTTTCTCAGGATTGTATCACATGGTATATCAAATCAGTTAATTTAGCACCATTTGACTCAAAAACCGGATGCTGACAGCTCTTCGGCCCATGTTGGACAAGTCTGTGGAACTGCTGTCTGCTCCCAGTCACACCCTTCGTGTGTTACTGGACACTGCTGGGTAGATGTCTGCTGCGTAATAAGCCATTTTTGCATTTTCACTTCTAATGGTTTGTCGTAACGTAGTGGCGACATGTCTGCATTTGGCATACATCCTCGTATTCAGATGTGATAGCAACGTTTGGACTGGATATGACTACTGACTCATCATCACCATGGCCCGGCCAGGGGAGATAACACTTGACCGTCTGTGTGCTGCTCTGCCTACCAGACAAGTAACTCCCTAGCAAGAAAAGTTATTTTGGTTCATAGTCTTTGCAACGATATTCGTATCTCCATCCACCGTTGGACAATGGCCTCTCAGATGTACACTTTTGTCACCCGGGACGACAACAGCACCGTTTATGCAGAAGTTTCCAAAATCCTCCTATCTACTGGTCAGTGGAAGAGGTTGAAAAGAGACAACCCCAGATTCAATTTGATGCTCGGTGAACGGAACAGACTACCATTTGGGCGTCTAGGTAATGTATGTTTTCTCCTTGAATCGTTATTCTGAAAAGAGAATCTGCATGCGCTACATTTGTGGTCCACCCACTCAGGACGAGACAGCTGCAGTGACTGTGCAGGGCTGCTAGCCGTGGAGTATCAATGCTTCCACCAGTGGATCTCAGTAACTGTGAAATCTTGTGAACATTCAAATCTTTGGGTTAAAACATGTTTTTACTGGGACTTTACTTTAGGTCATGAACCCGGACTAGTGCAGCTGGTGAATTACTACAGAGGGGCAGACAAGCTTTGCAGGAAGGCATCTTTGGTCAAGTATGTATATTTTATACAATTGCCTTTTGGAAGTTACCACTCACCAATATGTTTTGTGCCCCCAATGAGAATTATTCGAACACTTTTAAATCATCAGGCTAATAAAGACCAGCCCAGAGCTCTCTGATTCGTCTAACTGGTTCCCGGAATCCTACATCATCTATCCCACCAACCTCAACACTCCTGTGGCTCCTGCTACAAATGGCCTCAGCCATCTGAAGAGCAATCCCAAGACGGATGAGCGTGAAGTTTTCTTGGCATCCTATCACTCCAAAAAAGAAAGTGGGGAGGGGACTGTGTGGATAGCCAAGTCATCTGCTGGAGCTAAAGGTGGAATATTTATTACATATTTTGTTCGATACGATCGTATCGTATCATTAATGTCTAAGAGTATGGCATCTTAATAGGAGCAAGCCAGATGGGAAACTACTTCCTGCAAAATACTGGATAGCAAATGAAGATTGTATATAAATCTATTTGGGATCAGTCAATATAGCTAAATAAGTGAAAGGACATTGCTGAGTAACTATATGTGCAAAACACACAGCAAGCGAGAGTAGGGTAGGAGTCAGGACAAAGAAGACACGCTCAGCGCTAAAATAGCATAAATGTAATGTAGTTCATCAGCAGAAACTGAGTGCTAAAGTGATACAGTTTACCAGTACAGTCTAGCTGGAAATTACATTACAGCGGCTGGAAATTCCATTACAGCAGAAGGAGAACCCAGCTATGAATTAGGAAGAATTAAGTGTACATGACAACTGTGTCCTATTAGTATTGTTTTGTTTGCTTTTTGGATTATTAGTTTCACTTTTGACCTACCTGTACAGAATTAAACCTTACTATTAAGCTACGGTGCTGCACTAGTAACACTGCTAGGCCTAATTAGTAGACATGTATCCCTAAAGTTGTTACACTAGTGTGCAGAAATGGCATACTTATTGTAGTGGAAGGAAATCAACATTAGTAGTATGGCCGTCGTTCTATGAGTGCGGCTTAGTTGTTCTACTAGTATGCTGAATTGTCTTACCAGTGAGGGCAAAGAGCATACTAATACATGGACCTTAAGACGAATATCAATGATATAGAATTCATGCTCAAATGGCTTTCCATTTTGACATGTAGCTTTGAACAACAACATTTCTTGCAACAGGTGCTGGTATTCTAATATCACATGATGCTAACCAACTACTGGAGTACATTGACAATCAAGGACAGGTTCATGTTATTCAGAAGTACCTGGAGAAACCTTTACTTCTGCAACCTGGACATCGCAAGTTTGACATCAGGCAAGTCTTGAATGTTTTTGAGAAACTCACAGAGAAAGTCTACACTGCTACAGACTAAGAGTTTATGATACGGTATTACCAGGAGCTGGGTCCTTGTGGATCACCATTACAACATCTATTTGTATCGGGAGGGCGTGCTGCGGACTTCTTCTGAGCCGTACAACAGCTCCGACCTCCAGGATATGACCAGCCACCTGACAAACCACTGCATCCAGGAAGAGCATTCGCAGAACTACGGCCGCTATGAGGAAGGGAACGAGATGTTTTTTGACGAGTTTCGTCTGTACCTGCTCAACACTCATAGTGTCACCCTAGAGTCCACCATATTACCCCAGATCAAGCAAATCATCAAGTAGGTGTACATTGCTTTCTTTCATTTTTACGGACAAAACTGCTGAAAAAGAGAGAACCACATGTAATTTTCATTTCATGTCATTGTCATTTTTATTTGTTTCAGGCAATAACAAAAGCAACACAGTCAGTGTCATATTCCAATAACAATAATTGTCTTTCAAAAAGAAAATACGCATACAATATGAACATAAGGGAGTTCGTGACCAAGACCTGCTGCAAATAGCAAAAATGTGAGAAAGTAGACACTACCCCCAATTTTTCTTTCATCTACAATTAACAGTTTAAAACCCTAAATGTACCCTGAAATCTCATCCCAAAACACTTTAGCATTTTAATCTCATTTTACAATATTGGCCTTGAAAAGAAACACAGATTAATGCTTAAACATAGAAAGATATTTAAAGATAAATACCAATTTCTATATTGCTATTAGCAATTTTGTTACCTTTTTGGCTGATTGAAACGCCCCTCTACTACTAGCAAGTCTGCAACTTCACCCAGCAATTGAGTATGTGCTTGTTCTGGGAAGCTAACGCTAATCTACTCAGACCAAAATGCTGCAGCTCTGCTTAGCTTTTGGCTTTTATGTGATAGTGGTTTCATGTGGGCCAGACTCAGCTTGCAATTGGTCTTTACACAGGTAGCTGCCAAGTTGATGGTGGAGAGTCTTGGTGTGGGGGCGGTGTTGTGTAAATTATCCAACATCAGAAGATCGTGCACACATTTTATTTTTCTTCATAAGTGGACTGGCACTTCAGGGACCCAAGTATTTGTATACAAGCAATTAGAAGTCCCTTTTGCTTAAAGTGGAAGTCAACCCAAACATATTTTTTTCAAGAATATGTTCCCAGCAGGCCCACTAGTTGAAGCACGTCATTCTGATTAATTTTGCGTTTGTGGAAAATAAGCTAAGCAGCAAAATGCACTCGTTTTTAGCCATCTCTGGGGGCGGCAATTTTGTCTTCTGTCGACTGAAAATGACATCACAACTGCTCACAACCACCAATCACGGCTGACCTGTTTTCTGAATCTGAGCCGTGATTGGTGGTTGTAGGCAGTTGTGATGTCATTTTCATTCGACAGAAGACAAAATGGCCGCCTCCAGAGATGGCTAAAAACGAGTGCATTAACACTTATTGCACAAACGCAATATTGATCAGAATGCCCTGTTTCAACTAGTGGGCTTGCATAGAACATATTCTTGGAAAAAAAAAATGTTTGCGTTGACTTCCGCTTTAATAAGCTGTCCACTTGTTGCAACTTTCTCCTGTTTTTCCCTTGATGGTTTTGGACCACAAACACATGGACATGTTTTGTAACCCTTGGTCATTTATACCCTGTGCTTTGCACATGGAGTGGGAAATGCTGGAGGCTGTTTATTGTACAAATCATTAAGTAATTAACTTTGTGTGCAGACTAGAGTGTTGTCCATTTGGAATAAAAAAAAGGGCGTTCATTTACCATGGTATGGTGGGTGTGGTCTACAAAAGTAACATGTATACTGTTTATATATTTTTTAATACAGACACTTTTCTCCCATTTTAGGCAGAATTTATCCATCCACAGTTGTAGTCTTCTTCATTATTTCATCCTCTTTGTGCAGTGCACTTGTAGGACTGTCAGCAAAGCAGCCTGAGCACAGTTGTCACCAGCAACATGTTCTTGGAGTCGAAAGCAGGGCTTGAGTTACGTGGGAGCCAGTAAGAGCCAAACCCCCTTGAAGCACACCCAGGCGCCCTTAATGACAGTGAATAATCGATCTCTTTTTATGTTTACAACCACCGCTTGTCCCAACCTTCTGGCATCAACAGCACAGTGCTGTTTAAAAAGCCAACACAAGACCCCCCCCCCCCCCCCCCCCCCCCCCACACACACAAATAAAAGAGAACAGCTGAGAGAATTCTCCTTCTTACATCTTCACAGAGTGCCATGGACCATTCCGTTGGCCAATTCAACTTTTTTTTTTTACATTTAATATTGTCCAATAAATACAATGAATAGAATGTGAAACTTTTTGGCGGCGTGGTTTTTCAGGAGCTGTCTGGCATGCATTGAACCAACAATCAGCACCAAGCACCTTTCCTATCAGAGCTTCCAGCTGTTTGGATTCGACTTCATGGTGGATGTGAACTTCAAAGTGTGGCTCATTGAGATCAACGGAGCACCCGCCTGTGCACAGTCAGTAGCAACACGTATTTGCAGAAAAACACGTTTTCACAAGTGTAATTATTGCAGCTGTTAAATTGATGTCATTTCATGGAGATGACAATAGTTTCTGATAGCCAGAGGTGCGTTGAAAGTGGTAACGCTCTACATTTACTCTGTTACGTCTACTTAAGTAACTTTTGGAATGAATTGTAGTCGTTTTGATTCAAAATGCTTTATGCTTTGACTTGAGTCATATTATTCCAAAGTAACCATACTCTCACACTACGCTTACTGACACTGTCTTTCCTTTATACTGCTCCTGTAGGAAGCTGTACCCTGAGCTGTGTCAAGGCATAGTGGATGTAGCCATTTCCAGTGTCTTCACCCCGAACAATAGTGGTGACTCCTCATCGTCTTCGCCTTATTCTTCCTCTCCATCCTCCCTGTTCTCAACCAACGCTTGCTCCTCACCCAAACTGAGAGGGCCGCTTCACGTTGGCCCTTTTACTCGACTTTAAGCACAAGGAAAATCACCATCCTACTGTCCTCACTGCTGGAAGCAGCAAAGGCCATCAATTGTAATTTGGGCGTTTATTGTGTCTCGTCTTTCATGCATGTGTGTATTCGATTTGCAGATGGTGTACTATGTTTGTTAATTTGAAGAGCAAAACAAAATGAAAAGATACCAAACATTCTGAGTGTACTTTAGGGACCGTAATTCTTCCTTTCCACCCCTGACAGATAGTTGGGAGTCTTGAGTAAGTGCAGAAGCTCAAGATAAACTTGTGCCTTACATTTCCAGCGGTGCAACTGCTAACGTAACAAGCCACCAACATTTCTCTGCAAGTGTATGGGGAGACACACGTTGGCACTACAGTCAGCAGAGGGGGCTAGTGAGCAAGGACGCTGTCTAGGTTACTGCAACTTTATCCAGTAAAGTACTCACACCGGCTCCATTTATATTCAACTGTGTCAGTTATCTCACCAACTAATGACTGATTTCCCACAACGAATATGTTTTGTTCCTTTAGACGTATTAGTAATTAGCCTGCTCCTCATTTTATTGATTTCTTATTCCTAATCTCTTTTAGTCTTTGATGTTTGCTTCTGGTATTTAGCTAGTTGTTATGTTTTGTCATAGGTCAACATTATTTAAGTTTAAGTCACTCAGTTTACGTTAAATTCTGAAGAATGGAAATTGGGTATGTGGGCACCTTAATCCAGAATGTCTGGATTAGTCATGGAAGACAGTTTCAGTTTTATTCATGAATGAACAATGAATCTATTCCTGTATTAAGCAGAACAGTCTTCTTGAAGCAGAAAAGATGAAAAGCTTGTTGTGAGAGCACTGATAGGTTCCCCATGTTGTAGGTTAAAGTTTGTTTAACCATGTTATTATGATGACAAATTGATGTCTGATTTTGTTGTTGTTGTGTTGTAGCAATTTTTTTTTGCATTGGGCAAAAGGTGCCTTAGAGGGGGTTGTGTGTAGATTTTCATCTTTTAAAAAGCATTTGTATTCTTAACTGCTGTAAATTTCCTTGTAAACAAAATCTTAAATTTAAATGTTTTTTTTTTCATATATTGTACATCCAACTCATGTTACCATGTTTGTTTGACTGTTTTCACATGCCTTCATCCCAACCAAAGATTAAATTATGCTGTATGTTATATAGATTTTCCAGTCCTGTGCTGTAATCTGAATAAGTAAATGAACTGATCTAAGATTGAGTGTTATAGAAGGATGTGGTGTTGTGTTTTCGTTTGCTAGTCTGTTCGACAAATGTTGCATGGTCGTTTGTCATAAAATGTATTCCCGAATAAAAACATGACCCTCGCATAAGCCTCTGTCATTCAAATAGCTGTAATAGAATGTACCCATGCCATCTATGAGACACTAGTGGTTTTATATGAGAAAAACAAGTAAAACATCAACACCAAGTGTATATGTGACATCATCCTATAAAAAAAATGCAGTAGGCTACTCTATATATTATTTTGTGTTACAAGTTGATGTTCTCACGAACAGGGCTTTAGTGTCTGTCACATAAATAATACATTTGAATTATTTCAATTTTAATAATATTTTATCTCATTAATCAAACAAGTCTTTGAAGAAATTAAAACCAATGTGCCCCTTGCCAACTGCAACCATCGCCAATATCGTTTGCTTCCCTTGGTTCTTTTCAGGAACACCATCTCCCAATTTATACATTTCTAGGAATTTGTCATGGAATATTAGGTCAATCCGCACCAGTCTTCTTTGTGACTCCACTGTAGTCAAAAGCAACACGAGTGCCGCTGTTTTTCGCCGAGTGCGGTGGCGCGCACCTGTAATCCAAGCTACCAGGAGGCTGAGGCTGGCGGATGGTTTGAGCTCAGGGGTTCTGAGCTGCAGCGGACTATGTCGAGCGGGTGTCCGCGCTAAGTTCGGTATCGATATGGTGCTCCCGGGGGAGCTCGGGACCACCAGGTCGCCCAAGGAGGGGTGCATCGGCCCAGGTCGGAAACGGAGCAGGTCAAAGCCCCCGTACCGCTCAGTAGCGGGATCGCACCTGTGAATAGACGCTGCAGTGCAGCCTGGTCAATACAACAAGACACAGTCTTTTATACTTCTTCTCGATTTACCCAAAACAACTACACAGTATGAGAATTAAATAAATATGCCAATACAAAATACAAATGTCATCAACAGATTTTTAGAAGATCAAGCGATTATCCTATTGGCTACCTGCACCAAATCAGCAGTTTCATTTGCGGCCTGACGTATTTTGACTCAAACAGATGCTCTGAATAACTCATCACAATCTTGTCAGATTTCCTCTGGTTATCCCTCAGCTTCAGAGGGGTCAGGTCGTCGGCTATGGAGGACCAAAACTGCAAAGAACTCAAATAAAAGTGAAAATAAAAACAAATAATTGGAAGAAATGAAATAAAACATGACTAAATGTATATTTAACTATATTATATTAACCTATTTGTTTGTTACACATATATTTATACTGCAGATCTTCATCTCATTTCTAACCTAACATACGGTCTTCCCCTGTTGCACCGTTTTCACTACTAGCTCTTTCAAACTCCTCAAGGAGTTGAAACCCAAGCCGCAAATGAAACGGCTGATTTGGCGCAGGTAGCCAATAGGATAACCGCTTGCCCTTCTAAAAATCTGGTGATCACATTTATATTTTGTATTGATATATGTATTTAATTCTTATTCTGTGTAGTTGTGTTTCTCTTCCAGGAGGTGACAGTGTTCACAAGACCCAAACCTGATTTTTGTGAAGAAAGAAATTGAGTTTGAAGGTTTTGTTTGATGTAAACATGTCATGTGCAGTGTTGTGTGTTTTGGGGTAAATTGAGACGAAGTATAAAAGACTGCGTCTAGTTGTATTGCTTAGGCTGTACTGCAGCCTCTATTCACAGGTGCGAACCCGCTACTGAGCGGTACGGGGACTTTGACCTGCTCCGTTTCCGACCTGGGCCGGTGCACCCCTCCTCAGACGACCTGGTGGTCCCGAGCTCCCCCGGAAGCACCATATCGATACCGAACTTAGCGCGGACACCCGCTCGACATAGTCCGCTGCAGCTCAGAACCCCTGAGCTCAAACCATCCGACAGCCTCAGCCTCCCGGTAGCTTGGATTACTGGCGCGCGCCACCGCACTCGGCGAGAAACAGCGCCACTGGTGTTGCTTTTCACTGGAGTGGAGTCACAAGGAAGACGTGCTCTCTGGCGGCCTTGAATCGGACGTCAGCACGACGATCACACAAGAATCAGTAGCTTTCATGCACAAAAGAAACAACAAATAATAATTAAAGCTTACAACAATTTGAGCCAAACCTTTAAAATGCATACAAACGCCTTAACCCTTGTGTTGTTTTCAGGTCAAATTTGACCGTTTTTAAAGTTGTATCTCTGAAAATTGTAGTGAATTTGTTCGGATTGACCTAAAATTCCGTGACAAATTCTAAATACACTGTATATAAATTGAGAGATGGTGCATCAGAAAATAGCCAAGGGAAGCAAACAATACTGCAGGCGAGGAATGTAGTTGACAAGGGCCACATTGTAAGGTTTTAACTTCTTCACTTATGCCCTCAGGAGACGCTCCCCTCAAAAAATTGACCATGGTGGGGACGATCATTAAGAACACAATACTTATTACACAAAATGAACTCAACATGCAAGGGTTATTCTCTCTCTTTTTTAAAAATTGTCTTAACACTCCCGGATTCGACTGGAAGTCCCAATTTCACTGGCAGGCGCTTCACTTGACAAAGTTACTGAAAGACATGTTTGATCAATAAGATAAAATATGATTAAAAACAAAATGATTCAAATGCATTATTTAAGACATTTTAAAGAATTGGCTCAATTTGTTGTAAGCTTGAATGATTATTTGTTGTTTCTTTTGTGCATGAAACCTACTGATTCTTGTGTGATCGTCGTGCTGAGCGTCCTTTGTGACTCCACTCCAGTGAAAAGCAACACCAGTGCCGCTGTTTCTCGCCGGGTGCGGTGGCGCGCGCCTGTAATCCAAGCTACCGGGAGGCTGAGGCTGGCGGATGGTTTGAGCTCAGGGGTTCTGAGCTGCAGCGGACTATGTCGAGCGGGTGTCCGCGCTAAGATCGGTGTCGATATGGTGCTCCCGGGTGAGCTCGGGACCACCAGGTCGCCTAAGGAGGGGTGCACCGGCCCAGGTCGGAAACGGAGCAGGTCAAATCCCCCGTACCGTTCAGTAGCGGGATCGCACCTGTGAGTAGACGCTGCAGTGCAGCCTGGTCAATACAACTAGACACAGTCTTTTATACTTCTGGAAGAGAAACACAACTACACAGAATAAGAATTAAATAAATATACCAATACAAAATAAAAATGTGATCATCAGATTTTTAGAAGGGCAAGCGGTTATCCTATTGGCTACCTGCGCCATATCAGCAGTTTCATTTGCGGCCTGAAGTATTTTGAATGGAACAGATGCTCTGAATAACTCACTACAGTCTAGTCAGATTTCTTCTGGTTATCTCTCAGCTTCAGAGGGGTCAAGTTGTCGGCTAAGGAGGACCAAAATTGCAAAACTCAAAATTAAATAAAAGTTAAAATAAAAACAAATACAAAAATATAATTGGAAGCAATTAAATAAAATATAAGTAAATGTATTTTTAACTGCAGTAATACATTTAGTTTTGTATTTATTTGGACGCCTCTTCAAAAATATGTGGTCACATGACCAACTTATACGTTCTTTTAAATAACAGGGGTGGCACTACTTGCCCCTTGGCACAAATGACCCGACTCTCCCCCATTTGTTTGTTTATGCTCAAATAATGTGCTGTCGCCGCGCGCGCATTGTAAGAGATACGAAGAATAAAAGACTGCGTCTTGTTGTATTGACAAGGCTGCACTACAGCGTCTATTCACAGGTGCGATCCCGCTACTGAACAGTACGGGGGCTTTGACCTGCTCCGTTTCCGACCTGGGCCGGTGCACCCCTCCTCAGGCGACCTGGTGGTCCCGAGCTCCCCCGGGAGCACCATATCGATACCGAACTTAGCGCGGACACCCGCTCGACATAGTCTGCTGCAGCTCAGAACCCCTGAGCTCAAACCATCCGACAGCCTCAGCCTCCCGGTAGCTTGGATTACAGGCGCACGCCACCGCACCCGGCGAGAAACAGCGGGCGGCACTCGTAGCGCATTTGACTTGATTGCATATGACGTATGGCGTATGGCAACAGTGGTAGAATATATGTTGTGGGACTGATCAAGAATGTGTAACTCATCTTTTCTATAGGTGTCCCTTTAGTGTCAAATTCTGGAAAGATGTAAAGACATATTTCCCATAAGGTCACATTGTGTAAAGATTGAGGGTAAAAATATTAACACTTATTT
Organism: Filicampus tigris; assembly: GCF_054856515.1. Classification (NCBI taxonomy): domain Eukaryota; kingdom Metazoa; phylum Chordata; class Actinopteri; order Syngnathiformes; family Syngnathidae; genus Filicampus; species Filicampus tigris. The sequence continues at coordinate 7,946,150 of NC_141227.1, read as the reverse complement.
TGTTTAAAAAGATACAGAAATTTGCAATATTCTTGGTCTTTTTATTTTGTTAGGGAAATTTCATATTCACAAAGCCCAATTCTTTAAATTCACGCCATGTTTTAAGTTTTTTTTTTATGGATATTGATTGTTACATTGAGTCTCTTAAATTTGTCGATAACAAGAAAGGTAAAAAGAATTCTTGAAATATATTCTAAGTTGTTTAGTTGAAGTCTGTCGACATTTTGTTTATGGTGGAATTGTACTGGGATGTCTGATTGTTTACATATTTTTTTTATGTTTTTAACTCATTCATTGTTCATTGTTGACAAAGGAAATGTTATTGAATTGTAAAATGGTATATTCTGACAATAAATAAATAAAAATAAATAAATAAAATAAAAATAGTGGTGGAGGATATGGAACACGTCTGATGACATGGTTTTGTAAAAATAATATAAAAGTAAAAAATCAACCCCAACTGATATGTGACATCATTCTATTTAAAAAAATCAGTAGGCTACTCTGTATATGTATACTGTATGTAATATTGTGTTCCAAGTTGGAGTTCTCATGAACAGCCCTTGAGTTGCTGTCTTAAATAATGCATTTGAATCATTTTGTTTTTAATCATATTTTATCTTATTGATCAAACACGTCGTTCAGTAACTTTGTCAAGTGAAGCGCCTGCCGGTGGAATTGGGACTTCCAGTCGAATCCGCGAGTGTTAAGCCAATTAAAAAAAAAGAGAGAGAATAACCCTTGCATGTTGAGTTCATTTTGTGTAATAAGTATTGTGTTCTTAATGATCGTCCCCACCATGGTCAATTTTTTGAGGGGAGCGTCTCCTGAGGGCATAAGTGAAGAAATTAAAACCTTACAATGTGCCCCTTGTCAACTGCATTCATCGCCAGTATTGTTTGCTTCCCTTGGTTATTTTTATGGTGCACCATCTCTCAATTTATATACAGTGTATCTAGAATTTGTCATGGAATTTTAGGTCAATCCGAACAAATTCACGACAATTTTCAGAGATACAACTTTAAAAACGGTCAAATTTGACCTGAAAACAACACAAGGGTTAAGGCGTTTGTATGCATTTTAAAGGTTTGGCTCAAATTGTTGTAAGCTTTAATTATTATGTGTTGTTTCTTTTGTGCATGAAAGCTACTGATTCTTGTGTGATCGTCGTGCTGAGCACGTCCTCTTTGTGACTCCACTCCAGTGAAAAGCAACACCAGTGCCGCTGTTTCTCGCCGGGTGCGGTGGCGCGCGCCTGTAATCCAAGCTACCGGGAGGCTGAGGCTGGCGGATGGTTTGAGCTCAGGGGTTCTGAGCTGCAGCGGACTATGTCGAGCGGGTGTCCGCGCTAAGATCGGTGTCGATATGGTGCTCCCGGGTGAGCTCGGGACCACCAGGTCGCCTAAGGAGGGGTGCACCGGCCCAGGTCGGAAACGGAGCAGGTCAAAGTCCCCGTACCGCTCAGTAGCGGGTTCGCACCTGTGAATAGACGCTGCAGTACAGCCTGAGCAATACAACAAGACACAGTCTTTTATACTTCTTCTCGATTTACCCAAAACACACAACACTGCACATGACATATACGTTTACATCAAACAAAACCTTAAACTCAATTTCTTTCTTCATAAAAATCAGGTTTGGGTCTTTTTAAACACTGCCACCTCCTGGAAGAGAAACACAACTACACAGAATAAGAATTAAGTAAATATACCAATACAAAATTTGGTCAAAATTTTGATTTGGGCAGTTTTGGTCTTGTAATGCAGAAGGACATGTTATTCGAATCAGGGGGCGGTCCTATAAGTGTGTCTTGGGTTGAGCTAAATAGCTAAATGAATAGATAAAAAATAAAAAATCAGTCAGAAATCACTGGGGTAAATTGTGCTGTTGATAATTGAAGTAAAAAGATCATTTTAAACTCACAAAAATGCTCTATAAAGTAAGACAAATTCAACACAAAAGTACTTGTTCATTTTTATTTAAAGTTTTAACATCATCAAAAGCCAACTTGCTTCAACAAGGCCAAAAGCTCCACATAAACACATGGTCAGAATAAAATTAATATTCCAAAATGAGCACCTAGCTGCATCCGCATCTGAATATCTTCATAGATCCAGCCTACTACTGGAGATTCCTCCTGTCAGTGCTGCAGGGGAATGTGAACTTGTGCTCCCTTCTAGCTGACCACCCAAGCCTAATTTTTGGTTACACATATATATTTTGGATATATATTGAGCAGACTGCAGACCTTCATCTCATTTCTAACCTAACATATGGTTGCACCGCTTTCACTACTCTTTCAAGCTCCTCAAGGAGTTGAAACCCTGTCTGTCTTCCTTTTGTATCGCCGTGGCATGATGGATTTTGGTCTAAAATTAAGAATGGCGTATAGTGATCAAATGTAAGAATACTATATACAGTAACAATAAAATACAATAAAGAATTATAGTAAATAATCAAAAGTTGGGGGATGCCATTGGCACAACTTGACCCAGGTCCTTTGGCACAAATTACCCCAAGCCTACCATTTTGAAAGAAATGCATCTGTTTTGAGCTAGCACCATCCTAATAGTAGAAACTCATGATAGCTTACTAAACCAGTAAAACATGTGTGAACTGTTCTATAATTGTTCAAAAACAGCAATCAAAAACCTTCGTCATGAATATATATTTTTAACCTAAATGTGCTTACCTATGAAGCCCTTCTTTGCAGGATGAGTGAAATGGTTAAAAAAAAATGTGCTCAGATGACCAACTTATAAATAACTTGCCCTTTGTCGTAAATTACCCCACTCTCCCCTATTTGTTTGTGTAACGCTAAAATAATGTGCTGCCACCGTGCGTTTTCGTTGAAGAGAGAGACGAAGAATAAAAGACTGTGTCTTGTTGTATTGCTTAGGCTGTACTGCAGCGTCTATTCACAGGTGCGAACCCGCTACTGAACGGTACGGGGACTTTGACCTGCTCCGTTTCCGACCTGGGCCGGTGCACCCCTCCTCAGACGACCTGGTGGTCCCGAGCTCCCCCGGGAGCACCATATCGATACCGAACTTAGCGCGGACACCCGCTCGACATAGTCCGCTGCAGCTCAGAACTCCTGAGCTCAAACCATCCGCCAGCCTCAGCCTCCCGGTAGCTTGGATTACAGGCGCGCGCCACCGCACCCGGCGAGAAACAGCGGCACTCGTAGCGCATTTGATTTGCATGCATATGACGTCACCAGATGGTGTATGGCAACATCTAGTGGTGGAGGATATGATGCACGTCTGATGTTCTGCATTAGTCCGTTATCCTATTCATTTGATATGAATGATGAGCCAATAAACTCTTAAAAAGCTTCAGATATCTTAGCCATAAAATATCTAGCCAATATCCAGTCTTTCATTTTTGTTACAATATTCTTGTGAAAGCAGTTACTAAATAGTTGAATGACTTTCTAATAACTGTGATTTATTTGGAGACTTTTAGTTTGAACTTAGAGTGAAACTGAATTGATTAAAATAAATTGATTAAAGAATACGTGGGTGGCTCGAGTATGGGACAGCTACCCGATGTGTTCCGTGAGGGAACCCCATTAGGGTTTTCATATTACCTTTCCATACTGCATAATTGCCCCTGCATTTACTTTAGTTATGATAATCCTTAGGCTAGTTTTGAACAAAAGTGAGGGAAAAATAGTGATAGGCCACATAATGACAATGGAGGGCCAGACCTGAGCAGTCTTGAGTTTGACACCAACAGCGCCTGTATTCGTGGATGCCTTGTCACTATGAGGGGGGAAAAGATTCCCTATCCATGCGTTGTTGAATGTCAACAAAACCTGCTTTTGTCCGGTTATAAGGTGACTGAAAATAGAAAAACATGTTTTATTCATACTGTTATCTCTTCTCATTAAGGTCCTGGCAGTTTTTGAGCGTGGACAACAAAATACAAACAACCAAAAGAAACTATAGAAATGTTGGCAGTGGGGCTTTCTTCATCTTCAGCAGGGGAACCACGACGCACTTGTTTTAGTATGTTCTGTGTGTGCTTCCAGACCGTAGTCTAACCGTAAACACTTTCTTCTTCATGAGTGTGTTACTTTCTAAACAGGATTCCGCAACCACTGCAAACAAAAACTGGGATGTTTTGATCATTGTGCTTCTCCTGTACTGGCTCAAGTCTATCCTGCTCAGTTTGTCTATCATCTGCTGAGATTTTGTTAAATGAGTCACTACTGCTCCAATGTCCCATGTCTGCTGCTCCATCAGTGGAGCACGGTGAGTGCAAAATGAGGTTGTATGACGGCCTGTCCTCATCCTCGCTGTCCGAGATGAGTTCCTCTTCAAATCCTTCAATAGGGCACACCAGCATCTGATCAAAGGCATTGTCCACACTGAAAGAAAGCAACCAATCACTAATGCGGCCTGGAAATAAACTAAATATTTTGACGACGAAACAATGACCATTATAGGCGGAGGTGTCGGAGGGCAGGCAGGTAATTGCCTAGCGGCTCCAATTGAGTGTTTTTTCTGCCTCTGTTATTTAATTTGATTGATTATCCAAACCTTTTCTTCAAAATTGTTTTTTCCTCACGTGTGTTTTAATTGGAAAATAATATATCACCAGACAATCACGGAGCATGCAGAGAGACAGGCAACCATTCACACTCACATTCACGCCATTACTGAGTGAATGAGTTCATATATTTCATATACGAACGTGTAGTGGAAGGATGCTACATTCCATTTCAGACGCCGGTGCCACACTCCAAGATGGCCGACAATACAGGCACTACATTTCCCAGCATCCCCCATAACCCCAACAGGTGTGTCTGCTTAAGCCACTTGATTGAGGCCGGCGTGGCTGGACTTAAAAAGGGAGAAATCAAGGAGCAGAGTGTGTGTGGGAGGACAACAGGAAAGCACCGAACAGAAGCAAGAGGAAGAACAGACTCCATGAGGAGGAAAGTTGTTTTTTGAATTTTGAGAACAGTCTTTAGTTGGCGCCTTTTGTATTTTTGTCAATTTTGTCTTTCCTTACACCAACTGAATGAAAGAAGATCATACGTCTTGATTTTTGTTGAAACTCTGGCCTAAGAAGTCTCCACTTGCCCTGTCGAACCTAAAGTGATGTCACAATATATATATATATATTATATTATATTATATTATATTATATTATATGGAACTTTGTTCCAACTGTAGTGTTGTTAATGTTCAATAAATGAAATTGAGTTGAGAGTTCAGTTAATAGCTACCCTAGAAGAACCACATACTGTATCTTAGCCATCAGATATTTGGCCAATATTGATTTCCTTTTGACTGATGAAAAAGTAGTTGCTAAAAAGTTGTATGACATTTTATGACTCTATGATGCATATAGCAACTTTCTGATGTGATTTACAGTGCCTCATAGATGTGATGGATAAATGAAGCTTCATGAAGCACTGGTCATTTTTGACTCTTCTAGACTCTTGACTTAAGGATGTAGTGGAAATGTAAAGGCTAGTGCAGTGGAAATGTAATACATACTAGCCTTTATCGTTAAACCAAGAGCACCATCTAGAGGAGTAAAAAAATATCACAAGTGCTTCATGAAGATTAATTTTCCCATCACTACTAAGTACTGACACGTCCTTGTTACTTCCCCAAAATATCCCCAAGTAGTCCTTTAGGTGGCTTACAGGGAGAATGAGAACTGCAGCACTGTTGAACGGGACAAGTTCACGATGACCACTTGTCACAATGAGAAAAAGATGAGCACATACAAAGTTAGGTGAAAGCCGGCTTTAAGTTATGCACTCAAGCACCTAATAAAGATCCCATCAAGAGCACTCACAATGAGAGCAACCAACCCAACTCCAAACAAATCTGACTATTTGACCTTAAAGGTTTCACTGTATATACAATTGCCACTGCGTGCTTTGTCCAAGTAATAGGCTCAATTGACTTACTATGAGCTGGTGTGACTCTCATGAACCAGATGAGCCATAGAGACATAGCGATGTTTGAGAGCCTCTGCCGGTGCAATTCTTCTCTCAGCTTGAATACTTAGAAGACTTTTTAGAAAGCTAACAAATTCATTCTGATCTTCAAATTCACTCAACACCTCTTTTGTGTCCTCTTGGCTCTGCTGAGTGTCAAACAAAGATGGCCGATCCAGTTATGGACTACAGTATGAAGAGCTCTTTTCTAAAACGAGAGCAACTGATTGATCAAAGTGGACCTCGCCATGTCATTCTATTGTGTAAGGACTCTGTTATCTTTTATAGAACATGTTCACAAAGAATGAATTAATTGTTTGAACGGGCTAAAATCAGTATTTGTAAAAAACGCTGGTCACTTTTCTTATCATGAATAATCGTTAACATGGATTCACAGCATTTTGGAAAAGAGTTCTTCGAATTTGAATAACCATGCATTTGTTCTTTCTTCGTAAGAAGGGACCACTTACAGTTCTAAGGGCATCCAAAGACTTTAGTCGTATCTTCCATGTTTTAGTCTCTTCTCCGTTCGTAAGCTTATATTCATTTGGAGTCTGGAACAACAACAATAACAAAAAAAAACATTTTCAAACAGAAGTTTTAAATTCGACACAGTTCTGCATTACTACCTTTAGCTTCCATTGTTCAAAGTTTATGTGGGTGAAATACTTCTGGCTGTATTTGCCTGCTAAGAGGAGTGAGTCGGCCGGCTGCCCTCGTATTTGTACGATTGTTCTCATCTTGGGGGACAAAACATGTTCGATGTCATCGGGCACTCTCTTACTTCATAGCTTTACAAGATGTCTGTCAGTAATAACAACTGAAATATTCTGTCTTGTTTACCATCTGGTACTCGCAATTTGTTGCAAAAAGGTGCTGGCCAATGTGCAAGAAAGTAAGAGCACAGCCAAGACCCCACATGTCCACTTGCTCAGAGATCGGGAGGCCAAGGGTGACCTCGGGTGCTCTGTTTGTAGGACCAGGAGAAACAAGATGTACATTTGAATATAATTTTTGGCAAATGGTTAACAGACATATCCAGTGAAACCTCTAAAGTTGAATGCTCCTGAAGTATGAAATATGATACTGTAAACAATTAATCCCTGCCAACCAAAATGCATCAAATCAAACTACATTACACTGATATTTGTATGCTACTCCAATTGGTCAGTGGCTGGTGCAAGAATAAAAACAGGAATTATGTATTTATATACGGATTCTTGAGTGAAACACTGTTAATATTGTAAATCATTGCTGTCCTGTGAAAAATGTCCATTATGCGTCTCTCCGAGGCTACTGGAGAATCCCGCTCTTGTGAACTTTTTATCCTGTACCGCCCCAATCCCGTAATTAAAGGTAAAGTTGACTCCCATCCTGCGGGAATCCCACAGGATTCACGGGACCCACGGGATTCCCGAAAAAAATGTCAGCCTCTACAGTACAGGTGTCAAACCCAAGGCCCGGGAGCCAGATCCCAACATCCTTTTATGTGACCTGATACTGATATTGTCTTCACAATATTGAAAAATTGTTTGTTACCAATCCCCTCTTTAAAATAAATTTAAAATTTGTTGAACAATTTACTGGCTTCTGTTTGCAAAAACAGTTTTCTATCACTTTGTTGTGTATATGTGATAATATAAAGCGATCATACATTTATATGGGTTCACATGCCCTCCGACGGCTACCATAACTACAATGTGGCCCGCGACAAAAAGTTTGATGCCCCTGCTCTACAGCAAACAACCAAGTGCACTTCAAGGGAATGTCCGAAGCACATTACCCTCCCTGACATAGTGAACAGATGATGTGTTGTATGATAACATGCTAACCACATGAATGGCTTTGGTTTTTTAAGTGTTATGTCGTTAAGGTCAATTTTTTTTTCATCTTTTTGATTTTTCAGATGGAGTGGACCAAGTTTGGACTGCTTCTCACTCTATAACAGTGTTTTTCAACTTTTTTGAGTCAAGGCACACTTCTTTCATTGAAAAAATCCCGCGGCGCACCACCAGCTGAAATTGTGAAAAAAAAAAGCTTATCTTATAAATATAAGTGTATTGTTTATATAAGCGTTTTATAACATTGAAGAATGACGTTATATTATAACATCTTGAATAGGAATTAAATAAACACAAAGAAAAACATATTTTATAATGTTTCATATTGATACTTACTCAGTGTGAAACATGGGCCTGTTTGGATAAACATGCGTTACTAATTCGCTTGTCTCTAAACAAAGACAATTAGTTACCTGCTGCTGCTGCTACCTGCTGGTATGGAAGATTACTACAAAGTAGTAAAGACATGATTACGCTGCCAGGCGCTAGACCGCACAGGCACACAAATGAGATAATTTCCCACGGCACACCTGACAATATCTCGCGGCACACTGGCGCGGCACAGAATTTGAAAAACACTGTTCTACAAAACGCCCTCTTTCTTTGGAACCTGTCTGAGATCACTTTTTCAAGGTCTGAAACAGGTCCATGTGGTTGGTCCTGGGATACAATATTTCATTTTCCATTATTACCAATGGGATGACTTTTTCTTAGTATCATACAAACAAATGAACAAGGAATGCGGTCAACGTTAGAGGTTCCATGGTAACAAACTTAAAGAGGAATGAAACCTACCGGTAGCCCATTGGCTGTATGGTCATTCCAAGGGTCACTGCAGAGGTCTGGAGGGAGCAGCCGAAATCTATTAATTTAACCCTGAATGGTTCACATGAATGGTTCACCAGCATGATGTTATCAGGCTTCAGGTCTGCGTGAATAATTTGGATACCTTTCAGAGCCTCGAAGGCTGTAAGCAACTGCATGGTAAAGGGAGAAAGTCGACTCATATGCAATCCTTGAACATGTCACAAGTTTAAAGAGGCAGTTTAGTTAAAGCGGAAGTCAACCCAAACATATTTTTTTCAAGAGTATGTTTGATGCAGGCCCACTCGTTGAAACAAGGTATATATAATATTGTGTTTGTAGAATACAAGTTAAGCAGCAAAATCCATCAATTTTTAGCCATCTCAGGGGGCGGACATTTTGCAACTTCTGTCTACTGAAAATGACATCACAGATGCTCAGGGCTCATATAACAACCAATCATAGCTCAGCTTCATAAAACAGGCCATCTATGATTGGTCATTACCTGAGCCCTGAGCAACTGTGATATTCAGTCGACAGAAGTGATAAAATGGCCGCCCCCAGAGATGGCTAAAAACAGGTGGATTAAGTCCTAGTCGATAAATACAGTGTTTATCAGAATGCCTTGTTTCAACTAGTGGGCCTGTAGAGAACATATTCTTGAAAAAAATCATGTTTGGGTTGACTTCCCTTCAAGTGCAAATATACTATAATTTGAAGTAATGTAATGTTTGATTAACACATCTTTGAAATGACAAAATGATTGCTTTACCTGATGCGCAATCGGCCGTATCTCGCTGACAGACAATGGCTTCTTACGTTTCTTGACAACAAAATCGAAAAGGCTCATGTCTAGCATTTCAAAAGCCAAACATGTATACCCTTCATGCTCAAAGTTTTCAATAAACTTCACAATGCTCTTTTTTACTGGGTCCAGAACACTCACAATCTCAAGCATTTTGATCTATGGAGACAACAACACAAGTGAGTGACATCTAAGCACTTAATTAGGTAATATGGTAGCTCCATACGAATGTAGGATGTTATACCTCCATTTTGGATATCACATTTGACTTGGTTTTAAGGACTTTGAGGGCTACGGTCTGTGCTGTGCTTAAGTTTACACAATGGGCAACTTTACCAAAGCTTCCTTCGCCAATTAAGTCCTTAACCAGGTAGGTGCTTGTTTGACTACTCAGGACGTTGGATTGTAGCTTTTCAAATGATTTAGTTTTTTTCTTCTGATCTGCAAATGGTAATAGACTTATCAATCACAACAAGCATGCAAAGGTCATGGAGTCAACAGTGATTACTTGCTGACACTGGATCCTACAAGCAGATTCACCTACCAGTTTCAGCTGATGAGTGTTGAATATTTGAGTTTAAGCCCATTGCCATTTTATTATTTTTACATTATATTTAAAAAAATAAATCTGGATAAAAAACATCTTTAGGACTGTTTACTTGTGTCAAGAAGACGACACTCAGCACCATAACCACTCTATGATGTCATACCATGTGATCATGGATGTGACATCATAATCCATGATGACACAAGTGTCTGTGTGTGTAGGGGGACTAGTGAAAGTTTAGTTGGAATCGCAGACAGATGCCAGTTTAAAAATAAAATAGAGGCGGACCGGTCTATAGTATATACTATTTATTTAGCCCTGGAAAAAAACGATGAATGACGGAAGGGTACCGACCCTGCAGACGGATGACAAATAACGGACGCTCAATTTAGAGTAAAATGCCCAGCTCTGCTAAATTACTACTAAAAAAAATGTTATTATTAGGGCTGTATGCAAGTAAAGTATCTTCGTGTGACAAATCCTTATTATTAGCAAAGGCATTTAAAATAAATGTAAATGACATTCATAGCGGTAAGTATGCATTTTATTCTGACATTTCAGAACCTTTGCAAAAAAAAAAAAAAAATCCATTTGACAAAATATATGGGTTGACATTCGGTCAGTTGTTACAATGTTTATATCAGCAGTTTCCCCTAATTTAGTTGTGCCAAAATGTCTTCCAGGTCCAATACAGTAGAAATTGTATAGTCTGGTGTCACTGAACCAACACGCACGGCATCACCTGCACTGTTAATCCAAACTGTAGCACGCACTTGTGCATTGAACCCTCCCTGGATGTCAGTGTCCAGTGAGTCTCCAACCATTATGCAGTCCTGTGGTTCCACATGCAGTACGTCAAAACACAGTCTGAAGATGGAGGGGTAAGGTTTCTGCTCGGCATAATCTCCCCCAACTACAACCCTATCGAAAAAGCTTTCACAACCGACTGCCTCCACTTTCTCCCTTTGTGTTTGAGCATTCCCGTTGGTCAGGAGCAGCAGTTTGTATTTCTTCCGAAGTTGTTTCAGAAGACTGGATATCTCAGGGGACAAACTAAGCAGCTCCAGTCGACTATTTTTCCACAGGTAGTAGCACTGAGCTGCCAGGGAGGGTATTGAACAGCTGTCCACACTTTCCTTAATGCTGTCTTCCCAGTGACCTACTCGAACGTCATCTATTGATCTGCCATCTGCAGGGTCAAACTTCTCATGCAGAAGTTTCTGCTTGAACTTGTCACAAATGTTGGTGATGGTGTCATCGTCAATAGCCAGTGAGGTCTTCAAAAGTTCATAGGTCTGTAAAAGCCACACACAGCATTTTAATTACAACACGCAAGTAAACCACAGAAATGTCCAGAGAAGTACAGAGAGTACTAAATGTTATATACTGCATTTAAAAACAACCAAAAAAGTATTACTGCATTTACTCAGCTCAAGGGTCTTGTCAGAGCTGCATGTAGTCTATGTCAAAAATAATGCAGTACCCAAAACATACAAATCAATCATTTGACCTTCATATAACTGAGGTGCGACTAACTATTAGTCCACAGAATCCCAATGACGTGCAAAGGTTAAAGAAAAAAAAGGTGCAGCAGCATCTGACAAACTGGTAATAGTTATGTAATAATGTATTAGAACGGCTACACTTAAATAGAATGACAGCCAATCAGAACAAGAATGATAAAGGTCATCCTAATTATTGGGAACAAAGTTAAGAGCAGACGGAAGTTAAATTATTTGGCCGCAAAGGTGTGGTTGTTGTCTTTCCCAGTGAATTTGAACACAACTCGTCCGTTCCAAAACACAGGTTAGCGTGCTAGTCACTTGGCATTAAAACAAGAATACACTTTTATCAAGAGACTACCACCTTTTGCATCGCAAATTGACCTGCCCGATTTGTTTCGATGAGCGTGTTGTCCAAGTCAAATAATATAGCCTTTATAATGTTACCGTCCATTGCGAAGTTACACTGAAAGCACGGAAGCAGCTCGGTGAGTTGCGGAAGTAACTGTGACAGGATGGACGCTATTCATTCTGGGAATTGTAGGTTTGATGTGAAGAAACCCGCACTTTCAATTTACATCCCCTTGGGGGCGTTAATAGACCAAATATCCATTATCCAAGGTTCAATCCTGATATCCCACCATCCTTTTAAAACCAGGAAGCTATTGCAACACTTGAGTTGTTCGATTGTTGTATACAGTATGCACAGTACCAGTCAAAAGTTTGGAAACACACTTTAATTCTTTTTTCATTATTCAAACTTTTCCTGAATTGTAGACTAATATTTAAGTCAACGATATTATGAACAAATACTATGGAAGCCCATTCCCGCCAGTAAAAAAAACATTTTTTGTTACTTTGGAAGAAGCATATAACGGAAGCCCATTCCCGCCAGTAAAAAAACATGTATTTATTTTTTTTAGTCCCGCTGGTTAAAAAAAACCCAAAAAACTTTCACGCGCAAGCCCCATCCACAGGCAATCTCCGTTTGAGCTACAGAAAGTCGCACTCAGAGGGCATGCAAAAGTTGACTTTATGAAGGCATTATTGTATACTCTTATTATTATATTATTATTGTATACTGTTGTATTTGACAACGTGTGTTAAAATTGTGTGAGTTGTGATTTTATAGGCCTTTATGCGATATAACCCATTACGTTGAAGCAAAGCGTTGCACGCACTATAGGTGGGTATACTGTACCTACGGTCCTACCCCCACCCCCCTTTTTTTCTCCACTGGTGGAAAGAATCCATTGTCGGAAACAGGCGGGGATTTTACTGGCGGGAATGGGCTTCTTCCAAAGAAAATTTTTATTCATTTATTATTATTATTATTTTTTACTGGCGGGAATGGGCTTCTTCCAAAGAAAAATGTTATTTATTCTTCCAAAGAAAAATGTTATTTATTTATTTATTTATTTATTTTACTGGCGGGAATGGGCTTCTTCCAAAGAATTTTTTTTTTTAAATTATTATTATTTTTTTTAAACTGGCGGATTTTTTTTTTTTTTTTTTTAACTGGGGAGAATGGGCTTCCATACATTGATATATATCCATATCCAATACTGGTGGAATTATTTGGTAAACAAAAACATGTTTATGAAAACAGAATATGTTTTATAATTTAGTTGTAGGCACCTTTTGCTCAGATAACAGCTTTGCACATCTTGATATTTTCTCAGTCAGCATTATGATGGACAAGCACTGGACATTGCATATAAAATCATTATATATGTATAAATATATTATATTATAATTACATGTATATTTAGAAAAAAAATGGAATTCGTTGTTCCCATAGTGTTTTGTGAACTGCTGAAGTGACATATTGAAAGTCTGAAGTCTTGATTTAATGTTTGCAAACATGAGTTTTTAATCATACTACTTGCCTGATAATCTGTGACACACAGTCGTGCAAATTCAAAACATACTTTAGTTCTTATGTAACCACTTCATTCTCTCGTCTGGAAACTAGCCAGCGGTTCACACGCAACTACGTGCAGGCCTTATTTCCTCCCAAACCCAATCAGAACACACAACAAGCTCTTCTCACATTACCTGAGATCATCCGTTTTGAGTGTCGCTCAGGTGCTTGCGTGAGTGCTTCAATTGGCCTTTAAAAAATACCACAGATAAGATGCCTAGAAATAGTGTGAGACGCCTAACGTTCTATCTATCAGAACAAACAACGCCTGCCTTTTGCACGCGAGGTGAGAACTGAGCTTACTTAAGGGGTAGGCGTGCAGCAACTCGAAGCTCTTCTAAAAAAAAAAAAAAAAAAAGTAATCTTAAAAGGGAAGTGAAACATAAGCACATGCAAAGAGATAGAACTAAAAAGTGCTAAAATGGAATTACCGGTACCCAGTCTGAAATTAAGTGAGGGAAGTGTGTGAGAATTCAAAGAAAGTTTGAGTATATGAAAGAACACCGTTTCCATGACCTTACCTTAGCATGGTCATGGGAGAGCTGGATCTTATCCCATCTGACTTTGGGCAAAAGGTGGGGTACACACAATCAATCATCCATCATACAGCACATTCACAGATCCTTGACTGTAACCCAGATGTTCTAGCCACACGTACCACTTGTTCCGCCCACACTGAACAGTTCCACTTTTATCTTTGTAGGTGGCAAAACAGTCATACACCCTTTCTCAGGTAGCCATGAATCACCCACATACATCGAATTATAAAAGGTGCTGCTCCTTTTATTTCTAAAGCCCAATTAACATGTTATACTGAATGTCTTTGATTTGTAATGAGTGGCCCTAGGTGGGCCTCTGTGGGTAGTATATTTGTGAGCATACCCAAGGAAGGTCAAAGCTAATTCCAGCTCTCAGTATAAATCACTGAAACAGGTGAGTTTTTGTTATATAAGCTAAAAGATCTTAAAGGACTTCTGAGCAGAACACAGCCACTCGGGTGTTTTAGTTGCTGATGAGTGAAGGTCAATTGTAAAAAGACAATTTGATTGATTTATTTTGGTCATTCATGACTATGTGCTTCACGTCTTTTACTGAGCCAATACCCATTTTTCATGAGAAAATTTCAGGGCACACTACACAACAAATATTTGCACACCACAAATATACTCAAAGGAACATATGACTTATTCTGTTGTATGAATGGCAGCTGGTGGCTACATAGTTTTATTGTACCCTCTGCCATCAATTGGAAGCGCATATAATTGTTCCACTGTTCAATATGCGTCGCTGGCATAGATAGATGAACACATATGATATGATAATATTAAATAATAATTTTCTAACTACTTAAATGAAATTGGATAATTTCTTGCGACCGACACCCGTCATGATATCTCCTTGTTTGGTAATCACTGGCACATCTCTGTCTGTGGTTGCTATAAATATGTTTAAAAGATAAACTCCATCTGGAATGGAAAGAGAACTCAGCTGTGCTGACTTTGTCACGATGCTTCTATCGAGCTTTGCCTCTTACGGAGACTTATGCACGTACACACAAGCACGTACACATGCGCACGCATGCACACTTACACATTGGAGATTACATCAAGGACGGGAATGTATGAACTAGAGCCTCGACAGAAAGTGCTGATGTACTTAATGATGCTAGTCTGGGTAACATGGGGAGAATGGCAACCTGCACGTACACACAAACAAAAACAACATGATCTGGGGCAGGATTGTTCCTCTTTCGGTGGTTACAAAACGCTTTCCATCTACGATATGCTTATGTAAGATTTTTGTAAGTGTGTATGTTGAACAGCATAAAATGACACCGCTTGGTTTTGGATCCGAGCAATATTAGTTGACATGCTTCTGAAGTTCTTTTAGAACGTTCAGAATATTAGAATATGAAAAGATAGGCCCTCAGACTCCCAGGGATTACAAAAGCCTCTTTTTTCCCCCTCTGATACACCTGAATTCTCCTGACCGGCCACTGAACCAGCACGGGGAGTGTGGGGTGAGCTGTAGAGGGGTTGGGTGAGTGGTGAAGTTAATGAGATGAACCCTTTTGAAATTTATATATAGGAAAAATAGGAAATTAAATAATCTTGTCTGGTCCACAAGCCAAGTTGTGACTCCCCTGGGGGAATGAAAAAAATACCCAATTATTTCCTTTGTATTTCAAATAAATTTACTACAAATTTTACTTTACTAGATTTTTCCCGGTATCTGTATCTTTTAATTGAGTGTCTATTTTTCGAAACCCTATTTACTTTTAATCCCCACATTCAAAAATGGATAATGTATCTATTTTAAAAATAGGCTCATTGTGTTTTTCCTAACTCAGAGGATGATGACACCAAGACGTAAATCAAGAGATAGACATAGAATGACATTTGGATCAATTGATTGAGATCTTGGGGATTTAAAAGGTGGAAAAAACACGGACAGCAGCAACATGGAGGAACATGAACTGCTACTACTTGATACTGCCTAGTATTAACTAAGTATTAAGTATTGTGTTGTGATGATGCGAATGTGTAGTGTCGCCTGGGTGAGTTGAATGAGTATTCATTGATGCCAAGTTATCAAAATGGGTAAAGCATATGATTGACAGTAAAATTTCATTTACTTCAGTTCATTTCAGTCTGTACAATTTTATTTTTACTGAGGTATTAGTTGAATTGGTACTTCTGCTTTTACATGCATCCTTTTTTTCTTGCACAAGTATCTGCACTATTTAACTGTTAGTACAGAGTGTACATACTTTTGCCTCCTCTGATTATTGTATTTTTAAGACTTTAAGTCATACTTTTTTTCATAGTTCGGCTGGTCCTGAAACTTATACTCAGGTGTGACTAGAATCAGAGCTGGGGACCCAAAATTCCCATTCCCTAATTGTGTTGACTTCCTGTGCATTACACACACGCACACACAATATAACAATATAAGCATTTATCAGTACCCAAGAAAAAGCTTTCAGCTTTCAAAAGGTTGGAGACCCCTGGTGCAGTTACCTGGCAACACAATGAGGTACCACAGCCCGTGACCACAGAGGATGCTGCCACAAAGAGCACTATGACTGTTCACAGGTCTGGGGAAACGGCAACACACCCCTACGGGAAGGCCGAGCACACCTCCCAGTGGAAGGCTCGACAAAAAGATAGGATAAAAAGTAAGGGACAATAGGAAATACAATAAAATAGGATAGAAATACATTCATAAAGGAATAGATTCATCTAGATAAAAAATAAAGGAATGAGTTAAAAGCCAAATAAAGAAAGAAAGCAGTTATAGGGCTAAAACCAAACAGGTTAGTCTTGAGCCTAACAGCAACATTCTCTGCATAAATCGATAACACAAAAAATAAATGTTTTGATACTTGAAGCTGTTGATTAAAAACATTTTTTTAATGGGCACCATCTGGAAATGAAATACCAAAGTTGTGACAACATCTGCTGATGTCGCTATAAATCACTACTGAAAGTATAATACTGGCAGTGCATTTGTGCAATCAGGATATTGAAATATGTATTTGTCTCCAATTTCCCACGTCACACTCACGGCCGACTACATCTTCCGAAATGGAAGATATTACAGTTTATGTTGCCAATCTCTTGTCCATGTTTCCGCATGTCAAGAACGGCGTATACGGGCGTGCGCTGCATACCGCCCTGATTTTTCTGCAAATTAGGGATGCAACGAGGATTGGATGGGGAAACACCACATTCCGTCCCACAATGGCGCACGAAGGTGCAAACACCCAATTCTACCACGCAAAGTTGAGCAAAATACCAAAAGAAAGAAAACCACCCATGTCTAGTCACTACACTATGCTTTGCGGTAGACTTGCGCGCAAAACGAAAATAGGACCCCTTGTGTTTATAGTGTTGAAAAGTATTTGTATTCTGTTTTTATTTATATTTTATGCAACTTCCCAACGTCATTGGAATTTGACTTTGTACAATCCTGTTTTCCACATTAGAATAAGTCACTTTGTGTGTGTGTGCATGTGCGTGCGTGGGCCCACATACACGTGCGCGCGTGTGTGTGTAACGTGCACTCACACATTTGCGTATACTATATCTTCTTTATCTTTTCATTGTATGCCATATGTTCGCATGTTTCAGGCTGACCTGAACAGGACAAAACAAAACAGGCTGGGACATGACTTAGTGAAGGTTTGGATGCATCTTGCTGTAACACAAGAAACAATAATGCAGAGCCAACAAGAACCCTATTTTCACGCCCAGTTTAAGTCTAGTGCAAAGTGCGTTTGAATTTTTTTTCTTTTGCTATTTTCGTAGACGTGCACAGTTAAAAAGGGTAGTTTGCTGTTTTGTGGGAGTGAACACAGCTGACTTGCTTCCTGGCCAATGGAAGAGGCTGCTCTCATTTCCTTAAAAAAAGCTTAACAGTATCCACTCCTGTGCAGTGTCATAACCGATTTACATAAACACTTTACAATGGATGAAAAAATCAAAAACATTTCCCGGAAGAGTTTGTTTTCAGAGGTTGTATTGTAATGATGTGTCTTTCTTTTTTTCGATATAAGCGTTGGAAAGCCTACAGTATTACTTACACTTCCGTGTGGAAACTCTGACACCGTTGCATTAAAACATCTTGAAAGGATGTTTTGAAAGTTGAGATGATCCTATCATCACGTGTGATACTCAGGGACTGCTCAAACCATTGAAGACATGCACTTGTCAAAATGTCTCACATGATGAAATACAATGACGAAAATGCACCAAGTTATTCATTCATACCACCTAAATATGGTGGTATTCTAATTTGACATACAACTTTCTAATATTTGAAATTACGCAGTTTAATTAATTAACTACAGCACATCTTCTCTTCTCAGATCATCGTTTTGCGCGACTTTCTTTGTTCCACCAGACTGTTTGCCTCATGTTTGACTCCCCTTCCCAGGGTCCCCAAGGCTGACGAAACAAAGCCAATCAGTCCTTCATTGTTTTGAGCTGTGGGATTGGTTCAGGATGTACAATGCAGTGGCAATGGCAGTGGAGAGAACAGATGGCCTTTAGCTGTTAGGCTGACAGCCGCAGGTGCTGACATTGTGACATGTGAAGTGCTTTTTCCTTTGTCAAGGAGGGGTGATGATGACATGACAAGCTTAATGTCAGTTGCTAAACTTTGCAACAGCCATCCAGGTGGAAGGTCTGGTATTGACGCAGAGGAGACATGACTCCATATGGATGTTATGCGTCTTTATTGCTTACTTGTGTAGCTTCCCCGTGAGATCACCCAACATGCAGCTTCATACGAAGTTTCACAATCGAGCCTGCAGCAGGCATTTCATCTCTTCTCTTCTCTTTCATCTAAAACAAAACACCCTTTTTTACTCATCCCAAAAAATATTTCCCAATTATTAAGTTTAATTTGGTTCACTGTATATGCATTTACAAATCAACATCAGCCACAACAACAGCAACATCTGACAAAGGTAATCGCTATGCTCATCTCCAAGTTCTCCCACAATGAAAATCAAACTAATAGATTTACAAACATAAGATTATTCATATTGGGTTTGTAAAAACAACTCCATAAAGTCTGAATTACATTAATTATTATAATAAAGTTTTAACTAAATTCATAAAACCAACATCTTCAACAAGCATGACAATAGAACTGTATTTAGCATTACAGTGAAATCATTAAAGTTTAACACAATCTGTCATGGGGTACTGGTTGTATATTAAACAGCGCTCCCCTTTAGAATGAATTACAGTTCAAAATAATCCATTACTGCATCACACTACTGCCATCATAAAACCTTTCTTAACGGTAATCTTAACGGTATATTTTAAGCTACATTACATTTCGTGACTGATATTTACTGTAAGAAAAATAATGTAAAATATAAAATATATAAAATAATCCTCACTGAATCATAACACAAAATCATGTTAAAGTTATATTAATTAACAGAGTTGGGCAGTCCGTCCCTGGGTCAGACCGGTCGGACCGTCCGGCCCGGCCGGATGCCCATTTTTGGTCAGTGTGGGGGCTGACAAATTTGAAAAAAGGGCTGGACGGAAGTGGAGTTTAGTCAAACAAAACCAACAAATTTTCCATTAGCAGTACAGGAGGAGGCTCCACTTAGGGATATTTACTTCCTATTTACAAAATTACTGACATATCCGAACAGATTTATCAACACTCATTTATACTGCAGCTACTGATGTTTACAGTATTAATTACATTGGTCAAAAGCAAAATTGAATTAGAGATGGCTGGTCCCCAAGATATGTGTCCCTAAATGTATTTTTGACACTGATTTCATTTTTCCCTAACATATCAGGTTTGTGACATATTTTCATTTTTTGTTTTTAAGTTTGACTTATAAAGCTTGCACAATACAGATTTTACCATGCGTTGTAAAGTATAGCTGATGTTTCAGAATAAAAATCCCCTGTTGCTGAACCTACTTCATAAATATTGCTACTGGTAAATATACTCTAATATTACAGTCCTCTTTTTTTATTATTATTATTGTTGTTGTTTTTTTCTGACAGTGCATGCAAGCATGGTGAGGAATACAATTTCCACAGTCCACCTTCAACCTCAAACCTGTGAGGCGGCCATGAGGTCCAATATATTGAGACCCAAGTCTAATTGCACATGCATAGGTCCTTGCTCCTCTGTTTACACGCTAGCACCTCCCACTATATATTCCATCGAGGAGGGAAGAGGAAGAAATGTTTTGGCGTAATGAGACGAT
This sequence comes from Filicampus tigris, assembly GCF_054856515.1. NCBI lineage: Eukaryota > Metazoa > Chordata > Actinopteri > Syngnathiformes > Syngnathidae > Filicampus > Filicampus tigris. The sequence goes on along the minus strand of NC_141227.1, from coordinate 7,926,011 downwards.
GGCTCCTTGATGTCGTGATGTCTGCTAAAGATGATTATCACCATAAATGTCCACTTTATGCTTTATTTTTCAAGTGAGACAAAATTTAAGTGAAATATCAACACTATTCCACTTCAAAACTTTGCAGATGCCCTGGCGCTCATATTGCCTTTGATTGGTTGCTATGACAACAGAAATCTAATCTTTGTTTCAGTCTAATATTTCATACATATGTATTATTTGCATATAAATCTTAAGGGTTATGGTTTTCTTGGTGAAATGATTTATTTCGAGAATATTTTCAAAACAAGTACTTCCGGTTTGGGTCACGCAAGCCGGATGGAGGGACAGACAGAGTGATCGCTGGAGAGAAAGACGAGAGCACAATGTCATGTGATGAACTTTTATTATCTTTGATTTGTTGATGACTGGCATACAAGGTGCAAATGGTATGTTATATTTTGCAATTTATTGAATGTTTGAGTGAAAGACATGATTGTAAATATTGAATGTAAATATTATGAAAAATCTTTGTTTTAGTTTTCACGGTGTTCTATATAGGATGAGCAATAAAACGATTGTAGACATCTTTATGAGGGGTGACTCTTGACTGTAGTAGATGCTCTCACTGCTTGTGCTACGAATGTGTTTGACGTAGTAGGTACACTGTCGAAGAAGATGAAGAAAATCTGATGGTCATCAAATAGTGGTGACAAACTAATTTTGTGAATGGAAACATGTTTAAAATGATGGACTGACATTACACTTTTGGTACGGCTTGAAATAATGACAGACTGACGATGACGGACGGGTGGCCCAGCCGTTGGCGAATGACGGACTGGCCAAGTTTACTGATGCGCCCACCTCTGCTAATGATATAAATAAAATAAACAAAATATTAGAAGCCGATTCTTCTCTGACACTGACAATTGAAAGTGATGTGTGGTGTGATGTGTGTGGTGGATGTAATTGTATTTGAATTGTGCATTTGTAACTAATGAACTGGTCTTCAATAATATTTCGTTTTCATCCACTATTTGTGACATTCCCCATGCTTGCGCTTTGAGATATGACTTTATTTTGTGTGACCACGCTCAGGGTTCAGGTGCGCCAACCAATCATGGCTCAGTTTCAGAAAAGCGGTGAAAACGGGTTAAAAGTTATGTGGTTCTTTTAAATACACAATGTGTAATTCTCATCGTTTTATATTTAGTTTGACCCTAAATTTCAACTGGGAGTGACAATAAACAGTTTGAAGCCTTTGTTTAGCTATTTTGGGAAGAATTTTCACTAATTGACACACTTCTATTTGTTGTGAAGTGAGGCGCCACCATACAGCGCTCAGAATTCAAATTTCAGCCTGAATGTGTCATGTGTCATCTTCCAAAGCGCTTATCCTGTACAGGGTCGCGGGGAGGTGCTGGAGCCTATCCCAGCTGACAATGGGCGAAAGGCAGACTACACCCCAAACTGGTCGCCAGCCAGTCGCAGGGGACACACACACAGACACCGTCACTGAGCGGGAACCGATCCCACGCTGCCTGCACACAACTCAGGCATGTGTACCACTACACCATCAGTGACCCTCAGCCTGAATATAAAAGCAAAAATATCGCCAGAAAAACGGCTTATATCTCAAAAACTCATAAGATGGGTCGCCTGTACCTAGAGACACCACTACAGTAATTAAATTCATTATTAATTAAATTGCTCTTTTTTATGTTTCACAAGGAATGAACTGGCTTCATGATAGAAGATAAGATAAGATAAGAATGCCTTTATTGATCCCACAGTGGGGAAAAAAAGCCATTTAAAGCCAACGATGCCTTGTTCTTGTCAGAGTCATGCTGCTGATCAGAGAAACTGATGCTATCTTATATTATATTATTGATAGGTAAAACAAATATGGCTCTATACTTCCTACTACCCTGTTTTTCACAGTTTAACCTATTGAATGTGTTTGCTCTTCTGAATATCAGTCTACTTTGTTAACATTTGAGACGCATACAAACATCTGATAATGCATACAAATAAATCTGCATAATATAAATTAATTGACAGCTGTCAAAAATACCCAGTTACTATGAAATAAATCATAGTTTTATTCCATAGCAAGAATACCAATATTTTTCTTCTTTCATTTATTCTTCTTTTTTCCTTTTTTTTTTCTTTTTTTACATTAAAACTACTATAATGAATCAATAGTTAATGTACGTACAATGCATCCATTCCTGAAAGTTCTCTGCCACTTGTTCACAGATCTTAGTTCATCCCTTCAAATCTGCACACTGTGATGGACTCTTCCATGAGATGGAGCAAAATCTTGATATCCTCTCAAGCTCAACGGTTATCTGATGCAACAGTCTTTTATTAGTTACCTTTAAGAGATGATTTACGGATATTTCACCTCCACTGCATCCTCTTCCCCTCCCTTGCATGATCTTTCGTGAGAAGACACATGCAACATAGTTGTGTGGCACAGCGGCTGCATGCAATGATTGTGATGTAACAATAGCTCACCGACAGCTCATCTTACCGCTGAACAATCATCCGCGGCATCGACCGCAGCCAAGGTTGCGTCATGCTATTCAGAAATCAGGTCGAAATTAAAAGCATTTTGGAAAACAGTTTGCCACAATTGCTAAAAAAAAAGTCCCAAAAACAAGGCGTTTGCATGCAAAGATGGAAAATTATAGGGCATTGCGTGCATCAGCTACTACAACCTTGTCAGTCCAGTTTGGTGTCTTTTAGCACAGTCCATTACCTGTGACAGGAATATAAACTACAAAGTATGTAGCTCACGTAAAAAAGACAGTCATGCATGCTGGGAAGAACACAGAGATCTTTATGAATGGAAATGCTTTTCTTCATTCATAAATCCTCCTCAATGTAAAGGGACTGTACATTGAACAAAGACATAAACGCAGCACTTGTTTTTGCTCGTGTTTCGCATGAGCTGAACTCAAAGTGCTGAGATTTTGTCAATGTACACAAAATGCATATTTCTCAAAAATATAATGTTTTACTGTATTTTAAAGGTCATGGGAGGTTGAAAACCCATCAGTATCTGGTGTGACCACCATTTGCCTCACACAGTGCAATGCATTCCTCGTCCTCCGCAAAGAGTTTATTAGATTATTGTGGCCTATTGGTTCACTCCTGCTCAATGGCAATGCAAAGTTGCTGGATATTGGCAGAAACTGGAACCGCTGTCGTATGCGATGATCCAAACATTCCAAACATGGTCAATGGGAGACACATCTGGGGAGCATGTTAGCCATACAAGTGTGGGATGGTTTCAGCTTCCGTGAATTGCATACACATTCTTGCAACATATGACTGTGCATTATCAACATGCGGTGACGGTTGTGGATGAAACAACAATGTGCCTCAAGATCTTGTCACGGTGTCAGTGTGCATTCAAAATGCCATCAATAAAATGCAAATATGAGGGGTTGACACCACGACAATATCCAAGCATTACAGGGTTCCCAGGCACACATCACACTGTGCAAAAATCATTCCAGCTCATCTGCATTTTGATACGCCAAAACTGTGAGGCGGATGTATTATCTCGGCAAAGAAGAAGTGCTCAGTAACACAGATGTAGGCATATTTATGAACAGAATTGAAGAGAAATAGGCATTTTGTGTGCATAGAAAAAGTCTTAGATATTTGAGTTTAGATCAAGAGAAATGGGAACAAAAACAAAAGTGCTGTGCTTAAATTCTTGCTCAGTATACAGTATGTACAGTATGTGCAACAATAAAACTAGTGTGCCTGCACTGAGAATTTAAATCATAAAACCAAGCTGCAGACTGAAACAAGCAACGCAAAAACACTTAACATGCACTTTCTCCCGAGCCGAAAGCTTAGCACATGCCTGATGTCAAAAGTAGAAAAAGTGCATTTGCAATTGTCTCCAACCCATCGGCCCAAACTTAGACCAAAGTCAGAAAAAGCAAACATACTGTACAGTCTGTTCTTCCAGCTTGTGAAGCTATATGGGACTGTCAGCACTTATCAAAGCCCTGCTGAGACCAAAGTAATCTGGAGTGAGAGGCCAGCTCTCACCTCTCAGGTGGCGTACCGGAGCCATGACACCGCTTCCTTTATTTTTTCTACCCAAAACTTCAATTATTGAAACAAAACAATCCTACAGCACATTGGCGAGCACAGCGAACGCAGCTAACACAAAGACATAGGACAGACAATGTAGGAGGGTTTTTGGTGCATGGACCATGTTATACCATCAGACAACTCTAACAGGCTCTCATTATCAGAAGAGCCAGCAGTTTGAGGTCATGCTGTCAATCCTGGGACGAGCGAGGGACACTAGGATGTAATTAGAATTCAGTCTGGATTATTAGAGCATGTCTGCCTTTGTGCCTTCAAGCGTACACAAACACAGGCCAAGAATGGGAACTTTCATTCATTTCACCTCGTTTAGACCTGTCAACACTGCTACTGAAGGCTCAACTTAGACGTACTGGCCATTGGAGTCACTCGGCAAGACATACAACAGAAATGCTTCAATGTGGTCAACAATGCACCTGGACTGGCGCACGGGTGTGATGTTGATATGTTTTCATGCACTTAGAGAACTTTCTAGCCTGGAGTGGGAGAAATGTTTCCCTAGTGTCAGGTGGAATAATCACCACTTTTCAGGAGACCCAAAAAACAGCATGTTATTCATCCATTAACATGGCGTTGTCACAGAGAACAAGCCATTTTCAACACGAGAAATTGGTCAATATTTTCTAAAAATTACACATATGGACTGACCAATACTATAGATTTGTGAAAAAAACAAAACAAAAAAAAAACAAATTGTGACATAAAGAGGTTTCGTCCTGATGCTAGCAATTTCAAGTAAATTTATATGTGGAATAAATAATGACCAATGAAAAACACATGTAAGAACATTAAGAATCGTCGCAAAATGAATTGAATATTTTACTATTGAATACAATAATGTTAGCCTTATAAAGGTTTAAAATGGTTTATGAATACATTATTATTGACATTATGAACTATATATGAACTTTTTTAGGATTCTTTTAAAATTACAGATTTACGGTCAATATGCCTCTTTTTGTAACATTTTCATCTTTGAAAAAGAGAGCCTATAAACTGATAAGTCCTACTCTATTATTACAATTTTTTGTATGCTTGTTTAATTCAGAGTTATGCTTTTTGTGATATTTTGATTTTTCGTCTCTCTTTGTGAAGAATTTTCAGTGGTTATTTTATCTTGCGGAAACTATAATATATATCTACAGTATGACAAAACAGTATTTTGCGGTATTACATTTACTGTAATTTCACCTCATGTTAAAATAGGTTTCAAAGGAAAAATGCCAGTTTATATTCTCCTGAAATAGAAAACTAAAAAATGATCTTCCACATTGGGCGGGCTTAAGCGTTGTGATTTAGAAATCAGGAAAGCTTCATAGGTGATCATCGTTGCACAACATCGGGCTGTCGGTCCACTGTTCACTCTCCCATGTCACTAGGATGCTTGTACTGCTTTTCCCATTCATTGTCCAATTGTGCCAAGAGCACCCAACCGCCCCTCCACCCCTGCCTCCTCCCCCCATGTTGAAGAGCACTGACATTCACACAATGTTGTGGCAACATGAGTAGACTGCCTGTCTGGCAGTTCGTTAGCAGCCTCTAAACCCTCAGCTCACACCTGCATGATGAAGATTTAACAGTCCAAACTCATCGTCAACTGCTTGCATAAGCTGACCTGAAATTCAATCATTTGCCTTTAATGCACAGATTTAATTCTGCACAAGCTAACAAAGAAAAAAAACTTTTTGTGTGTAGAAAATTTCCTTCGAACGCCTAAGGACTGTACAGGCCACTGCACTTTATCGGAACCACACTTGTGCATCTCATTTAAAAATATTTAACAGCAAAACAAGTCAGTTATCATTGTCTCTCACGAGACATTTTTTTTTGTTTGCAGACAGACAAACACGAACATTTAAACAAACTGAAAGGACATTTTGTGCAGACAGACAAACAAGTAAACATTTAACATTTAACATACAGTACTTTGAGGATGTTTAGTAATCAATGTACTCTGCACTACCCTAAATAGCAGAGGCCGTCTTTTTTTTCAGGCATTAAAAATAGCACAAATGAAACATTATGTTTGGCTATTGATTTTTTTTTTTTTTTTTTTTTTATGATCTGGAGTGGAGATGATATGCAGTATTTTTGGACTATAAGTCACATTTTTTTTCATTTGGCTGGCACTGCGATTTATACTCACCTTATACTTATTTTTTTTTCATTATGCATTTTTGGACTGATGCGACTTATATACCAGAGTGAATCATAGTCTGAAAAATATGCCTATTGTTTTAAAATGAGTGTGGTCTGATCTTTAAACATGAAGATAATCAGAAGAGAAACAGAATTTATGTTGTTGCTGACGTCTGTTAAAAAATAATAAAAGTTTCACATTTATTTGACTGTATTCTGCCATGAATAAATTGTCTTCCTTTGCATGTGGATGTTACAGTATATTTGAAAGATTTTAAGTGGGAAGAAATAGGTTTAGGTTTTTATACGATTAATTTAGACTGAAAAGGAGCAGTACAATTTATTTTATCTAGAATAGCAAATATTGAGGGCACCACAGGGAGCAAATATTCTGATTTCTACAAAACAAAATGTACAGTATATGATAACTTAGTTTGTCATACTGCTCCCTCTGTATGTAGCATTCCAAATATAATTTCATCGATCATTTTTTAAGATTTTAATTTTTATGTTTATGCAATTTAATTGGCTATTTGACCATATTATTTCCAAACAGTTACTGCTTAATTATTGAGAGCCATGGCTATGCTCTAGAACAAAATAGCATAAAGATGTGATGTCAACATAAGTATTGATGAGAGGCATAGAGGAATGTTTAATCACATATAGGGCAGGGCTGGGCATTTCACTAAAAATTGAGCTTCTGTTATTCGTCTATAGGCCGGTCCACCTCGAATTTCAAACTACACTTTTCGACTACACTTTCACATTATTATATTACTGCATATTATGTTCTTGGTCATTCATTGACAAGACTACACACACATGGATGCATACACACTCCTAACATCACACAGGCATGAACAAATAAACACTGCAAGTACAGGTATACATTACTTAGAGGAGACCGGGGACAATTGTAACATTTTTGACGTTTGTGTCTCTTACTTTGAGCTCTTTTGACCTGGGGTGTTCAAACAAGCTTCAAGTGTCTACTAATAAATGGCATGGCAAATACTTGTGCAACACTAACATAAAAATGCATGATTTAATCTCAAATTACAAGGAGTGAAATTTTGCAATTTACCTCATGGTCTCGATGAATTGCAACATACCTGGATGATCAGTTAGGCTACTTGTAAAGATGCAAATGTTTCTCAAATGTGGCTGCACTGTGTGGGCAACTGTTTTTCAAAATAAAAGTCAAATGTATACTGAATGCATTAAGTCAAATTTAGTTTGTGTTATATTGTAGTAATTTATAAATGTTACAATTTACTCCGATTTCCTCCCACATTCCAAAAACATGCTTGGTAGGTTAATTGGACACTCTAAATTGACCCTAGGTGTGATTGTGAGTGCTGATGTTTGTTTGTCTCTGTGTGCCCTGCGATTGGCTGGCAACCAATTCAGGGTGTCTCCCGCCTACTGTCAGAAGACTGCGGGGATAGGCTCCAGCACTCCCCGCGACCCTTGTGAGGATAAGCGGAATAGATAATGGATGGATGGATGGACAATTTACTGCAGGCAAACTTGTCACAACGGCCCCTGAGTGAATTAGTAGAGAGCTAGTTTGGTTTAGAGCTAAGTTTATACATTGACACAAACAGTCTCAATAAAATATAGCTAAATAGACACATAATAAACATGATATACATTTAATCAAGCAGGCATCATCAATCATAAAAATAATTTGAGAAAAAAAAAATCTTGGCAGAAAATTACATTTTCTTCATATTTTTTAATGCGCCTGCTTTATGACACTCTTTTTCACATGTGGACTGAGGACTAAAATAAACATGTGCAAGGTGAATCAGGTGATTCCTAACTTGTTTCTGAGTGTTGCAACTGACCTCGGTCTCTGAAAGCACAATTGCACTAATTAGTAGGAAAGGGATTATGACCATACTAACACAACTAATATGGCATTCTTATTGATGAGCATACATTTCGGTGCAAAAAGGGAATACGTTCTTTCAAAGTACCGTTCGTTACAAAGCCATAATGGCAGTTAAAAGATATCCAATGTAAGAGAGTTCAAGACCGAATTAGCGGGAACCAGAGGCCCAACGGAAATACCAATCCCCAAGCTAAATACAGATTTGAACATGTACATTTCGGACCTAAACATATATAGTCTTTCGGGAATTGTATTAATGGGAAGCGTGTCATCTTACTGAAAAGATCCAAATGTGATGGATGCATTAAACAATTGAAGCAGGAAGAGGGACTAATGTCACATTATAAGTCATTGCTTCAGGATCCAATAATGGCATTAACTGCCCTCGTCATTTCCAAGACGACCCTGGATTGCCTAATTTTGTCATCCACAATGTGTGGAGTAGACTGAACACTTCATGTTGTGTTAGCATTAGCCTTAGCATTTAGCGTTTAAGTTAACTGTTGTGTGTAGTGCTTGTGCAAATTTTATGCACACTAAAATGATCATATAATGCTTTTTTTCAAGCCATGGTTTTCTTATGTCAACATTTATTTTATGTGAAGCACAGAAGACGAACAAATATACGTTTTACTTTTTCTACTTTTTTTTTTTTCTATAAATAGCCTTAATTTGATTCAAGGCTGTTAGAATTGCACATTTCCAGGGAAGACCTGAATCGGAAAATACAATAAATGTAAATGTTAAAATATGTAGATTTATTGCCATGACAACATCGGTAAACAGCTCACAACGTTTTACAGTTGAGTGCTGTCCCTAACATTACTGAATGCTGCATTATATTTTTATTCATGTGATTTTCTTACAATAATTTTGCATCATTTAATGCTTGCTGATAAGTGCGACAAAATAACACTTGCATCTTGGCCTTGATGGTGTAAATGCAGACAATTTAAAGTGTCTGTTCCTACATTTAGTATACACGGAGATACAATAAGTATACATGTTGTGAAACAAAAATGGGAAATCCTAAAATGATAGACTATGCACTTGAAAATTGAACACACAAAGAACAAATCTGCAACATGCTAATCTACTGTAGTTGCCATTCTCACTCCAAGTTTTGTCACCAAAGGTTGACCGCAAGGACTTCCAGTTAAATAAGACTGCTTGCAAGGTGAGAAGATGCAGTGAAAATGTGTATCTCAGTAAAGGTCAGCCCACCTGCAGTGGTGATGATGTCATTTAGACTTCTGAAATGCGGACATTATTCCACAGGAGAGCGACGTGAGTATGGAGAAAAGACACCATTGAGTTCAGTCAAAAAGTCAAAAATAAAATGGTCCAATCATGCCATTATTTATCCTTGTGATACTTGTAATATAACATCACACTTAGTGTAAACAAATGGAGAGACATAATGTCAGACTAAACAAGTGTGATGTGCCCGTAACATTCAATTCCTTGTGCAGCCAAATCAGATCATCCCACTGTTGTGGCTGAGCAATTTATACACCCTTTGTTTTCACATGACTGGCAAAATAAGTCACAGTTCAGAGGATAAACGCTGCATTTGTTTGGGTTTCTCCAGCCATGAATACACATCTTGACAGTGGGTGGTAAAGTGATACCGATGGCAGAGATCATTTGAGTTATTTGTATTTTTTGACCATTGTCCATATATGAACTCCTGGCTGATGGCATTCAACATAAGAAGTCATAAGGAACTGATTTATTATTAAGAATTGCTTAGACTCATCAAGGGACCAAAGGCTGCTTAACAAAAACTGAAGGGGGTTATTACAATGTTGAATACATTATGTATCTCTGGTTGGTGGCTCGAAAGCAGGTGAACTTCTCAAGATGATGCAGAGAAAGGCCTGGGTGGCTTTTGGTGGTGGTTGAAGTCAACAGCTGATTAACTAGTAACGGAAACTGCTTAACATAAGGTACAGAAAGTGGAGAAATAAAGTAAAAAAGGCAGCTGGACTAAAGATAAAGGGTCATTTTGATACAAGAAGCCTATAGTATTAAAATACAAGAGTATCTGTAATGGCTAATAGGAAAGGAGTAACTGGTATTTTTAAAGGTTGGGAAGCAACGACAGCAATTTTTGCAATTCCAGTACATTTTTTGAAACATCACATTTTTTTCTCACAGACATCTGCTGTTAAAAAAAAAAAGTTAAATAGAGTAGTTGGGACTTTCACTGAAATTACAGTAGTGCTATTGTGATAAATAATCCCCAAAATTTGGATACAAACAAATATTTTCGGGGGCATGAGAAACGGCCGTTGGAAATGGCCGTTTGGGGGGCACGCAGGGAAAATTGTGTGTCGGGCTGCAATTTGGTATCCAGAAAGAAGGAGTCCCAATAATGATTTAGGCCATCCAAGGAATTTGAAACTGCAGATTAATTCCGGAGCCTAGCCATTGATGAGGATAGAGTCAGTCACCGCCAAATCCCACCACATTTTCTTTGTCATTACCAGAAGACAGACATGTCAGGATTTTCACCTCAACTTTATAAACTGACTCATCATGGCCAGTATTCAGCCCGATGATTTTTGTGTCATCCCGAAACCTAAATGAAGATGTTTATAGCACCTACAGGTTGACAGTCATGGGTTAAAAACCCCAAACTGACATACAGCACAGGGCTCAGATCATATCCTTGCGGAACGCTGATGTTCAGAGTGATGGCGGAGGGTGTTTTTGTCCCCAAGCCCGATAACTCCAGAGGCCAGCTGCAGATAGCTGAGTTCAGGCCGAAAAATTGCAGCTGTGATACCAGTCCACTGGGAATGATGGTAATCCTGAACTAAAGGTTTAGTTTATTGTTTCAGAGCCTTTTATGTTTGATGCTTATTGCTCACTTGTCGACCTGATTGCCTGATTTGCAAATGGACATTGGTCCAGAGAAGCATACTGCACATCGAGTGTTGAATATGAAGTAAAGTCAGCCTTTGTCAGTATTTTTAATTGGAGCTGGTGCAATTGGGCCACTTACATTTTTTAGGGTAAAATATTTCAGTGAACACCTCTGGCTACTGGTCTGCATATGTCTGAATCACATTTCTTGGGACACCATCTGGTCCTGTTGCTCTTCAAACTTGAACTCACGCTGTGCTGTCCTCACCTCACTTTCAGAATTAATGGCAGCTTTAATACTTTGCATGCAGGGCTATTACGGCCTCGCCTCGCTCCCAAACCAGTTACTGTGTTATGAGGAAGCTGTCCCCATAATTGAGAAAACCTCCAGTGATGTTGATTTTTTTTTTTGTCATTAAAGTGGTGGGGCACCAATCACTTAGGCAGGTTATAGTCTCTCTTACTTTCAACTTTCTCACACATTATAAAACTTCATCTAAAACACATTTAAGGATTGTGAGACTAGTTTATGTGAACAACTAGGTCATGTTGTAGTTGGAAGGATTTGGGGCTCCATGCGACAAAGAGGCACTAACTGAGTTGCCTTGCGTGACTCAGTAAAATCCAGAGATTACTCCCACAATTTAATTTTGCCTTTCGCAAGTGTTCCAGCTTTATGAAAGTGGAAAAATAAATCACTAAGAAACCTTTTAAGTTAAGAGACTTAATGTGATTCATTGGAAAAAAAGATTAACCATTAGGCCTTTGAAATGTTTTGCTTCATCCCAATAAAATAGCCTCCCTTGATGTCTTAACTCATTGTTTCAACTTTGCTTTGTTTCTTTGAAAGCCATTGTATCCATTACAGCACATTCATGCTGTGCCTCGGACAAGAAACAGCACCTTGCGTGACTTCCAGCTCTGCAGGCTGCCGCCCATTTAGCTTGACTGTCTGTCATCATTACATTCTCGTAAAAGTCCCAAAGACACTGCATGGGAGGGGGTTTCGTCGGAGAGGCAGTCTCCTTTGGAGTGCTGTCTCACCTCTGACCTCTCACAGAGGGCAGGAGGTAAACACCACAGAGAAGATCAACACTAAGCTTCTGTGACTTTTAATGGCAGGTCCGGTTTGGGTTACAATAGCAACACTGTCATCATGCAGAGTTGAGATCAGATTAGACTTCATTGGTCATGGGAAGGAGCTATGGCTGCCTTTCCTGCTGTGTATCTTTAAGCATGGCTACGGGAGAAGGTTTTGTACGTGGGGTTCAATTAACACTAACCAGTGACCAACGGTCATGGCCAATAAGGCCTTCTTTGTAACTTCACTACCTAAATTTGAATATTTGGCCCATGAAATTGTATTGATTTATTCCCAGCAGTCTATTTTCTTTATTTTTTAGCATTTCTTATGGCTGCACTGCTTCCAGTAGATGTGGATGTTAGATTTTCCAATCTGTTCATCCTTTGTGTTGCCATGTACATCTAATCTGCCCAGGGTCTTCAGAATCAATAGTGCTTACTGTTGGACAAATTTCATCAGGTCACTTGGGATGTAAGGTCAATTGTTAGTTCACAAACCACAACCATTTTCCAATGCGTGTTCGTTTAATCTTTCAAGAAAGCATCCAAATGTAAAACGACTCACACAAGTTGATTGAATTTGCCCGTCCATTTCTTTCAATCTCTGAAATACAGGAATCAGACAAAGTCAGATCTGGGCTTCTTTTCTTACCTCGCGACCACTCACACCCACGGGGGCGAAGTGAGAAAAGGGCGCTGTCTAAGACGCAACCCTCACATATATAGTGTTTGTGCTGTCAGATAAGTCTAATCAAAACCGTTGGTTCTGATCTTCTCCATCTATCACTAATCACTTCAAGGACCAGGTCATCTGGCCTGGAAACATCCTTGGTCATAAGGACTTCTAGCTCCGTCAGATATCTCTCAAAGCCACATTCCATTATATTAGACAAAGTTGTATGCGTGCAGTGATGTGAAGGCCCGTTGGTGTGTGTGTTATACAAGACACAGATTGTTTTATTTCTTCTTTCTATTGATTTTTATAACTGCTTATGTGTAAAGATATTTAGCTAATTGTGTATTATGACCATAAATGTGTAATGCAATTACCGGCTGATCAACATATGGTTAATATTCAGTCATCCATCTAGAGTCAGTAATTACCAGCCTGATGCTAATATTGGACAAATCCTTCATTATCCAAAATATAAAAGTACATAAGCAACGGGACTGTTTCTTTAACCAATCAGATTTCAAATCCGTCCTCACACGGCCAGAGCATTGGCCCTCAATGACATCAGCATTTCTTTCTCTGAACGGTTGGACAGAGTAAAACAAGTTTGACCAGCAAAACACAATCATAATCTGCACACATTAATACATTTAATAATCAGCATTTCCGGTGAGTATGTTGCCATTTTATTGGATAAATATTGAAACTGAATTTCTCCAAATGATGTATGTTTTTATTTTTATTTTTTATTTAATTGTTTTAGTATATTGATAGTTAGTAGTTTACAGTGCAACATATTACATATTATAGTACAACATATTAAAAGGTGGGCTGAACTGGGTTAAGTCCCCACTGATGGCCTGGGTACCAAATGCACAACCCTTGTTTCTGACAACTGTGGATTCATAAAAAGCTACTATGCAGAGCACAAACCTGTTGCATTTGAGGACAGAATGCACTTCAGTGTAAAACTGCACAAGTGTTAAAAAATGTCTTCATTGATCCAATGTCCTGATTACAAAATATAAAATCAACATTTATTTTTCACATAACCTATGAATGCAGAACACCTCATCCTTCATTAAATCGTCGTCACACACTACTTATTCTCCATGCGGGCCCTTTAATTAAAACAATGATGAATGACAACAGTTATCAGACAGCAGCAGAGAGGATGCGAGAAAAAGCCTTTTTCGCTGGCATGGATTTGAAATGCGCAGTCATGCGGCTAGACTTGCATTAAGCCCCCCATTCTTTGCAAAGAAGTAGCAAGAGTTCAACTGGATTGAAAAGGTTTTCCTCCAGTTAAACAAAAAAAAAAAAGTCTGGCCTGCACTTCCATTCGGAATTCAAGGGGGAAAATGCCCTTTCAGTGTGAGAATGGAGGGGAGATGCCTTCACGGGCTGCTGGTTACGCTTTGGCAAGGGCCTCAGTAGCACTTGGCCCAGACAAAAACAAAACAAAAAAAGACCAAAGAGCTACCTCATTGAATGCTCAGTTCATCTGCAAGGTCATCAGGATTCTCATTAGCACCCATCTACAGAACTTGGAGAGGCAGCAGTTTTTTCTGTAAAGAACAAAATAGTGCAGTGGTGTGGGACTGAGTGTAGGTTGTCGGACCATCATTCTGGCGTAATGAGGTGCCCGCAGTCGGACCAAAGTGCTTTACCCGAAAACTCAACCTATAGAATGCTATATGCTTGTGGTGGTGGTGGTGGTCAGAGGTCCAAACTGTGGCAGGGTGATTCATATCTTATCACAGCAAGTCATGACCAAGATGGCACTGCACACAAAAACAGAGCACAAAAATGTCATGTGAACATTTTTTTCTGTATTGAATGAATCTTTAAGTTGTATAATACACTGGTGCAAAACATTGGTGGAAACACTATTAATTCACAAACTTTTACTCATTTAATGGCACCAGGTAGCTTTATTGTTGAAACTCTTTGGACTTCATTGCACATTTTATTTAATTTTGTTCAAATTGTCAGTGTACTGTTCCCCCCAAAAAGTTTACATTTTTGGACATTGAATGGGGAAATACACACACATACAGTGGGTACGGAAATATTCAGACCCCCTTGAAATGTTTCACTTTCTGTGTCATTGCTGCCATTTGCCAAAATCAAAAAAGTTCATTTTATTTTTTATACATGTACACTCAGCACAACATCTTGACAGAATAAAACAGAAATGTAGAACATTTTGCATATTTATTAAAAAACGAAAAGCTGAAGATGTAAAGATGAAAAACCTAAAGATGACCAGTATTAATAATGTTTTTTTTTTTGTCTTTCCTGAGGTCACGCAGCAGAAATGATTGTCATCAGTAGTATATGTAGTTCAAGTTCACTTTCCTAGGATCATTTATGTATGGTCGATAACACACGGCAGACATTCCCACATTTATACTATGCCAAAACAACGTATGTAGTTTCCTGCAAAAAAATAGATTTTTCCACTGTTTCAGAATGAATATGGTTTAGGTAGGAGGTTAGGGGTTAGGGGTTAGGAATGAAGGCATTTTATTTTGGTAAAACATGAGATTACTTGAGAAAAATACTAATTAAGTGTAAGAAGACATTCAATAAATGAGTTGTTTTCCCAAAATGCTATAGATCCATTAAGGTTATTCTGATAAAAATACACATTTATTTGCCAATCCTGTTCATTTTAGAAATAATACTTTTATCTCGTCACCAAACAAGTAATTTGAGCAGTCTAATGATTACAGAGTGAAAAACACAAAGAATGAAACCTTTTAAAATGTGGCTTTTATTTTTGTCAAACATTATCATTCTATTTAGATTGAAAACGTTCTATATATTTCGAAATATGGTTCCATTTGTCATCACTCGAGCTTTGTCATAACAACCTGTTCATGTGCTGTCCCCAGAGGCACACAACCGAGTTTGGTAAAGTTGTCACTGTTGACACATGGATGATGAAGTACATGTGCGTGACTACATTACATGTTTCCCAAATCCTTCCGACAGGAGGCCCCTGTAGTCCTACAGGTTCACAACATAGATGTGGAGAGTGAGATAAGATGAGTAAGTGCTCTGAGGTCATGTGTATACTTCCACTGAAGGCCCGACATAAATCAAAGTAATGGATGGATTCATTCACTTGCTGTGAAAACTCACTTTCCTCAGTTCATCTGTGTGAAATAATGCAAAAAAAGGAAGGGGGAAGACGCAGCCCGGTCAGGCCAGAAACACGTTACAGTGTAACTGTACCTTTGCTGCAGGTGCAAATCATCACCTGTACACACCTTCCTGCCAACTCCTCCCTGACCTCCATTCTCACTCACACGCGATGAGCAATTGAACTGTCAGTCACGCAGCAAAAGGAACTGCTGTTAAGACTGAGCTTATTAGCACTGAGGAACTTTCTTTGGTGGCCAATGGCAGAGTAGACTGTCCACGCAATGCCGCCAGTCACCTCACAGCAGCTACTGTATGTGTGGATTAGCCAAATGTTTCAGCATCCAAACACTAAGAAATGTGAGGTTTGAGGGCTCAAGGAGGCTTATGCGCATTCAGAAGAGTTGCTTTGAAGGACATCAAAACACTTTATTATCCATACCATTTTAAATAAAGCTTTAAGGAAAAACACATTTAGTACCAGACATTTTCAGACCCTCTTTTACTCTAATGCTTGAAAAAAATTAAAAAATATATATAAATAGGTCCCTGGGATTGAATGGCTGGACTGTGAAAAGGCATATAAATGTCTTTGTTAATAGATCAATATATTTATTTATTTATTTTTAACAGCGGAACTACAAAATGACAAGACTATTACGTTTCTGACAGGAATACCACATTGAGGAAAGTTAACAAATAGAAAAAGAAAATATTCTGCGCATCCTTATGTTTCATGTAAGACTTGCCTGGGAGTCAAAAGAACATTTAAGGTGGAATATGAGATGATTGTGATGGATTAAATGGGCATTAGCGTGTATAGTATTTTAACTTAAAGCCCTTCTAATAAACAAAAGTTACTCGTCACATGAGTGTGGGGTGTTCAGGATAACTAATATAGTTCCCTCCACAACAACACACACACATGCACACGCATAGTCTCATATGCGTGTGTGTGTGTGTGTTTGAACCAATCAAGTAAAAATACATTGCCAAGAGTAAGACTCTCAGGAGGGCTGAGAACTGAGAGGCTTGAGTCTGGAGACAAGGAGGGCAAAGCATGTAGGATTGATGAGCCAGACTAAAGTGACAAGAAGCAGGTGATCCTGACAGTGTAAACAATTCAAACAAAACAGGAAATAACAGGTGCAACGAGGTGTTACCAACTGAGGGAGACTCAATTGGAAGCTGTGGTCAAAGCTAGTTTTGCATAAACAACAGGTGGAGTTCATCTGCCTGTGTGCGTGTGTGTGTGTGTGTGTGTGTGGGTGTGTGTGTGTGTGGGGGGGGGGGGGGGGGGGGGGGGGGGGCTGAGTGAAGGTCTGGTTCTGATTTGAGCCTGCCTGAACTCAAAAAGCCAGAGAAGTTCAAAGAAGATACTTTATCTACTCACCTCCATTGGTTTTCTTGAACCATATTTCACACTATTTACAAGAGTTTAACCTTGAATTAAAGACAACAATGGAATGAATCAAATTAAATTAACAAAGACTCAAAATTAATAGTCAGCACATACCAGTGGCTTCTCACGTCTTATTGACTTTAGCTCAAATCATTTCAGTCGTCCTTGGTCTTCGAACAACTAATAAATCTTGTGACATTCCTAGAGAAAGAAAGAGCGGAAAGTGTAAACTTAAATGACATGTTATTATAATTTATAATAGACCAAATTTATGAGAATAGACAGCATCTGTTTGTAAACAAATATCCTAAGGAGGTGACATTGTGTGGCTTGGTTTATGAACAAGGTTCGGCAAGTAAAAGAGGCTGGATTCATCCACACATTGGCTTGTCTCCACCCTCTTGGACCGATTTCGAACTACAAATGCACTACCACACCAGCATCTCAACTTGTGTGACACTCCTCAAGGGAAGAAAACTGGACACTTGGTAAGTTCACTTTACCTCAAAATCTTCGAGAAGGTCTTAGTTGTGGGCATCATGCAGTATTTTTAGGCATATTTAAAAATGTGTGCACACACTACTAAGAGTAATTTTACTGCACTGCTAGTAACAATAATAATTAAAGGGTTTGTACAGGGAATTAAAATTCGCATGTGCCTCCCAGTTCTGAGGTTTGAGTTTGAATTTCGGCTTCAGCCATCCTGCGTAGTTTTTGCATGCATTCCCTGAGCTTGCTTGTGTTTTTTCTGCGGTACTCCAGCTTCCTCCCACTTTCCAAAATATGGGCCGTGGCCCCTGGCATTAAAGGCCGAGCAATTGGGGGTGTAGTCTGCCTCTTTCTCAAAGTCAGCTATAGGCTCCGGCTAGATCAGCTCGATCTCAGTGAGGAGAAGCGCTACAGAAAATGGTGGGATGATGGGGTTCACTGGCCATCAGTGTGATATAAGATGCTGTCCGCGGTGCTGAAGCGGATCCCCAAATCCCACTAGGCTAACAGAAATGACCAGAAGGCCCGAGCAGAGCAGCAGACGTTTACATCAACACAACTAGTCTGCAACACACCGACTTGCAACATCAACTCCACTGACACACGTTACAAAGCTGTGTCACATTACAGGTGGCAAGACTGCAACCTGCAACAGAGAAGATAGAAAGGACAGACACCAGCATGAGGCAGTTCTGGCTGCATGCAGGGCCTCCTCTTGTATTGTGCACTCATTGTTAATTCGCTTCTAATGCTTCACAACGTGGGATCACCTCCTCCTGGTGGCTTGGTTAGAAAGCACACACCAAATTCCCTTTAAGTGTGCCTCGTCATCCAAATCAGAGTTAAATATTTTATTGCTCTTTCGTGCAGCATGAAAAAAAGAGAAGAAAGACATCCGCGCATCATAACAGGGATGATGGGGACATGCTATTAAAATGAAATCAAAGTAATATAAGAGTATTCTTTTAAATGAAATGACCAGCTACAACATTTTGAGCACTTACACAATGTAATGCCTTTACAAAGATAAAAATGTTTCATGAAACAGTCAGAGAGGTATTAATTAACAAATATTTATTTTTTAAATTGTACTTGGGTGTGGTGTAGAATTATAATGCTGAACCGTAATGCTCTGCCATATTTTTCTCATGTAATTAATTGAGGTAATCAAAATATTAGGCACAACCCTCTTTATGTTAACTAAAATAAACTAAAACTAAAACTAAACTATAACTAAAAAAATACTTTTATCTTTGTAAAGCCAGACTATTTAATTTAGCTCTTAGATACTAGATAATTGAATAATGCATTTTAGAATTGTGGTAATGTGTGTAATATTTTGCAACCACAAAAATAAACATAAATGTTATTTTGTTGAATTTGTTAAATTCATTAATCAATGTAAATACATTTGAACAAGCTACTTTTTAATACAACTCTTGCACAGGTGCTTGTCAAAATTGTGCAGGTATACCTAATGATTTGGCCATGGGGTCCCTGCATATAATTTCGAATAAGCACCTACAGTACATATTACACACATAACTGCTTTTGAAGCCCTTTGAGACGTTTCTATGTATTTGACTTAACAACGAAAGTAAAAGATGTTACTTACTTTGTACCTGAAATAATTATATTAAAAATAATTGTATATATATATATAAAGAATAATATGATGCATTACAGTCCTTTTTAATGTCCCAAAAAGAGTGAATGGGAAGAAGTTCAGACTTACAAAATGACACCACTTTTTCATATTGTGTTAATTTGTATTTATTCCTATTTTACACGTCTGAATATTGTTATTATTATCAATGGTAGAAGTAGTAGTAGTAGTAGTAGTAGTAGCAGCAGTAGCAGTAGTAGTAGTAGTAGTAGTAGTAGTAGTAGTAGTAGTAGTAGTATATAAATTATCAAAACAACTATAATAGCAATAGTAGTCTGTCATTTTTACAACAAAACGACTTCTGCATCTTCGCGTTCCGTTCGAGCTTATGCAGTGGGACAGACAACTCCGGTTACCTGTCTATATAGTCAGAACATGCAGGGACGGAGTGTGGGAGGGCTGCTGCTCGGAGGAGGTGATGTTTGCAGTGTGGCGTGACACCCTCTTTAGCGACACCTGAAAAAAAAAAGAAAAAAAAATCTGCCCACTCTATCAAATCGGAGCAAAGACGCCGACAGCTGCGATGTTGCAAAAGCAGAGCAGGTAGTGCAACAGGCAGCGCACTTTGAAATTTGACAGCAGGATGAAGTACTACAAATATATACTGTTCAGAAGAGATATATATGTCAGATCAATCTTTTTTTTTCATAGCCAGGTATATTGATTTTTAATTGCTACATCGCATGTCATAACGCGACTTTCAAATTGATGCCGTTACCCCTGCAGGGTGGTCAAGATGGCTCTCAGGATGGATGATAGCGGCGGATCGATTTTAACGAGCTTGTTAGTGACATGTGTCACCCTCTTGCTGTCCTACCAATTGTGTCGCTGGTTCCAGCAGCGCTCGGTTCTGCGCGTGCCGGGGCCGTTCGCCTGGCCCATCATTGGCAACGCGGCGCAAATGGGCAAAGCGCCGCACCTGTATTTCATGCGCATGGCAGAGAAATACGGCAACGTCTTCCAAATTCAACTGGGCTGTCGGAGCGTGGTGGTGCTGAACGGGGAATCCATCAAGCAGGCGTTGGTCAGACAGGGCTCGGAGTTTGCCGGCAGACCAGATTTCACCTCGTTCCAGTACATCTCCAACGGTGACGGGTTCGCCTTCGCCACCACATCAGACTGGTGGAAGGTGCACCGCAGGGTAGCCCATTCCACTGTGAGGATGTTCTCCACGGGGAACCAGACGACCAAGAAGTTATTTGAGCGGCACGTCCTCTGCGAATTTAAAGAGCTCCTGCAGCTCTTCGTGCGCAAGAGCGAACTGCACAAGTTCTTCGTGCCCACGGAGGACATGGTGGTGTCCACGGCCAACATCATGAGCGCGGTGTGCTTCGGCAAGAGATACTTGTACGACGACATGGAGTTCAGACAAGTGGTGGGCAGGAACAGCCAGTTCACGGAGACTGTGGGCGCCGGGAGCATCGTGGACGCGATGCCCTGGCTTCAGTATTTCCCCAACCCCATCAAAACTTTGTTTGACAACTTCAAAAGGCTCAACCTTGAGTTCGGCGTCTTTATTTGGGAAAAGGTGACAGCGCACAGGAAAACCTTTCAATCGAGCACCATCAGGGACGTGACTGATGCTTTGATTGAGGCCTTGGGCAAAATCTATGAGAAAAATGGCTACATGGACAAGGACTATGTGACAGCCACTGTTGGAGATATATTTGGAGCAAGTCAAGACACGTTGTCAACAATGCTGCAGTGGATTATTCTCATCCTCGTCAAGTAAGCCAGTTTCCTTTCTGTAGGGTACACTCATTTTAAATAACACAAATATATGTACATTACTGAAATTGCCACTGCCAAAGAATTCAGAGAAACGTCTCTGAAATATTTCAAGGCACTACACTAAAAAATAAATAAACAAATAAATTGAATAAATAAATAAATAAATAAATAAATGAATAAAAAAGAATTAATAGGTTAAGTTGAGTGAACTCAAAATTTCAAGGCAACAAACGTCAATAAATATGAAGGTGGGCAATTCAACAAAATATTTTATGTTTTGCTAAGGTCAAAATTGGCGTTCCTACATTTTTAACAGATAAATAAATGTTGACCAAACAAATCGTCCCTTGTATTGTCGCCCAATTTAAAGATGTACGTAAAAACAACTCAGCAAATTGTTTTGGAGCAAACAACTTGTATGCTTTGCTGTGGTAACTAACATTGTTGCCATAAAATGACAGTAATTTATATTTTAAAGTTGTTCCAACTTAAATAACTATTTTAGCACCCCGCCACCTCCCAAAATACAAGTTTTGTGTGTGTGTGTGTGTGTTTTTACGGTGTACAGTACATTGACTTTTTTAGGTACATTTTTTCAAACAGAGAAATATACCACTT
This sequence comes from Filicampus tigris, assembly GCF_054856515.1. Classification (NCBI taxonomy): domain Eukaryota; kingdom Metazoa; phylum Chordata; class Actinopteri; order Syngnathiformes; family Syngnathidae; genus Filicampus; species Filicampus tigris. The sequence goes on along the minus strand of NC_141227.1, from coordinate 7,904,173 downwards.
TACAGTATTGTACTTTTCAATCATAACAAAAAAAGGTGTGAAGAAATAAACCATTTTTTTAAAATGCATTTTTTTCCACTTCACTTTTATTGAACTTAATTTTGTTCACTCTTTTGCCTAGAATAGCTAAACTCATTATTCTTTGCCAAGTTGAGGAAATGCACATCATGCTCATGTTTTTCTATGATTTCAAGCTTTTCATTCAATGGGTTCCATCACTTTGTTAGGACTCATGGTTAGAACAGTGTTTTTTATTTTTTTGCAAAACACCCGTGCAAAAAACAGAAAATGCAAAGCACAAAAAACAGACTCACTGAGAAGTAAGCACATGAACTGATGGTGGCCGGATGTTGTGAAGTACGGTGGCGGAGTGTTTGAATCTGACTTATAAGTCAAATGTTTGCTCCTAAGTTAAAGCACTAAATTGATCGAGCAACAGCTTGTATCTCAAAAAATTGGAAAGTCAGGCCACTTGTAAATCAAGGTACCACTGTACAGCACTACACATCTTATCACACAAACAAACAGACGTAACTCAAATTTGCCCCCTACACGCTGTGAGAAGTGCAGGGCAGGTCTCACTGAATGCGTGCGCTTATATAAAAAGTTCTGACAAATTTTCATCTTCATATTTTTCCTAGACCACATTCGTGAGGCTCTGTGATAAGTATACCACTAAGAAAAATACATTCACTCCTCCTGAAGCAGCTAAACAAATTTGATGTTCCTGATTGGGTTGATAAGTGGCGAGCGATGGCGCCGATATCAATTACATAATTAAAAAAAAACAAGTGACAGATAAAATCAGAAATGCAGTTGCCACAATTCAGCAGATGTTGTAGATTACATTGGGCACAGCATATCATAGCAGTCCCCAGACACCATGCAAGTATGTGTACAGTAAACGGCCCCCTCCATCGCGAGTTCCATTTTTTTTGTTTTTTTGTACAGTTCATAATGCTACAGTGTTCCAGAGATGGGAAAAGTACTCACATTCTGTACTTGAGTAAAATTACAATTACTTGGATAAAAATGACTTTGGTAATGGTAAAAGTACTCATTCAAATAATTACTCAAGTAAAAGTAAAAAATACAGGCTCCGAAATGTACTTTGTGAGTAAAAGTAAAAAGTATTTTTACCGGATGTTTCCTCCTCATGTCATATAATTTGAAGGCTGTTAAGGTTGAAAGGTCGTCATTAAACTGACTGGATTGGATTTAATGCAGGTGTACTGAATATAGAATTGCTAGACTATATCAATGCTTCTCAAACTTCAAAAGTTCAAGGAGAGCAATCAAACGGACCCAAATGGTATGCCATGCTAATACAGCATGCTATGCTAAACTAACGTCATTAACCAGGGCCAAGCTAACGAAGCTTTACCTCAATAAGTCTTCTCAGTTTGGACGGGGAATTCTTGTAGGCGGCAAGCTCGTGGACTTTAAAAATCATTCTTTGAGTTGACCAATGCAAACATTTCCCGCAGGCAAGGCCAATGTCATCAATCATTTTACTTCTTCTCACCTTCCAATTAAATAATCTTCTGTAGCGAGTAGCATAGCGTCTTCTGTGGTGCTGTCATAGCTTGAGATCACAAGCTGGGATGTTCGGGATCGAGTGTAACCCTTCATATGATTGGCGGAGCCACAACATTGGTCTAATTTATTTTTTAATCGTCATGCATCATGTGAAACAAAAGTAACTACCCTGTTTTGAAAATGTATCGTGTAAAAAGTACAGATACTAGTGTTAAAATGTAATGGATAAAAGTAAAAAGTATTGTAAAAAATAAATACTCAGTAAATTTCAAAGTATGTGTTTGTACTTTGTTACTTCCCATCTTGGCAATGTTCTTCACTACTTTGCGATTTGGTAATTAGGGCTTCACTCTATTACGGGGTTTTCATTTGTGACCGTAACTTCATCTATTGCGGGTTTACTTCGCTATTTCACTTGCTATTTTTCTTCCTTCTACTATAAGTCGGCCCAGTCAAAAAAACTCGATTTTTTTTCATGGAAAATGTGTTTTGCAAAAACCGAGACCATGAACATTACAACTCATCTCAATGTATCTAGATGTGTTAGACAAACCACGACAGAGCACCTTTTGTCTGAAGCAACCCACTTTTCAGGTGAGAAAAAGTATTGGAATGGCAAACGGACATTATCAAATGAACTTAAGGTGTATAACATTTAACATTTGGTGGCTTACGCCTTACTTGTAATAAATGCATCAAGCCAGAGACCCATTGGCTTCACCTTTCTTCATCTGAACCACATTTCCCGGCCTCTAGCGCTCTTGTTGGTTTCTGGGGGTCTCTCCCTTCAGTCTCCTTTTTAGCAGAGCTGGGCACTTGGCCCTTTTTTGCCGGTCTGTCCTCCGTCCACATTCATGAAAATGATTGTCCTCTGACACCTTGTCCTTTTAAAGCGTCATTTTAAAGCGCTTTCATCCTTGACTTCCGTCGGTTCTTGTCCCCCACCACCCCAAAAAAAACACCTCCGTACACTCATAAACATTATTTAAAGATCACTAGCTGGCTAATTTCCTGTGCACGCCCACTTCCCGGCTGTGAGTATCGTGAGTGGATTGAATTGTTTACAACTGTTTAACCAATACTTTTGCTCATAACAGTGGGTGGCTTCAAACGAAAGGTGCTCTCTCCTGAATTGTTTAACACATTTACATGTTAATACCATGAAATAAAAAGCTGAAATTTTGTGTGATATTTATCCTTGACCTTGCCGTTCCAATACTTTTGGGGGGCACTGTATGTTTGCCATTGAGGTCCAGGACCTCATCTTTGACCTGCACCGATACATGTTGAAACACTTAGCGCAGCGAAAACACGCACTAAATAACTTATTTGTCCCAGATGAGCACCACAGTTTTGTTGACTTGGCTGAATTAAAATCTTTTGATGAATGGCACTAAAGGGAAGCACAATAAAAATTGTGTTATGACAGTAGTCATACGAAGAAGGAAAACAGTGAGAGCGATGCAATTCCCTCAAAATGTTCATGGCATCAGCCAGCTTGAGAGGGAACTAAATGCAAATCAGCTTTTGAATGCCTTTATAACTTTGTATTGTTTCTCCATGCTGGATTCCTAATGAATAAAGGTTCCCGGAGATGCAGGTGCGTCTCCAAATGGAAGTGGACAAGGTGGTGGACCGAAGTCGCCTCCCCTCCATTGAGGACCAGCCAGAGCTGCCTTATGTCATGGCTTTCATCTACGAGGTGATGCGCTTCACCAGCTTCGTGCCGCTCACCATCCCTCACTACACCACCACAGACACCTCCATCAATGGGTTGACCATACCAAAGAACACTGTGATTTTTGTAAACCAGTGGTCCTCCAATCACAATCCCGCTATCTGGTCACAGCCTGAGAAATTTGAGCCTCAGCGTTTCCTGCAACCCAGTGGTGATCTGAACAAGGACATGTGCAACTCTGTGCTCATCTTCTCTTTGGGGAAGCGGCGCTGCATTGGCGAGGAGCTGTCCAAGTTTCAGATCTTTCTCTTCACAGCTCTTCTGGCTCACCAGTGCCACATAAACACAGACCCGGTCAGGCCACCCGACCTCGGCTATTCTTACGGCCTGACTCTCAAACCAAACTCTTACGTAATAGCTGTGTCTCTGCGGGATCACATGAGGCTGCTCGAAGAGGTGACCAGCCAGGTTTTCCATGAGGAAATCAAGGAAAATCCCTCAGACTCTTAAAAAAGGATGACAACAAATAAAGTTAGACAAATAAAGAGGCAAAAGAACTGAACATATTTATTGAAATGTCAAGTTCAGCAAAACATGGTGGTCAAGTTGACATGATCATAAACGGCAAACCTATCATGAATGTATGTATTGTAGCGCCAGTCTTACACAGATGACTCTGGACATGTATTCACAGCCAGAGGGCATGCATGAAAAGTCACCCTTTTCATTCATCCGAATAAAGGACTGCATCATTAACAGATTATCAGATTTCAGATGGCGCTACACAGTGGCTGAACTACTGATGTGATGTGAGAACATCATGGTGGGCTCATGCTGTTGGGATTCAAACATCTAACTGCATTTAATGCAGCATTTCTCTTAAACGGTGACTCGGTGCACAACCAGGCAAATAAGCTCACAGACTGGCTCAGATGGGCTTGACCTGCAAAATAGTTACTAAGGAATAAGGCTGATGTAATACCAAATAATGCAAATAATAAATTGTGAAAGCTATTGTACATGCCACTCGTGAACTGTTGTATTATGTATGCACCATTTAACAGACCTACATTAGGTCATGACAGACTTTTTTGTTCCTAATTATTCAATCGAGGAATAATAAGGAACATTTGAGAGTGTTTTTTTTTTTTTGTGCTCCAGTGCTCGCGGTACAGCTATGATATGGGATTTCAAGTCAAATTCACAGCAGTAACATGCAATATTATTTACTGATAAAAGATGTACATGCTAAAGATTGTCAACACAAGTAACTTCCGCAAGCAAAGTGTAAAGCAATGTCCGTGCAAGCACTTAACACAATTACCGTACATAACACTAGCACTATCACATAAGATGACAAGCACTAATAAAGTTCACTAAAAGGTGATGCAGATTGCAGTTGTCATCCTCCCCCCAATAAATAAATAAATAAATAAATAAATAAATAAATAAGGCGGCACGGTAGTCGACTGGTTAGCACGTCCGCCTCACAGTTTAGAGGTCGTGGGTTCGATCCCGGCTCCGGCTTCCCTGTGTGGAGTTTGCATTTTCTCCCCGTGCCTGCGTGGGTTTTCTCCGGGTACTCCGGTTTCCTCCCACATTCCAAAAACATGCTTGGTAGGTTGATTGGACACTCTGAATTGCCCCTAGGTGTGATTGTGAGTGTGGATGTTTGTTTGTCTCTGTGTGCCCTGCGATTGGCTGGCAACCAATTCAGGGTGTCCTCTACCTACTGCCCGAAGACAGCTGGGATAGGCCCCAGCACCCCCGCGACCCTTGTGAGGAGAAGCGGTATAGATAATGGATGGATGGATGGATGGATGGATGGATGGATAAATAAATAGATAAATAAATCTCTCTCTCTCTCTCTCTCTCTCTCTCTCTCTCTCTCTCTCTCTCTCTCTCTCTCTCTCTCTCTCTCTCTCTCTCTCTCTCTCTCTCTATATATATATATATATATATATATATATATATATATATAGATATATATATATATATATATATATATATAGATATATATATATACACACATATAGATATATTATATGAGCTTTGCACTGTATTTAGGGTTAATCAGAGGCACCTTAAATGGCAGCTGACTCCCCCTCTCTAAAATATTGTTTTTCAATTGATTTGTAAAATCACATTAATGGTGGAAGGAGTTGAGAAATTATTTGTCTTGGTCTCATTTATCAAATGACCAAAACCTGGCATTTGAACATGGGTGTGTAGACTTTTGATACTAATTACAGTATTCTGATATTTTAAAAAAAATCTGGGTTCTTCATGATGTTCATGACTGGTATGTCTTCTGAGATTGATTAAACTACTTGGAAATAATTGTTTTATTTTTTTATAACCCACACACCCTCACCGCAAATCTTGTAGATATTTTAATCCTGACATTGAACCATCCATACAGTGCGATTATACACATGGCAGAGGATGAACCCATCGTCCAACCAGAGAAACTTTTTACATGCTGCACCTCATACGTCATTAAACCAGACGGTGTAATTTTACATTCCACCAGTGCGAACAACACAACAAATCACAAATGGTTGTAAAAGTTCCACGTACCTGACAACTGGGACAATAAACGTGTTAAACTCTGAACTGCTTAAGTCTCTTTGTACAGCATGCAGTTACTGTATATTTCTTTTAAACACTGTGTACAACAAGTGCGGTCCACAAATCACTGTATGTAGATTTGCTCCTTCTCACCTTCATCACCATCATTCAGCCAGGTCAGGTAGGGAAAAAACTTCAGTGTTTGGGGGATTCTTTTCCCTGCACAGCTGCTATCTCACTCTGCCAGAACATCCTGAACTGGAGCATAGAGACCTACAGAGTGCATAACAAAAGTGCGATAAAGGTAAAGTAGATTATTACAGATAAGGTTGTCAACATGCTTCCTCTATCACATGTACGTTCAAGGTGACGACTTCATGGTGCCCCAATTGTCACAGGTTGCAAACCATAATGTTCAGGGTGGAAACACAGCAAGTATAGAATTTAAATCTGCAGAGTTGCAAGATGTGAAATTGATGTCAATATCAAGACTGCAAGGCCGGACACTTTGTAGAATTCCACACAAAAAATGCAAAGTCCCTCATAAAGATACAGTAGCTTTCTAAACTGTGTCAGACGTGCATAAGCCTGCTGAGAAAAGATTAAATATTGCACAAAGAAGTGCAGGATGTCATTAAAGCTTTGTACTGTCAAGACTGCTTTAACAAGATTAACAAGAACCTCCACATTTAATCTGGAGGTTTTTTTTGGAGGAGACAACTGATTCACAGCAAGCTCCTGCAGTTGTGTAATTTCAACAGGACTGTGCTTTAGTAAATCTGAATGAACGTTCTAGATGTAGCTTAAACAAGTAGAATTGAAAGAGGAGTTTGATTGCTCATTTGCACCAATGGAGCAAAACACGACACACATAAATGCAACCCTGCCTGTTATCATTCAAAACCAGTACGTTTCTTTACAAAATCACAAAAAACACTGCAGCAAAACTTGCCATTTTGATTGGAATGTGTTGCTTTGCGGGTTAGGCCATGTGTAAGAGTTCAGAACAGCTAGCATTGTCAAACATAGTCAGATTTGAGTTTAATTTTGGATCATTTCAGACAGATTCAATACATGTGCTTCAGACTATGCTTAGTCCAAATTTTACCCGTCATTCGTGGACCGGCAGCAAAACGGGCGTCCGTCATAGACGGACCGGTCCGTCAAATAGACAGGATGCGTAGCTCTGCAATTCAGGGAAGCTCCTTTTATACCCTTTCCTCAAAGTAAATGATTATTTGCTAAAAACAAAGTTTATCAGTTCAAATATTACATATCTTGTCTTTGTAGTGTACTCAATTAAATATAGGTTGAACATGATTTGCAAATCATTGTATTCTGTTTTATTTAGTTCAACACAATGTCCCAACTTCATTGGAATTGGGTTTGTAGAACCTTAAACTGTTAATGTAGTGACAATCTTAAATTTATAAAGGCAACATGTTATTAACCTTCACTTTGTGGAGGTCAAGCTCATCTGAGAGGACTTGGACACTGGAACACTAGGGTCATGGTTTGAGTCACGCTACTGACAATAAATAAATAAATACAATGGCAACAGGTTGATGGAGAGATGCTAGACTGATTTATGACTACTATGGATGCGTCCTTTGCCGAGTAGACCTCCCCACCACACACACTATTACTAATGAATACATAAATACATAAGATGAGTGAACTCAAAATTTGAAGACAGCAGTTTTATATTTCAAAATAAAAATCAAGTCAAAATTGGCTTTCCTGCATTTTCAACAAAGAAATAAGAGTTTACAAATCTAATTGTCCCTTGTATTTGTCCCCCAACTTTTAGGGGATGTCAACCCAGAAATTTTCTTGACTATGTGCTTCCATTAGTCAAAACACGGCATCTGATTAATATAGCCTTTGTGGAATATGAGTTGAGCAGCAAAATCCACCCGTTTTTCGCCATCTTAGTCCATTTTGCCACTTTCTGTCGACTGAAAATGACATCACTGCTCAGGGGCTCAGATAACAACCAATCACGGCTCACCTTTCTTTTTTCTGAAGTTGCAGAGGTGGGCATTCCGTCCCAGGGACGGAACGGTCCGTCTGTCTGGTCTGGAAGGATGCCGATTTTGGGGGCGGAGGACGAGAAGTTTTTTCAAAACGACGGAAGTGGATTTTCGTCCTTGCCTGTAATTGTCCCTAACTGGGTCAAGTACCAACTGACGTGTTGTGTTGGGTTCTTTTAAAAAGAAAGACCACTGTTCTCTTTTGCTTTACCAGACTCACAGGCATAGTCTGCCCTCACAGGCAAACTCACAGGCATAGTCTTCCCTCTGGTGGGGGGTGAACTGACGGAGTGTAAAGGCCCTGATCCATCAAAACGACATTCACCAACAGTGACAGACGCTTCAGAGTGACCAAATGTCATGACTGGCGACGCCGATTCAACATACGTAAACAGTTGGGTTACGACACTACGACGGTGGCCACTACACCAATCAGACGGCGCTTAAAGACGCCACGACACTTCACGACCTCCGACGTCCGTTTGGTCTATCAGGGCCTTAAGGACGGAAGCCCTTTAAAAGGACAAGGACGGACGGGGTCAGATGGCGATTATTTTTATGAATAAGGTTCCGGCCGGGCCGCTGACGGAAGGGTGCTCACGTCGCGGACGGATCAGCAAAATAGGGTAAGGTGCCCATCTCTGTGCAGCTAAGTCATGATTAGTTGTTACCTGAGCAACTGTGATGTCATTTCCAGAGGACAACAAGTAGCAAAACGGTCACCCCCTGAGGTGGACAAAAATGGGTGGATTTTACTGCTTAACTCATGTTTCACAAACACAATATTAATAAGAATGCCGTCTTTAGATAAGTGCGGCAGCATAGAACATAGTAATGTAAAGAAACCTTTTGACTTTGACTTCCCCTTGAAAGATCCTATTAAACAACTCAGCAAATTGTTTTTGAGCAAACAACTTGCGTGCGTTTTTTGTGCTAACATTGTTGCCATACATGTCAATAGTTTATATTTTGTATTATATTTGACATATTTCCAACTGAATTACTTTTTAACGCCAAAAATACAAGTTGTGTCTTTTAATGTGTAGCTGAAGAGGTGAAGAGTTAGCAAACCGCTTCATTCTGACCTCTGTCCTTGTGTGCATGTGTGATTTGTTATTTTAATTATATTACACCAACTACACAGCAGAGTGTAAAGTAAACTGAATTCTCCCTTGAGGGATTAGAATCAGTAAAATAAAAAAATCCTCTGAGGAACATGCAGTGGTACTGCTTGTGCTTATAACGTGAGTCACACATTTTTATTGTGGACTTAGTATTAAGGAGCTGGGATGCAGCTGTGTGTTTCGCTTTCCTTCCTTGCAATACGTCTGATTTCTGATTCTATGGTCGTCATCAATGTTTTTCAAAATAAAACTACCAACTCTCCAAACACATCATTTGCCATTGTGATCATGTCTTCACTTTGAGGATGTTTACATTTCCACAGTCGACAAGTACTTGCTTGAGACGTATCCTCATTGAAAGTGTGCCAGTTAATTGGCTGAGACATAAGAAGGAAAAGAAACAGGGAGTTCCACAAATATGTTGTTGGGTGGATAAAAGAGACTATAGTGCAATCATGTCATATAAGAGGATACTCAAAACAAAGCGAACATGAAATTGGAGGCGATTTCAAATAATTAAAAGTATCAATCAGCTCATCCTCCCTCAGGAATGTGAGCTTGAGGAGACAGAACACTGGTAAAATATGGCACACTCTTATGCAACCGATGGTTCATTCCTCAAGGCCTGCATGTCCCGAAATCAAGATTAGAGGCAAGCAATCACACCCGCAGACTGACTGTACTCAAAGCTGTCTGAGAACACATTTCTTAGAATTCTGCAGCCCTCTTCATGCATTGACGTGCGCAGGAGGAAGAGGAAGACGTTTTCATAACAGTATCCTAGATGTAATTTAAATTCATTTGGGAGGTAAATGTAGTTCAAGCATGAACAAAAACGCTGAAACATGACTGAACCTGCGGACTATTTGGTTCAATTAGATGTGGAAAAAAAATGTCACTGTTCACCTGGCACAAAAATGACATGTCTTAAAAGGTTTATACTAAAAATCATTACATATTTAAACAAGGCCCAACAGAAGCACACAAAAGGACTGAAATACTGTCATTTGTTTTTTTCAGATTTAATTACAGATTTGAGCACTGTCAATGATTCAGTTCACAAAAGACGATGGGGGGTGCAGTATAAGCCTCCATGCAGCATATCTGCATCCTTATAACCTTAACAAATATCAGAATTGCTTTGGTGTTTAATACAAAATCACATGCATACATGCAACATAACCTTGCCAGTATACCTGTACTTGTGCAAAGCAACAATATTTTTTTTTTCCCAAAAGCAGATTTAAAATGATTTTAAATACATGAAACAAACATGAAGAATGAACTAAATACATGTCTGACCTGCATCAGGTCTACATTTAGAGTACAGTTGTTAAAGCAATTAGGAATGGATAAAACAATTGTAAAATCAAACCCCCAACCCTCATAATTTAACTTTATTATTCACCAAAAATTACATTCAGTATTTTATGAGTCACAAATCCAATTTTAATAGTACAGAAACAAGTACTGTATGACACAACCTGCTCCTAAATGGGTCTATTTAACTGCACAGGTCACATTTCACAACACGTTGGGAATTATTGTGTATGTCTGGATTAAATTAATACATAAACAACAAAACAGAGGATTTAACTTGAGTTGTTGTATTTTAAACAAAAGTAGGCAGCCCATCAATCCGTCACTGACGGACTCGCGGTTTGCTGGCGAACGATGGGGAAACTGACAGACTAAGCGCAGATGGAAGCGGGTCTTTGTTCGTCACCGTCACTAACTGACGAAAGAGCGGTTAAAGTAACGATGACGGAGCGATGGACTGACGATGACAGTTTTGGATCGGTTTGAAATAATGACGGACTGACGATGACGGCTGATGGGTGGCCGGGCCACTGGCGAATGACGAATGACGGACCGGCAAAATTACTGATGGGCCTATCTCTGAATTTAACAATAAATCTGCAAGTAAGTGAATAAGATCAGTCTCTATATCCAAACTACAATATTAGAGCAATACAGCTGGGCATGGACCAATTACCGGTTTGACGGGTGGCTGTGGTTTTAAAAAGTCACGGTTTCATGAGCCGCTAACACTGGCTGTCACCGGTAATGAGCTCTTCTTTTCTTTTTTGAGGGGGATGGCTAAGCAGGGCACAATATAACTGGCTCCTTGCAAAGGTGATTGAACGAGCCGCCTCTTTGAAGTTAATTGCCAATAATTACGTTTTTTTTCTCCTTCTCGGTCAGCAGAGAGCTGTTACGCACGGGGAGGAGGGAGGGAGCAAGACTACGAAACAATGCAAACGCGGATGCCTCTTTGCTTTATAGTTTGTGCATTGTCCTTATATATATATATATCTTGCACCAAGGACAACATTAGTAAACTGTACTAAATGGGACACTGTGGTGAAGAATTAAAACAGAAGAATGTTGATTATTTAAACTTAATATGGTACATGTTTCTTCTGTAGCAAATTTACATTTCCTTTAAAATTTTAATCATAATTTTATTTACCTAAATATTTCATAAAAAGGTAATTTTAAGGCTATAATTTTCATAGTGTGATACCATGATATTTTTGTTCATGGTTATCATACCGTCCACATCTAATATCAGCCCATGACTAATTCAAACCTAATTATATCAATTTAAGGATTGATTCGCGTCTTTGCTGATATATACAGTGGATATAAAAAGTCTTACAATGCGGTTCTAGGGGTTGAACGATTTTCTGTCCTAGATTATAATGGGATAAAAGTCGAATTGAAGTTGACTAATCAATGACATTGAGAATTTTTTTTTTGCACTACGGACCTCTTTTTCCTGTTAGGACATAGTTTGATGGACTGACAGAAATAAATAAAAAAATAAATAATTTAAAAATACAACATACCATTAGGCTGAATGTAGTTTTTTTTGTCTGCTTGTTTTTCTCTTCTTCTCTCTTCTAAGACATGACATAGCAGCCAGGCTGCAAAAAATTAAGCATTTCTCTATTTCTATTTCACTTGTGCTTTTATTGTACTTAAGGATGGGGACTTGTATATTTTGCAAGTGACTGTGCTTCAGGTATCATTTTTGGTAAAATATGGCCATATGCCGTACTGTGGACATGTATTAGAGAGAGGTACTACATGTCAACACTGACACCGGAGGTGTGCCACTGGAAAGAAAGCCAATGATAAATGTCATCCATTTAACTCTGAACAGATGCCAGAGTCAACAACGTCAATCAATAGTTCTCATGACTGTTCATAAAACAACTGCGTGTGATCGTTGCAATTTATGCCAAGTAGGTGCAATGAGCTGGGTGCAGGAAAATAGAGCCACGTTATCAGCAAGAACAGGACAACAAGTGGTCACTGACTGTTTGGTATGCTCAGATGCTTTTTTGTTGATGTTGCCCACAAACAGGACAGAACAGGTAGTAGCAACAAGTTCAACAACAAGGCTTGCTTTCCCATTGAAACTTTGTATTACTGACACAAAATCTGAAGCAGTCAGTCTCAGTTACAGTGATGACAATGGGCAGCCCACCTGGATCCAGCCACACCAACCATAACAATAAACTGACTATATTCCTGCAGATTTCATGTTCATCTTCAAGTCAACTTTGACTCAATCAGCCAATTGGCCCAGAGTGATGATGGAACTCAACAACTTGCCTCTCACTGAGAGAACTCTTATGGTCTCAGTGTACTCACTGCACACACACACGTTGCGTATAGCAGCAGAGGCTACAGGTCCAAATCATCTTCAGGGTCTACCACTCCAAGTTCCGGGCAGAGGAGGTCAAGCTCTTTCTGTGCATCTTCATCCTAATTAACAGACCCTTTACGTTAATGCAATCAAGACAAACATAGTAACTTAATGATTTCAACATCACTTCACATCAAAACACTCCAATGCCCTTTTTCCAGAGCATGTGAACAGCACATTGGCAAGTAGATCTGGGGGTCATGTGATGTCTCTTACCTCTTTTGAAACAGACTGCATTGACGCAGCAGCTTCACACATCTCCCTTGCCTTCTTCCTGTACCCAATGTCTCTGTAGCACTGTCACAGAGAATGACAAAGAGAAACCTTTATAGAGACCTAAATCCTCAAATAGGATATCAAAAAATACACTGGCGATACAAACATGAGGTACAACTGCACTGTACTCCAATGAGATTTAAATGCAAGACCTGCATTCATAATTCTGCCTACACAAAGATATTCTTATCTAGCTCAGTTTTGATTGACACTGTCAGACATATCAATTTATGTTTATGAAAGTGGCTGTTGTTTTGGTGCATACTGAATGCTGTTTCCAATATTTTGTCCCTTTGATGTCACTAAATAAGGTACGCAAAATATTTGGAACACCTCATAAGAAATTATTCACTTTGTGCAGAATGAGGCATTTTCAATTAAAAAGAAATTACATCATAGTACCTATTTTTGAGTACCTGGGTCCTTTTTTGTCCTCGTACCTCCGTCGTTATTCATAAAAATTAATCGTCCTCCGATCCGATCCGTCCTCGTCTTTTTAAAGCGCTCCCGTGCTTACACACTCATAAACATTTTTTTACAGATCAATATCGTCTAATTTCCTATGCACACCCACTTACTGGCTGGGAGTATTGTGAGTGGATTGAATTGTTTACAACTGTTTAACCAAGATAGCGTTTAGCTGCCAGCCCCACTACGTCGGTCACTAGACCACAGCCCGCCAGGGGACATGACGAGAATGTTTAAGATTGCTTTATAACGCAATAGTATTGCATTTCATTGCCAAACTTTTGAGTCATAACGCAATAAGTTTTCAGTTTTGATTGTGTTATTTCAAAATAAAATAGATTCAGAAGGAAATGAAAGACTTCCACTTCCGGGTCATTTAAGGTTACATGAGTGCTGGCGGGCATTTTTACGATCCAAAGATGGCCCGCACAAGGACATACTTAGCATGCAAAGGGATAAGGTATACGTACTAATTTTAACAGTTGGTTTACAAAACAAAATTGCTATCCACCTCTTTTCTATGGCCAATACATACCATATCCCATATTACACACACAAGACAGGCAGGGCGTGTTTCTGTCAGTCATCTGTGAGTGAAAAGTCTTGTGGCGTAATCCATGGTATTACACGTGTTGAACCATTAGAAGGCAGACTATGCCTGTGCAATGTTACTGCAGGGAACCCACATGAAAAGTGTTGTGCAGGCAGTTAATCAAGGCGGCTCCGTGGTATCGCAGAAGAGAAAAGTGGTCTTGCTTTTTAGAAGAACCCAACACAACACGTAAGTCTGTGCTTGACCCGGTTAGGGACGAATAGAGGGATGTATATGTACTGTAAATCTTGCCTATGATAATACTCGCCAGCGATTGTTGCAAAGGGCGCCATTCAAGGCTATTGACGGGAGCGACAGTACTGCGCAAATAAAGTGCGGTAGCTTCAAATACATGAAGCAAAGTAAGTACTATTTGCAGGGTATTAATAATTGGGTCCCCCCCATGTATTTCATGTGTTCCCGTCAAGTCTGAGGTCTGGGGATGGTCTGAGTCATGATGTTCCATGGAACGTTTTCTTCATTAATCTGTAACAATTTTCATCCATTTCCATCTACCAGGAAGTAGCCTGGTTAACTAACAACCGGACAAACAGACATAACAAACCAACTTTAAGACAGAATGTCAAATAACAACCTCTAAAAGTTTAGGCTCTGTTCAGCCATACTTGAGGTCAAAATAGTCAAAACACATAGGTAACATGCAGAGCTGTTTTAAGCATTAAAAATAGTTTCAAAAGGAGTCCATAAGTTCACAGACCTTAGCAAGAAATATATAGTTGAGTTTGGAATATCTTGGATGGATATCTTCAACCTACAACAGAGAAAAATGTCAATGTTAGCTTTCAGAGAGAAATATGTTGATTTCTGGATGTCTTTGCTGTTGCTCTCTCAACACAAAAGTCTTTTTGGCAGCTTTGCTTCTATGTCATGGGCTACATGTTATAACAGGGAGCAAGAAATTGATGGGTAAAGATACACAAGACGCAAGGAAGAGGCACGCACAGTTATATTAGCCAGAAGCAAAATTCATGTCTCTACTATATAAACAATCAAAATGTGAGAACACACACTAAGCCTCTCTAAACACCAAGGGTTTGGCCTCTGAAAATTTGGCACAGGAGAGATTTGGGAGGAACTTGACACAAGAACATGTCTCCGTTAACAGTGAGTCTTCTCTCAGGCTGACATCTGTACTTAAACAGTTCAGGGTGACCCGTGCTCTTGGGGTAGCCATGCGGCTGGGGGTACCATCATGCGACTGACTGAATTGAGGGCATGGGGTAGTCTCCTCCCAGCGGGCTCTCCAAGTATTGAGGATGTTGAAATTGGATCCACGGAGGTTCGCTGTATGGCAGGAGAAAAGGCTTCTGGAAGGGAGACATGGTGATCCAGTTGTGCGTTTTTGACAAGGGTCTGTCGTCAAAACAATTCTGGAGCATTTCCATTGCTTTTGTTGGGGTTCTTTTTCCAAATTTAGACCATATTTTACTTGAAATTCTAGACAAATGAAGTGAAAGTTTAGTCGGACTCGCTGAGGGATGGCCATTTAAAATTAGAGGTGGGCCGGCCTATAGACGGGTACTAATTTTTTCCCCATGAAAAAAAGACAAACGACGGGCGACGGATAGTGGACGCTCAATTTTTTGTAAAATGCCCAGCTCCGCTAATTGGTATTAATGAAGAAAAACATAACCTTCAGAAAATTCTTCAGTGCGTCTTCAACTGTGGCACTGGGAGGTTCTCCAAATAATGCAGCAGCAACTTTCCTCTCAAGCCAAGACAACTGGGCGACCTGCAAAAGGGACACCCGACGTTAGTAAAATTCTAAATGATAGCTATCATAAATGTATAGCACCAGTCAAATGTTCTAGTTGATTGCTTAGAGTCCTCATTTCCTGCTGTTACAGTATCCAACTCTACAAAAGCCCATAAAGTAACACTCTCTCTTAATTAAACTTCTAACAGCGAAAGGTTACACAGCAATATGATATTTTTAGTTTATGCTTTGCAGTTAATCTAAGGGGGAATGCAAATGCCATATACGACAGATGGTGGATAACAGAACCGCAATGTGTGCATTTTGTAGGAAACTGATTCAGTGTAACAATTACAGTAAACCAATGCATGTTTATGGTTCAGCATTTGTGAATTCGCAAGCACACTTATTTATATTGGAAACCTATTGTCTGTTCTGAGCTGAAAAACTTGCCTACTTGCCTATTTTAGTTCAGGCTAACCAATTAAAGTATAACTTTGGAGCCATTTTGTCAAATCTTGCTGGTGTTGTTCGGTTTGATGCTGTGTATTTTTTCATTTTGTTGGTGGTCATTAAATGCATCTTGTCAACTGTCAAAGTGAAAATGAAAGGTTGCTTTCACCACAGCCAGTGTTGTCTACTTTGCCAATACAATTTATGTGTGAACAGCAAAAGGGAAGTTTAACAGTACACGAGGTATGCCAGAAAGGTTCCAGGACTTGTGTCACAAAAGATTATTTCAAACACTAACTATTTAATATTGCTTTTATATACGCATCCTATGTAAGGGTCAACAACCAATGAGGCTAATTGATGAAGAGTCCAATGAGACCAGACTTCCTGGGGACAAGCACCGGTGATGAATCACAGGATTTCAAGTATAACCTGAAGGTCAAATGCCAGAGCCTTTAGCAGAAGAGTCTGACATCGCCAAGGACTAAGAAAGCAAGACAGTGGAAGTCCAAAGTCCAAGTCACATCGATCGCACTTTAAAGTATGAGGGGCATTGTCCAATGCGAGTTCTTACCACAGCTGGCAAACGATCAACCATAATGTCGATGAAGAAATCATGCGGTGTTCGCTTTCATTAGTGCATAGCCAGAACAACAGTTGTGGCAAGACAACTCGTGGCTATTTCACCATGACAATGCGCCTTCTGAAGTGGCCACGAGCATCTGACAGTTCCTGGCCGAGTAGAACATCGAGTGTTGGAGTCACTTTCCTACTCACTCAACCTTGCTCTCTATGTTTTTTTTTCTATTTCCCAAGTTCAAGGGTATCATAAATGGACCTGACAAGAAGATGGACATGACAATGGAGTTGTGGAGGATTCAGGAAAAATCCTTCCAGAAGAGCATGACAATCTGTGCTAAGGCTCCATGATGGTACTGTATTTCGAAGGGGAAAACTTGTGGCTTGGATGACTAGTCTGTCTTTTGGGATAGCAGTCGTGAAACTTTTCTGCTATACTTTGGACGGATTGAGTAAAGTGTTAGTTTGCACACTCATTTGCCCATGTGTGATGTTACATCAGTTTAACCCATTAAGGACTAAAGCGCCTGTCTCAACAGCTCCCCATAACCTAAGGTTGCCTTTGGAATTACCCTTGAAAAGCTGAAGTTGTCCCAGAAATTCAACACTTACAAAATGATTCATATCTCAGCCCCTGTAGCAGACAGAAACATAATTCCAAAATAATTAAAGAACTTAGCCATGTGACTTTCACACAGGCAGAATTTATTATTTACTGTTTCAATCGATGATGTAAAAATAACGTGTCAGTGCAAGAGAAGCACTATTTGAATTTAAAAAAAATCGAGTGGTAATTACCATCCTCTATTCTGTTACAAAGACGTCAATGTCGTCATTGTCTACAAACCATATCATATCACGTTCGACTGGTTCCACTGGTTATGCGCGTCGTCTATATAGCACAGCCGTTACTTATCAGAGCTCTAGGCGATCGACGGCGTCCGCCATTAGCCTACCTACGGCGCGAAAAAATTCCACGACATCCTCCGCGGTCTCGCGACACCATCACGTGTATATTCTGATGCATTAAATTGGCTAAGAGACAGAGAATTGGATTAAAAAAAGACACCGACATAGCCGCTCTCCCGGCTTTAAAGGTAGAATGATGCAACAGCGCTCCCAGCTCTAGTGGTAGAAACGCAGTTATGCGCTCCCGTCCTTAATGGATTAAGATAGCGTGTTATTTGGGGTAGTGTACTAGCTAGTAATATTGATGAGCCTCATATGAAGGTGGTTTGTTTGTGTTGCATAATTTAACTATTGAACACAGTCATTTACAGTATGTAACATGGGTTCATGATTGTGTACGTTCTCGATGCATGGTTTATTGCTTTATGATCCTCTCCGTATTAAGTGCTTTGTCGAAATCCTGTGGCATCTATACGCAATTACATACCTCTACTGGGAGGGTCATCAATTACGGTAGTCATATTATTTTGGCTATTTGCAGCAGGGTTGGTTCCCTATCCCATGCAAATAAAAGACTGTATATTTGTATGATTTACAAACAAGGGCACAGACTACAGTTGTCACCTCAGTTGTGATGTCATATATCTTGACTGAACATGAGGTGAAATGACTGTATCTGTATCGGCAAGCAAAATGGACCAAATAATGTCCAAGTCTTACCGATGAAACAAACTCTTGTAATCATGTTACAATTTTAGAAATATTTTAAATACCCAATCACACTGCACAACTGAAAAGTCTGTGATAAAATTCAGAGCTAACCATTCAAGTGTTCACACTATGATCGGACTGAATATGTTCCACTTAAGCCCTATAGATGTTGTAATGTGCATTTCAAAAGTTGCCAACTGTCAAACAAATGGTAAAAGCTGGTGATTCGGAATATTGATGTGAAAGCTATGAAGTTACCATTTGTATCTTGTATCTGTGTCAAAAAAACTCAATGTGGTGAATGTTAACCCGCAACAACAACCATCATAAAATGATTGGTACATACGGTTTATCAACATAGTACAGGCGCAGTGAGGGTCAAAGGTCTAGAGGCTAGACCAGGGGTAGCCAAGTCCGGCCCTCAAGAGCCACAATCCAGCCTGTTTTAGGTTTATCCCTATAGCAACACACCTGTTTCAGCTCATCAGCAAGATTGGCAAAAGCCTGATTATGAGCCTGATGATTTGAATCAGGTGTGTTGCTGTAGTGATAAACCGAAAACCGGTTGGATTGTGGCTCCTGAGGACCGGACTTGGCCACCCCTGGTCTAGACCTTCTTCGACTGTGCTAGATCATAGTTACAGCTGACCAAATTTCAAATTTTAAAAGAGGAAAAAACATTCATTTGCTCATTGTACGACAGGTAAAGAGGTGCCATACACGTCCTGTTCCAGCTGTACACTGCATGACTAACAACAGCCGATTGGATTTTATATTGTGCGTTTTATAAGTGAATTGTCTGTTTTTTTAGGTCATATCTCTAAGCAACTGTTAGTAAAATCATAGACTTAAAAAGTGCAAAAGAGACTTGGGAGTATTTGGATTTTCCATGACCCCAAGTGGTTTAAGCACTGGAACCTTTCCGCAAGCATTTTTCATTTTTTTCATTCACTACATTGTTTTTGTCAGATTACGATATCTGGCTAGAAGAAATCTGCGTCACACCATTCATCTGAGCACCGTCTAATTGCAGGTGTAGTATTGCCGTGGCGTCATCGTGGAAGCTTTCAAACAGTAGATGATTGTGGGACATGCAAACAAGACAGAGAGCCTATAAAAATCAGACTGTGAAAACATCAGGTGTTAGTGCAATGCTCCTGACTCGTAGCGTGATTAGTAAAGCGTGAGTGTTGTTGATTTTAATGACAGTGATCTCCCTAATAACTTTAATTTCCTTCCTGAGAGCTAGTCTGACATTTTGACTGGAGCAACTCTAGAGAAATAACCACAAAAATATATGAGTCATGCAATGCCCCAAATAAACTGGTAATAGCCGAATGAATGGCTTACCAGACACTGTGAAAACAATCGGGAGCTGCATCAATTTAAATGTGTGACACAATGTTTAACAAAAGTTACATGAAAATATGTTCTATCTTAGAATCTGGTTTCAGGCTAACAATGGCCAGTGTGCTGCAGCCCTCTCCTGAACATCCTCAAGGAGGAAAACAAACCGTGAGGAAAACCCAAACAGTGGTAATGATTAAGGGGAAACAGTGGGCATGTTTGCAAAGGGAGGCGGGAGGTCGGGTCAGCTTTCAAGGCGGAAGCGCCCGTGGATGTGGGGAGAGATGCGAGAGATAGTGAGTGTCACACACAGCATAGCACCAGCGGCCCAGCAGGTAGTAGGACAGGGGGTCTTGAGGCTTCAGCTCAATGGCTTTATCCAGATGATCCTGAAGCAGGAGCAAACCAGACAGACAGGGTTAACATTTGACTGTTGATTCATGACAAGGATGCTATTCCCATCACCTTCTGTTCTGACCTAATCAGTCCTGCTTCAACAACCAACAACTATTTCACAAACACCTCACACACGCGATCATGGAAAACAGCCACACACTTCAGTGTCCCTCACACATGCCCTCCTGCTTTTCCATTCGCTCTCTCTACCACTTTTTTTCACATATTTCTCTCCTTTTACCTGTCAAATACTTTTTGAGGAAAATTGTGTTTTTGGGAGGACACTGACAGAAGATAAAAGGCTAGATGCCGTTATTACACATACATGCATACTCGTGACGCATAAGGTTGTGGGAGTGGTTCACTGGCTTAAGTGAGTAGCCATTCACACTATGACGTTTACATGCATATTGCATATCAATATTCGGGTTAAAGTTAAAATTAAAATTTCTGAAACATTCGGGATAATAATGTTTGGAGTGAGTTACTACTGCATTTGAATTACCCAAACAACGTCGTACGGACGTTTTGACGCAAACATTTCCACTTGCTACTTTCGACATATTATATTCATTTGACTCACCACAGGAATAAAAGTCAGTTTCCTCCTCACTCCAAAAGTGTGCTTTTTAGCAGCGTCTCTGAGCTTCTTCAAGATTAGTACCTCTGCTTGTGTATTTTCGGCAAGTTGCGTGCCAGACGTACAGACTTATACACACGTACGGTATATGCGTGTCTGTATACACACTGTGTCATCTTTGCCGTGGTGACAAAAAAAGTAATGTGAAAACGCAGCGGAGAAATCAATGTATTAAAATTTGCCTTGCTATGGTTAAGATGATGCGCTTACAAGTACTTTCTGAACTACAAAGACCAAGATTCATTGTGGATAGCGCAAGTGCACACAAACCAATGCCTCATTCGTTCAGAGGTAACTCGATCTCGTTTATATGATCAAATATTCGGGTTAGAAAAGGGATCTCCCAGGGGTTTTATTGGGTTATTAGAAACCCGAAAAAGGGCATATTTGGTGTTTGCGTGCAATTCCATGGCCTTTAAAAACCTGAATACTGCCAATATTTGGGTTTTAAATGGGTTATTGACTGCATGTAAACATAGTCTATATCATAGACAAGAGACTTCATATCACACACACGCACACACACAAATGAAAATGTATGCTTAATGCACAAACACTTCAATGTAATGTAGCAACAGGGCAATGACTATATCAACTTACCTTAAAAATGTAGCCATTCTTGATCTTGTTCTGCACTGTATCATATTCAGCCATAATTCCACACATAATGGCATACCTGAAAGGTACAATTCTGACATTTATTATACCAATGAATTAAATGTAATTTAAAATCTCTGGTCAACCTAGAGTCGCGGCCAACATGTTTGCCAGTGACTAAATTTAGGTGTTTATCATCACCTACTGGAAATTAGAAAACACCTGGCGAAACGAAACACTTTCAAAGCAAGTTTTCATGTGTTAATCTCAAACAAAAATCCATATTTTTTTTAAAGACTTTTATTGGACAGCATCGGCAAGGATGAGCTGTTCGTGTTCACCTTTCCCCTCACTGTCGATAATTAACACCTCTGACTTTGAGATAGGGCAAGTGGGGGCATTTTGGATTCTGTATGTCAGAATGAAGCTGAAGGTTTGGAGAAGAGTGGAGAGAGCAGATTTCACTGCAAGGCTGCTTTAATCCTGCTGGTACTCTGGCAAACACCACAGAGCCACATAAACACCTTTTATGTACCATGGTGGTGCTGATGGTTGTTGGAATCTGCCACTGCATGAGTCTGTGACTGTGTACTGGAATATGCAAGCGGATTCATTTAACAGTGCAGGTTTTGGCGGTGGGCTGCTGTTTGAGGTAATCAGTCAGTCTCCCAATTAAGATTAGGGAAAGGATACATACAATTACAATTATCACAGTACAAGGAAGAGTTATTCAAAGACCACATTGTTCAGTGTTTTTCCTGGCTCAAATTGAGGCAGAGGTGGTACCATCCTGACCATGCGCCATTACGTGCATCCATTCTGTAAATTGACACTTTGTTTTACAGGGAATATACTTTAATTCAAGAGTTCCAATAAGAATGACCATTATCACGTTAAAGCATTCATTTATTAAAACTAGAGACATTTTAAAGTGTTATTGCAAAGAGACACATTATACACATGGGCACACATAAACTGCCCCATCCCGTCCCCTCGCTCCTTAGCTCTCCTGCATATTTTGACAAACTCACCTTCTTTGTCTGGCTTTTTAGCTTATGCAGTGTTCAAACTTCCAAGTAAGTTGAAACAAGTACTTCATAAATTTTGGTAACAAGTGTGTATACTTTTCTGCCTGACCTTTCAGAGAAAGCAACTTCTGCTTGCGAAGTGTTCAATGTTTGCATGGAGGGAACTGAAGTACCGCTGAAGATATGAAGCCTTGATCATATGATGGCAAACATTTGCGGCAAAATAGCCCTGCAGAAAACCTCCCAGCATTGACTAGCGCATGAACTCACAAGAGATTCTAGTTTTGCTGTGTAATTGTGCTGGTGTTGATGTTTTGTTTTTGTTCTTTGTTTTTTTTTGTTTTTTTTAGTGGGGTTGCCATTACTTCAATTCACCAAAAATTGTTAAAATGTCCTGTGTTGAACTTCATATTTTTGATTCCTCTGACTTTTTTCCCCTTCCATATAGAGAGTGAACTTGGTAGGCAACAGTACTCAACCTTTTTTTTTCCCTCGATCTCATTGGCATCAAAAGTTCATGCGTGAGATGCACGTACCTGGTACCTCGCTTGCCAACTGTAATCTGTCCAATCACCACGTTCGGACAAGCCTTTTAGGCGTGTCCATATTTAGAAGTGCTGACATAGTAGCTGACCAGGAAGTAAAAAGTGAGACTTTCCCCACTGGTTTAAAAATGTGTCTTTCATTCATTTGTTCTAAACAATTTTGATGCACTCTTTTTTTCTCTTTAATGCATTGCCAATATATTGGATCGGGGCTTGCTATTGACAGATCCTCAAAATCAGGCGAGGCGACTCGGCTGCAAAAAAAAATGTGGACATCCCTAGTTCAGACATTTACAGTGTATAATAAACAGAGCTATTATTTTATTGTGGTGTAATGAAATTCACAAGTGCATCTGGAATTATGTAAGCTCAATTTCCTGTTGGAGTTTGGAGTCAGATCCAACAATGGGCCCTATAACATGGTGTTGTGGGAACTAATTTCTCAACACATGTAGTTAAAATAAAATTGAATAAAATAAAGTCACTTGAGTGAATGAGTAATTATTTTGTGAATGGAACAATTTAGTTGCAGATATTTATAGATCACAGACAGTAATCGGACACAAAAAAAGAGATGGGTACAACTGGTTAGTCTAAACAGGGTTTGTTAACCCAACTGGATTTACTGAATGACGTTTCGAAATAAACTTTTGGACGACATCCAGGTAGAGAATGTTTGCTTTGTAATGTACCACTGAGATTTTGATGGAATTAAGCCTTTGTTTTTTGATAAAATCACACGAAATAACTTATTTGAGAAAGTGGTGTGTTGACAAGTTTAAATTTAGGCTTCAAAAAAAGGTGTCATGGACACCCAGCCAACCTCCCCCCGCACACCCTTATATAAAATTAGGAATTATACAATAAATATTATACAATAAATTTGGAAGATTCATCAGAGTTTAAAATAAAAGGATAGATGGCAAGGGAAAGGTTACAAAATCCCACCTGTCAATGTCCTCAAGTAGAATTAAAGATACACCCAAGTAGACAAGCACCAAATCAAGACAGGAGAGAAAGAACACAACCAGAGTCAGAACTTGTCTTTTGCAAAAGGAAGACAGTCGCTTTCAGTGCACCTGGGTCATCCAACCTTCTGTTTCCCCTTTGTCGCTTTTATTACAGTATGTTGGCGTCGTTGAGTGTGCATGCGTGTGTGTGCGTGCATGGGTGCGCGCACTGCGGGCATGGCAGTACTTTTCCATTTTGCTCTTGTTTCTAATAAGCAAAGGTGTCGCTTTTTTTAAACAGTTACTGCAAGCAATGTGATTTTATATGATAACATCTATAAAATTATTCCATCACCACCAATCTGCAGGGCAAAGAATGCTCCATATAAGTTTCAGTGGGAAAGCAGAATGGCGGCCCTTCCAAACAACATCTGCCAAATTGTGACAGGCTGGGCGGCACGTAGGAAAAAAAGTGTCTTCTCACGGCATCACTACACTTTGTAAACAGTTACCTCAGACATAAACTTCCTTGTGACACTGCCTGGTACAGTTCCCAGTCACTGCCTCTCCCCTTTACTACTTTGTAACCACTGATCTTACACAGCGTTTGTGCTCAGTTTATGGATCTTGCAAATTCCATCAAGTGGATGAAAAATCAAGCTTTGGAAAATCTGTTTCTTTTAATTAACTAAACAAACACTGTTATTTTCCTGAAGTGTTGCAACACATGAATGACAGCTAAACAAACATGACTGGAGCCAGTTTCGGTGTTTTCCACAGAAACTATGCATTCAGGTATGAATAAAATAATAATACGCACTCAATAACACAATATCATAACTGGGCCAATGAAACTCTTACAGTAAATACTTTGGAAACTACCAGTAGAAAACTACCGCATATAAACTAATAACATCAAACCGTTTGCCTTGTGTAAAATATAGAGCTGGGCACTTGAACCTTTTTTGCCAGTCTGCCCTCCGTCCGCGACCTGGTACCCTTCCGTCCTCATCCTTCTGTCCTTTTTCATAAAAATGATCGTCCTCTGACTCCGTCCGTCCTTGTCCTTTTAAAGCGGTTCCATCCGTACGTCCGCCCCCACCCATCCAAAAAAAAAAAAAAAAAGTGTCCATGCATGACGCCGCGGGAGGGATGCTAACGGCAGAGGTTTGTTTAAAGTTCATTAGCTGGCTAATTTTCTATTCAAATCCGCGTACCTTATGGGCACCCACTTTTGGGTTAACGGTTTGACGAACCGCTTGCCAGCACACGTTGTATGTGTGTAAGGAGACAAAGTGAGCGAGTCGAGATGTGTAATGTAACTGCTTTATTTAACAGTGGTCATTGTTTATATGTCAATGTAGCGGACGTGAGAGAGGGTAGTCCCTGAATGGATCGGCAGGGACGCCCGGTCCAGGTAGCGCTTCCATTGGTCAGCCCTGGGTTGCTGATCGGCTCGCTGGTTTCCCCTCCAGCAGTTTTAGTGCTGCTATATGTGTGTGCACTTGTCCCGTACATAGGCCGGCTGTCGTATGCTGAATTCACAACAAATACGCTGAGGGCGTTTCTGGCGGCGCGATTCAATTGAAGTCAATGTAGTTAGCGCAGGCGGGCACGGTTGCAGGCGGGCACGGTTGCATGCGGGGCGGCGGAGATGACGCGCTTAGAGGGGTGGGACACCGAAAATCCGCCCATTCGTCTATTTAGCATGGCTAAAACAAATGAAGTTTTTTCCCTCTTCGCCACGCGGCAGCCAGTCATCATCAGGGAGTACTACGTCACACAAAGAGTCTTGTACACTCGGCGGGTCTTGTCTAGAGCGCAAAATGAAGGGAAAGATTATCGTTGTGGTTTCTCGACATCCCAAGCTATATGACACAGCCAGTTACCAGTACCGGGACAAGAAAAAAAGAAGACCAGGATTGGAGAACCGTGAGCTTGTTGCTTGTTATACCTGGTATGTATTTAGTTTTGTGTTTGTAGTTTTTTTACAGTTGTTGAACTTTACCAAGACCGCAATATTTGTTTGCATTAGCTTTAGCACAGCTAAAGCCATGTACTCATCCAGCAGTGGACAGTCAAGCAAAATGCCGACGTCACTCACCAGTGTGCTAGCTCTGACGCCGCTCGCGCTACTGGATCTCATCACTTGTCGTACTAGTAGAACTCGCATTGTATCTCCTGTTGAAAAATCTCCTGCGCAAGTGGGTAACTAGTAGCGCATTTGAAATGTTTTGGAGGCAATTTTTGTCGTTTGCCCATTTAGCCGAGTAGTTTGAGATGAACTTAATGAACCGCCTCGCGACCACGTCACATGCATGAGGGACGATTAGTGGCCAGGACTAAAATCCACGTCTGCCCTTGCTTCGCCCGTCCCTTTTTTAAAACTTGTCACTCCCTGTCCTCTGTCCCAAAAATGGTATGGAGGGACGGACCGTTCCGATGATGGGACAGAATGCCCAGCTTTGGCAAAATATACTAGATGTCATACAAGTTTTTAGTACATAAATAGAATAGAATGGGAACGTGCATGACTTCTTGAATTTAATTCAAGAACTGTCAGTGGATCTCATCCATTACGGCTGATTCCGTGTATGATCAGTAGTCAAGTTTTGACATGAGCATCATTACAGATGAGGAATGTACCAATGAGGCTTGCACAAATACCAACAAGATTTCTGATGCCATCATGCCCATTCTGCTACACAGATTAAAAGCAAGGGGATTTCACAAGCAAACAGGGAGGCACGCCAAGAAACAATGGAGTCTCTTTTTTTTGTCAATGTATCCAATAGTGAGTGACACATGACAAGTGTGCTAAATCAGACAGTATGAAATGGTTAAAGTGATGCATACAATGTAACTTAATATAAACTGAAATGATACAGTAGATCCACAGGCAGAGTTGTCAGAATCAAAACAGGTTCAAGCAACACAAATCCTAGATATGAATATGTATGATTTAACTGAAGTAAGCCCCCATATAGAAGTAACAATAAATAACAGCAGTTCATCACTTCATCAACACACCCGCATAAATTGAACATACTTTCAGGTTTGTGATTTGGTGATCTGTACGTGAGGACACAATAATTCGAACCGCTGCTTGTCTTCCTTATTGCAAAAGTAGCCATATACCTCTGTAAATGTATGTATAATTATTTGCATTATTTGAACCGGGAGTCGGTGCTCTGGGCTGAGATAGCACTCAAAAGTTTAAGTTTAAAAGCCTTAACCCCATGAGAACGTCATTAATGGAAAGTACATGTGCTCTTTTCATTAAAGTTTTCTTTGAAAACACTACCTTATATGATTTTACATCGGCCATTAAGCTATGTCTTGTGTGATTTGATGTTTTTACATTTATTTGTTCTTTCATATGTGCATTTATTTGTGTAAGGTGTAACAACTTTGTGAGCACAGAATAGCATACAACAGGAAGAAATCAATAACTCAACATACCACTGGTGACTTTCAGCACATGTAGGGTTAAGCGCAACTGCATCCTCACCAACCTTCTTTCCTAAGAGAAAAAAAAGACAACAGAAACATATGATAATGAACCTATCCATCTTCTATACTGCTTATGCTTATTTGGTGTGCTGGGGCCAATCCCAGCTGACTTCGGATGACATTCTGAACTCGTCACCAGCCAATTGCTAGGTACATATAGACAAACAACCATTCACAATTCACAGACAAATTCAAAGGACAATATACAGTAGAGCAGTGTTTCTCAACATTTATTGAGCCAAGGCACATATTTCACATTGGAAAAAAAATCTCACGGCACACCACTTAGCAAAACGATTCATGAAAAGTGGCTATACACGGTCATTATGTACCTTCTGTCGTCTAGTGGAATAACATTTCATTGTTTTGCCTGTTACTACACGTGGCTGGCCTAGATAAATTAACAAAGCATTTTTTTTCTTATTAGAAATACATTTTCTTTGTCAAAACAATTGACATTGGATAATTTCCTGCGGCACACCTGATGATCTCTCACGGCACACTATTGTGCCACAGAAAACTGGTTGAGAATCACTGCTGTAGAGTCTTTCATTAACATAATATGCATGATTTTGGAATGTGTGAGGAAACCGGAGTACTGAGAGAAAACCCACAGAGGTACGGGGCGGACATGTAAACTCCACACAGGAAGGCCAGAGCCCCTATTTAAATGCCAAACTTCAGAACGTTCAGGTTGATGTGCAAACCACTTCTGGACCACGATGGCCATTATAACTTATCAATAATGTCAACTAAAAAATTCCAGAGATATTTTGAGTGCCGGCCATCACTTTACCACCAGAGTTTGGAGAAAGAGAGATGACATAATTTCGTTTCTCTTTCTCTTGGTATTTTTTCTTCACTTTACATATGTTGAAATGCATCCAAAACTGTAGATTTAGTTAACCTTATTAAAGAGCATGTGGACAAACTGAAAATGTGTTCAACAGATCCAGCAGTGGATTAGGTCTTATTCCAATTTTGAGGATTTATGTTATTTGTCAATAAGATTTGTTGGGTAGTTGATTTGCCTAGCTGTATTTAATCATTAATGTAATTATTATTATGGGTCAATGAGGGATGTCAGCCTCATAACATTGTTTTCATTATATTTGGAAGAAGGCATTTGTTCTAGGGAAAGTTTGCCAAAGGCAGAGAGAGTGTGACACAGTTTTTTCTTTCTGAATTAAATATTTGAATTGGATGTATTGTAAATTTGATTTTCAGGGCTAAATACATCAGTAAGCTTGTGGAATGTTAAAAAGGTGTAAACTGTAAAGTGGGTGTGCAATTGCCTTTTCTTTTCACTTAGTGCCAATTAGAGGATTTGTAGTGAAGTCTGTTGTGCTGCTTAAGTGGTTGAACGGTGGGTTAGATTCTTCTCATTTCTTCACTTCAAGTGTCAAAGTTAATGCTCTCTGCAGTATTTGTCTCACAAATCAAGAGTACTTGAATACATCCCCATTCACAGCAAAATGAAGGAATACATTACCTCAAAGACAGATTGTACTGTATATATTTCAGTAAAACATATCCACAGCGAAGCTATACACAAAACAGTGGAAATTATCGTAGATAGGGTATACAACAATAAGACAATATAGGATTACCAGTTTCTGCATGATTCTTCTTTTCTTCAAGCGTAGCACTGATGTCATGAACGTCGCAATATGCTCTGACCAGACGCCAAAGAAATGATGAGTTCTGTCCAAACTAGAAAGATATGAATATGAAATGAGTGAAAACATCTGAAATTGGATTAGAAGGTAATTTCTAGCTAATTGAACAAACTTAACAAACCTCCTCTCGGTGAGTTGTGAGGATGTGTAGACTTTCTCTTTTGTCAGTTTCTGTGCCCTGGTGCAAAGAGTCGATCCTCTCAAGTAAGCAAGTTAAATTGTCTGTTGTCCCCTGCCTTTCATCTAACTGTTCATCATCACTTTGTTCCTCTTCATCTGAGTCAGTCAGTGCTGTTATATACCTGTAACAACAAATTTAGAGAACAAAAACCTTCAAATAAGAGTTTAACTAGGATTAGCACCGGAACAAAAACAGAACTAGACAAGCATTTTGTTTTCAAAAATGCACAACCATAACAGAGACATTTTATGCTGGTAAGGACACTGGTATGTAGTGGTACATGCTTCTACCTTTCAAGCAGATGGCACAAGTTTGACAATGCAACCAGAGGTGGGCATTTTACTAAAGTTTGCTGGTCCGTCATCGTCATCCGTCACCAGCCTGGGTACCCGTTCGTCATCCGTCAATCCGTCTATTTTTCAAACTGAACCAAAATGTAATTGTCTATCGGTCAGTCCGTCATGTTATTTTAACCATGCTTCTGAAGTAAACATCAAAGGTCCGCCAGTCCATCAATGGAAAAGAAAAGTCCAACTTCTGAAAAATCCATCCATAAATTATCTGAACCGATTTGATTAACATGGTAAATTGAGAGCACCAGAGCTGCTATTGAAGTTTGCAGTCGGAATC
The DNA here is from genome assembly GCF_054856515.1 of Filicampus tigris. Lineage (NCBI taxonomy): Eukaryota > Metazoa > Chordata > Actinopteri > Syngnathiformes > Syngnathidae > Filicampus > Filicampus tigris. The sequence goes on along the minus strand of NC_141227.1, from coordinate 7,874,299 downwards.
GCTGACAATAACCGGTTTAAAATCAGAGGCGGACCGGCCTATAGGTGGGTACTATTAAAAACTTTTAAAGTTTTGCTTACCTTAACCAGAATCCCATGTCACATTAGATGGGTTTACATGGAGCCATATATTCCGATTAGAAAGGATCCGAATGACCAATCGGAATGAAAAGGCTCCATATAAACGCGCCAATCGGAATAAAAAGGCCCAATCTGAATGGAGAAGCCAATGTAGAAATCATGATTACATTTTGATTAATTGTCCAACTTTCCTGCCGTCTAGTCGTGGTGGGGTTATATGATTTCATGACAGCAATTCAATCATAAAAACATACTTTAAAATATTTTGCTGCCCAGTTCCTCACAGAAAGTAAAAGAACAATGTGCAATGTCACATTTGTTTGTATGATTACGTTCAAACGTTAGCGGATAATTCTTGACATTTTAAATGTATACCTGAGGGGTTTTGTACAGACACAGAGAGGCACTACTTGCATTAGATGTTTTATAGAACCTGTCAAGTACATACAAACACTTTAAGCTGACACCTAGAAAGCAGTAGTCAGTGCAATTCTTTCTCAATAGTAGAGCTAGACATGAAAGAGACACAAAGTTGTAAAAAAAAAAAAAAAAAAAAATACAACAGCTATTAAGCTCCATGTGCGTCAGTGGTGGTTAAGGGAATATTTTGGGCTATAGGCCACGGTTCTAGAGTGGCGTGTCAGAGCGGGCTGCAAACACAAACATCAGTGACCCAACAGGTGCCTTGCCCCGCAGGCTCCATCCTGACTCCACCCGTAACACACACCTTCCACCCTTAGTGCTATGATTACAGGCGTAATATGAGAACATTTGAGAGCCACAGATGTGCCCCATAATTAACTAAGTCAACAACATCAGTGTTCCAATGCTGTGCTGACGACAAAATTAACTATTAACTGCAACAATATTACTAGAATATATTTAGTTACTAACTAATATGAAAATATGCTGATGAATCTCAGAAAAATGTTATACTTTTTATGTTTGCAAGGTAACTTGTTGTAACTAAGGTATTTAACATTATCGTATTTTCCAGACTATAAGTCGTGTTTTTTTTTTCATAGTTTGGCCGGGGGTGCGATTTATACTCCAGAGAGATTTATGTGTGAAATTATTAACACATTATTACCTGTATATCATTTCACATTTTAACCCACATAAAGAACATAAAGATAAATCCTAAAAGCTATTAAAATTCATGAATAATTTCAACGGTTAAAATCTAATATTGTGTTAAATAAGTAATTAAAATAGTATGATAAAAAGACAATTTGGCTGTATATCAATCCATCCATACAAAATAGTGTACTGTTCCTTTAAAAGGCACCGTGCCTGGCAGTGGTATTGCATCATCATCCAGCCACACAAACAAACACACAAACACTCACACACACATACACACGCACACACACACACACACACACAGCGGAGGAGGAGAGAACAAAGGAAATTACGTCCGAATACAAAAATACTTTTGGAGACTTAGAAACACATGGTCGGCGATAAATAAAAGACTTATTTAATCGATCTACGACCGTTTTGGTGAGTTTAAAGTTATCTTACCATAACTTTCTTGTAATGCTACATGTGTGGATGTTAGCTACATGTTACCATCATCGCTCGGTGGAAATTATGTGTACTAAGTGCACAATTTTATTAATTTGATTTATATGGACACATTTATTTGCGTTACGGGACAGAGACAACTTGGATTCTGAGAGGTGGTGGAGCGACTTATACTCCAGTGCAATTTATATGTTTTTTTCTTCTTTATTATGCATTTTATGGCTGGTGCGACTTGTACTCCGGAGCGACGTATAGTCCGGAATATACAGTAAATGAAGGGCCTTGAACCATCATTGTAAACTGTACTCTCAAGTGTGATGGCCTTCGTCCACCAGGAGGTTGAATCACTGGTAGGCTTTTATTTACGAGGTCACTCTTGGACTACTGACCTCTTACACGCGGAACTTGATCACAAGGAGAAGTATTCTTACAATTTGCATTCAATTAACATTTTATTGCTAAATGTTCCATTTGCCCACAGTGAGTTGAGGTAAAAAAAGGCTTTTGTCTTCTCTACCACTTCTACAAGAACTTGTTGCAAACGAACAGGAAATTAAGGGCATTTATCTCATTGACTTTAAATCCAAACTGAGAGCACTTGAGATAGCCTAGTTCACCTGTAACTGATTCATCTCATATATGTAATTTTGAAACTTGAAACTGTAACTTTTTGCTGACATGTCATTTTAATTGTGGTGAAACTGTAAATGTTTGCAAATGCTTGGCCAGGACTACATTAATAAAGAGGTGTTTAATCTCAATAAGTAATTCCTGGTTAAATAAAGGATAAATACAAAATAAAGACACGCCTGACACCTGTAAGACTTTGAAATGATATAATAAAATGCACTGCACTCAAGTACAATCAAATACATGAGGGTGCTGACTGATTTATGGCTGAAATTTACTTTTAGTATTGCACTTTACTTGTGGATACAACAGCAGTGTTGGGTAAACGTCAAACTAAAAATGCGCTCCAAAGTTATTGAGAGCTTTGACGGTTGTTTTCCCACAGGATATGTGCTCATTCGAAAAGCAAGTGAGTACAGAGAACCCAAGGGACATGGCGAACTTTCAATAGAGCTGAGCAAATCTCCTTGGTTACTCTGTACAAAAACAAACCATGAGTTACCATGTCTACATCAGCAGGCCTTTGAGCATGCAGCCGAGCTTATTCAGCATTTAGCCACTGACGGGGCCAATGAGAGCCTTTCATCTGTAACAATCGTTGACAGATTCGACAGGGTCTACCTTCCTACAGGTTAGCTGCTGAACTACAAAGCTGATAACATCATTGGGTTTTTAGTGAATCTCCTCTCAGGGAAACAATACTGAGTGAAAAACAAAACATCACTCTTTGTCACGGACATATGATGACAGTACCGGTAATTGAGCATGATGTGATCAAAACACTGTAATTTCAGCTCAGTGTGTTTAGGCCTTTGTTCCCATTCCCAAGATACAAGGAGCCAGAAGCTACTTTTGAAAGTCATGCATACTTGCGAAAACTAAAGAGGGTAGAGTAAAATAATAATAGAAAATAAAAAAAATCAAGCTTTAATACAGTGAGATGGCCACTTCTCCCCATTGGGCAAATAGAAGGTCGCAAAAATGAACACAGTCTGAGAGGTGGCTGAGATCTCTCCATTCTATGGGTTTGTGAGCAGGACATTGTACTTTTACTTAATGGGAAAGTCAATCCAAACATATTTTTTTCAAGAATAGGTTCTATGCAAGTCCAATACACTAGTTGAAAGAAGGTATTCTGATAAATATTGCGTTTGTTAAATAAGAGTTAATCCACTCGTTTTTAGCCATCTTTGAGGGCGGCCATTTTGTCACTTCTGTCGTCTGAAAATGACATCACAATTACTCAGGGCTCAGGAAACAACCGATCAGGGCTGACCTGTTTTCTGAAGCTGAGCCGTGATTGGTCATGGAAAAAAATATGTTTCGGGTAATTTCCCTTCTAAGTCAATTAATGTTTTTATATAGAAACATATCAACAGAACAAACATTCCCATGACAGAAGTTAAACAAAATAAACATGCAACTCCAATTGCTTGATATTGAGCAGACTTGCCTCTCACTAAACAATACTTTTATGCTTAAATCAACAGTTCTCAAATGTCCTGAATGAATGAATGAATGCATTTCAAATAAAGGAAAAAAAAGAAGCTGTAATGTCCTTGAGCTACAGTCGAATGACGTGAATGAATGCAGCGGATACTGTTCTAAATTACAAGTTTCTACAAGACATGTATCAATGAAGCCCCTGACAGCTTGGCACATCAACAGGTTGGACGATTTTTTTTTCTTCAACATCGTAGAGAGAAAGCTTACACTCAAGAAGCTGTGGCAACATATTCAATAACTATAACTTTACAACAGTTGCTATCATGCTCTGACCTTTGTAAAAAATGTTATGTGAATCCCACCTGAGTGAATGGACGCAAAGGTAAATTGTGCAACTGGCTCCTTTGGTGGGAAAGCTGCACGATCCCCAAAGGGGGGAGAATTTTATCCCTTTACCAGTCCCACTCACCCCCACACACCCTTGGCACAAAAATAACAGAGCGGTAAGACATACTCTTTAATTAAAGTGTCATGTGCCTGATGGTATTTTTTTTTTTTTAAACATAATAACCCGGGCAACTGAGGAGTGTGAAACATCGGGATCGAAGACTGATCCAAGTATTTTGTTAAATGACAGAAATGTCATTGAAGAGCTTAGTGTTTGCTAGTAAGTTTTATGCCACTTATAGTACGGTAATTAAAATGCATCATCTTGATTGGAACACCACCGGCTAAACTGGATATTCAATTCCTGTTTGTGTTGTCGTAGTACAAATGTTCCACAGGATGAAAGACAAATCATAGCGTGAGGACATTAAAGGGTGGGGAGTAGCAGTCCTTCTGTGATTTAAGATTCAGTGACACCTACAGGTATGTTGTGAAGTCTTTTTGGCACTACTTGCATACGGGTTCCTCAACAAGGCAGCACAGGTAAATTGAGGTTAAGTACTCCAAGGAACAATCAAGAAAGTAGAATAGTCCGCTGAAGAGCAAAAGACTTCAAACCTTGACTCAATCACAACTACTCAAGCGGTGAGGTTTGATTTTATAAGAATATACAGTATTTAAGTGGTAATAAAAAAAACAAAAACATTTGTTTATATTACAGAGTGCTGGCGTGAGTTCAAGGCATTTGACTGTTGATAAAGATGGGCGACTGGGCATGTGGTCCTTCAATAGCCTGCTGTTTACGCAATAATCTAAAACAAATACAGTGACTAAGTTAGACCACACAACCTATAAGTGGGGCAAGCTTGATTCCCTCCGCACATTAACAACAAACCTGCTGGTGGACATCGAAGAATGTAATATGATTCTTTAGGACAACTTTTTTGAGACAAGGCACATTTATTTCATTGAAAAAATCCTGCGGCACACCACTAGCTGAAATTGTGGGAAAAAAGCTTATTTTAACAATATAAGTGCTATATTGTTTATATAAGCATTTTTTAACATGGAAGAATGACAATATATTATAACATCTTGAATAGGAATTAAATAAACACAAAGAAAAATGTATATTATAATGTTTCATATTGATAGTGTGAAAAATGGGCCTGTTTGGATAAATGCGTCACTAATTCGCTTGTCTCTAACAAAGACAATTAGCTACCTGCTGCTGCTGCTGCTACCTGCTGGTATGGAAGAGTACTACAATGCAGTAAAGACATGAATACGCTGCCAGGAGCTAGACCGCACAGGCACACAAATTAGATCATTTCCCACGGGGCACCAGCGTGCCGCGGCACAGAGTTTGAAAAACACTGCTTTAGGATACAAGTTAAGAGCTGGTTGTTGTCAGAGATTTGGAATAAAAAATCTTAGGAGAGGGAGTTTACAGTTTACCAATGCCCTTGTTATTAGTGCGCTCAACCTAACAGGTTGGCCAAATCCAACACTGTAAACTATGGAGGGTGCAGGAATGTGTAAAGATACTTTGGGGCAAAAATCCTGCTTGGTAATATGTGACTCGTGTGTTTTAAAAATAATGGATGGCAGGGTCAAACGTACATTTCAAAACAAAGTAAAGAAAAAACATATATAGCCTGACTTACTAAGATCCCATATAGGTGGTGATAAATTGTGTGTTCACTTTAATAGATTGCATGCACCGTAGGTGGGTGTGTTGCACGTGATCTACTAATATTGCATTTTTTTACGAGTTACAATTATTTTTTAAGATCCCAAATTGCACATGCATTCACTCTTGCGCATGCTATTGGCAAACGTAAAAGTGGTGGAGACTGCTGTATTTAAAAGAGGGTTTTGCTCTTTAGGTAGCCCTGATGATGGAACATTGGGAGGGCATCACATGCACAAAAATCAGTTATGGAATTGGAAGTCTTAACAGAAGAGGCAAACAAACATACATACAGGTATTCCTGTGTTACAGTCAATAAATCGATCAATCCATCCATCCATTATCTGAACCGCATGTCACTCCAACAATTTTGAGGAGGACAGCACTGCATAAAAGCGTGCTTTTTAAAAAAAAAAAATTCTGTAACTCATCACAAGTGTGTGACAATTGAATGTATGTGTCCATCACAGTAACACTGTGTTGAAAATTCAAAAAACTGCTCAGGGAGAAGTCATCACCAATTGTCAGAGTGTACTGAAATGATTCAGAAACACGTAAATGCAGAGTTGGAAGGAATTTTGTCATAGATCATGTGTCATAACTCCTCCTTGTGGACTTAGATCTATCAGAAGCTTCAAATTGTCACTGTTCAGACAATATGAATCAACAATTTTTGTTAATGCCATTTCTAAATTCTTTATACAATCAGAAAAGTTCTCCCCGCCACTTCCTATTTTGCCTGTGCTAAGATGATACCACTTAGCTTGCTGGTTTACAGCTGCCTATAAGACAGGGTATTTAAAGACACAGTCAGTCATTACAATTCATCTCTGGTTTCATCAATTACATTGCACTTATGAAATTAATCTACCGGTACTTAAAAAAATACTCTTTCCATAGTGCGCAAAATGAACTATTCTAGAATCCTATGGATTTAAGTCTGATTGTGACTAGTTATCAGTTCAGCGTCCACATCTATCATATCTCAAGTTTGCAACCGATTTTGCGCACACAAATCTTTAGTAAATTAGGCTCCAGTTGTGACACAGAGGAAAGCAGACCTGCTTGGGCCAGTGGTCAAAATTAAAAAGTACAGTCAGAACAATCGAACCCTGCATACTTGTAGTATGACACCCTACATAGATTTTTTTTTTCTTTTTTTTTTTATTAAAAAAAAACATTTTTGGGGCGGGGGGTTGTTTTTTTGAGGAGGGAGGAAGATTCCACCCAACCACTGGGCTGATTCTAAAGTTTATATGGCAAACAGCCAAAGTATCAGAAGAAAGTCATGAGGCTCCTGGCTCCTCCAAAAAAAGTTGTACCATTACAGCGTGAACAAAAGTACCAGGCGGATCTCCATTAAATTCAGGAATGCTGCCCTCTTTGTCATTATCGAGATGGCATCAACAGAAGCGGCCTATTACCAGTTTTCTTCCGGGCCCATTGAGAAACACCGTCTAAATATCAGGCTCCTCTCGAAGCGCCAGAGAAAGAAGAGATGGAACTCCTCTGCTTAGCTGTGTAGTCAAAGCATCATCATCATCATTCAACATACTGTCCCAATAACTCATCATTATATTATCATTGATCATAATGTAATTTTAAAACACTGCCTCTTTACATTTCTGTAATAAAGTTGAGAGAATTGTAGACACGTATGTATGCTTCACTTAAAAGCTTAGCTGTAAGTTGTTTATTCATGACAGTACAGCAATATTGTAAGAAGTTTGTTGTTTGGTATTGTAGTTTGTGCTAAATCTATGGTTTAAATTCTAAATATGGACAATTTGAGTATTTTAGAAGGGTATCAATTACTTGTAGATTTTCGCCATTTGTAGTAGGGCTCAGTCCTTATTCCTCACAAATAACTATAATGCTATTCTCTAATGACCAATGCTAAAACTCCAAGTTTACTAAATGGGCAAAATTATTATGACATATCTCTAATAATGCTTTTTGGATAATTCTATGGCTTAAGCTTCGCGCAAAGTTAATGTAAGCCTAACGATCATGTACCCAACTATGTTAATACTCACCCTCCCTCACTTTCCGCTTCTTCTGAACTTCGCCCCCCTGCTATGGCCCCAGCGATGCTGCCTCCAGTCCTTTTCCTCCGTGTTGGCGTGGTCCTGTGGAGGGGAGCAGCTCGATGTCCATCTGTCCTATCACCTCCCCTCAGCTCTTCGCCAACTTGTCCATGCCGCATTGGCAAGGCATTCTTCAATGCCTTCATCTCATCTTTTAGCTCTGATACACACTGAAGTAGGGCCTCAAGGCGATCCAGTACCTCAATCTGGTTCCCCGGTAGGCCGGGACTATTCATTAACGTCATGCCAGGTGCAAGTTCATCATTAGTGCGCAGGTAGCGTGCTGGCAATGAGGCTCTCCGTTTCATCTTATAGCCCTGGTAACATGCCACAGCCAAGCTGATGCCAGCCACTCCGGCCAAGGCTCCCAGAATCAGGACTTTGTTGTCTGTTTGAGCCATCCCGAAGGCCTGCACAGAAAGGAAATCTTCAGGTTACTAATTTTGGGGGTGGGATGAGGTGGACTGACATCAAATCGATCAGTTGCAAGTATGACTTTTGCATTGTGGACCTTTGTGGTATGTAATTGTTAGCCCAGGCCTAAGTTGTTAAAATCTTGATGAACAGTATACCACAGTATTTGCAATTACCAATGACACATTGCATTAGGTATATAAAGTAGACAGCCATGTTGAAATATTTGACCTATAATGGACGCTCTGCAAATATGTCTAGCCTATCTTTGTGTTATGGTTGTAACAATTAAAAAAAATCGCAAGAGCATTAAATCCAAAGCCGTCAATAAATAATAAACAAGAAACAAGGCGTATATCACACACATGCAGCATAAACAGTACTGTATTATAAACAGAAAGCTGAATCTAAATGCTGAACAGAGAGCATGTTACCTTGTAGACAGCAGCTCAACGAAGCCTGTACAATCCGTCTGTATGTCAGCGACAATATCTTGACTTTGTAGCAAAAATAAACTAAGGGGAAAAAATACACTGTGTTAACTACCTACAATCAGTCGAGCTAGCTTCGTTCAGATCAGACAACGACCAAAACAAAGTTGCTGGCCAAGGTTATACCATAATGCAACAATCTTTTGAACACGAAGCATAACGACAAGTCATTTTTTCAATACACAGCGTCTTTTTTTTCTTCCTTTTTTTTTTTTTCATATGTCGAGATTATTGTTGATCTTGACAGATAAACCTGTCTGGAAGTAGTCCGTGCAGGTCTCGAGTGCATCGAACAAAACAGTCCGTGCAGCTTCAAGCGTAGTAATAAAATGTTCCACTTTACCAAAACAGCGCGGTTCTTTATTATTATTATTATTATTATTATTATTATTATTATTATTATTATTATTATTATTATTATTATTATTATTATTATTATTATTATTAATTATTATTGTTAGTATTATTATTATTATTATTATTATTATTATTATTATTATTCAAGCGATGATTGTACGTCATTTGAGAATTGTTCGAATCATAATCACACTCCAGTCACATACCGGTGAATGTATGATTAAAATAATTTTTTGGGAAGACCCATTGAGAGGTCTCCTGATTTTATTAAGATCACGTGAAGAAAGAATCTATACGAAGTTCATAGCTATCAAGCCCAACAGAAGAAAAAGTTGTTACTATTATTATTCTGTCTGCTTATTATTAAAAAGTGTCATAAGCAAAATTAAAAAGTGTCATAAACAATATTGGAACATTATTGTATAACTATATAGACACTTACCGCTGGAATTTGCTTCTCTTACTTCAGAGGACACTGAGTATATAGCTCATTATCAAATCAACCTTGGAAATGTGGTCATTGCAGTGACAGTCCTCCTCAGTGAGGTTTATTTTAAGAGTTAAAAATAGCTTTCACGGAACAGATGGGTTGGCTGAATATTAATCTTCCTGTTTAGGAGCTTTTTCATGAAAAGAAAGCATACAAGATGTGTAACTTTACGAAGTAGCAAGTTAGACCGGTAGGCCTAACTGTATACAGTTATCATATATACATACAATACAATATAATACAATATCATTTACATGCCAAACACACTTTATCATAAAAAATATAAATGATTGACTAATTGTAATATAGTGTGAAGTTCTTTAATAATGTGCGCTACGTCTCTCCACCAAGCACTTTGAACATAGTATTGTTCCTTTGTCCACAACCTGCATTCTGTCAGCAAGGAACACAAAGCGCTCCTGAAATCCCAAGGAATTGCTGTGGGGAGAAAAGAAGACCGGCGAGTAGGTATTTTCCGCAGGCATAGATGTGGTGATAACAGGGTTGCAGTTGTGGCCTTGTTCCCATTGGGTCAAAGTCAGCAGATAAGTATTGTCAACACTGTACTTTTATCATTCCACACACATCTGTTCAAATGCTCATACTACCCAGCAATAAATAAAAGCAGATACTCTTTTGTGCATGCAAAAACCTAATGCATTTAACAAATTGTGCAACATGAGAAAAGGAGCATCAACACAGGCATCACATCACTTGCTTTGACACACGTACGTGCAAACCGTGATGTTTCCTATGCATGATTTCAACGCAGTGCAGTATAGTTTTGTGCAACAAAAAGCAGGTTTAGCATTGATAAGAGCCTAGCCCAGTTATCGTTTGGCGAGAGGTGGGGTACACTTTGAAACACATACACAATACATAAATAACCATTCACCCACACACATCTATGTGAGAATTTGGAGTCTTTAATTTACCTAATTTGGATTCTTTGGGAATAGGGAGGAAGCCCAAATGCCCAGAGAAAACTCAAGCACAAGAAGAATATGAAACCTCCACACAGAGATGCTCTAGCGGAGATTCAAACCCAGAACCTATTGACTGTGTGTGAGGGAGACGCACTCACCACATGCATCTATGTCCGTGCTCGTCATGCAGGCATGAAGAAACAATGGAATTGGTCAAAATGGTACAATAACTGGTCAGATACAAAGTACAGATTAAATTTAAGGTCATAGTTAAATGATTAAAAGTCCAATGGTACAGTACAAACTGCCAAGAAAATTGGCTGGAAACCAATCCAAACAATACAAACAGGGACAAAGAGAAACCTCCTTTGGGTGGCTTGAACACAGTGGCACTGAAACACTAATAGTAATTATCAAACCAACAGAGAAGAACCGAGAAGGGACCTAATGCTGGAGGGTTGAGGGAATGAGGAGAAAGTGAAATGCAAATAGAAGTGGAGGGTAGTCTCATCATGAATTAGTTACTCATTCATAAATTTCCATACAGAAACCAGTTTTGTACATGTGCAATTCAGTTTAAGAAGAGAAAATGTGCTGCAACTCATTTATTTTGCTGTATGACAGGTCAACATTTTAGTTCATTCCTAAACTCAACCTACATTTTGTAGTGCTCAGAGTTTCACTTTCAGTCTGCGTTTCTTGACCTGGTTTTGTATAACAGTGGGCCTGCCATGAGCAGGTAAGGATGTGATTTGTTCAACAGGCATGGCCTCTTCTAATTTTAAGCAAATTACCATGGACACCCAAAGACATGCTTCTTATCGTGTTTTCATCTGTTTTCAAATTTGGGACAGTCACTGCCCTCTGGTGTGTGATACTGAATTGCACATTCCTTTTTCGATAATGAAACAAACGTTTAAAATATTATTTGCACAACACTAGAGCATACTGTATATTATAGTAACAATATAGTTTAGTAGTATATATGAGAGCTTTGGGACTGGAGAGTGTTTGGGGAATAATTTAGAGATAGCATTACATACATACAGATTGTCATGCGTCCTATGTTCTAAACAATTACAGTCACAGTAGCTCCCCCATGGGCTCTCAGCCACACCTAAGACTTTCCAAGACATTGGGTGTTGCTTCAAGTTCCGTATCAAGTTTAACAGGAATCTTAAACACAACACTGCACAGTCAGCATGAATCAAGTATCGCATCGATACTGTAAAAACAGTTACAGACTACATATCAAGCTGCTAGAGTGGTTCATGTCATCATCTTTACTTTCTACACTATTAACACTAGATGTATCAAGGCTTTTCTCTTATTTTGCATGAACTCCATAACATGTCATAATTTCTGAAACAATCCTTCTAACTGGTATCGGTAAGGAAGCATTATATATAGTATTCCACTGCAGCAATGTCCACCACAGCTGTTGCACATAAAATGAATGTTCATTTCACCTTCATCTCAAGTCCCCTCCACTATCAATTTATAGGATACACAAATTGTACATCTAACAAGTTTCACAACCACAACATGTAAATACACCATAAAAAAAATATTTTACAAATCATTGCAGGAAGACATCAGCTGAATGCTCGTCAGGCTTACAGTGGTCTTTACCTTAAAAAAATTTATGGCGTGGGGTTGGTGAGATGTTAACTGATGATATTGTGGGAAGAAGAGATGCATGGTTGGGATGGAATGTGTAGGCAAACACGATTACGATATTACATCTGATGGGCTTCCCAGTGTTCTCTTCTCGTCCACTGACATCACCTTGATGCAGCATGATACGTAGTTTGTGTAACAATCTTGGAAATAGTTTTTGCAAGGCCTGCAGTGCATTCTCGTCATACTATCACAACCATCCACTAATCAATAACTAGGTAATTATGAAAAGGACATAGGTCACAGTCACACTGGTAATAAGTAATCTCTGCTCTGGACAGGTTCTCTGTCCCCAGTTTTCAATGAACAGAGTATAATATTATCCTTGTACTGTATGACAAATTTCAAGTAGCATGGTGCGTCAGTGGTCAGCATATCTGACTCACAGTCAATATTTCCCTGGTATGAATCCTTCTAGGCCCTTATAAGTAAATAAGTGGTTTGTGTGCTGCAATTGGCTGGCAACCAGTCCAGAGTTTATCCTTACTCTCCGGAGGTGGCATAACCACGGGTTCACTGGGGGTACCCCCCCCCAACTTTTTGGCCTTATTTTGATGTTCCCCTTTGCTTTGTTTACCTAGTTAATTCAATGATATACTTTAGTTCACTGAAATAGTTTCAATTTTGTACAATATTATTAAACCATTACATGTTTTGTTGTTGTTTATTGAGTTGTATGATATGCAACATTTTGGTAATGGATTAAACCATTCCTATCTTTGAAATCAATTATGTGTATTATTCTTAGCATCAATTTAGCATGGTTGCCCTCCTTGATGGGGTGCCCCCTTGAGCAGTGTGAGCCCCCGACCCACTCCAACTCTGAGCCTCTCTCCCAGTCACCTTGGATAGACCCCAGCTCACCAGCAACACTAATGAGGACAAGTAGTCTAGAAAATGGATGGATGGATGTTAAATTTCAGGAAGCCTAATATATTAGAATAATTATAATACAATTTAGATTAAAAGAAAATATGGACTTTTGGAGCCAGACACCTGCCAATATGTCTCTCGGCCAAAAGGGGGCACCCAAATAATACAGTTTGAACTCTTTCTACTTGTACAGCGTGTACTCAAGGGACAGTGTTTTGAAAAACCTTTTCACATTCTGTGAACTCACAGTCACAAACTTGAACATTTTTTTGGTAAATTTGATGTGATCGACCAACATACGGTCTATCTATCTATCTATCTATCTATCTATCTATCTATCTATCTATCTATCTATCTATCTATCTATCTATCTATCTATCTATCTATCTATCTATCTATCTATCTATCTATCTATCTATCTATCCATCCATCCATCCATCCATCCATCCATCCATCCATCCATCTATCTATCTATCTATCTATCTATCTATCTATCTATCTATCTATCTATCTATCTATCTATCTATCTATCTATCTATCTATCTATCTATCCATCCATCCATCTGTTTTGTTAAAGTAATTTTCAATTGTACTTCAGCTATCACTCTTGTTTGTTAGACCAATGATGAAGTATACTTCATTAAATAAAAAAAGAATACGTCGTGTTATTGATAAGGAACATATTGGCAATATAATTTTATCCTTCCCACGTGTGTGAATTAATTATTTATTTACTGGACCAAATATGAGTTTCAATATTTACATTATTTAAAAAATACATATTGTTATTAATGCAAATATTATCAAAGACAGTGAACTGCCACCATAGAGTCTACACATTTAACTATATAATTAAAGACCCTCATTACAAGTTAAACTTACCAGCTATAGTTGTAAATTTTGCATTTTCCTTTTAAAACTTTGAAAGCATTATTAAATCAGTTAGTCGCCGATTTAAAAAAAAGTAACTTAAAAGTAATAAGTAACTTATTATTCTTCACAGACGGTATTATTGTAAAGAAACGTATCACTTTCAAATGCAGGTAACTAGTAATAAGAAGCATTATGTTTTGAAAGCAACTTGCCCAACACCGTCTCCAAACTAATAAACTAACCACCAAAAGGTGATCAAAACAGACTTTGACATTATTCCAAAAAAGTCATGCTGACAAAAACAACACGCAACAATGCATATCTCTCCTCATCTACAAAAGCTACAATTTTTCCTGTAGCTCCATCTTCTGGCTTTTTGTATGTGGTTACTGAGTGAAAGCCAGCACAGTGCCTAAAATAGCTGAGGGTGGGGAGGGACAGCAGACTTGCATATGGCTGAGGACTGTCTTTCAACCGTCCGTTGGCCTGTGGAGTGGAGGCTGCTTCCTCATATGCATGCCGGTGGTCAGCGCCAGGCCTACACACCCTCAACTATTTCTGTCTTCATTCATTTTCTCTCGCTTTCTTTGTTTTACACACACACAGCCACCTATGCAGTATGATAAAATATTCATTCGAAGGAGGCACATGGGTGGAAGAAAAGTTTTATTCTGTTCCTTCCACTATTGCAGTATACTAGGCAAGCTTGTGGATCAAGAAATGTCATCAAAGTAAAAGTAATTCTACAGCTATTCTCGGACAAAATACATAATATATGCAAGGCACCAGTCATCGGAGAAAAATGAACTTTTCAGGATAACACTGACATTCCTGTGGTTTTACTGTTGCTTATCACAAGATTATGTGGAGCTGATTAAGACTAAAGGCATAATGAGTGTTTAGTTGCACAAAAAATATGAAGCATTCCTCAAGTTTAAGATGTGTCAGCAAACAGCCCCAGCGGGAAACATAAATTCGAAACAATTTAATAAGGGAATAGGAATTCCTCAACTGTACAAAGTGAAATTGCTAAGAGCAGGCTTAATTTGGCTCTTCTTTCTCACAGTATTTCCGTATTGAATAAATCTGCAGTGTTCACCAAAAAAAGCCGTACGAGTTAAAATGTGGCTTGTCCACCCAGATACTGTACAAGCATAAAAACCATTTAGTGGTAAAGAATGTATCGATTTAAATCTAAAGTTTGTCCTTATCTCTGACGCATGTGTCTCCCCTCCCTTCAACTCCTACTTTCTCCCTCACAGCCACTGAGCACATGCACACTACTGTGCATTGCTACAAGGTCCACTTCTCATAATTAAATGACTAAAACATGCGGCGCTACTTTGAAATTTAAAAATTGTATTGACATTCATCATGCTCTCTGGTGTCTTGTCCTTCTGTGACACTTGATCCAGTAACAGTAGCTGAAGGCTCTGATTGACAGACAGTCGCCGATCCCAAAAAAGAAAGATCAGCCTCCGGATGTGTCTGCCCACATGATTTAACCCTTGGTGTAAGTCAACGGATGGAATCCCCTAACTACTTTACCCATCTCACACACACCCACACACACCCACACACACACAAGCACACACACGCTCACACCCCCTCTACATGCGAGAGGAGTACATCTTGTTCTGCCCTGTGAGGGAATCAGAATTTCCAGCATAGTGTATACCTATACGTATAACATTAATGTCATTGTATTGTCATTAATGTGTCTTTTATTAACTTTTTACAGTTTTTATCCATTGGTTTGGCTAATTTCTTGAAACAGAGCTGACATTCTTAAAACTAGGTAATTTGTCCAAATAGTCTTACGGTTCTGCGCAACAATATAGCTCATTAGCAAAAGCTCATATCTCTCCCCAAACTGTTCACACATGCTTCAAACTAGATCCCTTTCTCATATAATGAGTCAGTATCATACCACCAAAATTGCAAAGATTCTTCTCAATTGCTTTGACTTATTTCCATTCACTTAGTGCTTTTGCCCAAAATAAACTGGATGTTTCAGCGTACACTCTAAAAACAGTTGGGTCGAAAATAACTATTTTTTGGGTTAAATTTGACCCAACTGTTGTGTTAAAAAAGGGCCGACCCAGATTTGGGTCAATTTAAACCAAAAAATTGGGTTATTCTGTTTTGACCCAACTTTTAGGGTTAAATGAACACAACAAATTGGGTCAAAACAATGCAAATAATTGGCTTATTCCAATATTTCATTTATTTATCCATTTTATTTATAATACTAAGGATACTGCCCCTTCCCCAAAAATGTATAACAAGTGAAAGTTAAAAAACGGTGTATTTATCTATTTATCTAAATGTTTGCCGTCAATGTTATACATTAATGGTCACATTATGCCGCCGTCCCTGTGTGAGCTATAACTTTGCTGCTGTAACAATGAAAATTTCCCCACTGTGGGATCAATAAAGGCATTCTTATCTTATCTTATCTTAATTTATAAGAAATAACCCAGAATTCTGACCCAAAACAAACAATCAAAAAATTGGGTTAATGAACTGTTTTTAGAGTGCAACACCATGGTTCACCTGCAATAGCCTGTATCCCAAAACAGTTAACCTGTGTGTCAAAACTAAATTCCTTTCTCACACAGCCAGTGACCCCAAAATGCATTGTCCCATTGGCATTGTGCAAGCATAGCAAGTCAAAATGCTTAAATGTTTTGTCACTATGGCAGAGGTCTAACTAACAGAATACAGTACAATGACACATAAAACTGGATGAAAAAAAAAGGTTTCCGTGAAGAAAAAAAAAGCATAGACCAGCATGGTTTTGATCTTTTTTCATGCTGGTCAAAGCAAAACAGAGAAAAGATTTGAACAGCCAAGCTTTCAGTCACAGGGTAGGTATGTTTTATCCACTGAGTCATAGTCGCCCAGCAGAATCAGTATGTTGCTGGAGTCCAGCCAGGAGCTGGTGATAGCTTGTGACCAACTGGTCTTGCATGTTGGTCCTGGTGGGTAGCTGTGGCTCAGTTGGTAGAGCATGTTCAACTGCTTGAATCTTGGCTGTTTTGTTCTGCTGCTGCTGCTAATTTGCCAGCATGGTGACACAAAAAAATTATTTGGGTCAACGTTTTTTTTGTTTGTTTTGTTTTGAATTTCTTTTTTTCTTTTTCAGAAGGTTTCACAGTAAGAGCAGCTTCCAAAGTTTGACATCACACACACTACATTCAAACTGCCATAGAAATTGTAACATTTTTTTATTCACACACAAAGTTAACTTCAGTACATTAATATAGAATACATAAAAATAAAATGTATACTGTATTCTGTACTTGTAAAAAATATAAACACAAACAGAAAAAGAAAAGTACAGCCTACAGTGCTGTAAACAAAGTTATACAACTACAGCAACACTTTAACCAAGGTTGCTGTTATCATACTCTCTCTCCTGGCCACCATCCTCATTCGCCTGGCCATAGATGCGCTGCTCACATTTGGCCATAACCTTTGGTCCACATTGCAGTGGATAGTTTATGTTGCGATGCAGCGAGGGAAGAAGCGGTGCAAATGTCTCAACTCATCCCCTACACTGATCCCCTGTGATGTCCTCGCACGCAGCATCCATTGCATGGAGCAGGGACCTCTGGTCCTGAGCCCGATGTTCTTACACCTCCAAGCCCAAAAAAATTAAAAATCCTCAATCGGATTGAGGAAAGGAGAGTACGGTAGTAGTAGCTCCATTCCACAAATTGTCCCAAGGAATTCATATATGGTGTGCTGTGTTCATGGTATTTTGTTGTTGACTCATCTTGATAATTGAACAGACTAATGTGCATAGGATGACTTACATAATAAAATCATGCTACTATGTTTTGGAGAGCACAACCATTAGACTGAGAATCAACTAGTAAGTTTAGATAAGCAAGATCTATTTATTTGGAAAATGTGCTAAATGTGGGCTCATTATGCTAACTGTAGGCTACTTGTACATAACCATTTGCAACGTTGCCTGAGGCTCTTGAGAAATATACTATAAAGGTATAAAATATAAAGACATTTGCAATTTGATTAAATCAATGAGGAATGACATTCTGTTGTGAACGATTGCAAGGTCGTATGAGAACGTCATTTCTGTTTCCATAAACGAGCCAAACCAATTGAGAAAAACTGTTATGTACTGTGAATTTTAACTAAATTATTTAAAAATAACAGAATAAAAAGATGAATCAATGCATTTAAGAAATATTGGCGCCAAACTTTATTGTGCAAAAAGTGGCATGGCTATGACAGTACAATGAACAAGAATCCTATATAAGTAATTTCTTCTTTCAATTTGTAATTGTACAGTTAAGTAGTTTCCAAGATTAACACAGGCAACAGCAGCTGGATCCCTCAAATGCGTTTGATAAATTGAGCTCTTAAAGATAATCTCACCATATGTTCCAAGGTCTCAGCGGGAAATCAAATTCCACATGATTCGATTTAAGGCACATGAAAAGCAACCAACTTATATTAACTATGATCTACACAGTTGGAAAATACCCCTAGAGTCCATAAAGACTAATACCACATTATTATTATCAGTTTAGTTAAATGCATGTATATTAATTCCAGTGTATTTAATGTGGATATTATGGAAAATTTACTTAAACTGCATGTACAAAAATAGTTGTAATGCATGTCCACCCATCAATTTTGAAATGAAGCAGCTAAGTAACTCTTTTGTTAGCTACCGTTAGCCAACATATTGATGAAAAGCTGTCTGTGAGCATTCTGAAGCCATAATTTTGCAGAATTTTGAATTTCACCATTCATATTTCGGCATCATTTTCCAGATAATGATCGGATTTCAGCCACTGTACTACGTGGAAGCACTGTCACGTCAGATCCAAAAGGTATGAAAAGCTGCGGTATTAGCACAGATTTGCATTAAGCAACATCATTATCAGTATTAGCTGCTGCAAAACGGTATAGAGCTAAAACATTCTTAGAAGTGAAAGTGCTGACTAGAACCATATAAGGTTCTTCAGTTTGCACTCATAGATAAGGAGGGCAGACTCTTTGAGGATTAGCCAGAACAGGAGATGTTATGTACTGTAGGTCCCTGGGATCACAGGACAGACGGGAGCATAGAACCAGTAGAATCAGCAACATGACATATATTCACAAGCCAGGCACACCAGGCTGTCCTCAGCAGGTGGATTCATATACCGTAATCTACAGCAATGTGACATAGAAAGGGAGGGAAATAAAAGACAGTTTGTAGGATTAATGTAAGGCATACATACAGTACATACATAGTACATCAGAAGAAGCACTAAGCCATCTACAAACAGTAAAGTAATTCATGAGAGAGCATTCAGAGTATAGGCACATCGTAATGGTGACAGTGGATCTCACTGTATAAGCCTGTCTTCTAACCTCTACAGAGAGTTTACTGGATCCAATTGGGGGACAGTGAGAGAACCCCACAAAATTATCACATTCATTTATTTATGTAAAGTTGAAATATTTTCATTAAAAATAAATGACTGTTTTGTAACAATATGTATGCCAAATTCAAAATGTGACTGACCCAAACTATGTATATAATAAGGAATCAATATTGAGCAAGTCACAGTAGTGGGTAGAAACAGGAATGAGATTGATATAAAACAAAAGCATCCCAGGCTGCAACAAATCTACTCACTTTGCGCACAGGCATACAGTCCGTAAACATTGACATTGACAGTAGTACAACACTGTGGTCCTTGATACTCAAAACAAACCTTTCAATGAAAATATGTTTTTGCCAGTTCTTATGGGTACTGTACTCCAAAAATAAACTAGAGTGATATTAATGCACTCATGTCATATGATATCATGCTCAGTCAGACTTGTATACCACCAAAATATAGGGCTATCCTGCATGCCTGCGGAGGATTTCCCTCCACAATTGCTGGAGTAGAGGCACATTTGGCTCCTATTCAGCAAACACAGATATATATCAGTTGGTAAAACAAAGTAAAACTTGTGGTGAATACGGCAGAAATTATAACAGCAATGAAATGAATTCTAGCATACTGTGGGTAACATGGTTATTAAACAAAAGCTCAACATTTTGAACTGAAGTTACAGTATTTCCATGCAGTGTACAGAAGAGTCCTCACTGAAAATGGAAGGCAGCAGTAAAATAGCTGCATCTGGAATGAGTCCTTAAAACTTCTTTTTAAATATTTCCTAGGGGATCCTTTTTGGCCATTGTCACAACAAAATAGGTTTCACTTTGATGAGACATATAGTTCAAGATGTATTAGACATTTTCGTGGTGTTCAGCATCAAGAGCAACTGGGGGTTCAGTATCTTGCTCAAGGACACTTCGACATGGTCACAAGGTCCAAGGATCGAACTCAAAAACGTATACCTCTTAGCCATGCCGCCCGATGGTCTATGGAAGGGGTCTCCAAGTCATTTATCCGTATCCCTGCTCCAACACACGTGATTCAAGTGATTAGCTCATCAGTAAGCTCTGCACAAGCCTGTTAACGACCCCTCATTTGAATTGGGTATTGGAGCTAGGGAAACATTTACTGTAAATCAGGCTGTGCAGGGGCTTCTGAGGACCAGACTGACTTGGAGAACCCTGGTCTCTGCATCACTCATGGATACAATGCACTGTATCTTAGCAATTTTTCAAAGAGAAAAAAAAATGCAGTTCTAGTAATATTCTTAACATGCAATTGAAAGGAGAGAGTTGAGTCAGAATTATTACCCAGATTTTTTGCTGAGTCACTTTGAGTAATGGGACTTGCTGTATGTACAGTATGTTAAAACTCAGAGTGATGTCCTTTCACAGAGGCCTGTGTCTGGCAGTACCATTATGCAGCATCTCAATTTTCTCATGGTGAACAAGCACAAAGTTGCAGGTACTGTTGGTTGCTGTTAGGTTAGCATCAATACTGTATTAAATACGTATTTATGGGTTATTCTTAGTAAGACAAATTATTCTAGAGAAATAATTTGCTTTGGCTCACATGAGGGCTCGTTTGTATTTCAATCAACTATCGCCCCTAAGATAAGAAGAAAAACAGGAAGTGATCATTTGGGAAGATTATGGGTAAACTGATAGCAATATCTTCTGGGCCGTGGTTATTTCCCATGCAAATATGCATGTAATTGCCGTGTAATACGCACCAGGTTGCTCGTCACTCTTGTACTTTATTTCCAGCACTCAAGGATTAGTGTTCTCCTTCATCACTTGTGAAACATCAAAGATTTTGTGGTAGTTGCAGTTGTTTGACAATTACATCCAAACTTCGATTACTGACATCTCTCCCACACGAAAGGAACGTTACATAACGTCTGTTGTGTACATTCTCTAGATTCCTTCATGGTAGATTATGTTCCAAGAGTGTGAGATACTAAAGTAAACAGGAACAGATGTTGCCAGGGGGCAAAGAGTTGCAATCTGCTAAACTCATCACAGTGGCATCTTTAAATGAATAGGAAAATTGTTGCTAATTGTCTAAAGGTTTTATTTTTCTAACGAGTCTTTCAAAAGCAATGAATTAAACAACATTTACAATTACACATATAATAGAAATGAAAACTTAATGATAAAAATCTGAAAGGAGACGTGAAAAAATCCGGGTTGCGCAAGGCTCAAAATATTTTCTTTGAGGAGCAATTTTGCCTCCCGAGTCCCACATGGAGAGAACGGAGGGGAACAAGGGCTCAGTAGTGGCGGCCACTGATGATATTTTAAAAATCATTGAGAACAATCTCGATGTGCTACGGGACTAAGGTGAGCGTTCACTCAGTGATTAACATTTGTCAGCTCTGCGTTTTGCCACACAAACACCGGTCCATTCACATTTTGCTTTTGAATGTTTGAGCCGTAAAATTCAAATTTTACCTCGCTACTGCCAAACCGCTTATTTCAAGCCTTTTTGGTTGCCTGCAGGTGGTCAGGGCGAGGCTTGATGGGTTTCTACTGTGGTCAGCAACACTGTTATATAGGCAAGCTAGACCGTCTGCTAATTCTCATGGACATAATAGCATTTTGGTTGTGGATGGAGCAGGATGTAGGCTGTTGAAAACTGCCACAACCAGAGGTTAAATGCGGCACGGTGGCCTGAGGCACATGGTGCAAAATTCTAGTGGGAAAACGACCAAGTTATTCATCATTTCTCTTTCTAAGGATGCATGACATACATTGACAGCCACAATGTGGTTGGACATCTTAATTGCAGACAAGACAAGGCTTTTTTTTTCTCTGGCAGGTTTTGGAAAGAGTATACTCTTACATTATCATCAGACTGTGACGTGTCAAGCATTCCAAGAGTTAATCTGTGTTATTACCGTAAGATTATCTCATATAAATCTGAAATAACCAACAATGTTATAATAGTAATACATTAATTCTTCTTTGGGAGGGTGAACAAAGAGTACTTGTTCTTTATTCATTAAGTGTTTTCAGTCCTCTTTGAATAGGCTTCAGGAAAAAATACACACTCTTAGGGTGCACTAACAGTAGGCAATATGTACATTGCTCAACCAGGCTTGATAGCGAAAGTCCTGATTATTTTTACTACTGTTGTGAGCTATCTCTTTTCCAGATTCAACTTTGGAGGTGGAAAATAGCTGATGGATACTAATAATCAGAGCTGGGCATCGTCCCTCCTTCCCTGGTTTTCCATCCTGCATATTTAATCCACCCACATGGTCCCAGTCAGTCGCATTTAACCAACTGGCGTGGAGAACGTACTTAACCGATACCAAGTCATATGCAGGTGCCGCACTCCTGACACACAGTTGAGTAAGGAAATTATAACAAAAATATTTTAAAAAATAAGAGTGTTGTGTTCTGTGCGGTCCCACAGACACAATGACGTGTGTATCTATTGTTCCCGTTACACACCTCAGCTCTAATTCACAATGTATGTGGTAGGGCTGAATGATTTAGTGTAACTCTAATGCTAAATTCAATGATGAGAAGTTTTGTTTTTTGGAATGTACAATCAATTAAACATGAGGTGATGACAGGTCCCTTTGCTCTTCTTCTGTTTGCTAATCTTTTTTGCTGGGTTGTTAGCAAATGAGGGATGAGTGTTTTTCTTATTTTCCAGAGGTAGATATTTCCACATTGTAATAGCGCAAAGATGCAAGCATGTGCGGTTGACCAGCTATAAGTGTGCATGCGAGTGCATGGCAAATCATTGACATTTCATTGGTCATGCCTTCTGTTTCCTATTGATTATTCTTGCTTGGACGTGGTAGTTTCATATATATTTATTTTAAAAAACAAACGGCATACTTGCCATTTAAGGGATGGAAAGCTCTAGAGATTTCTGCATCTACACTGCAGGCCTTATGATAGATTAATTGAGGATGTGAATGTCAGTATAAAATGTCTGTCATCCGTCAACAAGTAATTACACTATTCCATGGCAGTCAGTGGAAAAACGAATTGATCAATTGGTTCACTTGATGTTTGTTAGCCTGTAATTAACATAGAGACCAAGATTGGTGGAAAACTTAAGAAGATTTGACAGCTTCCCTGTGACCCTGAATATGATAAGTAGTATTAGTTAGATATGTTTGTTGAATTCATCAAAAGTGTGCAATACTGATGAATATCTCTTATTAAAATACATTTTAAAATATATGACAGGCCATCTTGCTGAGCCAATTTGGCTGTAAAATTATCAAAATGAATGAAAATGTTTTTGCCATTGCATCTCCACCTTTTCACCTTTGGCCAGGTTCCATGGTTGAAATAGACACCCAAGTGAAGGCGCTAACTATGGTGCGTGTGGTCTACTGCAATGACTCCCATGAACATGCACACATACTAGTACACACATATGTATACATTTTAGGAAATAGCCACAGAGCAAGACGGTGCTTAGACTTCCCACAAGGCTATCTGCTCTATACGGCGACTCATCCAGTCAGGCTCTATACAATGCCCTCAGCAGAATTCTACTGAGGTATTGTGGTTTTAATGAGAAAAGGAGAACATGTTAACAAGAAAGTAAATTGCTCAGTTGCAGACAAAGGAGGTTTTACTATAGCATTCATGTTGACAAATGCAATGACCCGATTATCCATGAAGCAGTATGAGGAATTGTGTTGTTATTGAAAGATTTTTTAAGTCATTTACTTTGGAGAAGAACCTTTCCAAATGGCCTTCACTTAAACATTTTAATTTATGAGATGATATTACACGATGTCACTTGACCCAGAAAATAGCTTCGCCGGAAATTGATGCCATTAATAAAGCACCCAAACTGTATAATATCTGTCTGTCCACCTGTCAGTACTTCATATGAGAAATGACATAGCCTACTATAGCCCAACAATAAGACTCGGCACATTTCCAAATATGTGACTATGTGAGAAAACATCTCACCCACATTGCTTCCCTCATACAGGAAGTGATACTGATGAAGCTTGCACCGTAAAGGGTGTGAACCAGTATGGAAGCAACTGGAGGAGGAAGGGTGTAGTCGGCAGATGTGTCAAGTGAGTCAGGCGTTAACGTGAATAAAATTAAATCTGTGAGTGTGTCATCAACCACAATTGTTAT
Organism: Filicampus tigris; assembly: GCF_054856515.1. Taxonomy (NCBI): domain Eukaryota; kingdom Metazoa; phylum Chordata; class Actinopteri; order Syngnathiformes; family Syngnathidae; genus Filicampus; species Filicampus tigris. The sequence continues at coordinate 7,849,802 of NC_141227.1, read as the reverse complement.
ACCTTTTCAGGTCACCTCAGTGACTGAAAGAAAGTGGAAAAAAATTATGTCAACACTTAAATGTACTTGAGTTATTAGTCCTGCGTCAGTTTGTTGTGTTGCTGTGACTTCAGTGGAACAATTTAGACATGGAGAGTTAGAGCGCTTCATTGTTGAATTCTCCTGAACTAGAGGGAAATGTGCGTCGAATAGGCTCCTTCCAAAATCACAGAAATAAGATGTGTCACGGAGTGATGATGTGAGGGGAGAGCGACGAGGAAAAAAGAATAAACGGACAGTTGTCACTCCCAAGTACAAGTTCTGAAGTATTTTTCTATCTGATGAAGAGTGTTCTTTCAACACCAAACACACGACACGCTACATTGGTAGCAACGGTGGTCCGGGTGTGTTTTCTGGGTTTTGGAATGCGTTTCCAGACTTGTGGCTGAAGCATTTCCGGACTATGACAGGGCTGCCAAAATTGGCGAAACTTTCAGGGGCTTCCTTGCTGGTCTTGACCCGGCCCTTCGGGCTAAGGAACAAGGGGCCACAGATTTGGATGAGGCCTTGATCATGGTGGGCCGTTGTGAACGGGCTCAGGTAGGCATGCCTGCAACACCCTATCCTGTCACACAGCCTACTGTTGTGGCGTCCCTTGATTCATCAGTATGGAGTGTCATGGACTGCAACTCTAGTTCGATGGAAAAGCTCGTCCATGCCTTGGAGTGTCTCACTTCGAGGATGGATGACTTGCAGATCGAGGTGAGGGATTTGAGATCGCGTGCCCGAGAAGATGGGCACGTTCCTCTATTCTTAGGACTCGTCAGCTGAGCCCGGGGGAGCGACGACCAGCCTGTCGCTGTGATTGTGGTGGAGTTGGCTGCAGGTCCACCTCCAGGGACTTTCGGATAGGCGACAGCGCAAGTGGCCGGTCTCCACAGCGGAGACAACTGGGAGGTTTCGGCGATAGAGAGTGGTCTCCTCACGAGCGGGGGACCCGCAGCATCACTCCTACACAGTCAGGACAGCAAAAGCCGGAGGGAGCAGACCAGGGAGGACCAGCAGGCAAAACGTGGAGTGAGGTTTTTGTCTCCTTCCCGGCGTTCACCCTCGCCCCACGGACGGGGGCAGGGAAACTTCCAGTAGCTGGCATCGTGACCCAGATGCCAATGTTTCCACCTCAGGGTCACCACGGCGATTCAACAGCGGCACATTCACCCCCATCGGTGGAGTCCGGTTTGGTGAGTGAGTCGGAGCCTGCTGCCTACGTTAGGGGTATAGTCGAGTGTGTTGATGTGTTAAAGGACTCTAGTTCTACTGTTTCATTGATTTTGGAGGAGTTGAAAATGTCCATCCCGACTTTGCGCAAACGTGTTATGGATGTGGGTCGCCGACTGCTTATCATCGGGGATGTCAGCATTCCTCTCCTCCATGCAACAGACTTTATTCCAACATGTTGTAATGTTTCTATGCATGTTGATGTTGCTGTTCCTCCTTTTAGTGAAATGATTGTTCCGGTCCAGGTCAAGTCTCCCAGCATTGCTGGACTGCCTGTTAGTTCCTATTTGGGCTATGTAGAACCCGATGTACGTGAAGGTATGGGACTGGTGGTCGCACGCTCGGTGGCCTCTGTGAAGAATGGGTGTACTGTGGCACGGCTGCTTAACCCAACCGGCCAGGAGCTGAAATTACACACTGGCTCTTATCTGGGGGGTTTTCACCATATTAACGAATGCGACATGCGACCCCTGCTGAGTGGTTTGGTTCTGGACAGGAGGATGCCCCGCTGCCGGATGTGTCTGATTGTTTGATGTCTAACGATCAAAGGCAGTGGCTGTAGGTCCTGCTGGGGAAGCATCGGGGTGTGTTCAACCGTGCACGTGGCGGGGTGAGCAACCCCAATTTGGTCAAACATCACATCCAGACTGATGGCCACCCTCTGATAAAGCAACGGGCTTACCGTACCTCCCCTGACAAACGTAGGGAAATAGATAGACAGGTGCATTTCCGATTGGAGGATGTTGTCATTGAGGAGAGCTGCAGCCCGTGGTCATCTCCTGTGGTTCTTGTTAGGAAGAAGAACAACACGTGGTGATTTTGCGTGGATTACAGGGTCTTAATGCAGTGATTGTTAAAGATTCCCATCCATTACCACGGGTCGACGATTCATTGAAGGCTCTGGCTGGAGCCCTCTGGTTCAGTACCCTGGACTTTTCCGACGGCTACTGGCAGATTGAGGTTGTGCAGGAGGACCGTGAAAAGACTGCCTTCACCACCGGTCAAGGTCTTTACCAATTCAAGTCTATGCCCATGGGTCTCACAAACGCACCTGCAACCTTTCAGCGGGTTATGGAGTTGGTGTTGAAGGGGTTGCCATGGCATATCTGTACGGTTTATCTTGACGACATATTGATATTCAGTCGGTCTTTCGAGGACCCCCTATCTGCACTGGAAGAGGTCTTCTCTCGGGTTGGGGCAGCTGGGCTGCGTCTGAATGCAGAGAAGTGCCACCTTGCACGTGACCACGTTGTCTTCCTTAGTCACGATGTGTCTGCTGAGGGACTTCGTCCTGACCCTAAAAACACTGACGAGGTGAAGTCTTGGCCTGTACCGCGGTCTGTTACCGAGGTCCGCGCCTACCGGTGGTCTACATACGACAGGAAGTTGTGGGCGATTGTCTGGGCTGTCCATCATTTCAGACACTACCTGGGTCTTCGTCCCTTCACCACACACTATGGACGCTGACATCAGGACCTGGTGTGACCAGTGCTATGCTTGCCAGAGGAGGAAGTCCCCTGTTCCTCAACACCATGCTCTCATGAGGACTTCGCAGATGGAGCGGCCTTTTCAACGGGTTGCAGCTGACATTCTGGAGTTACCGCTCACATCAAAGAGCAACCGTTATGTTTTAGTCGTTGAGGATTATTTTACCAATATTTTACCAAATTTACCAAATTTACCATGATCAAAAGACTACCACAGTTGCTCAATGTCTCTTCCAGAACTATATTTTGGAACATGGGGTGATGGAGACACTGCATACAGATATGGGGAGGCAATTTGAATCAGATGTGGTGAGACATTTGTGCCAAATGTCGAGCGTGAAGAAAACTCACTCCACTCCATACAATCCAAAATCAATATGGTGGAGAGATTCAATAGGACACTGATCGATCAGTTGGCCAAGACGCGTTTGTCATGTGAGGGGAGTGGGACTCTTTCCTGTTGCAAGTTGCCTTTGCTTACAATACGAGTGTACACTCCAGCACTGGGTTCACACCTTATTTTCTCGCTCATGGCAGAGAGGCCCGGACGCCAGTGGAAGTGGTGCTGGGGCCAATGGTCTGGTCCAGGGACAGAACTGCGCAGCTCTGATTATTCTATATGGTTTTATGGACTATACAGTTAAATATACATTATTCATGCCCTTAGTCACTGATGATGTCGTAGTTCACTTGTTTGACTACAAGGTAGGCAGCATCGGTGCAATTCCCACTGCAGTGGCGTGAAGATGAGCGTGTATGGCTGTGTGTCGATATGTGACCCGTGATTGACTAGGGACCACTCAAGGGTGTAACCCACCTCTCATCCTGTCAGCTGGGATTGTCTCCAGGTCTCTGTGACCCTGAACAAAAAAAGTGGAATTAAAAATGGACGTTTATTCATTTGCTGACAATGTTTAGAGTTAATGTGATGTTGAGTATGTGTTGAATTATTTTGTTGTCGTTGGAAATGATAAAGATGTAGCACACTGACACTTAGAAGTTGCTTGAAAACACTATTTCTCAGCGCAAGCATGTTCATTGTTCTATTTGAAGAATATGTTCTCGACTGTTATGCTTGAAGTTACCAGGATCTTTTAGAATGCAGTAAAAAATTATGTTCCTTCAAAATTGTCTTGAGGTATATGAACAGTTTTCAACATGCAACAGATTAGTTTTGTCTATATAGTTGTAATATTTTTCAATATCATACCATGTTTATTGTTTCAGGGCTGTCTTGTGCCATTTCCAGCTAAAAGATAAAATAATAAAATATTTTGACTCAAAATTTGGCCAGGGTATTGTATTGTATCTTGGAGTATAAAAACATCACACCAATTACAAGATCAGGTGGTGATAACATAAAATATTTATCACCACAATTAAATTGATATTCCAGGTGAATGATACCACTAAGTCTGTAATTAGGTTTTTGCTATTAATATACCTAGAGTGGAAACTATTTCATACAAACTACAAAATGGATAACCACACTACCAGAGAGAGAAAGAGCAAGAAGGAGACCTTCTTTCAAAGAAATCAATTCAAAATTTCGGGCAAAGGTAAGACTCACTTTCATGCAATTGCAGCACTTTTCTACTGTTCTGCACTAAATGTGTAAATAGAAACCCTTGTGTTACAGAATTTCCCCAGTCCGCCAAACATAAATACATTTTGATTCATTTCGAAGCATTTAAATGTCTTGCTATCTGTCCTGATAGGAGGGACTGGATAATGGTTTGAATGAGAAGACAGTGTTGAGTGTTCCACCAACAGATCATGTGCCGACCATGCACTCTAAAAACAGTTGGGTCAAAAATAACTATTTTTGGGTTAAATTTGACCCAATTTGAATTGTTGAGTTAAAAAAGGACCGACCCAGACTTGGGTCAATTTGAACCCAAAAATTGGGTTATTCAGTTTTGACCCAACTTTAAGCGTTAAATGAACACAACAAATTGGGTCAAAACAATGCAAATAATTGGGTTATTCCATTATTTTTTTTAGCATAGTTAATTTATAAGAAATAACCCAGAATTTTGACCCAACGGAAACAATCCAAAAATTGGGTTCATGAAATAACCCAACTGTTTTTAGAGTGTGGGTACTACGATGACATCATTTGGGGAAGGCGTAACAACTCCACTCGACATTCACAACTGTTGTTTGTCATAAGGCCTGCACAAGTATTTTGTCATTCATAGACTTTGCAAAACATCTTTGAGAAGACAGTAGGGAGGAAAAGAATGAGCAAATCTATCACTATGGAGGTGAGGGAGTGTGTTTGCACAAGGATGTACTGCATCATGTGTAAGACAGTGGAGCAATATTAATTAAGTACTATTACTGCTTGTGAGTACATGTCAACCATTTGTCAGATACATATGCATCACCGGCCAAAATAGTGGGTATACATGTGTAGTCCAAAAAATAATGAAATAATGAAAAAAATTTCTGACTTTACAATGTTAAAAAAAAAGAATGTCTCTCTCTCTCTCTCTCTCTCTCTCTATATATATATATATATATATATATATATATATGTATATATATATATATATATATATATATATATATATATATATATATATATATATATATATATATATATATATATATATATATATGCTCAGTTTTGACTCCCACTGTCAGATGTTCATTATTTTAGTTTTAGTTTATAATTGTGTCAATGTCCCTTGATATTTATCATTTAGCAGCTTTAGCTGCTGCACGCTACTTTGCAAATCAAAAAATACCTTATTGCCGTACTCAGCACTGGAGGTTGTGAGATTGTCTGTGAGCTGTACTGGTTGTCAAGGTGACTGGATTTTAGTCACAGATTGCTCTAAAAAAAACTGACACATAATTAGATTCATGAGGTTCTTTACTTTCAATGCATGTGGCTAGAATGCAGCGTGTGTATCTTATTTGGCTGAAGTGCTGTCCTATGACCTACATGTCCTCTGCAGATACTGCAATGCTGCAGTGTTCTGCGGCAATTAGTCCATTCACACTGTCGCACCAGCCTGCTGCAACTTAAGGCTTCTGTGAAAGGCAGTATGCAGTATACTCAGCCAAATACAGTATTCTAACAGGAAATGGGAGGTGGTGTTTTTGGAAAGAATGCATGTGACAGACAGATAAAGATAAAGACCCAAAGAAGTAGTCCAGTCCAGTCAAATGTCTGGAGGCTGCCCACTGAATTTACAGAATAGCGCTTATCAGATCCGAGCATTCAGGCAGTCAGAGAGACAAAATCAGGGCGAGTGAGCACACAGACGTGCATGCTTTCGCTCATATCATGTAGCCAGAAATCCACATGCTGTTAGTTGCAGGGCTAAAGCTTGTGATTATAACAGCTCCAACATTTCACAGGGAAGCAATAACCCTTTGAAGACTGAATAGGAGAGACAGCAGACATGCACAGGTGTTGCTAGAGAGAAAGAGAGAGAGAGAGAGAGAGAGAGAGAGAGAGAGAGAGAGAGAGAGAGAGAGAGAGAGGAAGCGGGAGGGAGAGTAATGAGAAGACTGCAAGAGGGAGAGGAGGGAGGAAGAGGGTGAGGGAGGTATAGGAGGAGACTTGACTTACTTCAGAGAGGAACAGGAGCTGAAGAGCAATTCAAAAACAGCTGTCCGGCAGACGTCCCAGTCGACAGAAGTGCAGCCCCGAGGCGGACACCTGAGGCAAGGCAGTGTCTTCAAGACATAAAAGAAGCCACTGAACACCAATACACAGAAGAGCAATGAGAGTGCTCTATCTGGGGAGGATCAAGCTTTATTGAGAAGGTCAGTGAGCACAAGAGTGTTTGTTTTTCATCTTTGAATTGCTGAATGCATAATTTAGTTGCAGTGTGCAGGTTTCTATGTAGGTGCGCACGTTAGTATTTTTGGAAAATTTTAGCAAATCTCTCAGGCAGATTGCTGACTTAAACTGACGCGTGTGACTGCATACAAGCTGTGTAAATCAGGTTTTTGAGGTCAGACACTTGACTGCCAAGAGCAAGATGATATGCTCCCTCAAGAGTAGTTCAGTATACACAGTACATATATAGTAAAAAGGAAAGCTGGCTTCGTCTTTATCACTCTAGATTTGGTAATATTCAACAGGCAACTTGAAAGAAAGACTATTTCTAACTAGTGCGTGTTTTGTGTGCTTTGTCATCACACACCAAGGCTAATACTGACAAGATGGGAGCAAAAGGGGAGAAACACAGAACAAATGCTCAACCCTGCAATTCACACTGCCACCACGGGCCCTCAGAAGTAAGGCCTTTGCCTATAATCGAGCCTTTTTTTTATGAAACAAAACACTTCAGACTATTCTGGGGCTACCATTTTCACTTGAAGTAGAATGAGCTCTTTCAACATTTCAAAGGCATGAAAGCAAAGCCAGTAATTTAAAGTGGTCTTTTATACTGTATGGCAATAATTAACCATAAATACCAAACAACACCTATTTTAAACAAGACCAAAACCAGCACATTAATCCAATCTTCAAGAGGCATTTTTAGTGTCTGCATAACTTCTATTTTGGACAAATAGGGAAGTCACATGCAGGTCACATTTTAAACAGCTGCTCTTCGTATTCAATGTGGTGCCACCAGGAATATGCAATGTTGTCATAGGGTTTCACCACTAATAATATAGTGACCCATTTATATTGCACGTGCCTTGCCCCCGAATGCCCACACAAATCACAAGCCACACGTTGAATGCCAGATGCCAAAATCTTTCAACACCTTGCTCCTTATTCTGCCCCCAAGATAATAGCTAAGTCCCCAAGCAGGGACTGAGTATTTAAAGAGGCTGGAGCAGCTCCAGATCCCTCCATGCCCACCCAGCTAGCTGTTGCTGACCCAATGACACTCTGGTTTATCGTGCTGGATGAATTCTCAGGCAAGTATATTTAGGAAGGGGTGCCATCAGATTCCAACTTCCCCAGAGGTATAAATGAAAACCGTGACCGCATTCTGTTGTGGCGGCACTGCTTGGCTCTGAGTGGTTAACACGTGCAACACTAGCCCTGTTTGAACAAATTCCAAAAGCAGGGTGCAAATTCGGCCTGGCTTTGTGTCCTATCAAAGTGCTAAAAAAACTCTAGATTAATTTGAACTGCAAATCCTGGCCTGTTTTGTGTACCATGAACAGTTGCAGTTAAGCCAATTATTGTTCACCCCGAATGAGCCTGACGAGCATTGCGCTGATTCCTGGGATTCTCTGACTGTGAATCGCCTCCATTGAGTTTCACCTCGCCACACCTCATGCAGGTGTGTTGGCAGCAGTAGCCAAAAGCAGCATGATTGTTTTCCTAGTAATTTGCGTGTGGCCTCCGGAATTCCTCTCATGTTTGCCATATAAGCCAAAATGAGCTACCAGCAGGATGTCTGAAGCGAAGGTCATACCCTCTGGCTTTCACCACACCAGCTGACTTCTTACAGGCCACAAATGTTGACCTTGGCTAGGATGCATAAGAGATGCCCTCCGCGTGAGACTACCATGTTAGGTCCTGGTTAACCAATATGAGTTATTGGCACACCCTGCTACAACACAACAAACATTGAGTGAATATGAAGTTGGTTCCCCCGTTGCAAGTATAGTTTCCATTTTTCCAGAAAGACAGAATTTGTGTTCAACATTTGCAAGGTCAGAAGTCACTACTGTTGGAAGAGAAGGTCTGGCTCTACTTACAGCTCGCAGGTGTTTGATGGGGTTGAGGTCAGGGTTCTTTTCAGTAGTAATTAAATTTGATAGCTAGCAGTGACTTTTTATGGTGGAGGCCTTGCAACATGCTCAGAGCACGCAACCAGTATTAGCCCACAGAAATTGTTTTGGATTGTAGCAAATATTTAGCCTCCTGGGAATGAACTATACCTCAACTGTCAGGGTAAGAAAGGATTGGGGAGCAAAAATGACAAGGCACAAGATATTAATGTAAGGTACTGATCAAGAGAAAAAGTCAGATTTATTGTTGGCCTGCTTATTCTAACTTCCTGCTTATTTTTTACAGTGTACTACATCGCAGAATATGGGTTGAAAGATTTTTTTGGAGTCGACCATAACATGGTGAAATTCGAATTGAAGTCAATGTTATTGTTAATCAATGACATCGTTGATATTTCGTTAAAGTATAGCTGGAACTTCTAATTGAAAGTGTTATGGTTAATTAGTGATTAGTGGTTATGCAACACAGCTTGAATGTGAACTAGAAGAGAAAGATTTTTTTTTTTTTAAAAAGAAGCTAGACGAAGAAGCTCAGAGCATCCCAGGCAGAGGGAGTTTTCCTGATGGTTGCAGATTTTAATGGTGATGAGAGCACGCTTCATAGTTCAGACGTTGTGGGTTCAAATCCCAGCTATGGCCTTATAGTTAGGCATTTGCAAGTTCTCTCTGCATGCTAAATTCATCGAAGATTGTCTAAAGGTGTGAATGTGAGTGTGAATGGTTATTTTTTATGTATGCCATGTGATTGGCTGGCGACCAGTAAAGAGCAGAGCTGGTCAGTCCGTCCTTGGGCCGGACCGGTCGGACCCACCGGCCCTGCCGGATGCCCATTTTAGGGGCGGGGGGGGATTTGGTTAACAAATTTTTAAAAATGGCTGGACTAAGCATGGCCGGAAGTGGATTTTAGTCCGGCCCACTAATCGGCACTCATGCCTTTGATGTGGTCGCGAGGCGGCCAAATTTCATCTCAGCCTACTCAGTGAAGGTTTCTTTTTAGGCTTCTTTCTACTCCCGCATCGGCGCGAGCGACAACTGCCACATTGATTCATGTGACCGACGCATTGTGCTGTTGGCGACAGGTCTGCAACATATGCCACGCACACATCAGGAATTGTTGCTGCTCTGATCGGTTCATTATGTCACATGTTGCGATGACATACAGTTTCCCACACGGAGAGGAGAGAGAGGATGCAGCACGCAGCTCGTTGCTGCTGCAAAAGCAAACTAGTTTGGCAATAAAATCAAATGCATAGTCTAGTCATCTCGGTCCCTTTATGGTTGTAGCAGGTACGATATCCATTGTTGTCGCTGCCTTTTTGAAGCGACGCCCCCTCGACTTGGAACTTAACTGTTTCAAAACAACTTGTGTCCGGGAGCATATTAAGCTGCGCGCAGCACTCAAGTATGACGCTATCACATCAAGGTGGAGTTCATGCACTTCTTCTGGGGTCTTATACGCTGTAGCAAACCTGCTGTGTATAGTGGTTTGCTGGTATGCTTTTATTTTGAAGGCCGTGAACGAAGGGAAGTGTGGAAAATAAATAACTTAACGGAACGGGGCGGGGGGGGTGTTAATTTTTATGAATAAGGGCGGGGGTCGTGGCCGGAAGGGTACCCATGTCAAAGGTGGAGGGTCGCGGCCGGACCGGCAAAAAAGGGTCAAGTGCCCAGCTCTGGTAAAGAGTGTATCAAGACTCACACCTAAAGTCAGCTGGGCTAGGCTCCAGCACACCCATGACCCAAGTGTGCATAAACGGGACAAAGAATGAATGGATGGATAAATGTTGGTGATCTCACCTAAAAGGCAGGAAAATAGCGGATTTTTGAGGGGGAAAAATCCCAAGATAAATAAAATAAAAGGATCCTATGACAGCATGAAAGCAGACTTTATAGTCCACTGAACAAGGTAGAGGTGACTTTTCAAATGACGCTAATGGCTGGTATTAATATCTTAGTAACACAGGTAGGACATGCTTCTTTTTATTTACTGTACCTAGTTCCTTAGTCAGGTCATTTCTTCATTGACTATATTCTGTTTTATGTCACAATTAACAGTCATGACTATGGAATTATCGGATTTCCCCACACTGTAGATTTTTGGTTGTAAATATTGAACATGTTTAATAGTGTATTTAAGATTGTTAGCACCAACCCATTTTAGACCCCATTATTGATCAAATTCATTCCCAACAAACCTCAGACCACAGAGTAATTATGTCGGATAATCCTATAAAACATAAATAATCTCCCGTTTGTTGCCCTTGGTCGGAAAGGGACAAAAATGAAAACCTTAATGGAAAGTATGAACAAACAAATTATGGATCATGCTCACATTTTCATTAAACCTCTGCTTTTGTCCCTCACTGTTTATTTGTACATAACTCTGGGCAAACAAACATTATACCTCTCACACATGCCGTACATTCAAATCAGTCCCAAACACAGTCAGGCATGTCACACAAGCACTTCAATACACAAGAACCATCCATCCATCCATCCATTATCCAAACTGCTTATTCTCACAAGGGTTGTGGGCGTGCTGGAGCCTATCCCAGCTGTCTACGGGCAATAGGCGGTGTACTGAACTGGTTGCGAGCCAATGGCAGGGCACATAGAGACAAACTAACATTCACACTCAGACCTAGGGGCAATTTAGAGTGTCCAACGCATGTTTTGGGAATGTGGGAGGAAACCGGAGTACCCGAAGAAAACCCACACAGCCACGGGGAGAACATGCAAATTCCACACAGGAAGGCCGGGGCCGGAATTGAACCCACGACCTCTGCACTGTGAGGTGGACATGCGAACCAGTCGACCACAGTGCTGCCCAACACAAGAACCATTGAGCACATTGTTGTCATTCACCACAGTGTTTGTCATGACTATATATCTACAGTATGGCCCTTTCTTGGTAAAGCTTGAGTCAAATGGTCTAACATTTCATAATTTGTACAGTACTACATTATAGCCACACTTTCAACAGCACTTCTAGGAAACACTGGAATCCATGTTAAAAATGCTGTCAAAGCAGCAGTTTTAAGTCCCAGCGATGGCCGGTCTCTCTGGCTCCACACTAATGTGTATGCTGAATAAACATAGACTGCCAAAAGTGTCTTTGATAAGGTTGATGTAGTATGTCTGTGGTGTGCGATGTAGCAGGAATGTGGATGTTTTTCTTCCCCATTACCTTATGTTTTCTATTTTTTTTAACTAGACTGTTTTAAGGATGTACTGTCAGATGGTTACTGCTGACAGACCTCATAAGTAAATGTCTATAAATGGGCAAGCTCTCTCTATTGCCACTCATCTCACGCACGCATGCACTCAGAGAGTGAGAGACACAGAGAATTTACCCCTTTCTCCGCTCAAGTGTTTTGTCTTAACAATGTCTCACTGTATTAGCCAAACCAAATGTGGCCTCAGCCTTTTTACAGAGTTCATTCCACACTAAATTTGTGGTGACATTCTCTGGTTTGTCAGTAATGGAAAAGTCTCAGAGAGAGCAGAAAGCAATCAGTAACTTCATCAAATTGAGTACGTCTTAATAATGTTGACTCATTCTGATGGGGATTGAGCTTTTTCATTTAACGTCAATCTTGTGCTGATCAAAGCCAAATCACTTCTCGTCACAAATCTGCATCACCTTCTTTCTTAAAATCCACTTGCCCTTATTATATGGCTCTCCCAATCCGCGTAAAACCCTCTACCCTTTTTTCTCAGCTCTTGTCCATCTTGTGCGTGCCTGCACAGTAGCGCTTTCTCTAAAGCAGGGTGCCCTCCACTGATCCTATTAAAGTTCCCATTTACTACCCCTCTCCCAATCTGTAGGCCAGCTGTTCTACATTAGCACATGCACATCCACAGTGGTGCAGACCAAAGCAGGCTCACGTGAAAAGAGATGCACTCATTCTCCTCTACTCTCCAGGCTTTTAAGATCAGCAGACTCAAGTTAAGCAGTGAAATGTTTATTCTTTATTTCAGGATCCCAAGGGTATTTCTTGGACGCTAACTTGTTATTGTCCTGTCTTTAAAGGGGAAATTAAGCCAAACATTTTCTTTACAAGAATATGTTCTATGCGGGCCCACTAGTCGAAACATGGTATTCTGATCAATATTGTGTTTGTGGAATATGAGTTAAACAGCAAAATCCACCTGTTTTTAGCCATCTCAGGGGCCAGCCATTTTGTCACTTCTGTCGACTGAAAATGACATCAAAGTTGCTCAGGGCTCATACAACGACCAATTATGGCTGAGTTTCAGAAAACAGGTGAACCATGATTGGTTGTTACCTGAGCCCTCAACAACTGTGATGCCTTTTTCAGTTGACAGCAAGTGACAAAATGGCCGCCCCCTGAGATGGCTAAGAATGGTTTAACTCATATTCCACAAACACAATATTAATCACAATACCATGTTTAGACTAGTGAAGATGCATAGAACATATTATTGCAAATAATTTTGGGGTTGACTTGCCCCTTTAATGTTCTATTCATGTTCTTATTTTGTTCATTTGCTCGCCTGGCTGGCCAGTTGCTTCCATACAGAATTGATGGGGCTCACGTAAAAACCTGTGTGGCAACACAGGCCAATAAAAAAGGTATGTGCCAGTCAGGCCCACTATTTGTTGTTTGAAAGGCAAACTGGGTGGTGGTGGCGTGCCTGAACAGAGATTCGACAGGGAGACGACACCAGACAGTCACATAAAAACAAAAGTGCTATAAGGGAATTTAAATTGTTATAATTGACTTCATGTCTTTCAAAAAATGCTGACATTCTCTGTGCTTCTCTTTAATTTCAGACAGACGTGCTCATTGGACTCCCATCATCTGCTCCGTGCTACAGTTGTTGAAAGACTAGTGATAGCTGCATGGACAACGTAATACTGAGAATGTAACCCAAGAATCTCCTCAGGGATCTGTACTCCACAAGTTGTAGAACTACTCCTACTACCACCTGAGCCCTGAAGTCACAGCCATGCCAGCAAAAGCACCAATATACCTGAAACCTACTAACAGTAAGAAGGGGAAAAAATGTCGCCTGCGCGATATTTTGTCACCAGACATGATCAGTCCGCCACTAGGCGATTTTCGGCACACCATTCACATTGGCAGAGGTGGAGAGAGGGATGCCTTTGGAGACATGTCCTTCCTTCAAGGAAAGTATGAGCTCTTGCCGGGGAAGGGAGATTTCCAAACTCAGTATGGCGTTCACAGTGAGTTTCTGCGAGCAAACAGTACAGGCGATGCTTCTTTTGCAGAAACACCATCTCCTGTTCTCAAGAATGCCATCTCCCTCCCAACCATTGGTGGCTGTCAGGCACTTACCCTACCACTGATCTCCTCGACTGTATTCTCAATGCCCCCACAACCGCTAGGCGACATAATGGGGCCTACATCTCCCGTGAAACCTGACAGTATTGATGATGTAGAGATCCTGCAGATGGATGCTTTGCTACACTCAATGGACAACTTCAGTAGCAAGGCCATACCTCCCTTTAGAGACATCCAGTCAAAGCCTGACGTCCTTTTGGATCTCCTGGAGAACATGAAAAAGCCCAACTCTGAAGCAGTTATCAAGACTAACAAAGTAAACAAAAAAGAGGGCAGGATTGAGAAACAATCTACCGGGACTTATTACATTAATGGTCATAGCAACACCAGCTACAAAGCTAATGGAAGCCTCCACAGCAACGCAAGCAGTGACAGCTTTCAAAGTTATGCAAAAGAGGACTACAAAGCCAAAATGTACATTGACAACAGTAGTGTCACTGAGCGCAAGAGCAACGGTTTTTGCAAAAACGTTAACCTGGAATTCAAGCAAGAGCTCTCCAAGTGCAATGGAGAGTGGGTGGATAGAGACAGTGGGGTGGAGGAAGGTCGCATCTGTGATTTTGACTTTGAGTTTTCCAAAGAGAAGAGCACATCACAAGAGTCCCTCACCCGGATCACAGGGTCCCTGCTCTCCCTTGAACTTGATCTGGGCCCATCCATCCTGGATGATGTGCTCAACATAATGGATAAACCCGCAGTGAAAAGCAGGCCTTGAGCTGCACTGAGGCCCTGGGAGGAGAAAGGGAATGATCCAATTATCAACCTCTAACCAGGAGGAGACAAAGGACTACTGTACGTGAGCTACGTTAGACAGAGCTGCCTATGTTTTCATTATCAAAACATATATCTATTTTGGCTTCTATGGAGTGTTTTTTGTTTTTTTTGGTCCATGCCGGCATGTTCATATGCATGTAGTACTGAGAGTTACAGTATTGTGCCTTTAATCTTCATCCATCCGTTTCTTGCACCATTTATTCTCACTAGGGTCGCGGGTGTACTTGAGAACCTCCCGGCTGACTTTGGACGAGAGGCGATTTTATAAATATTCTACATGTTTTTCTTTTTCAGATTCGAGTGTCGAACACTGTTTGTTTTTTGTGGTTTTAACAAAGCACTCTTTGATTTTGTCTCTTCATCATCTGCATTTTTTTATGACAGAGTATTATTATGCATATTGTGTTTTGGAATTTTAACACAAATAAAATATTTTTTTTTCTCACCATGCCCACTTTTTAATGCAAAAGTAAGAATGCACCACAATAAAATGCCGGAAATTGAATATAAATTAGAAGTTGAAAAACAAGAAGCACACAAGACCGATTAGAAACATACAGAGTTGGGAAAGAAGTAGAGATTGACAGAAGGACAGAATGGATTTATTTTCTGTCCTCGAACATTCCTTACATTCTGCCTCCTTGCCCTGCAGTGGGAGCACCGGTGGGTCTTCAGCCGGCGCCTGCGCCATTTGTTTGCGTGTAGAGAGGACATGCAGAGGAGGGGTCTTTGACATTCTCTGCATTCCAGCCACAGTGCACAAGTGTCCTGGACCAGACATAAATCAGCTGTTTCAAGTGACGGAGGGAGGGCCTTGCTCTAATCACACAATCCATCAACCAAAAAGTAGAGCCACGGGGTAGTAAATGACACAAATACAACCTAAAAGCAATCTTTGTTCAATGTTGAGCGTAAGATGCATCCTTTCTTTCGGTCCAGTCACAATAAAGACATGTTGACCCAACAGTGTTAAGGCAACAGTCTCGAAGGGCAGAGCAGTGACAGCAGGTAATCTCTTGAGTCCAACTACCACCTCAGTAGTAGTCCTCAAAAGTCATTTCATTATGTGTCGGTACATGTGCTACGGCCATGCTTGTGTAGAAAAAAAGAAGTTCCTCTATGCTTGTGATAGGAAGCATATTTCATGTGCAAATAATCAACAAAACTTAGACCCTTTAATTAAATTCTTTATACATTGACCGGGCCACTGTGGCAAACCTGTCTTGAATCCCTAAAGATTATTTGAGTATTCAGAAACAACCACAAGCAGCTCACTGAAGGAATTTGAATCAGTCATCGAACCAGATGTTAGAGAAAATGCATATCATCACAGACGACAGGCGAAGCCATCGGAAAATCCCAGCATTTGAACAAAAAAGGTTGAACAGGCATGCAACTTCCCTGCTTGAGTACTGAAAACCTTTGCTGTCAATGTAATTACTATTTTTACACTGGCATTGGCACATCACTGACTTAATGACAGCCTTCTTCAGAATGGACCCCAAGCAAGTTGCTTTTGTTTTAAAAAGAAGCCGTCGCCACACCACTGTGTGTTGTGTAATGTTCCAGAAGAATTTGTGTGGAGATGCCAGAGATCTTTGGACACAAAATTCCAGGAAATACCAGTGTTTTATGAAATCCAGCACAAATATTTGACATATGTTTGACTCTGAACACCGTGTCTCTGTTTTATGGCAGTGTTTTCAACATTAATGGGCTATTTTCATGTTTCAACAAAGGATAGGAAACTCTGACTAACTGCTAGTCCCTATTAATGTAGTGTACATCAACAAAATATTCCTAGTGTGCTTCGTTTGAGTAAATAAAGACTTCATTTAGACGTTAAATACTGTGTGTAATATCCCTTCACATTAATTTAAAATAAGGTAGCGACTGCAGCTTTTTTACATCAGTCAAAGAGTAGGGCAGGGTCCAAGGATGCTGCCATTAACTGTGACCCTGGAATTTTCCAACCAATGAACCTTCCACAAACACTGTATTTACTATTTGTCCAGCAAGCCTAAGAACCAGCACCTCATTTTTCCTGTCTAAGGCGAAGTTGTCACTTCTTCACAGATGAATAAACTGTAGGCCAAGGGCCACCAGAGCCAAAGAAAGCATAGACCAAATATTTCCACCCAAGTCTTTGAACAGAGGTACATAGTGTGTGGACTGTTTTTCACATGGAGGCTTTAGTGAAGGAGCCCCTCATGTGAACTTGAACCGCGATTGGCTGATGAGAGAAGAACATTTAATAGGTTGTTTCCCTGCGCACTGACCATGAATGGAGACAGCATGGTCATAAAATGTAGCATAAAGTGCCTCTTTTATTCAACTGCTCTCAGAGACTTTGAACAGAGTACATCAGCATGTACTGTACATGCTAGAGGTTTCCAGTTGAACAGTTGTGGGGGGGGTGTCGGGGTAATCCAATTTTTTAAAAGTTTAACATGGTCAGATAAAGGTTTTTACATACAAAGATAGGTTCGGACATACCCATGGTCCTTCAGCGCTTATAAGTGAGTGACTGCTGTCACTCATTAGTTTTAACGTATCATATGAAAGTGAAGACAATATTAAAGAAAGTCACTCATTAAATACTCTTCGACATCTGTCTATTCGTTTTTCATAAGCGGGGGCACACCCTGGCTTGGTCACCAGTCATTAACAGAGCACATATAAACGAACCGCCATCCACTCGCACATTCACATCTACGGATAATTTTGAGTATTCGTTGAACCAAACGTATCTTTGGCGTTGAGCCGAAACCTCTTAAGTCAGAATTTGGTCAATTTAATATTTTTTCAAAAATCGATATTATTGTATTGGCCAGTCCACACGTGGGGGTGTCATTTCTACAAATGATTAACCAGTCTAAAGTGTTGAAAATGGCTTGTTACGACCTGACACCAGTAATATTTTTGGAATGTGGTTGGAAGCCGGGGCACCTGGGGAAAACCTGAAAATTCCACACAGGGAGGTCAGAGCCGAATGGTACCCTGAACCTCAGAACTGTGAGGGAGACATGCAAAGTGCACCATGATGGCATTTAAAGACATCATTTATGAGCATTTTTTAAATTATTTAATTCAAAGTGAAAAGTCTCTGATTTACACAACACCCAACACACTTCTCTGTAGTGAAAAGACAGATTCAAATACGTAAACTAACAGCCACGAAACAAAATAACACATCTAATGCTGCCAGGTGAACACTCATCCATCTATCTTCTGTACGGTTTGTCCTTTCACAGCTGACTAATGGCGAGAGGCGTGTTACACCCTGGTTACAGGGCATATGTAGAAAAAAAACAACCATTCATAATCGCATTCACACATATGGACTACTTATAGTCTTCAATTAACCTTAGCACGTGTTTGGAAAGTGGGAGGAGGTCAGAGTGCCTGCAGAAGGAGAACATGCAAACTCGTCACAGATGAGAAGATCCTACGACGATACAAACCCAGTCGGTCAGTAGGTATACAGTATATTCATGATATGACGTTTTGATACAATTTCATCTCTGCTATTACCAGAGCGATAATCCATTAAGTACCTCATTACAAGAAAATGTTCAAGATGAAATATTGTTTTTGCATCAACACCCGGTCATGTATAGATTTTCTCAGAACTGTTTAACTATTCCCATCTTTGCTAGGCAGACAGGTTTATTGTTGATACAGTCTGCATGCACCACATTTAAATGCAAACACCATGATGCCTGACATGAAGACTTAACCTGGGAAAATTTACTTAAGGATTCCCCACAAGAAATGTGGACCTAAGTGTTCTAGATATTTGCTGAATTAGCAGAGCCAGTGTGGAGATCCCTTTCAAAAGACAACAAAAGAAGGTTTTTTAGAGTGAGGTCCTACTCAGGGTTGAATAAAAAGAGCGTGAGTCAGAGTTGATGCAGTGCAGATGCAAGTAAGCTCATACAGTATGGCGGACTATGGCTAGCTTGAGTTCTCGGCACTGTTGACTGCTGTTTGCCTGACAGTAACCATGGAAAATTCGGTGTGTATCTTCAGCACGTGAGGGCTGCACAGGAACGAGGGCAAGAGCTAAACACGGCACTGTCATCTCTGAGGCACCAGAATACCTCCGTGACAAAACCCAGACGCATTTAGCCAAGGTGCCCTGCAAGTTGAGTCAAACACAAAGTAGTCTAAACGCATGGTGGGAGGTTGCATTTGATTGAAATCTGAGGTAAAAGAGGAATTTATGAAAAATCTGAAGTAGAAGAAGAATTTATGACAAAATAGTATTAGGCTCATTCTATGTCCGTGAGAATCTGCCTCATACACGACACACTATTCGGCCACTTTATTAGGTCAACCTGCTCAGTCTTTTAACGGGTCAAAGAATAAATGATGTTTGTCAAGGTAGCGTTTTGATAATACTGTTGTCATCACAATGAACAGGTTGGACACAGAGTAAATCATGTTTTTGCCTACGCCTCAAATTGCAATCTTATTTTCCTCTTGACCTTCTGACCATTGTGACGAATACCGCTCTGATGCTCGAAGACACTTGGTTGAGTGTGTAGTTTTCCTCAGGACAGCAAAGTGTCAAAATGCATGACTAATGTGTAGTCTTTCATTTTCATTCCAGTTCAGGAAGAATGTAACTGGGACTGAGCTCAGAAGAGTTACACATTGATCTATGATTGTTATAGCAGAGCCTTCTAAGGAAGCTTTATGCAAAGTTATGCTCATCTTGCTAAAATCACGTCGCTATTTTTATTTTACATTTCACATGCCCCCAGTGCAGTTCAGCAACAGCCCACCACGTTGCTGTAGAGGGGTCTGTATAATCAATTTGAGGTATTGTATTTATACATATGCTCTTTGCTACATTTCTTCCAAGCAGCCGTCTCTGAATTCCCTTAATACCATCCAGAAGGAGTGGCGCTGATCTTAGGGAGTGTCTCCCCATATAGATGCTGGGTGACATCATGTGACATTTTTTGATTTGGTGGGTCAACAACAGCATTGCTGTTCCTCTATTGAGGTGACTTGACTGCTGTCACCTCCTTGGATGGGGTAATGTGGTCAGGTCAGTGAGGATGAATGGGAGGGGCATCTATTGACAGATGCATGCCTGTCCTATAATTAGTGTAGCTGATCCCATCAAAATAGCCCAAGCTTAGACCTGTGTTGTAATTTGTTGGCAGCAAAGTACCGGTAGTTGCATTGCTCTGAAAGTGGGGCAATAGTCGGTCATCTGTAATGACTTTGGTTTTGGAGCCAGAGCACCACAGTTGGAGTTCCATTTCAGACAAAATGTAAAAATGAGAACTAATTGTTGGAGAAATGTTGTCTGCTTCCTTGAGCAAAAGATAAATGCGTGCAGCACTGTTTTTTAGCCCCTTTCAATCGACACTGACATCTCTCCCTGCATGCCTGCATGTGTGTGATCTTTCAGAATGGTGTGAAGCAAAATATACAGCGGAGTGTGAATTTCATTTGCACTTGATAGTATATGTCATGTGTCATCCTCAACACCACTTATCCAGGGTCACGGGGAGGTGCTGAAGCCTATCCCAACTGACTTTGGGCGAAAGCCAGACGACACCCTGAACTGGTCGCCAGCCAGTCGCAGAGCACACGCACACACCGTCACTGAGTGGGAACCGATCTCACACTGCCTGCATACAAATCAGGGGAGTGTACACCATCAGCAAGTACTTGATATTATAATTTAATAAATGAAAGATTGCACTATCCACTGGTTTCTGGATAATATAATGCATTCTACCTGAGGAATTTGTATTCAAAAGTGCAATATATCAGCCTCAGCACTCCTAATATACTTTGCATATGCTCCAAATAGTACAACTGGCCAATTACTGAGACTTGACTGTTCATAAGTTATACCGGTGATAGTAGGGTGATCACATTCTACGCTATTACACTCTGTTTTTATAATAGTAAACTGAAAAAAAAAATCTGCGCGAAAGTTAGGATTTGTTTACCTGGAAAGGTTTTTGACTTCACTGTAATTTCTGGGCTCTCATTTTCATAACAGCACTGTTCTGGTGTTTGAACAGCCTAAGGTTACACGTATTTAGCATTGCTTCCCCTGGGATGTTTTGCATGGTGAATTCCCAATATATTGAATTAAGACTTCCCAGTTAGATTTTTTTTTCTGCTTCAGATGTTACAGATGGGGTATTGTACTAGTATCACTGCAGTAAAACATGAAGTTTGTGCACATGTCCTGTGTTCAGGTCAGAGGAGTACATTCCTTACGTTATGGACAGTGGGCTTCAAGATTCTGCCTTTTAAGGTAAGACCCCACTCTGATTCCCCTTATTCCCCACAAGGTGCATAATCCCTCTGGCTAACTGAGTGCCCCAGACCCTCAGTTAATATTTTGTTACCAACCAGCCATGCAAACACATCAGGAGGAAAATTCAGGACACGTTGTTTCTCCATCAACACTAAACAGCAGCTATTGCAATGACTTTTATTTGATGGTTGTTTGGATAAGTTTTTAAGTAGTCTTGCACAGTTGAATTGTGGCTGAAAACCTAATCGGAAGATTCCAATTTCAAGTTCAGTTAATTATAAAGAAGAGTTATGAAGTTATGTCAAGCATACTCTCTTAACATTGTGCCTGAAACACCAGGCTAAACCAGTGTGTCTTAAAAATCTAATTTCCATTTGACACTGTGGAGAGCAAAGCGATATAATAGCAAGGTTTAGGGAGCATAAATGCAGATTCTGCATTTCTACTGCATCAAATCCTCACTCATGCTAAAAAGATGAAATCCTATGAGACCTTTACTGGCAACCTGTGTCATGATAAATAATTAGTCTCATTTCTCTCTCATTATAAACCCCCAAAAAAATGCATGTCAAACGCACGGCATCTCATGACGTCTCACAGATGCAAATCCTTTGGGTACACCACAAGGCAGAGATGGATAAGTGCAAGCTAATAACAAGTGTTCAGGGATACCTGCCTACACAGGATTTATTTATTTATTTATTTTTAAAGACAAATTAATAGTTTAACAGATTATATTGTATATATGCCAAGTAAAGGTGACAAAGCTATTGATAATGGATTGATGAAAATGGTCAATTGCCAGTATTGGACTCAAGGTCTCAATTTCAACAATTTCATTCAACTTAGTTGTTATGTATTGTCAATTGTTGCTGCTTGCTTAAAAAACAGGCCCAATCCCTATATTGCATTGTATTGCATTGTGTTGTCCAATGCTTGTTGTCCCAGTTTAATGTCATTATATACACTTAGTTACAATATAACAACCTCTGTCTCCACCTAGTTAAGGACTAGGGCATGACCAGAGGATGGCACCAGTTGTTCTATTGCCTGCACCAATCTGACTTTGTCCCTTTACTCCTGATTCTCCCTAACTTTTATCTACTACAGTATATCAGTCTGCAGAGGCCTCAGCCACAGGTAATGATTGCATATTTTATCAAATGAAAACTTGTCAATTTTGTCTTTTTGAGACAAACAAGAAAAGTGATCCAAAACAAACTCATTGTGGCAGAAAAATTGTTACACACTTCACTTTTCAGTAACAGTACATACAGTCCAAAATACAAATCCAGTCCTTGTCTCGTGTCTTATGTTGTCAACAAGTTAGAGGCAAATGAAACGCTAGTAAATCATCTTGCGTGTCAAAGAACCTCGGTTCCAAATTCAGCTCTTTGGTTCCAATTTATCCTGACAACAGTTGCTTGTTGGTCTGGTTTATGTGGATTGTGGCATTTGGAATCCCTCCAGAAATAGTTATGTGAAGACATTCAACTAGAGCACATTACAAAACAGCACTGCTTGTTTCTAAAATATTTTGCCTGCTTTTTTAATAAGAAATATAAATTGAAAACTCTGAATAAACCTTACGTAGTGGACGACTTAATACACAAGTTTGATTCCATTGGATTCACCTGTTCTGTTTCTAAATAGTTCACCGATGGCAGTAAATGATTAAAAGTCCAAATGTACAAAAATTACTAACCAAAACGTTGATGTTAAGATTTGTGTTACACTGGTGAGCAGCGCCCCCTACTGTTGGCCTTTCCCAACATTCAGTAGGCCTACTGAAAACTCATTACATTCAATAGCCTGAGTGAAAGATGCATTCGACTATGCTTTGACCTGCAATTATTGAAAGCTAAACACAATCAGCAAAAAAATATGCACAGGCCTACATGTTTTCATTCAATCTCTATAAAGAAATAAGTAATACAGCAAATACAAGACCTTTATGGTTATTTTTGTTATACACACTGAAAAAAATAAAAGACGTCAGCAACAAATAGGCACAGGCCTACATGTTTTCATTCAATCTCTATAAAGAAATAAATAATACAACAAATACAAGACATTTATGGTTATTTTTTGTTGTACACACTGAAAAAAATAAAAAAAACAATCTGGATATATATACAAACTATGTTTTGATTGAAACGGCAAAAATTATTTTTGATTATGTGTTGATTTTTGTCGTTTGTATGTCATAAAACGGGATTATATCTTATGTAACTAAATTAGGTTAAATTACCAAATTGTTCTGCAACACTTTTAACATTCATTCATTCATTATCCATACCGCTTATCCTCACAAGGGTCGCGGGCGTGCTGGAGCCTATCCCAGCTGTCTTCGGGCAGTAGGCGGGGGACACCCTGAATTGGTTGCCAGCCAATTGCAGGGCACACAGAGACAAACATCCGCACTCACAATCACACCTAGGGGCAATTTAGAGAGTCCAATCAATTTACCATGCATGTTTTTGGAATGTGGGAGGAAACCGGAGTACCCGGAGGAAACCCACGCAGGCACGGTAAGAACATGCAAACTCCACACAGGGAGGCCGGAGCCGGGATCAAACCCACGACCTCTGAACTGTGAGGCGGACGTGCTAACCAGTCGATCACCGTGCCGCCCACACTTTTAACAATAAATTGTTCATTTCCTTCAAAAATTCTTGACAAACTTGGCCAAAAAGATGAAATGTCAAGTTTTGTTGCTAGGCCACAAGCTCAAACTCTTGGAATTTACATTGCATCAGATGAAAAGCTATTATAAACAATACATATCTACTACAAACTATATTAACGTGACTTCTGCTAAAACAATGTTGTTAGCTCACTTCAATAATTAAAGCCTGCTTGCTAGATCAGCCGCTAATATCAACTTCAGTTGTCTGCATGCATGTCTTTAGCTAACATTAGTTAACTTAAATACAAAACCAAACCAAGCAAGTCCTTAACAGTACCCTATTAAAAGAAATGTTGTTTACAGTACAGTAGGCCTATATAAAATTATCTGTAGTCATCTCTATTGCTTTTTTGGGGGGGATAAAATAGTGTTACCCGGAAGATGACCTGGAGATGCATAAACGCTCATTTAAAAAAAAAAAAATGCGTTCACGGCCGCAAGCAGCCGTAACCCCCATCCGTCAACGACAACCTTTCAGCGCATGGCAGCCGCAAGCCATTTTCCCAACATCTCTTCATTTTAAACCATTGAAAAAAAGCAATGGCGGTGAATACCAACATTGCAGCAACCCATTATATAAATAACTTTGTTTATAATGGGCTCCTGTTGCGGCCTTACTCGGCTTTGTGTTGTGGTTAGCTTAACTAATGTGAGCAAGAAGTGGGATGAATATACTCGTCTTACAAAACCCTGGCTTCAGCCAGGGCCCCTCAGTAAAATTGGTCTTGAACTGCCACTGAGCCTTCTTGCCTAAAGTGGCCTGGCATAATTTCCACTTGGTTGAGAAAAAGGATGGCAGGACTTACTTGAAATGTCTGGTTACCGCCGTACTGCTGTTTTAAGTTCCCTTTTGTTGTACAGTCGTCTCCAAAAGTATTGGAACGGCAAGGTAAATTTGTTTATATACTGAAGACATTTCAGATTCAGACCAAAAGATGAATGTGACACAAAAGTGCAGAATTTTTATTTCATGGCATTCACAAAGTACATCTAGATGTGTTCAACAACTCAGAAGGGATCACCTTTTTTTTGAAGCCACCCACTTTTCAAGTGAGCAAAAATATTGGAACACACATTATTAAATGAACTTAAAGTGAAAAACATTTCATATTTGATGACATAACCCTTACTTGCAATAACTGCATCATTACTTCAATAGACTGTTGCTTTCTTCGTTTGAAGTACTTTTCCAGGCCTTTACTGCAGCTGTTTTCAGTTCTTGTTTGTTTCTGGGGGTCCCTCCCTTCACTCTCCTCTTAAGGAGGTAAAATGCATGCTCTATTGTGGTAAGGTCCAGTGACTGACTTGGCCAGTCTAAGACCTTCCACTTTTCACCCCATTGAGGTCCGTATTGGCAGTTTTTTTGGGGTCATTAACTTGTTGCATGATGAAGCTTCTCCTGATTACTCTGGATGTATTTTTTTCTGAATTCATTTTGCTGCTACAATCATGACTTACATCATCAATAAAGACTAGTTCCAGAAGAAGCCATTCAAGTCCAAGTCATGACATTATCTCCACCATGCTTCACAGATGAGCTTGGTGTTTTATAAGGAGAACCTTTCTTCCTCCATACATCGTCCTCTCCATCATCTTGCTAGAGGTTAATATTGGTCTCATCAGATCAGGCCATAAAATTTGTTCCGTAACGTTTGTGGCTCATATGTATGTTTTCCTTTTTCAAAGTCTTTATAAACAGATACAAAGAATTGACCTCGCTGTTCCAATAGTTTTGGAGGGGACAGAGACAGAGAGTAGTACACTATATCGAATGCAACAGATGTTCAAATAATACCTACACATTTTTCCATCAGTTGTACCTTTTTAGTTTTGTAATCCCAAAGTGTCACTATACTTCTAATGAAATTTAAACTGTTACAGGATGAATCTGCGAGTGCCACTTCTTCGGTCTCAAGGGTTGTGTCCATGAAAAGCAACTTGTGAGAATCCTATTTCTGTTTCATACGAAGCAACAACAGAAAAGGAAAACTCACCTATTGTGTTAAAAATGTTTTGGTCATATAAGTGCCCGTGAAATCTAATTATACAGTAACTATTCCTATGCTGAATACCGCAGATTTTGGTTCTTGTCTTGTGTGACGCCCAAACATGTTTGTGGGAAGTAATTACTCTATTTTGTGGTTGTGAGCTAAAAAGAAAGTACAACCGGAGTGTACTTGCTAACATGTGTGGAACCACTGGGTGGCACACTGCCAACACTGAATTCTTTGACCAATAGTCTTTATTGTGTCACCATGAGATATTACAGAGCTGTCTTGGTTTATGACACATATCCACAAGGTTCCCAGCTCAGGATTTTCACTTTTCAGGGGCTTGTGATGTTGTTTGTGTCGCCCATCTAAACTGGAACATATACTTTTAAGATCGTGAGAAAAGTGAACAAATTTTATGGGTGTGCGTTGTAAGTCTTTAGTTAACATTTCTTTGTTTGCCACCCCCTAATTTAAAAATCAATTAAAATGCATGATAATTGTGTGAAAGTGAATATGCAATGTGAGCAGCCCACTATAGCGGCTTAAGTTATGGTTTTATTTAGAAATATATAACACTTTTATCTGGTGTCTTATCTGACACTGCTCATGTCGTGTTAGCACTAATGTTACTGTTAAGACTTGCCTGAGGCAATTAGAATAACTTTGCCGAACATTATCAGACAATATTTGAAGATGTAATTGATAAGCTGTGACACAAGTCACATGCACCCTTTGGAGGGTAGACGTGAGATGTTATTGAAGTAGATTTCAAATTCCGACAGCAGGCTCATCTTGCTGCTGATGTAGCCCTCATTCGGAACACAGCTATCATTAACAGCTACAATGATCAATTGAGGAATTTTGGAAAGTGGCTAAGGTTCTGTGTTCTCCACTGGTTTTCCCCATTTAAATGTACAGCTTTAGTTCCTTTTAGTGATAATGCTTTAATGTTATGCTTAGCCTGTATGTAATATTTCAGAGGAAGCAAATTGTTGACATTATCCTTTCATTTTGAGTCTAGTTTTTCAAACCTTTAAAGCTACCACTGCAGAGCTACTGAGTTTATACCCATGCAGGCCCGAACAAACTAATGGCATCATGCTGCTTATAAACTGGAGCTCATTTTCTCACATGGCTCTGCTATGTATGAACTCATTGTACTAGCATCTCATAGATTTAATTTCCTGTTAATTCACTGAAACTCTAGCACCGTGTCAAAGAGGAAATACAGTGTGTAATTATATGCACATTCATGCACCAGCTCTGAATAAGATTGTTCAGGGTAAATTGGCAAAGTACTCATAGTGGTTATACATGATTCATATTCATGTTGTGTCCATCTCTATCTTATCCTTGAGTACATAAATCGGGTCCAATTGTTTACATTAGGCACTATCCTTGTTTAATCATGAAGTTATAGTGGAGTAAATCCTCTAAAATGAATTTCAAATGTGAAACTATTTCTTGCCTTGTGTTTAAGAACTCATAGTGGAGCAGACAAAATTCATTTTCCATGACTCAAATGCTTTTATTTGGATTTAAGTGCTGATAGTCCTGCTTCTGTATCAGTATTGTGTTTGGTTCATTGTGCATATTTAATGCACTGTGTTCACCACTAGATACAATAAACAATTCATTATTAATTGAGGTACAGAATTTGACTGGCGACCAGACCATGCAGGGTGCACCTGCGATAGGGTTCAAGTTATCTGCGCTGCAAAAAAAGAAACATTTGATGAACTTAAAAAAAATGGAAGTTATCAGTCGCACCTATTTTAGCTTTGACTGATGTAAGTAATTCATTCAGAACAACTTGAACTTTTCAACTTTATGTAAACAAATTCCTTTCATTGAGCAAAACACTTATTTCAAGTGGTTGATCCACAATTAAAATGATTTTTTTCTTTATTCCAAATAATTGTTTCAGTGAGGTAGACATGCTGCACCATGGGTGCCCAAGTCCGGTCCTCGAAAGCCCATATCCACCATGCATGTTTTAAATGCGTCCCTCCTCCAACACATCACCATCTCGAGGACTCAACTTGGGCTCCCCTGTGCTACACTGTAAAAAAATTATGAAACACTTATATTAATTGGGTAAAGATCTCCCTTATTACATCCCTCAACTAAATTACACTCTAAAAACATCCATCCATCGATACCTCTTATCCTCACAAAGGTCGCGGGGCGTGCTGGAGCCTATCCCAGCTTTGGGCAGTAGGCGGGGGGACACCCTGAATTGGTTGCCAGCCAATAGCAGGGCACACAGAGACAAACATCCACACTCACAATCACACCTAGGGGCAATTTAGAGAGTCCAATCAATTTACCATGCATGTTTTTGGAATGTGGGAGGAAACCGGAGTACCCGGAGAAAACCCACGCAGGCATGGGGAGAACACGCAAACTCCACACAGGGAGGCGGAGGCCGGGATCGAACCCATGACCTCTGAACTGTGAGGCGGATGTGCTAACTAGTCGACCATCGTGCCGCCCAACTCTAAAAACAGTTGGGTTAAAAATAACACAATTCTGGGTCAAAAATGGACCGATCCTCAACTTGGGTCAATATTAAATATGAGTCCCTATTAGTCACTATTGAAAGCACTTTAACAGCCTCCTCATTCACCTATACTGATGACAGCCTAAGAAGAAACTACGGGATCAGTATCTTGACATATGGTCCCAAGGGTTGAGTACTGAACCGACCCCTCAACCTCCTGAGCCATGTGGCATGGATAGGGTGACATGTTGCGTGATTATATTGCAGTAAATGTATGCAAATGTAACCCGAAATGTGAGGTGAACTTTATTCATTTTATCTAAGTATTTCCTAGATTTTTAATTAATGTACTCTTTACCAAAAATATATGATTTACCAGAGATGGGCACTTTACCCTATTTTGACGATCTGTCCTCCGTCCGCAACCTGGGCACACTTCCGTCATCGTCCCTGTGTGCGCGTGCGTGTGCGTGCGTGCATGTGTGTGCATGTGTGAGTCATCCATTATACTGTATACTTGCAGCTTCTGTCTGTCTCTGTCCCTGGTGACTTTTCATGGCGAGACCAGGTTGCTAGACAGACTGTGATGAAAGTCAAATGTTTGGGGTTGTTCAGTGCTCTGCATACAAATTCACTGTGGATCAATAACACACACACAATGAAGATTACACAAGCAAGAAAGTTGGGGTTTAGTAGTTTAAACGGATAGAGAAGGGTGGATGGAGGGGGTTGCTCGGTGCTACTGGTAGTTTTGAATTTGGTAGTCGGAAACACTAATGGAAGCCTGTTTAAAACTTTAAAATGATAGTCTGACCAGCCTATAGGTGATTACTATTCGGTCCGGTCGGAAAAAAGGCGGAAGGGTACCCCGGCTGTAGGTAGAAGGTGACAGTTGACAGTTGACCATCAGTGACTCTCTCTCTCTCTCTCTCTCTCTCTCTCTCTCTCTCTCTCTATATATATATATATATATATATATATATATATATATATATATATATATATATATATATATATATATATATATATATATATATATATATATATTTTATTTTTTTGCTTTATTTTATTATTATTATTATTTTTTTTTTTACTGTATATACAAAAATATTAAACCCCAGTAGGAAAAGCTCTAGACTTTCTGTGACTGATGTTCATTTTATATATATGTAACAGATTGAACGTTTCACAGTATGACTTACGTCTGCACCTTGTGCACCCTTTGACAGTTATTGTGTCCCCTGTTGGAAGTCATCATGTATTCCGTCTGCATGGCTTCACAGTAGATCATTAAATGCATGGCTTTGCTATACTATGGGAGGCAATGCCATTAACCTTTTGGCTTCACACGCCGAAATGTCTTTTAAAGGCTAGTGACTCTGCCATCCCCAGAGTCACTATAACTGCATCCATTCCACCCATCAAGCAGAGTATCTATGGTAACAATGGGAGTGGCAAAGACTGCCATCTTTCTTGCTGAGCCATGGCGACTGTGGTGTAATCAATCACTATCATCAGGTAATGTATAGTTAGTTACCTGTCTCTGGATATCCTTGATTGATGATTTCATCAGAGCGGATCAGGCCCCTTTTATAAGGCAAATTGGTATTTTTAAAACTGTCTAATTATGCCATGTCTCCACACGTCTGTATGTAAGGGAACCAGAAATAGAAATGCACGTTAAAGGGGCTATGGGCTAGACGTACTATCAGGCTGTAATCAGTTTTGAGGTGCAGCACGGCAAAGTGGAAACTCTAACAACCAAATGCAACGGCTACACTAACATTTGAGAATGATGCCAGCCAGCCAGTGGACGAGTGACCAGTCAGTGGATTTGCACTTGGTGAGTTTTGTAGGCAGCATTATGAAATTTGTGAATGGGCATCCATATCCATCCATCCATCCAAACCTTTCCATTTTC
This sequence comes from Filicampus tigris, assembly GCF_054856515.1. Taxonomy (NCBI): domain Eukaryota; kingdom Metazoa; phylum Chordata; class Actinopteri; order Syngnathiformes; family Syngnathidae; genus Filicampus; species Filicampus tigris. The sequence goes on along the minus strand of NC_141227.1, from coordinate 7,819,834 downwards.
TATACAACTTATCGTGCTCAGAGTCAAAGAGCTGGAGCTTATCCCATTTGACATCGGGCCAAAGGCAGACTACACCACAAGTTTTAAGCACCCCTATGTCTTTCATCACATTTTCACAATACATTTGCTTCTGTTGAATTTAATACCCTGCAACTACTTGCTGGTTGTAGTGGCCCCTATGGAGACAGCGCACTGTTGAGAAAATATTTTATCATGATATTGATTGTTTCGGAGCAAGCATGTGAAATGGAAGGTGACAACTTCAGAAAAACGTTTTGGTTTTTGTTTGGTTATTTTTTTAGGAAAGGTTGTCTTGTTCCTGCTGTGACAACAGCAACTAATACACCATTGAAAATAGATTTGTAAACTAGAAACTTGCATTTGCATGGTTCCTGGGATAAGGATAAGAGTCTAATCCTAAAAAGCATTTATTTCATTATTTAGCATTACCCCCGGCCTGTATGAGGTGAGACCTTATTAGAACTTAAAACTTATTTGAGGCAAATAGATACTTATGTTCCACAAGACGCACACAGACAGTCGACCCTGCATATTTCCCCCAGGTGAGTATTTCTGGTATAATCCATCTTGCACACTGACTGGCATTTTTATCACTGGCAAGCAGAGCCGCACTGCCAAAGGATTTGCACATATTTGCTCTTACCGGTGAATCTGCTGTCAAAGTGTCCAGCTGTCTTCCTCCCTAAATGAAAGGAGCAATCAAAAAGTAATCCCTCTGTGCTGGTGCAAAGCCAACTTGCTACAAAATAGAGACAGATGAGTAAAGAGCTATCAATCAATCAATCAATCAATCAATCAATCAATCAATCAATCAATCAATCAATCAATCAATCAATCAATCAATCAATCAATCAATCAATCAGTAATTTACTATGATGATATGAATTTGAATCACTGCTCCCTAAAGCAGAACATGCACAGTGTGTTGGGCCTCATTCTCCATGGAGGGCCACATTTTTGCATCGGGATGCATTTGCGCAATGGATGCGCATATGTGCTACCACGGGTCGCTGCACAGAGCACCAAATTAGCTCAAGGAACGGTTACTGTTGCTCAAATGGGAGCACTCAACATCTCTGACAAATGGTAAAATGACCAAAATGATGTTGGTTTTAAATGTATACTTTATAAAATGAAGTACAAAAAAGTATGCTGAACAATTTACATGCTGTCAATTTACAGCAGGGCTCTTTTTGAAGCCAAGAGCTACTTCTTGGGTACTGATTAATGCAAAGGGCTAGCAGTTCGACACACTTTTGAAATAACAAATGTGCTCGAATTACCTCATCTCCCAACACGGCACGGACTAAGGTAAGGAGATGGGGTGGGGGGCACTCCAATTAAAATTTTGCTTATGGCCCCAAATTGGTGATGGGTGGCACTGCACTGCTCCAAAAACTGTAATGTTTCACAATCAACTTGCAATGTATTATCGTACAATAGTATTCCAATCAACCCAATTTAAAGAAAACACCGATAAAGATTAATGCTAGCTACTTTGCTGTGTGTGAAATAGCTGTAAGGCTGCTCAAAAATGTCACACTGTAATTTCATAGTGACTCCCTCTAGCATCAATTACCGCTATCAAGCATTTGCATGATTTTTCCCAAGACGACACAGTTTATTTACCTGCCCTTCTCCAGACTGCATTTTTTATGGCAAGAGAACAAGAAAGCGGTCCCAAGTTTTCCATTACCTTTTTGTGTTTTTGTGCCCTGTTCGACACAGAGTAGCATGTGAAGGTTACAAGGATTTTTTTGTACCTGCCAATCTGCCGTTTAAAAATAAAAAGCACAAGGTGCACCTGAGGGAATGACAGAAACACAGACAATCACTTATCTAAACTCCTTTTGGAAATCCTTGTAGACAAGCACAGCCAATTCCCAAGTATCCACTGTCCACCTCAGGGTCAAATTTTCCGGCCCTCCAGCTTCATTGTAGCAGAAAAAAATGAGAATTGACATCCACAGCGCAACCCTAGTGGGCCTTTCACGCGAGGCGATTTGAAGACGTAGTTTTCGCCCAAGCTTTCATATTGTCCATCACCATTCAGTGTGGCAGTGCATCAGAGATATGACCTTGTAGGCCGACTGGGTCTGGGCCACAAATCCCAAATGACAGGCATTTAAGCACTGAATGGTTGTGTTACACCATTTATACTCATAAAATGGGACCAATACATATCTAATGCCAAAAGCGGACATCAACTGTCATCTGAAAACTAAGTCCAACACATTGGACAGGAGCTTGCCAGAAGGGGTAGAATGACTGTGAGACAGAAAGTTTTTAGCAGTCGATGACACAAATGAGTCACTCTTTGAGGTCGTACCAGTGCTTTTGGAAATGTATCCCATATAGAAGTGGAGCTCAATGGGTGGGGCTGGGTGATTAGGGAAAAAATAATCATCACAATTCTTTTGATTGATATTGAAATCATGATTAATTACAATCAATTATTCACAAATTTTAAAACTTAGTATTTATTCAACAACCGGTTTATTTTTCACAGATTAGTAAGAATCATTGCCTTTCAGTTTTGCTATAATTGCCTGAATGAACTCCACTGCAGGGTTTGTGTGTGAATATTCATTATTGAAGCAATATTACTCCTCAACTCAATGTTTATTTTTTATTATGGGATTTTTGACAGCTAGCTTTAGCAGTGGCGATGTTTCTAAAATGAAGTCCACTATGGCTCAGAGGTAGAGCGGGTTGTCCAGTTACCAGCGGGTCTGCTGTTTGAATCCCTCTCTGTCATGTGCCCCCGTGTCCTTGAGCAAGAAACTTCACCTTCCTTTAGTGTTGGATCGTTCTCGAATGATTCGTTCAAAAAGAACGAATCTCTCCAGTGAACGTGAGTGAATGGATCACTTCCTCAAGTGTTTCGTTCTTTATATATATATATATATATATATATATATATATATATATATATATACCTTTTTCCAAGCAAAGAACAGGTACAGAACATAGCGATTTGCCACACGCATGTCGTCAATCTTTGAAAACGACTAATCAGCAGGGATTTTATGAACATACTGCCACACTATTGGCGTTCACAAAGGAATCAGTAAGGTAACTTCCCGTCCACGAACGAGTCAGTGAGTGAACATTCTGCCATTTCGTGTTCACCAACGATTCAGTGAGTGAGCGTACTGTACTGCCATTCTCGTTCATACATTATAGCTGCAACGTTTTTGATATAATAATAATTTGTATTATTTATAATAATAAAAACGCACAAATTACAATTACTGCAACATCAGGGTGAGCACAATAGATTTTTTTTTTAAACTCACTCCGTCTGTGACGGAGGAGAGGTGGCGTGTTCATGTGTGGGTAGGCTGTGCATTTCTTTAGGGGGTTCGGGCAAATGATTCGGTGAACAAATCTTTTGCACGGTTCTTTTTGATGAACTGACTCTAATGCTTCAGTTCACTGAAAAGAACTGTCATGCCCATCACTACCTTCCTTACCTCCGCTGCCATTCACACTGGTGTACAGCTGGGTGGGAATGATTTGGTGGTGATCGGAAAGGACGTACATGTAGCATTTAGCCTACAAATACGTTCAAACGTATTTACCAGAGCTGGGCATTCCACCTCTGTGAGGGCCCGGCCCGCCATTCCACCTATGACGGATGCCCATTTTGTGGGTGATAAAAGACGGGAACCATAAAATAATAAACAGACTAAGCATAGTTGGAAGCCCATTTTTTTCCGTCTAGGTAATTGTGTATCATCTATTTTCGTGGTGAGGCTTCAACGGCTGCGGCGAGGCTTCCATTTCCTGTTCGCCGCGGGGGGAGGTGCTAGTGGAAGTTGGTCATAGTTGGTAGACAGAAACGCTAACGGAAGCCCGTTTAAATTGATAGGTGGACCAGCCTATAGGCGATTACTATTTGGACAAAAAGACGGATAGACGGACACCCACGCTGCTCGCGGAAGTCATAAATGGAATTTTTAGTCAAACGCCCAGCTCTGGTAATTACGTATGTTCGAACATACTTGAAAATATGTTTGAACGTACTAGTTCGGACGTATTTGCCAGTCAAAAAACGTTTACTCCACATTGGCAACTCCACGCTTTCGTACAAGACAGTTTGGTTGCTTACTTCACAGTCCTGTTGAAGAGGATTTTACTCTTATCTACTGTATTAAAAAGGCTTTCAAAGTCCAGTAATGAAAAGCTAAATCCCCCAGAGAAGCTCAGTGCTGACTCACACAGTCATTACAGATACTGTACCTGCTCTGTCTGGACTGCTGTGATTGTCACATGAATCATTGACATGCAGCACACACACACACAGCCTGCACGCAACATCCATGAAGGAATTTACCCAGAGGTGAAGATGTGCTTTTACTGTAATTCTCCGTGACTGAGAGAAGACTATCCAACATATTTCATTCAAAACCTGTTCTGTACGTGGATCGATCGATTGATCAATAGGTCATATAAGAAAACAATAATTCACACTCACACTGACACCTGTGGACAAATTTTCTTCAAATCACCCAACACAATTGTTTTTAAATGATGGACCCAGAGGAAAAAAAAACATACAACAGGGGAGAACAAGCAAACTCCACACAGACACACACACACAAAACACACAAGCTCTACAATGCGGACCTGCATTACTTATGTACTTTTTTATTTATCTACCGCGATATTGAAAATGGTTTGGTTCCAAAGCCCAAAACACTTATGGATGAACAACCACTGCCCTTCAGTAAAGACGTGTAAATGAAGAATGTGTATTTTCTTTACAAAGCACAAAACTTCAAGAGATTATTTAACATTGGTGGATGGATTTGAAGGTTTCCAGAGAGTTGTGGTACATTCACAATGACAATAACAAAGCTGAGCTAGTACAAGTAAGTAATAAATGTCAGTTATCAAGAATTTGATTAGAAAATAGTGTTTGGTTTTTACCAATCAGATTTAAAAGCATGACAAAGGCCTCTGATGGATTTTTAATCAAAAATATTTTTTATATATTTTACCGATCCATATTATTATATTCAGAGCCTTTCATGCATTGTAGGGCGGCATGAAAAATGAATGTGCCAAGATTTTAAAGTGCTCTACATTGAATTTGAGCTTTGATTAAGTTTAACATTATGGCATGCAAGTATTTCATCATCATCATTGTATTTGTAGAAATTAGAGGGAAAAGTAAAGTGGGTAAATGTGCCCAAAATAAAGATGGTAGCATCCTTCTCCATTTTAAAGAGCTCCATTAGTGACCTGTCACCAGGCTGCCAGAGAAAGAGCAGGACATGATAAGATCACTTGGCTGGGAATTCATTCAAATAGAGATCTCAGGGGAAGTGATGGTTCATGAACAAAGGTCATAAGTTGGTAAAAACTGAAGGATATTTCAAGTTATAAATCTGATAAGTTTAACTCTCTCTCTCTCTCTCTCTCTCTCTCTCTCTCTCTCTCTCTCTCTCTCTCTCTCTTCTTGGGCATAGAAGAAAAAGAAAAAAAGATTAAACAAAGAAACCACGTAAATAAATATACAAATATACAAATTTGAACATGAACAAACAGCAACAAGGCATTCATCAAGCAAGCATACAAACAGTGGGTTTGAGCAAAGACATCTCCAACCACAGTAACCACAAAATAAAAAGCTGTGGGCACCAATTAAAATACTTTTAATTGGGAAATGTTATTTATTTTCCAAGTGTTGAACTTAAATAACACCCTCCCTTGTTGACAAATCAGCTTGAGGAAGCTTTGTTTTACATTATGTAGAATTGTTTTAGTTCCAGTATAGTGGAATTATCCTTGAGCTGTACTGTACTGCGTTTACTGCAATCCATTTAATCAATTTGGTTGATTTTGGTTGATTTTGTTCCTTTCTGTTTTCTTCCTTGGCACGGCTCTATCTTCCTCGCTCACCTTGAAATACCTCACTTTGCAACACTGCCCCTGACAGCACTCTGGCACGCACACACATGAACACACACAGTCACAAACACCCACACACCGTTTATCAGACAGTCTGTGATGGTGGCTAGACATACAAAATGGAACAGAAAACATTTCACAGGTTAAATAAATGAGGCAGATATGAGAGATGTTCATTTGACTACATTTTTGTCTCTTTCAATCCCACTGTTGTATTTTAGCCGAATAAATCTGCTTAGAATTGTTTTTGCGATTGAGAAGGTCTCAACATTCATAGATGATGTCATGACATTCTTCTTTAGCCCACGAATTAGTTAAAATTGGATAAATGGCACCTCTGTTGGTTGCAGCCAAGTAGTATATTTTTTTTAGGTGCAAAACAAAAATCCATCTCATGCAATCGCTAGAATTTTTAATCTATTTTATTTCTTATTATGTTCATGCGTAATATAAATCTTTATTGACCATCGGAGTTAGACTCTAATTATTGGTGGGGTTTTTCTTCATATACATGTAAATATACAGTAGGGCCTATACTGTATATACAGTCATACCAAGCATCCATCCATCTTGTTTCTACTGCATCCTGTTGAGCATCACGGTTGAGCTGGAGTGTGAGCTTGACCTCAAATTACGTTAGAGGTTTTGCAGTCAAGATAATAAATGTCGACCAATCAATAGCCCGTCTGGGGAAGACGAAAGTGAGGAAAAAGCCTTTTTTTTTTTTTTTAAATGGATCCTCTCATTGATTTTACAGAAGACAAAAGACAGGGGTGAGATATTTCACTATTATCACACAATACACAATCATCTGCTGTTCTCTCAAATGCCAAATTATTGATTAAACAGCATAATGGAAGTCAATCCGTGTCTGAAGTTGCTTGATAAAGGGTTTAATCCTGTGCATATATTGACATAACTTCTGCATGCTGAATGTCATGTAGAAAGTATTATATATTTAATCGCTGCCTTCAGTCTGTTTGTAAATTCATGTTGACTGAAATTCAGTCAAGTGAGGTAAAGCAACACCAAAGGAGCCCTGCTATTGCACCCATCCATAATCCAATCCGCTTATCCTCACAAGGGTCGCAGGGGTGCAGAGCCTATTCCAGATGTCTACGGGCAGTAGGCGGGGACACCCCGAATTGGTTGCCAGCCAATCGCAGGGCAACTAAAACAGCAGTTTCATTCAATTTTACACATTTATGATAAGACTACCCATTATGAATAGTCTCCACAAACTTTACCTCATTAAATGTTATGAAATTTCCAATTTTTCGATTTGTCTGGGAGGGACATTGTGCTAGTGATTGTTCAACCATCCTGCCGCTAATTAATTGCCACATGTTAAAAGACCTCAGCCAGAAAATGTCATTGTGTATGTGAGGCCACATCGATCTAATCACATTTTCTGTGTCACTTGCTGTTTGCTTTGAGTAATTATCTGAGGCTGGCGGGCTGTCCACCCTCATTTTTGAAAAGCAGTGTGGGAATCAAACAGAAAAGCTGGTGGCATTAAATAAATGTATTGATTTGTGCATGAGCGAGAATGAAATGATGTTTCACAGCTTTAATTATGTGAATTTGTTTTTTCTTCTGCTCTGACATTTTTATCATAGTTGTGATATCATTGATTGAAATGAGTTCACTACTGTATACTGTATACCAATACGTGCATCAGATACCACTTATCATGCATTTACATGGAACACTGGGTAGTTTCACAACTAATGGAGTGTTAGTGCCGCAAAGGTAAAAACAAATCCCATTCTCTTTTAGTCTGTAGTCCAGATAATTCCTAATGTAATGGTTCGGAGATTTCAGCCTCATTACAAAGGCGTGCTTGGAACAAACTATCAGTACGTCCTGGTAGTCACCTTCAGTAAGTGTGTGTTTCCATTAAAACAGTGGTTCTCAAACCTTTAACTCGATGTAACAACTCCAAAAATACTTAGCTCTCCAAGGTCCATCATAATGACCAAGATTAAAATACAGTAATGTGGCCGGCCTAAGTGCTCATCAAAAACAAAGCAAATGTTTTATTCTGAGAAATTATATCTCAGGGCCGTGGCTTTGTTTAGGGGCACGAGGGCGGTAGGAATGAGTGAAGTGAGGCTACGTTCAAATGTTGTTGGCAGCTTGAAAATGCAAATTCGACCTTTAAATGATTCTTTTGCATACATGTGGTACTACTAACACACTTTGAGAATCGCTGCATGAGAAAAATGGCACGCCACAGCACCAAACAAAAATGTCGCAAAAAGTATAGTGCGTAGTGCACACTAAATAATGATGATCTTGTCTCTATGCACTACCAAATGTTATATATATATATATATATATATATATATATATATATATATATATATATATATATATATATATATATATATATATATATATATATATATATATATATATATATATATATATATATATATATATATATATATATATATATATATATATATATATATATGTATATATATATATATATATACATATATATATGTATAAACTATCAATTCCTACTTTCTCAGTGAAAAATCTGGGACTGTTTATGTCATTGAACTCAAAACTATTATTCTTTTGTATGAATGGCAACAAGTGTACTATTGTGCCTACCATCATTGAGGGGAAGTGTGTTTAGTTGTTCTGCCAGTCACTAGTGCCTGCCATAGATAGATGAACTAAGATACATTATTTGCGAGTGGGAATGGAGTCACTAATCTACGATAAATAGCTGACAAAAACTGGGTACAATGTATTCACTCCATCAGCATAAATCCCTCAACTGATTCAGAAGTGCAATAGTTGCTGTTGTTTTTGTCGTGACCTTCATCCTGTCCCGTCAGGGGTCACCACTGTGTTTTTTTTTTTTGTGTGTGTAGTTCTTCTGCTGCTGGATGCCCTTCCTGGTGCAACCCACTCATATTCTATCTGGCTTGGGGCCGGCAATGGCTGGCTATTGATTACATTAGTGAACTCTATTTAGTGAGGTGACTGCAAAAGGAATTTGGTTGCACTGGAGTTTATTTATGGGTATACAGTAAATGGGCCTGAATACTTCTTCATGTCACACTTGAGATTTGTATTTGTACAAAAAATAGAAAACCATGTCTCATGATTCACTCTGTTTATGTTTGTCAGTTGGTTCTCCCTGTTTTGTTTTGTTTTGTTTTTCACGCAGAGAGGATTTGCTTTCTTTGTGTAACCGAATCTTCTCACAATGATGGAGGAAGTGAGGGATGATATTACACAATATGATCAGTTAAACGAGAACAGTAATAATTGAGGTAATAGTGATCTTTGCAGTCAGTCAAGTAGGAAGCTGCAAGAGCCAATTAGCACGGACAAATAGGGGTAACAATAATGAAACGTCACGGTCAGATGTAGCAAATTACCAAAGAAAGGAAACAAGCGTTTGTGGGTATGAATCACCTGCCTCTTTTTATAAGCATTATGATGTTACAATCAAAAAATAAAAGATGTATTGTGAATTATCTTTATTTGTTACATACACACATCCAGTTACAGTCATCGCATTTTTGTACATGATCACAAACAATCTTGCATGTGTATGCTTGGCACATATTTTACAGTATGAAGATTTAAATGTGTATGCATCCACACAACCATACAGGATAAATCTGTAATCCTCTCAGTACATCACAGAGGCAAAAACCTGAGGTAAGATTCAAATTTTATTTGAGCCTTGTCGCTAGCAGCATGCGTCAAGATGGTTTGATGGATTCTTGAGAAAACTTCAACAGCAGCCAGTTTATCAAGGACAATTAGAAGTTTCTCAAAAACAGCTCAACATAGTCACTTGTGAAGCATAAGGGCGGGTGAGGGTTGAACCTTAAAATTTCCTGTTACATTTTGCCCACTTTGGGCCTGATTTACGAAGAGTCCAAATGGTTGGCGCTAAATTGCAAATTTGCTCATTCTCCCAGATTGTGTCCAGTGTTGGCAACAGGTGAAAAAGTAATTGAGACCTTCATATTTAAAAGAGTGGTGGTTTTTACCTCGTAAAATTGGGGAGAGCATTGCAAGCGCAAAATGAAGTTGTAGGATTGCAAGTGTCAGTCAGTAAAAGAGGCAAACATTACTCATTTGCAGAAAATAAATCGATCCCTGTGATCATATTGTCAAAGTCAGTAACTGCTTGAGGAGGAAGTCAACCCAAACATTTTTTTTCCAGAATATGTTCTATGCAGGCCCACTAGAAGGCAAAATGACATTACAGTTGCTCAGGGCTCAGATCACGACCAATTATGTCTCAACTTCAGAAAACAGGTGAGCTGTGATCAGCTGCGGTATAAGTATTAAAAATCAACCATCACAATTCATCTCAGGTTTGATTAATCACTGCATGTGCTAAATTCATCTGTCTGCATATTTCCTTAATGCACAAAATGAAGTGTGTGGCTATTTAGGACGCTTGGCAGAAGCAGAACTGGGTGCGCGTTTTACTAATAAATCAGCTTCCATATCTACATATGCAAAGTTTGCACGCGCAAACCTTTAGAAAATCAGGCATAATGTGTATTAAGCCTGAGGCAGCTCGAAGGCTATTGGCAGAAGATAGAGTGTGGACTCCTCAAATTGAGTTTGAAAAGCAATCAAGCTCAGTGACATTTGGTAATTACTGTGTAAAGGTAATCGCGCAGAAACTAAAGCACATTCTGAAATGTTGTACATGAACGGTGTTGCGAGATGAATCTGTAAATATGTTACAAACTAAATGATGGAAAACATAGATCAAAGCCAGTTTGGTTATGTGAAATAATAGCCATTGTAAGATTCTTTCCTCTTTTTCATCTACACTTAAGGATTTGTAATGTTAGAGAAAAAATGAAAAGCAACAATCGTGTAAATTACATAGAAAATCAATCTGTATAACATGATATATCTTTGGAGAAAACAGGTTTCCAAGAGCAAAGGTAAAAAGAACTCATCTTCTCTACAATCAGTGATATCACCCTTAGCATTTATTTTTCAGCACAGACAAGCAATTTCCTGCAAAAACATCTATTTTTCCAGCTGAGCAGAATCTCTGTCATCATTTTTTTCTTCTGCAGCATGACTTTGACAGTAAGAGTAAATGTAATTCTTATTCCTCGCACAGCAGTCACATATTGAGACCAAGTTGAAAAAAAAAAAAAACTAAATCTAAAAAATCTAATCAGCATTTTGATACGGCCTACCTGTGAGGTGGAATGGATTACCTCCGCAAAGGAGAAGTGCTCACTATCACCGATTTAGACAGATTTGTGGACAAAATTTGAGAGGAATTGTGTATGTGGAAAAAGTTTTAGACTTAGAAAAAATGGAAGCAAAAACAAAAGTGTTGTGTTTATATTTTTGAGTGTATACATCATTTCTAATACGTGGTCCATGAAATTGAATTCATGTATTCCCGATAGTCCATACCAGGGGTCGGCAACCCATGGCTCTTTCATCCTTATGTTGCAGCTCTGCGTGGCTTGGGGAAAAAAAATTATAAGTGCCCGATTGAAGTGCATGTTAATTGTCTCAAAACATTGCATCATGTTTTCTTAGAAAGTCAAACTTTTTGGCCACTTTCATATGTGGTCCTAGATTGGATACCTATTGGATTTTTTTTTGCAATGCGACCGCAGCTTGAACCTCCAGGTCGCATACATCCGACATTGACGTCAGGAGCCCAAAATGCGCGGGCGGAAGCATCAGTGCAAGACAGCGACTCTGCAGTTGCTTTGAGTAACAGTATTGACTTTATATTTGACTTTAATTTAATCCCACTTGAAACATGAAACATAAAGTTGACATTTATGGTGATAGTAGTAATTCAGCCACGACTCGATCGGCTCATTTTTTATGCGCAGTTGTGATGTGGCGTCTTCTTTGGTGACGTCTCCATGAAATGAGATCAAAAAAGCTTCACCTCATCACTTCCCCCAAAATGCACGCTGACCCACATTTACTTCCGTAAACACAACGTAGTGAGTGACGTCGACCGTCTGTGAATAGTTTGAAAAAAAAATCTCTCATGCACCCCCCCACGAAAGACCTCTCACTCACACTAAAATAAACGCTTGCAAACTGTCACTCTCACCAAAATCTTCTCACACAAAACAACAACCACAAAAATCACAACAATGTACACAGAATAGCGTCCCAAGCAGCTCATAGAGCAGCCTGGCCTACCGGGAATTCTCCCGATGCGCCATATATGCCACTCCAGGCCTGGGCATAATGCATAAAACCATTTACAATCATGCTTCAAACATATTTGTCCTGGCGGCACGGTGGTCGACTGGTTAACACGTCCGCCTCACAGTTCAGCGGTCGTGGGTTCGATCCCGGCTCCGGCCTCCCTGTGTGGAGTTTGCATGTTCTCCCCGTGCCTGCGTGGGTTTTCTCCGGGCTCTCCGGTTTCCTCCCACATTCCAAAAACATGCATGGTAAGTTGATTGGACTCTCTAAATTGCCCCTAGGTGTGATTGTGAGTGCGGATGTTTGTCTCTGTGTGCCCTGCGATTGGCTGGCAACCAATTCAGGGTGTCCCCTGCCTACTGCCCAAAGACAGCTGGGATAGGCTCCAACACGCCCCGCGACCCTTGTGAGGATAAGCGGTATAGATGATGGATGGATAGATATTTGTCCTTTGTAATCAGGAGCACCAGAACACAAGAGAAGTAATTTTGTATTGCATAGCAAATTAGAATTTGACGTTTGAGATGGCTACCATTTACACTTTTGATCCTTCTTTCACACACCCAATCACTTTTTTCTCACATTGACAAAAAAAGTGCCACTTGGATGAAAATAGCTCTCACATAGAAAAAAGATTGTTTTTTTCCCCCTCTGTGTGTTATAAAGGGAAAAAAAATTGTGTTAGTGTGAAAGGTATTGTGATTGAGTGTGAGAGGTTTTGGAGGAGTGTGATAGGTTTTTGATGTGTTGGTGTGCGTCTGTACGTGTGGGGGTGCATGTGTGTGTGTGTGTGTGTACAAGCGTCCGTGTGAGTAAAGGTTATTTTTGGACTCCACCTTCCTTCAAGTCTTGTTCTCTCCAGTTAAACATGCAGAAGACCCTTTTTCCCATCCACAAACTAATTTCTAATTAGATGAGGACACTTCAAACAAGGTTCTGACTTTGCATTGCTCTCACAAAGACCAAGGTTAATGCATAAAAGATGAGAGAAACTCTTTTACCTGTTACACCTCTGCACTTTCAGATGACTCAGCAGTAACCACCAATACACCCGACCCAGATATTCTTCTCAGTGATGCCATAGGTGTGATTGCTTATGTGAAAATACAGCAACACAGTGTTTAAATTGATATTGCTGAGGCTGTGCTGAAGAAACGCCGACAACATAGTTTACATTTTCTAAAAAAAAGAAAATATTTGTTTTACCTTTTGAGTTCAACTGGGGGAAATGTATGTGTTGTTTACATTTTCTGTGATCAAGGCATCCTACAAGGGTTTCATACAATCCAGCTCAGAGAAGACAGGAAGAGTTTAGTTGCCAAAATTCAACCCTTGCAGATTGGGGAAAAATGGTTTGAGAAAGTTTTTGTCTGGCCAACTGAACAGCATTCTGAGGAAGTGTGTATTTTATATTCTACGTAATATTGCTTACATTGTGAAATGATAGTATGGGTAGGTACACTTCATTGTTCAGCGACTTGAAAGCCGACAAGTGTCACAGAGTGGAGTGTGGAGGGCTTTCGTGATTTTGCTGTTTCATTTGCCGGTGCTTGAATTTGTCTGATTCCTGCTGCCTCTCCTTGCCTTTTATTTGCATTGTGTAGCTGTGCAGCCCTTTGAAAAGTAGTATAGAAACTGATGGCAATCTTTTTTATTTGTCTTTGAGACATAATTCGGACTTGTATAAATTTGTTGTGTAAATGTAATAGAAACTGAAAAAATTACTCACCTATTGTTTGTTGACCATTGCTACTTGGCTAGCTTGCTAGCAAAAAAAAAATTATGTCACTTACTGTATCAAGCTTAATACTTCAGATGAATATTTACTATCTGTGCGGTTTTATGAAATATAAATCGTTAGTAAATGCAAAAAAGTATATTTGACAATAAATGAAGTAATTTTGCATACTCAAGAACATCCAACATCCACTTGACGAATGCTATACTGTATTCTTAGTCTGACAAAGTATAATATTCTGTCTATTTAATGTATCACCACCATTCTTGGGCAGTAGTAGAGTTACACTTAGCATAATTACTAGTTTAACTACATTTCTCAGTTCCGTAGTTGCAACATTGCTGTTTTTAATATAAAATTGCTTTTTAGTAGTGAAGCAATGACTAGAAAAATATGTCAAACTCAGCCTGAAAGGAATTTTTTGATAATGGAGCAGAGCATGATTGAAAGTGCACCTGAAGTCAATGGCCGAGGAGGCAAGGCAAGGCAAGTTTATTTGTAAGGCATATTTCATGTATAAGACAATTCAAAGTGCTTGACATAAAACATTAAAAGTAGTACATAAAGAGAAAAAAAGTATTAGGTTATTGCAAAAATCCTAATAGAATGATATAAAATAATTAGATTAAAATGATTAAAACCAAGCATCAATCTAGATAAATTAAAATATAGTGTGCAAATGAGGATGAGGGTACTAGTAGATCTTGCAAATATTTTGGTCCAAGACCATTTAGAGATTTATAGACCAGCAGCAAGATTTTAAAATAATTATTTGACTCACATCAAGCCAGTGTCGTGGTTTGAGGACAGGTGTGATGTTGTTCAGTTTACTGTTACACCAAGATTTTTAGCTTTCAATGACAGAGTTTCAATTTGTTTATTTTTAAAACAGTGACAGTGCACATTAATCAACATTTCTGTAAATGTGCCAGTTTTAGCGAAAAGGATAAAGAGTTAAGGTGAGTGTTGACCTTTGACCTTCCATTTTTTGGCCCATCTTCTTTTCTGGAGGAGGCAGAAATGCGTGCATCTCATGACTCCCCATTCATCAGTTACGTTCTTAACACTGTTTTATCACTTCACCATTCCAAGACAGTGGTATTGCAGGGGTAGGAAGAAGCTTTATTAGTGTTCATTTACACTAATGATACATTTAAAACATTTTAAAATCCACCCAGCTGCAGTAGCTTTGTTGTACTTGAGCTACTTGAGTGACTTTATTGTAGCTTAGCTTGCTATATTTCTCTGGTGCGTAGCTTCAATATAGTGAAGCTTAATTTAATATAGAATAACTTGTATCTTAGCTCATTATATTTCCCAGGTAACCTGCCCAACATTGGGTCCAGCTGTCCCAGCTTGCTGGCATGGCAAACACTTTGCACAAATACCGTACATAGAACAGCTGTTCTTGTTATTAATAGCACAGTACAGTGCAGTCAAATTGGCCAAATAGCTCATTAGCAGTAAGATCCACTGTTCTGCACCGTAGTTCATTAAGTTTACTTTTGTCTTCCATCCACTCAATCTCAGCTAATGGGCTTCATTTAAATGGTCAGCAAAAATCTGCACATTTTTAACTTATTCCAAGGATAACCATGTTTCATTTGCAATATTTACAAGAACTGTGTACACAATATCTCCATTCTATGTATACTGCATGTTATTGATGATTGATTCCCAGAGTTGTCTTTCATTTCTTAAATACTGCTAGTATACATTTCATCTACCTAAGTCATGTGCATGTATAATCAAATTTCATTTTCAGTAACAAGCAGAGCAGATAATAACGTAACTTTTTTTAATGCAGACATCTTGGTCTGGTCTGAAAGAGAATGCCTTTAGGCCTACTTTATTTTTCTACCTGCATGGCTGTTTTAGTCTTGCAATTTCTCAACACCCACCTGTGTCACACTAAGAGCCTGGTGGGATAGAAAACTGAGCCTGATCTCTGAACCAAATGATGGACGTCATGTATTTCACTGCCAATGCTTTTTGTCAGTTGACTGTCATAGCCACAAAAGTCTTGTGCCAATGTTTATATTGGTGTAGATTTATTATTTGCTATCCAATTATTTATAGTAATAATTATATAAAGCAATAACTTAAGTACCATGGTAGCCCCATGCACTGACCAATCTGAGAGCAGTTATTTACATCACCCATGCTGTAAGTAGAACCATGGCTGACTATGTACTAATGCCCAGAATCTGATTTTCGCAGTGGAAACACATCAATATCAAGCACAGCCATAATGAGGCAGGTAAATGCAGTGTTGTGAAAAAAGGGCTCAAAGTAGGTCAAATGAATGAAGACTTTAAAGCCTATATTTGAGGGTAAAATTAACAACATACTATTAGAACTTTCAATCAGATGCATTATTAGACTGATACATTCAAATTCTGTACAATTTAAATGAACAATTCATGTTTTCAATTCAGATCAAATTAACAATGAATCACACAATTTGTAAGTGAAATCCAGTTATTCTCACTATAATTACTGGATATCTGACTCTACATAGTCCTTCACCTGACCTTTACTCAAATTAAACCTAAGCAGGAAATCAGGCCCCACAGTGAGGACATGTTGACTTAGACAGGATTGGATGGCATCTCTGTCACAGTCCTTTCACTGTCTTCTCTGGTTTCAACCCACCAAATGGCTCCATTTTCCAACCATGTGGGGTCTCCGCTTTGGGAACTGAAGCCAATGAATCGCCATCAATTGTCGGCCCCACCACTGTCATATCAAATTGCAGGCTGGTGTCCATTTGAGAATAAGGGATTACTTTCAGTAATGGGATTTACAATATGTGTATTTAGAGCGTTCTTATTACAAATTGTGGATCTATAAAATGAGTCTTATTAACCAAAATTAAAGTTCTGCAGCAAGTTTGGTGACTTATTTTTTCTAAAGCCAAATCTTACAGCACTAGCCTTGGTCCGCAGAGAGCTTCCACAATATCAGAGGGATGTCAAAGGTATCAGTCACGAGGTATTATTAAAGTGGAAGTCAACCCAAAAATTGTCTTGACAAGAAAATGTTGTATGAGCCTTAACAAGTCTAAACACGGCATTCTGATTAATATTGCGTTTGCAGGATATGAGTTAAGCAGCAAAATCCACCCATTTTTAGCCCTAGTTGCCCCTGGTAGCCTAAAATAGCCCCATATTTGGGGCTACTGGGGCGGCCATTTTGTCACGTCTGTTGACTAGAAATTACATTACAGTTGCTTAGGACTCAGCTAATGACCAATCACGATTTACCTGTTTTCTGAAGCTGAGCCATGATCAGAGTTTGGCATTCCTTTCTGCCCGTCTATGAGGGATGTCCGTTTTGCTGACGTTAGTCGATAGACGGGAAGCTTTAACAAACAGATTATAGACGGAAGTGGATTTTCGTCCGTCTGCATAATCATCAACTAACTAGTCAAGTCCGAACGGACCTCACAGTCCATTATTGACAGATGGCCGTTTTGCTGAAGAGAAACGGAAATGCGACCCAGACTGCATTGACTGTATATGTACTGTACAGCTGGTGGCGGTATGCACGAAAGAGAGAAACGTGTTAATCTGTTGACCAAATTATCCAAACCGCTTATCTGAGAGGTAATAAAGTACAAGTAACTTTGAATACAGAGAGAGTTTTACAAAGAAGTTCTTGTCAGTTAAGTTTTACATTTCTATAGAACATATTTTTGTTTTATATATTATTACATATTATTATTCAGCACATCAGTCAAGTTTAGGAAATATGGCACAACACTTACAATACCAAAACCTCTACATCCCTCCCGAAGGCTGGCTACATTTTGCAGGAACACACTTGAAATCTCCCAAATGCATGCAGGAAAACGTGCTATGTTGCTTTGAAAAATGTTGAACTTTCTGGCCATAATTCTGGTATGTTTGGCACAAAGACAACAGCGCTTATCACCAAAAGAACACCATCCCTAAATTGATGCATGGCGGTGGCAGCATTATGTTTGGGGATCTTTTGTCTTCATCTCAAACTGGAGCCCTAGTCAAGGTGGAGGTTACTATGGACAGTTCCAAATACTAGTCAGAGGTAACATCTTTTTTTTTTTGTTTTTGGGATGATTTATGTTGGTTCTTTTTTTTTTTTTTTTTTTCAACAGGGGTGTTGTGAGTATTTGTATCTAAAAGGCACCCGATCGGCTGTGTGCCATCATTGAAGCACATGAAAGTCGCTACAGGGGAGGAAAAGAAATGCAAAGCAAGCCATAATACCGCTGTTCTCTCTAACCATGGGAGAAGAACAAATCACTGGTGACAGCGTTAACCTTTTAGGTGTCATATTGTGATGCGCTTAAGGGCACAACACAAGTTTGAGTTTACATTTGTGATCTTGTTGGTTTGATGCCATACTCTTTTATATGTGATGTAATTATCACTGCAGCAGAAAGATTGTTATTACTAAAGTACTAACTAATAAATAATTATATAATAAATAATGATCACTGTTTAATTTCCTTTTAAGGTGTAATTGTGTAATTTACCTACGTTGTTTGTTTTGCTGTTGTAGAACTGCAACGCCAATCTGGGACTGAGTGTGATTAGATGTTTACATGGCATTTGACTTGAATGGGGTAAAAAGGAACAGTGTGACATTTGTTGAATATGCTCTAATAATTTACACTATCCATCTCCAATAATCGCTCAAGGAAAGACATTTGCAAAGTGCAGATTGTTTGTCCATTGGTTCACCAAACGTATTCTTTGTGCCAACATGGCTGAAGATGACATCCCTATTTGATTTCAGGCTGGAGTAACCTTTTATGTCTCTCTTCGACAGCTTGCGACTCAAACGTTTACATGCTGCTCATCTGACGGCAGATTTTATTACAAGCTTTTCAAACAATGTGAATCTGGGAATGATGCCAGCATCAGTGACTCCAAGTGTAATGATGAAAGTATCGCCCTCCTGTGTGAATTTAGCATCTTTTCTTATTTCTCGTTATTTGAAAAGAGCGACATTGCATAGGATAAATAATTATTATTAGCTTTAGTTTAAAATATGGAGTATTGCCCCGTAAAGAAATATTTTGATAGTTACAAAATCCATCCTCTGTTTTTATGACTATACTGTACTTTGCATCGCAACAATTGAGATGTACAGCATTTTGCATTCTCAGTGCATTAATTTGCACCATTGAGTCCAAAATGACAAGTCAACAAATTTACACCTTTATTCTTCCCTGTGGTGATGTGTAGTTATGCATAAAAAAATGTGTAATGAGTGAACAAGCCCGCAGGCACGCACACAGCTCCTGCAATATGCTCTTTAAGGTGACTCAAACACACCACATAAGGCAGAATAATGAAAGTGATAGGTGAGTGAATGCTGTCTAAATTACTTCAAAGCATTGGCTTTGTAGACATATTTTAAAAGCTGACATTGTAAATAACTATGAAAACTGTCCAAAGCATCCAACGGTGCATTTTTATTTTTGAGTCGGTGAAGTTAATTCTTGTGTCCCTTGAATGACAGTGCAGTCAGTCTGGAATTATCACTTTCATTTCCTGTTATTAACCAAAGAATAAGGGCACAGGTTTCGCTACAAATGTAGAGAAAATGAGATTAACAGATGTTAATATTATAGTTAGTATAGTGCATCTTCATTTTATGAAGACATGCTTTCAATGAAGAATAGGCAGTTTCTCATTTTTCATTAGAGATTAAAGGTTGGCTGTCTTTCAACAGTGCATTGGATTTTAAAGTAAACTCCAAGGGGTTTACTTCAAAGGGGAAAACTTGTAGTTGGTAGTTTAGATATGAAATGCTTTGCCAATACACTAAATTCAGTACACACAGGTACAGGTATCATTATATAATGCAGTACTCATACAGAGTATATCTTGGAAAAACAATGACTGACCTTTGTGTATGCTTGCATTTGTGCATTTCATTCTAACATTCTGTGTCACGCACTTCGAGGCCGCTTTATTACGGGTGTTACTCAAGGGAGACCTGCTATTTTGACTCAACCTAAAGGCTCATGAAAATGAGGTCAGGCGTAAATAACATGACAGCAGGCTTCCAACGTTGAGCCGCAGTGGTCTTCCTTTGTGGACAAAATGGAGGATTGAGGGAGCTCCTCAAAAGGTCATCAAAATTACAGACATGCGACAAAGTCACCAGAGGGCCTTTTGGTGATCATTTATAAACCTGTGAATGTGAAACTGTGTCTCCGGAATGTGGAAGGTGACTTTTTATATAGTACTACCCCACACTTAAACAGTTGATAAAATGCACATGATCCTTTGGGTGTCTCCTAGTACTAGTCAGCCTCTCGTTACTCAGTTTGCCATCTTGCAGCCTGCTTAAAGATTTGTCACTCTAATGAAATTGTACATACATTATAAGTCTCCTCTTGCATAGAGTAAATATGTCACACAAATGTTTCAGTCGTATGGGGGAGTAAAAATGAGGCTTTGTGCACTCTAAAAACAGTTGGGTTATTTCATTAACCCAATTTTTGGATTGTTTGCGTTGGGTCAAAATTCTGTGTTAATTCTGTTGTGTTGGTTCAAATTAACTATATATTGTGTTATATGCCAGTAGTGTTTTATGCTGGGTCAAAAATCAACCTTATAGGCCCATACACCGGTGCCAGATGTACACTTGAATTAAGTATGAAATGACAGCCACCGACATACTGTTCATGTTGACACATGCAGCATCGTGGTCAAGTCAACGACACTTTTTACATTTGGATTTCTTGATTTATCACACTGCTTTGGTAAGTACTTCACACATTGTAATCTTTTGAAAACGAGTTGCTAGTATCTGAGCGTGTGTGTTGGACAGGACGAGTGCTGGAATTGTAAAAAAAAAAAAAAAAGAGGCATTAGTCTGCTGATCTGCTGCCATTGTAGGATGTGATACTTCACAAGAACTGTGCGTTCTCCAAATAATGTTCCATACACATATTAATAACTTGATGTGTTTACTGTAATCCACAGAAACATTTCTTTGATTACCAGAGTGGTTCTGGTTACCTTGCTTGGAGATTGAAAACGTTAGAGCGCAACTCTCCTCAAGAGGTCAATATATCTCAAAACACTTTTCAAGATGGACCCACAACTCATCACAGGCCGTGTGAAAGTGTGAGACGGTTGTCTGGTGATGACCGCAAGGAAGCAAAGCTTGGTTTAAAGAACTGAAATAAATTGTATACCATTTTACAAATGTATCTATCTCATGCACTGATTTGCATTTCCTGGCTGGCAGCCAATCGGAGTGATTGTCACTGACACCACTTTGCAGACTGCCGTTAGTGTCTTATTCATTCAATTCATATAGCACCATGACACAAAATATATGACTCTGTCATAATTCTAAACACTACTTTTTCATTTAGATTTGTTCTCACTTGCACCATGAATGTGCTGAACAAAATTCTGGACACGTATGCGTTCTACTTTATGAAACCATGATTGAGTCACGCACAACAAACAATGACCTGCCTGCCATGTTAACTAACATAAGCATATGACTGATTAGGCTGAGTTGAAATTTGGCCCCCTTGTAACCATGTCACATACATGATGACTGATTAGTGGGTTGGACTAAAATGTGCTTCCACCCTTACTTAATCGAGCCCTTTTTTTTCAAACTTGTCACCCCTAAAAATGGGTGTCTGACGAGTTTGGCCCCTTGAGGAAGTGCCCAGCTCTGACCAAACAATGTACGTCCAAACATATTGTTGCTGACATTATGTCAATGTCAGGACACATGCTGGAGTAACCTTTTATGATATTTACCTGAAGATAAATAGCCATTTTTTCTTAACTTTCACTTATTAATACATTTTTGGGGAAGCAGCCGTATCTTTAGAATTATAAATGAAATAGATAGATAAGAAAATATACAAATCGTGTAATAATCCAATTATTTGCATTGCTTTAACCCAATTTGTTGTGTTCATTTAACCCTTAAAGTTGGGTCAAAACTGAATAACCCAATGTTTTGGTTCAAATTGACCCAAGTCTGGGTTGGTACTTTTTTAACACAACAATTGGGTCAAATTTAACCCCAAAATAGTTATTTTTCACCCAACTGTTTTTAGAGTGTTGTGTCATCTTCTCTGCACATTATATATGTCGGCCTTATGTTAAAGGAAACTTGTTCACTCACACCCAGATATTATACTATGTTCAAGTAACACGTTACACACATTACACACAAACGCCCACTTTTCCCAGTGACGTCACAAATATTGCAAAATTTCATGCAAACAGTTAGCAAATTGGCATTTCTTTAGTAACACATTGTATGAGGATTAATTCGTGGACCTGCATAGAACATATTCTAAAAGAAATATATTTGACTTCTGGGTTGACTTTCCCCTGAAGTAGAAGTACATACTGTATATCTGTGTAAAAAATGGTATAAAAGTAGGAAGACTACTGATTCAACTTTAATAAAAGTAGGATAGGATACAAAGGTACAGAGTCATAAACGTTGTACTTAAGCACAAATAGAAAGCAAACCAAATATTTTTACAGTAAACTACAAGATAGAATAGTTTATAATAGTTAAAATAATTTTTATTAAGTTTCATAATGACTAGACTGAGATAGGGTGTGGGCGGCAGCTTGCGTTTTCTTATGGCTTTTACACCATCAAAAAATGTTCTTGTTTCTTTTGCCAACACTGTGAACTGACTTAGAAAATGCAAAATGACCTAATGATGACAAATGAAAAAAATTGCATCTTTACACCGTTTAAAGAAAACGGCTTCGCCCAAATCATTCTTGGAGCCAACAACATCAAATCATTCTTTTACATTGGGCCATGGATGTGGAATATCTTGCTTCTCTGACTCTATTGTGTCATTGTCGTTTATGCTCACATTCCTCCATGTCGCTGCTGTTCCAGTTTAGTCTGTATGCTGAGACCCCAGGATCTTAACAAAAACAGTAAAAGCGCTACATCGGGCTAGGGGGTGTTATAGCCCTGTCAGAAATCTTTGTAGCCTCATAGACCCTCCAGCATTTTATTTCATATTCTAAAAAAAATGTAAATTAATTTCTCAGCCCCTTAAAGTGGAAATCAACCCAAACATGTTTTTTTTCAAGAATATGTTCCCAGCAGGCCCGCTAGTTGAAACACAGCATTCTGACTGATATTGTGTTTGTGGAATATGAGTTAAGCAGCAACCCCCCCCCCCCCCCTTTAGCCATTTCAGGGAGGGGCAGTTTGTCACTTCTGTCGACTGAAAATGACATCACAACTGCTCAGGGCTCAGGTAACGACCAATCATGGCTCAGCTTCAGAAAACGGATCAGCCGTGATTGGTTTGAATCAGAACCAGAGATGGCTAAAAACGGGTGGATTAACTCTTATTTCACAAACGCAATATTTATCAGAATGGCTTGTTTCAAGTCGTGGACTTGCATAGAACATATTATTGAAAAAAATATGTTTGGATTGAAGGCGGTACGGTGGTCGACTGGTTAGCACGTCCGCCTCACAGTTCAGAGGTCGTGGGTTTGATCCCGGCCCCGGCCTCCCTGTGTGGAGTTTGCATGTTCTCCCCGTGCCTACGTGGGTCTTCTACGGGGACTCCGGTTTTCTCCCACATTCCGAAAAACATGCATGGTAAGTTGATTTGACTCTCTAAATTGCCCCTAGGTGTGATTGTGAGTGCTGTTGTTTGTCTCTGTGTGCCCTGCGATTGACTGGCCACCAATTCAGGGTGTTCCCCCGCCTACTGCCCGAAGACAGCTGGGATCGGCTCCAGCACGCCCCGCGACCCTTGTGAGGATAAGCGGTATGGATAATGGATGGATGGATGTTTGGGTTGACTTCCCCTTTAAGGATCGATCAAGCCCCCCTTTAGCACCAGGAGAAAAAAAATCCTGAAGCTGCGCCTGTATAGAAGGTCTCAACCGTGATTGATTCCAATTACGTCATCCCCAGAGCTTGACAAAATGAACTAGCGTATTTTGACAGAGTAAGCCAGTAAGGAGTAGAAAATACAGACATCAAAAAAATACTTACTTACAACAAATATCAACACAAAGTGAGTGCCAGCCTTTGAAAAGAACAATCGTTTAATACAGCTATTTTATTGGATCTCAGCCAAGTGTAACAAAAGAAAGTAAATGTCTCTCCACAGTTAATAACTACAGGAGACAATCTTTTGAAAATACTAAAATATTACTAGTTTCTTCTTTTAATTTGAGTGTATTCCAATTTTTGCGTTATCACTGTGGTCGTATAGGTGCAATATCACTAAAGTGCGTGTCATGTGACAGTGGTACATTGACCCAGTTTCTGAGGAGTCGTGCTGTCTTGTGGGTTTGTTTGAATGAGCAGCGCGCGCTCGCTGTCAGTGAGCGTGCTCTGCGAAGAACGCGCGCTCCAGCCGCACACCGAAGCCACCACAATGCACGGAGCCACGTTTTTATCCCCGCAATGAATCCTTACAATGAAACAAGAGCCGAGAAAAGCGTCGAACATGACCTGTTTGCTTTTGGCACGTACAAACTTCTCGCCTTCGCCATCGGAACCATTGGAGTGTTTGGCTTCTGCAACAACGTTCTTGTCATTCTACTTTACTGCAAATTCAAGAGACTTCGGACGCCGACCAATTTGTTACTCGTCAACATAAGTTTGAGTGACTTGCTGGTTTCTGTCATCGGAATAAACTTTACATTTGTTTCGTGCGTCAAAGGTGGGTGGATTTGGAGCCAAGCAACATGCGTGTGGGACGGATTCAGTAACAGTTTATTCGGTAAGATCATATTCTTAAAGTCAACTGTCTTATTATTTTCCTAAACCCCTTTTCCTGATGGTTGAGGTTAATGCATTTGCTCCTTTTCTTTTATCCAGTATAGCCTCTTTTTGTATATAATAACAATAATAATAATAATTATCAGTAATAATAATAATAATATTATTATTATTATTATTATTATCATTATTGTAGATATAATTATTATCTACAAAGGGATTTGTAGGACTACATTTCTTCTTAGGATTATTATTTTCAGAAATATTCAAGTCTTTGTCCATGTCATATAAAAAGCTCATACAAACATAACTGTTGAATGATGCAAATGAAAAATCCATCCAAATGCCTTAAATCAAACCCCAGCTTTACTTAATGTCCGTGTCAAGCAGTTCCACACAATTGTTTTTCGTTTGCCCAACAAAAAGAAGTGAAGGTCAAAGCCGAAGCTCATTCTCCGTCATCTCCTCCTTCACAAAATGTGTGATGTGAACGGCGTTTATAGCCTCCACTGTAGAGTCACACTGAAAACAACCTTCAAGATCTTCCTAATAATTTATTCAGAAGATTGAGTGAAGACTGGATAAAGTTACATTTTCAGATGTATTGACGATAGCGAATGTTCAGCGCAAAAGTAAAATACTAGTCTGTTGCAATAGATTATTATGTCGTAAATCTATTGCTTCATACAATAGAATACTTGCAATGGCATGTTCACCTTTTAATCTTGCCTCCAGTCTGGTGGTGAAGTGTGAATGAATACACAGGGGTCATCCTGACAAATGCAACCAGACTATAGTGTAGGAGTTATTATAGTCCAGGAGGAGGACTGATGTGTGATGGTATGATACTTTACCACAACTGTTGTTTATTAGCACGGTCATCATGCTTTGCACTGGTTGCTTCTTCTGCGCTTTGATTTACATTATACTGATCAGAAGGAAGCTGCGGTCCACTTGGCTTCATAATTGGAAACACAGACTTGTGTGATTTGTATTATAAACACGGACACAGAAGTTATGCTCGCAAGGCCGGTTGAAAGTGAATCTCTAATTTACATTTTTCATCTAATGAATTGCGCATGTCTTCAATGGAGTGACATTGAAATGTCCTGAAGATTTGGCCCACATTCAGATGAGAGGACAAGTACTGTAAGTTTTTAAATGCAGGTTTCAATAAGAGACATACCATGACTGGAGAAGGTAAACCCCATCCACATTTCAGATGTTAACTACGTGACACTTTAAACCCCAATATTTAGGTTAGTGCAAGACTTTACAATAGAAGTGCACTCACCTAGACTCTTAATTAGGTCTAACTCCTAAAGCTAATGATAACCAATACTTTTACAGCATCAAAATGATGATGATGATGATGATGATGATGATGATGATGATGATGATGATAATCATTACTATTATTATTATTGTTATTATTGTTATTATTATTATTATTATTGTTAAACTTCACAATACAATAATTGTGCCCTGGCCAAAATGCTGCCTTTACCAGAATACATGATACAATTCGAGTGGTAGGAATATTATTATAAATTATAGATAAATATAAATATAAATACATGATTATAATTGCATCACCAAATCATTATCAAATCATCAAATGTTTATGTATGTATATATATATATATATATATATATATATATATATGTATGTATATATATATATATATATATATATTTACATTGTTGCTAAAACTACATAATGCATCCAACCAACAATCAAATCAGAACAGAACTATTTTGGTAAATTGTCAAATTTTGATCACGCTCTATTGATTTTCATCAATTCTGCAAGTACATAATGGAGTCTTCATGCTGTGTATAGATCCTTGCTGACAGAGGTTGCCACTGAAAAACAAAACACAGCTGGCATCCTTCTTCTGTGTCCTCTGTTGAAAAATATGCCAAATCATCCTTGTACCGCATCCAAATTATTACGCAGTGGAGATTGCTGACCGACACAAAGGCAAGCCAGGGGAGCTGTAGCAATAATGTGAACGTCCAGGAAAACATATCCATCCTGCTGAATTGTTCTGTGGGAATATGAACTCGGGTGGCTCCCTGCGAAGCTTGTCTGTCCGTTTATTGACGTTGGTTCACCCATTCATGAGGAGATTAATGAATTATGACAGCTTTGACAAGGGTATTAGGGCATATGTAATTGGAGAGATGTATAGATATATCTATATACGTGTGTGCGCACGTGCGTGTTGACCGAAAACCAAAAGAATCAATTGTAGATGTTTTATGAAACCATGCCAGACAAATCGATGATGATGATGGGACTCACAGAAAGTAGACGTTATACAGTGGAGATGCATGTTGCAAATGTGCAAGGTTTCAAGGATTTATACAACAAGATGCTAACCCACATCCTAACTTCTGGTGTGTCTCGCTAGGCATCGTATCGATCATGACGCTGGCCGCGTTGGCTTATGAACGCTATATTCGGGTAGTCCATGCCCAGGTGGTGGACTTTCCCTGGGCGTGGCGGGCCATTGCCCACATCTGGCTTTACTCCCTAGCTTGGACTGGGGCTCCTCTCCTGGGCTGGAACCGTTACACACTCGAGATCCACCAGCTGGGATGCTCCTTGGACTGGGCATCAAAGGACCCAAATGATGCTTCATTCATCCTTCTCTTCCTCCTGGCTTGTTTCTTCGTACCTGTTGGCATCATGATCTACTGCTACGGAAACATCCTCTACACAGTACAAATGGTGAGACATTCAAATGGGATTTTTTTGTATCTGTTGTGATACTACAACATTAATTATGAATGAGTCAGAATAATTACTTGTAAAGGGAAAAATGAATTGTCCTTCCATGGCGAAACTAAGTAATTAGATGAATTGGCACAATTACATTACTTTTGAGCGGTCTCTTTTATCAAAGGTGGGCAATCCGTCCGTGCCAGGTGGGGTGGGTCCATTTGTCCGTCCCGGATAGATGCCCATTTTGGGGACAGAGGACGGAGGATAAAAAGTTTTTGAAAAGGACGGAAAGGACAGAAGTGGGTTTTCATCCGTGCCTGTAATCGTCTCTAACCAGGTCAAGTACCGACGGGCAAAGTGTTTCCATGTAGATTCGTTGAGCAACTCTGCTTGTATTCAGCCCTGCGAACAAAAACACAAGACATGTTACGGACTTTAAATATAATGAAAATGAGCTGTGACCTTCACTGACTGATTGAGTGCTGCCTTTCTTTCCCAGCTCTATTACAATAATAAGCTTTTGTGCCTTCTAGGTTTATTTCATCTGTCGCCTAGTATTGAAAAGGACAAGTGTGTGGGCTGTGATGTTTACAATTGGCTATTTGTGTTAAGCTTGATAATTCCTCCTAAAGCACGTAGCAGATTTCTGAGAGAATTCTGTATTGTGTGGGTATTTAACAAATCTGTGAATTCTGCGGGTTGGGCAGCGTAAGCATGAAAGTGGTGAAAGCTCAGTTACCTGCAGCAAAAATGGAGGTGCAGGCTGTTTGATCCCTCCTAACAACCACACGAATTTGTACAAGTGAGAGATACGAAACTTCCCAGCTGCAAGCTCCCAGATTGTCTCTTAAATTCCTGAAGCTCTCAGATGCATGAATGGAGCTCTTAAGGCCCTGATAGACCAAACCGACGTCAGAGGTCGTGAAGCGTCGTGGCGTCTTTAAGCGCCGCCTGTTTGGTGTAGTGGCCACCGTCGTAGTGTCGTAACCCGTCTGTAAGCGTCTTGGGGGCATTTACGTATGGTGAATCGACGTCACCAGTCGTGACATTTGGTCACTCTGATTGGCTGTTAGCTAGCAAATCAGCGCTCGGAGCACCAACGGGAAGTGACAAATGCGGAAAAACAGTAAGCATGCCTCCGCAACCTTAATCTTCTTACACAAGCACAAGAGCGAGGGTTGACAATGTAAGTATTTCACAATACCGTGTCAACAACATGATGGTTTACTTCGAGTGTGAGTTCATCGTGAGCGAAGAATATAGCTGAATGCATTGTTTACATTTTTATAATACGCCCCCGGCCAACAGCTTTCCGGTTGGATTTTTCTAACCATGATAAATAGTGACTATCGCTGCCGAGAGTATGGAAGGGTATTACACCTTATGCATGCGCAGAAGGTAATTTAATGGTCAGCGTCACTGTCGGTCGTTGCGGTGTATTCCTCCAGCGTGACGTGCCGACAGCCGGCCGGACGCCACAGGGGGTAAGCGTCTGTCACTGTTGGCCAGCGTCTTTTTGGTCTATCTAGGCCTTTACACATTTCAGCAATTGGGAGAGGTTATAGGAAAATCTTCAAAAACCTTGTGAACTCACAGTATTTTTGGTGCCAGGAATATCTCACAACAGATGGAGATTTCAGTTTCAACTCACAGCCACACATTGTTCATAGAAATTAGTAATACAAAAGCCATAAAGGAAAAACCGCTTTCACACATGGTATATTTTTTGTTTATCAGTATCATTTGTTTTAGTCATTTCCTTTTCTTTATGCATGTCTTTCTAGATTGATTTAGAATTTTTCTTTTTAAATGCACATTCAAAATAGATCAAAGTTGTAGCATTTTTACAAAATGTACATAACTAGTAAATACTAGATGGAAAAAGAATGAAATGATGCAGGAGGTTTGTTCAAAAGAGCGATGAAATGAGCCATCTTGGAAAAAAGGTCAATAACTCAGAGCATCACTGGTTTGGCCTGGGAAATTGAAAGGCTGAATTAGAAGGCATGATGAAGTGCAACACAAAATGGGGCCACCAGAAGGGTTTATAGGTGCAGCAGACCCGCTGTGAGATCACTTGTTGCAACCAAACACTGAGCAGGCTAGGACAAACTCCCAAATGTCCTTGTTAATACCAGGGCACCAAAACCTCTGAGCAATCAGAAAAAGTGCGCTGTTAAAAACAGGATGACAAGCAACTTTGGAATCATGTACCTATTGCAACACCTCAGTCCTCAATTCCTGTGACCTCCGTCCCCCGGAGACTAATGGCTTTCAAGATACCCTCTTCTCTACCTCCCACCAAAGCACACTCTGGTCAATTGGGGATCGTTGTGACAGAACCCCCCAATTCGGGATGAATTGCAAATAGAAATTGACAAAATCCAGGAATGTTTGGAGGGCTTCCTTGTAGGAGAAGGACATTCAACCCCAGTCTGGAGTGGAGCCACGGGAAGAAGATACTAGAATAAACAAAACACTAAAGCAAAATACCTACACAATGCAAGATAAAAATCAACAACAGAAATTCATAGTAGTGCTTCCTGGAAACAAACAA
The DNA here is from genome assembly GCF_054856515.1 of Filicampus tigris. Taxonomy (NCBI): domain Eukaryota; kingdom Metazoa; phylum Chordata; class Actinopteri; order Syngnathiformes; family Syngnathidae; genus Filicampus; species Filicampus tigris. Next base: position 7,789,903 of record NC_141227.1, on the reverse strand, counting down.
AAGACGAGAAATACCACTGGCAGGTAATAGCAGAATAAGGGATCAAGTATGAGAGTAAACAAAATTATATGACAATGGCGACAAACAAACAATGATGTTCTTCCTGTGTATCCTGCATTTAAATGTCCTGCTGATAATGATAGTCAGCAAGTGTGAAGCGAAGACTCCGCCCACTGAAACACTACTGTACAAGGAAACGGCAAGAGAAAAAAAACAGCAGAGGGCGACAAAAACCAGGATTGTGACACACATTGCTCGAATGTAAAGGAGTATTATTAAAAAAAATAATAATAATAAAATAACTGCAAATCTACTGATAATAAAGCCATAATGTTATGTGATTAAAGTTGCAGTGTTACAAGAGAAGATTAAAAGAGAAAATAATTATATAATAAAAATGAAGTTGTCATTTTAACAGGTTCAAATTAGGCCAAGTGCAGTCACAATGCACCGATCACGCTGCATCCTTTTATGCACAGAGACGTAATTGCACCATATTTAAAGGGGATGAGAGGAGCTGTTTGGGTTGAGGGTGATTGGAGTAGTCTGTCTTCTTTTTAAAATACGCCAACTTGCATGCATCTGCAAAAAATTATCAACGCCCAGTCTAACACACCTCTGTACGGATTTAGACATTGTGCCGCGCCAAATTTGTGCTGGTCATGAAAATAGAGCCCAACCCTCCATTTTGAATACCATTTCATTTTCGGGGTCACAAGATGCTGGATTTATAGAGCCAGTTTACATCCTTGAATGATCACTTAACAATGACATGGCTAACATTTATTTAATTAACCTCCATACAACACTGTGACATGTTTGGGGACCAGCCAGCCAACCAACACAAGTATAAGGAGACTGTGCAAATTGTACCCAGAAATGAACTGACTTCTGCTTTTTTGTTCTGTTTTCATTAGCTGCGGTCCATCCAGGATCTTCAGACGGTCCAAATCATCAAGATCCTAAGATACGAGAAGAAGGTAGCCGCAATGTTTCTCCTCATGATCTCCTGCTTCCTGGTGTGCTGGACGCCCTACGCTGTTGTGTCTATGATGGTGGCTTTTGGCAGGAAGAGCATGGTCTCACCCACAGTGGCCATCATCCCCTCCTTCTTTGCCAAGTCCAGCACAGCCTACAATCCCCTCATCTATGTATTCATGAGCATAAAGGTCGGTAATTATATATTCATCAACTTTTACAAATTTTCTCTGTGCGTGGGAGCAAATTTGTATTCTGCAATGAGCCCCCAAATGGTGCAGTGTCATCCTAATTTAATACTTTATTAAGTGTGTTTTGTGAGAGTTGTACTATTGCGCTTCCTGATTATTTTCCCTTTCTTCCTCTGAATTTAAAGATGTAGAGCAAATCAATGTCATTTCATCAAAAGGGGTATTTGTTCTCCACTTGCGAATGTAGCAGAAAACAGAGCACACCAGATGTTTTAAGTAAACAGGCACAATGAAATGTGGGTGGGAAATTGTCACTTTCATTTGTTATCCTAAGAGAGATGTCTGGTGCTTGGCATACAAATGAGGGGGTGAATGTCATTGTCACATTAAGCACCAGACGCTCCTCTCTTTCCTCCTATTTGCTTCACAGTTCCGGCGCTGTTTGCTGCAGCTGCTGTGCTCAAGGTTGTCTTGGCTGCAGCACAGCTTCAAAGAGCGACCCCTGGCTCCGGTCGATCGCCCCATCAGACCCATTGTTATTTCGAGTTCATGCGGCAGCAGAAAGAGACCCAAAAAGAGGGTGACCTTCAGCTCCTCCTCCATTGTCTTCATCATTACCAGTGATGATTTTCACCGCTTCGATGTGACGTCCCCTGCAGAGACCTCTGCTAATGTAATTCAAGTGAGGCCACTGTGATCCCCCCAAGACTAGACTTCTCATCAAAATCAAGTCGAGCTTTTTCAACAAGTGGAAGTTCAGCATATCTCCATATCACTTGACAGGCTTTAAAAATTGAAGTATAATATTGTTACTCCCCTCCCTTATGGCAATTTGACATATATGCTGTAAAAACATACACCTATTTTTTTTCGTCATATTCGTAACAATTGTAGGCGTTTGTCAAGTAGTAATTGATTTTCAGCTATATGATTGGCAGAGCTGGGCAGTCCGTCCCGGGAGCAAAACGGTCCGGCCCTCTGGCCCTCTGACGCCCAGGAGTGACACGTTGGTTTGCAGGTATGCTTTAATTTTGAAGGCCGGGAATAGGAGAAGAGGGGAAGTGTGGAAAATAAATAAGTAACTTGCTGGAATGTGACTTCTTGCTGTCTGTTGGACTCACATAATTATACAATACAACAAAACCAACCCCAGTGCTCGCAATGGAAGTAAGTACAGGCAGGTGGGTAAGTACTAGTGGCGCGTTTGAAGCATGTTTGAGGCGTGTCCACAGCGGGTTTGAATAGTAAATTAGCTAATAATCTTTAAATAAACTTCTGCCGTTAGCATCTCTCCCGCGGCGGCGTCATGCACAGATGATTTTTTGGGGGGGGAGGAGGGGGATATTTTTTATGAATAAGGGCGAAGGGTCGAAGCCGGAAGGGTACCCAGGTCAAGGGCAGGGGGTCAAGGCTGGACCGACAAAAAGTGTGCCCAGCTCTGATGATTGGTATCCAAAAGCAACAGGGTATAAATAAAATGAGCCTTTGCTTGGAGTCATACATGCTGGTCTGACACCATTAAACTGTGTAAATTGATTCAATAAAGAAATCCTATTTTTGACGACCTGACTTCCATGCTTTCAGCATTTTCAATCAAAATCTCCCCAGTGTGAAGAGGGTGTAAGTGATTCCTTTCATAACGGCTGAATGCTGTGAATAGTGTTGAATTGATTTCCAAGGCTGTTTGAAACATTCTTAGTTCTGGGCAAATTGGTTGTTTTTGTGTCTATGCAGTTTGTCTGAAAAGTTCCTAGACTAGTGTCACAAAAAAATACTGTGTATTTACAAACTATGACTTAAGGTTATCACCCTGGAGTATACTGTATAACTGTAACTTCAACTCTCTGCAGCCATTGAAATTTGTTTCCCCATATGCTTTTATATACATAAAGTAGCTGACCAACCAGCACATCTACAAAGAGATGCTTCACTCAGTGTGTAAGAAGAGGAGTGAGTATAGGCAGGGTACGTCGTGGCTGCTTCACCATGACAATGTGCAGGCTCACAATGCCTTGAGCATCCTGACTGAGAAGAACAACCAACAACCTCCCTCCTGCACCTGAACTGGCTCCTATATGATTTTTCCCACTTTCCCTGCTCAGAGGGGTTATCAAGGGTACCTAATTTGAAGCTGTGGATGACATCACCATGACAACAGAGCTGCAGAGGATATTGAAGGAATCCTTTCAAGAGTGCATGAAGTCTTGGCAGAGAGTACTTGTTTGCGTGCAACTTCTTGGCTACAATTTTTTATATACAGCAAATCAAGAATTTTATATGAACAGTATAGGTACACCTCTGAGGCTGTTCTTATTACAAGTAAGTAGGGTGACAATTTACACAAATTGGTGAATCCTTCACACCCTAAGGACATTTTACAGTCTTCAATGAAGCTAAAATGCATGTTTTTGGAATGTGGGAATAAACCTGAGTAGCCACATAAAATCCCCCAAATATATATTTCATCTTGATAGGATTGCACATTTGGTGACTATGTAAATTAAAATTTCATGTCTAAATATTTGTATTCTGCCTTTGTTTAATAATAATTACTGTTTTCAAATAATTCCATCAATTCATCCAATCATACAACTTGCCCTGCTGAGCTCTAATCAGTGCCATTCACTTATAATGAATCACATTCATGAATTTAATTGAGCATTATTTATGACATTTTGTCTCCCCGAATGAGATTTAATTGAATAGATTTCATCACTGTGAGTGACGTTCTAATTGCTGCAGACAGATGTGAGAGATGTTGCCAAGTATTTAGGAGGTCCCAATGCTGCAAGCTTGTTCCACATTTTCTCAGTGGGGATGCTGAGCTTGCTGATGTCTGTGGGATATTTAATGAGCAGGAATGAGCCTCCCAAAATCACTCCTCCAGCAGCAAATAACAGGCCACGGTTTATCACCTGTGGAAGAAATAAAGTATTTAAAATATTAGCAGTAAAATATTTCCATTTTGAATCCCACTATATCCGTTTCATGAAATACAATACAATAATAGTGTACAATAATCAGAATGCTGTGTTTAGAACTAGTGGACCTGCTGGGAACATATTCTTGAATAAAATAGGTCTAATCTGTCCAAAAAGGTTCCTATTCTTTATACTCCCTGAGCCACACCTACGCGGGAGGGCAACTCTGCCGAGCCCATGTGACAATGTGCAACTCTACGGTCTTGAGATGCTAAGCCAGGAGGAAAGGTCACAGCGATACAACGGCCGAGCTCAAGTCACTTATGTAATTATTCGTGCCAAAGAGGCGTAAAGCAATTATTTTGTCACTTTAAGTGTCACCACACACCAGTTGTTTAATTGAGATGCAGTCTATAGGTGGATGCTATAACTTGAGGATGTATGGAATTCAGGGACTTACTTTGTCTTGCCAGTGCCAGTGATTCACAGCTTCATGGTATCGTGTTCTTGTGAATGTCACCTGATTGGGGTAAAGAAGAGTTATTATTTGGTTTTGGATTAAAAGTGTACATAAAATTCCAATTGATACTGTATATTTTGTATTTACCATTGTGTAAAGTGGGATTATGGTCTTCGGCATGAGAAAGTGGAGAATGTTATCAACATGCTTTCGGAAAAGGAACCATTTGGAGTTGACATGCGCTCGCATCTGCAAAACAAACAGCAAGCAGGTTTGGAAATAAATACCACAGCTAAAGTATGTTGACATTTCAAGTTACAGTATTTGAATGAATGCGAAATAAATTTCTGGGTCCAACTTTGTTTATAAAGGTACCACTTATTGCCATTCTTAAGACCTGCAAAAATAATAGAAGCTGTGGCCCACTATTTACATTATGACTGCATGGATTTGAATGTGCAGATCAATGTTTTATGAAATGAAATGATTCTTATTTCAATTTTCATCAAAGTCTCTTTGATGTTTGGTCTTATTTGTCACATATTTTGTGGCCAGAATTTTCACAACGTTCGAGTCAGTTGCTATAGTATTCACGTTCTTCCTTTGAATTTTACATAATTTGCAGTCTGTCTATAAAATATGCATTGCATAAATTAACATACAGAGTCATTAGATTCATTACTGTACATCAGATTCACTTTAGCAACATCTGCTGTTTACTCAGATGAAAACAGAATATTCTTACTGGTATATAAAAACGATGTAATAAATGAAATTACTTTGGTTTAAATCTTTATAGTGACTATATATTTTGATACATACTGTAGTTGCACTCAGAGATGATACAACATTTGTTTGTTGTCCCTGCTTGAAAGTGCAATTTACAGAATATAACACAATTTGACTTGATTATGAAAAGTTCATTAAAGAGAAACAGAACAAATTGCAACCGTTTTTCAAGGCTTAATGAGTTCATTTTTCATTTTTCGTGGGGCTATTGGCAATTATAAAGCAACACACTGTGGTGTTGATTGCTATATTATTAAATTGTGCCAGCCGGGATACACTCCACAGGCTGTCTGGGATCCTTCGCAATATAAGTGGTGTGAATAAATGTCTCACTATTCTCCCACCTCTGTCCACCCATTCCGCCCCCTGTTCACCATTTGACCAGGCGATGTTTTAACAGATCTTTAGTAGCGACTCTGTTGCATTTTAAAGTATGATGTCATACTGAACTAAATTAAATAAACATGTATTACTTCGATGTAATTGTACATGGCCAGGTCTGCGATTGCATGGTCATCCGGAACTCGTACTCTGGTATACTCGGGCAGTACAGCACCTGTGTACATAGCAGCAGTACAACTCTTTAGCAGAACGGCTCACACACCATTGACCATATATCACATTCCTTACTGAAATCTTCATTGAACTGCTCCATTATTTCATCAAAGACAATGCAATCCTCAAACCCCTGCAAAACATAAATGGATGAACAAATCCATGTTTGTATTCCCTTATTATATCAGTTCATTCCCTTGGTGTTACTTACAGCATTCATTCCCTGTCCGTAGAAAGGCACCACTGCATGCGCCGCATCGCCCATAAGGACACATTTGTCTCCAATGTGATATGGGGAACACTTGATGGACACCATGGCCTGGGCAGGCAATCGAAAATAATCTCTTTTGAGGGCATCACTGGGGAGATATAAATGGGAAAAAAATATTATTGGACTCGTTTTGTCTGTTTAATTGGACAGCTCCATTCTCGCAAACATTGCACGCATGGGCTGTACTTGCTTCGTACTGCATCGTCATCCCATCTGAGTAAGCTAAAGCAACTGTTTGTGGAGTTAAAAAGTCAGAGGGATTAACTAAAGCGCACATTCAGTTGTTTCCTCGCCATGCTCCAAATGAAGTCAGTGACTGAGAGAAAACCTGGAGAGTTGGTGGAGCTCATGCTTGCGTGCGCTCCGTCTGTCAGCCACAACAAACGCTTCACCTTTCATTAAAACCGAGTGGCTCAAAGACATGTAAGAGTCAGACTTCAATTTCACACTTCTCAGACTGTGCTTGTCTGGATGGCGTTGATGAGATGGAAATATTCTGAGGATGGCATGGCTTGGTTGGATGGGACAACAAAAGTAAAGGGGGATGAAATGGTAAACTGAGGGAGTGAAGAGTGTGAGAGAGGTGGAGGTGAGGATTAAGTCACTTACACTCCTATTAAGGGTATGGCGTCAGGAAAGTATTTTTGGAAAAACTCAATGACTTCGTTTCCTGTGGTGATCTTCTCGAACTCTTCAAAGGGCATGAAGAGAGTGCAGGTAAAAGTCTTGTCCTTTAAAGAATAAAAGAGATTCACAAAGATTTCAGATCGTTTCATTCAGGGAGAGGCATTGTGGGATGATTCTCTGTCAGGTACTGAGAGAATGCTAAACTCGCTTTTATCCAGTATGGCTGCATTAATACTGACGAAATACATGAAACAACTCAAGTGCGCAGATTTCAAAAATTGCACATAAATAACTCCACAAGAGGCAATACAGTGACAAACCAAACATAAACAATAATACATAAATATCGCAAACATTAAGTGTTACTTATAGCTTAGTTGATTTGGGATGACAATTTGCCCGACTGATTTAAATGAAGGTAGCCTCAACATTTTCTATTCCACTGGCAACTACTGGCGGTACGGTAGTACGGTATTTTCCTCATATTTTATGCTTTCACCATCTTTTGATCAGGCGTATCCAACCCCGACTCCTATCCAGCTTGTTTTAGATTTCTCCCTCCTACAACACACCTGATTCAAATGATCAGGATCGTTCACAGGCTTCCCAGAGCTCGCTGATGAGCTGATCATTTGAATCAGGTGTGTTGGAGGAAAGAAGACATCTAAAACAAGCTGGAAAGGGGCCCTCAAGGACCAGGGTTGGACACAACCGTTTTAGATTAACAACTGCCGTGTACAGTATTCAAGGAACGAAGGTGATTTTATTTAAATCATTGGTTCGTTTGAATGTTGTAAATAAAATAACTATTTTTATTACTGAACAGCTAATTGTTTTATTACAATAAACATCTTGTGACTGGTTGTGACTGTGTTTTGGGTTGGGTCCTTGTTGTCTGTGGCTTTGGTCCTTTATTTTGCCACTTTTATTTGGTCATTTAGGTGTGGGCATGGCTCAGTATTTAAACTTGAGTTGCTCAGTTCGGCATCCACCCTGCCCTCTGTTTGTTACATTTTTGCACATATAGACTTTGCCACTTCCGTGTACTGTCATGTCATGTCATCTTCCAAACCGCTTATCCTATATAGGGTCGCGGGGAGTTGCTGGAGCCTATCCCAGCCGTCAATGGGCGAAGGCAGACTACACCCCGAACTGGTCGCCAGCCAGTCGCAGGGCACACATAGACACTGTCACTGAGCGGGAATCGATCCCACGCTGCCCGCACACAACTCAAGCGTGTGTACCACTACACTATCAGCGGACTCCGTGTACTGTGACAAAACATTTACTTTCTTTTCTTTTTTTTTTTTTTACCTCACCCAATTGAATGACATGGCCCATCTGCCCAGTTTAAAAAAAAAATCGAATGTAGCCCTTGAGCAAAAAAAGTTTTCCCACACCTTGTTTAGTTCGATGTCATTTTGGCTTCCAAATAGGATCACTAAGGTGTGTGGATGGGACACATACAGTATATACTTTGTACATACTGTAACCCCTATCATTGCTCCTGCAGAAAATGTCTTTGTGTTGGCTGTATAGAAATAAAATGTTAATCTTTTTTTTTTTTTTTTTTTTTTGGATTTCATTCTTATCGTAAGTAATAGCTGAATGAATATGTACTTCATCAAGTCCAAGCGAGTTCAATCTTCGGAATCAATCTGAATGATGCTTTTACATGTCATTTTTAACTGCTTCTCTGATGTCAGATTTCACCTATAGGGTAAAAGAAAATCAGATGTTATTCAGAAGAGCGCCTTTTCACCTACGTATATGACGCTTTTTCAAGTGTTGTTAAATGTCAAGTCAGTGCATCACATAGAAATGCATTCAAACTTCCATATTCATTTGTGCATCTTTTTGTTACAATGCCGCTGCTGTGTCCTTCACTGCAGTGCCAGTGTTGTTGTTATTTTTTAACATAATATATTGTCATCGTCACTATACGGATGCATTAGCACATCCAATTCCAAGGGGGAAGTAACTTGACATGTTTCCATCTGTTTCTATGGTGAATCGACAAATCATGGATCCAATGACGTCTTTCTTATTGTGGTCATGCTTAGCTCAAGGTGAAGGTCACCCACACACTTGATTGAACTCATTCAGATCAGCTGTTCTGGACCCACATGATCACAGTTTTCGAATTTAGAAGTCAACTCAAAATTTGGGTTCAGGTTAAGAGTGTGAGCAACCTCTTGCTGGGATGCACCCAGGAGTTTCTAATGTGTTTATTCATGTTGTTTGGTCAGATTCAGATATACATATGTCACATATCGGTGCATTTCGATTATGGCAGGCTTGCATTGACAGGTTACATCCGATTCCTAAGTTTATACTGCACTCATACTGGCTGATACGTATCAGAATTCATATTCAGAATTTGAACAATTTGGACAAGGCCTACTTCCAGTTTGGGATTATTCCATGTTGTGCATTTTTTCTTTCGCTTTATGTTATGATGTGTATCAGAACTGCGCCAGTTGAGAGCAAAAGCATTTGAATTGTTAATCCAGTCATACTGGCCAAACTCCCATTTTCTTTTGGCAATGTGCATGAAAAGCTCTCTTGTGGTTTAAGGGTAAAATAGCGAATCTATTATACCAAAATTTCTTCCAGTTGTACTTTGAGAGAGAAACAGTGTCCTTAAACTGTTGGACAATTTGCTCACACCATCCTCGCCTTGAGCCTTTCATGGATTCTCCTTTTATGCCCCATCTTGACACTCAACCCTCACCTGTTTTTTGATTATTCCTCAACCTTCCCGGCCTTTTGTTACCCCTGTCTGAGCTTTTTGGAAGGTGTTGCAGACATCAAATAAAAGAATGAGAGAATATTTGAAGAAAAAAAATGTTCATCGCTTTGAGAACTAACTAGCTTGCCTTTGTAGTTTATTCAATTGAATATAGCTTGAAAGATTTACAAATCATGTATCCTGTTTTTATCCCCTTTTTATACTGGAATTGGGGTTTGTTGATTAAGCGTGATGGTGAGTCGTACTTTTCCCTTGGTTTCGACTTTATTTGTTTCTATGGTGGTCTGTCAAACAATTTTACGTGAAACTGGTCTGTGTTGCAAAAATGTTGGGGACAGTTATACAGTGCTGGAAAAAATATCAATGACGTTATTGAGTAATCGACTTGGACTCGACTTTTATCACATTAAATTCGAGTACAAAATGTATTTAGTCGATCAACCCCTAATGCCCATACACTGAACCCCTAATCCATAGCCAACACTGACCCATGAAAATGTATTTGCACTTTACTGTTTCTCTGGATTTTTTTCCTCTCGACACTGAATCACGAAAGATAAAGTCCCATCATAACCAAGAAGTGATGTTGATCACAAAATGTTTTTGATCACTCACTCTACTGAGTGACATTTTAGCCTCACAGTATTTTCAACACTGTTTTGTAGTCACAGCACTGATTTGACCACAATGTCATCTCTGAAAAATTGCAATAGTGGCAGTAGCAATTAGCACCACATGACATTTGAAATTCAAATCTGCCCTTTCTGAAATCAGATGATGACACCAAATGGAATGGAATTGCTGAAGTGCCTACTATGAAACATCTGCAAATGTGCAGTGTTTCCAATCTGTTTCAGTAGTCATTCCGCCTTATAGGTCAAAATAAATGCTGACAAAACTGCAGAATACACAACTGCAATCTTAAAGAGCAATGATGCCTTGAGAAATATCAGGACATGAGGGGGTTACTGTACATTCTGAAAATAATTTTACTTCACTTTGTTCAGAAACGAGAGAGTTACTTTTATGAAATACTCAAGGTGCTCAAAGGTGTTTGTTCACTCCTCATTGATGGATTTGGAATTACAAAAAGGACAGTCAGTTCTCCCTCTCCTCCACTGTGACTCCAAAACATGTTTGACAAAAGAAAGTTGTCTTACTTAACCTGCGGCTGTTAATTATTATGAAAAACAAGAGGAGTTTTATACATCTGACTACAGGTGAGAGTCAGATGTCTCTTTTATGATACTGTATTTCTAAGGCCAGAAATTAACTCATCTTCTGTCCTTTGCATAAAGCATTTGCGTAAATCCACACCAAATCTTGTATATGCGCTTGTAAGGTTCAATACATGGCTCTAATCCATGTACTGTATCTGCACAATTAATTATTCAGTTTGAATACGATAATTACAGACTTCCACCCGGTGTAAATAATGGTTGCCATTATCACAGCAGTTGTTGCCATCAACGAAGTTCTCCCTTTTAGGACTGATTTCCACTGTCTCTATCCACAGCAAACAACCACACGTCTTGTTTTTTTTCTGACTCCAAAGACATTCGAGGTGCTAAGGACGGACAGTGAGTGACAGCGCTGATGCACTTTTAAGTCTGCTGCTTTAACCTTGTCTCCCATGAGACAGTAAAGGAACAGTCGCTGACTCAGCCATGCAGAAAAATCATTTGGGGAATAAGAAGGACAGGAGAGACAGAGAAAGGTTTTAATGGGGGAACAAAACAGAGTTATAACATAGCGGATAACACAGTTGTGTAAAAAGTAGGTTAAACCACAAGATGCCAAGACATTTTGCAGTGTAACATTGCCTATTAGTAAGTCAGCAATGGCAAATGAAGTTAATTACCCGACCAAGGGCATCACTGAGGGTCAAGCATCACTTGAAAGCTTTGGAATTTAATTATGCTGATTATGCCAACTGTATGCAAATACTGTAACGTGATGACATTTTAAATCATACATCCACACTGGGGAGAAAAACAGAAATCCCACTTACCAAGTTGGGGAGCGCAATCATCATGAACGTGTTCCGGGGCCAAATATGGAGATAATTGGCCTTCATGGCAAACTGAGAATGGACATAAATACAGTTGAGTCTGAAAAGTTTGATTATTTCACTAGAAGCAGTACTGACCTCTCCATTAACAGGCAGCATGGTGAGCTCCATGTAGCCATGGGGGATGTAAGTCTGACTGTAGTTAAAGCGGCTTTGACGAAGGAATTGTTTGCGAACAGCTGAGAAGGCTCCATCACAACCCACAATGAGATCTGCTTCTATCTGCTTTCTGGATCCGTCCGGCCTAAAAAGCACAGGGAACCACGGAAACCCTCACACACGCGCACATCAGTCACTTCACTCTGTACGCCTGCATAATCTAATGAGATCTAATGCAACACTCTACCAAGAATTTTATAAAAATCTAAACCAGATAACACAGCTGGGATAGGCTCCAGCACGCCCCGCGACCGTTGTGAGGAGAAGCGGTACAGATAATGGATGGATGGATAAACCAGATAACACTGCTTAGTTTAAATTGACACACCTGCCAGTATGCTACTATGCAGCACGACAACACCGAAAACTAAAACCACAATAGTAAACATTAATAGAAAATGCATAAAGCTGATGTTTTCAATCAGGTCTTGTTTTGGATCTCATTGGAATGTGTAATGTGCCAATTCCAATTTTTCTTTTAAAGAGGAAATCAACGCAACATTTTTTTTTTCAAGAATATGTTCTATGCAAGCCCACTAGTTGAAACAGGGCATTCTTATAAATATTGCGTTTGTGGAATAACGACCAATCACGGCTCAGATTCAGAAAACAGGTCAGTCGTGATTGGTCATTGTGAGCAGTTGTGATGACATTTTCAGTTCACAGAAGACAAAATGGCCGCCCCCAGAGATGGCTAAAAACGAGTGCATTTTGCTGCTTAACTTAAATTACACAAACGCAAAATTAATCAGAATGCTGTGTTTCAACTAGTGGGCCTGCTGGGACCATATTCTTGAAAAAAATATGTTTGGGTTGACTTCCGCTTTGAATGCAAAACTATGGTAATTGGGGAGCAGCTGCGCAATGACACTATACTTACAAACTTGAAAAATGTATTGTTTTTTTTCTTTAGCCCGTTTATGTTGTTTTCCACATGTGTTAACATTACAACGGTATTCTTGGGCAAAGTTGTTTGGTTCTTTTAAATACCTATACCAAGGTGTAATTGAATGTATTTAATGCTTAGTTTGACAGTAAAGTTCAAATGGTAGTGTCATTAAACAGCTTGAAGCCTCTTTTTTGAAGAAGTGTTCATCTGCCTAATTGCCACTTATTGTGAAATGAGATAAGTTCACTTCACTCGAATCTCAAATTTTTGCTTGCAAGTCAAAGCAATAAAGATGAAGACACCTATACTGTGTGCTGTATGCACTAAACAATATTAATTTCTTCTCATATCTTTACCCACACTGAAGGATTGTTTTCAAGATGTTAAATAAATTAAAGGTGATGAATGCCAGAGTGGCCCTTGCATCGATTTTTCTGTATGCATCCCTTGACAAAAAAGGTTTCGACACCCATGCTCTATGTAACAGTAAGTTATTGTAGTATGGTGTCATGCCACATGGTGGCGCCTCCTTGGTTTATTACTTTATCGTGTCAGATGGTAACCTCTTTTTCGATGAACGTCTTCAGTACACCTGTTATCATGGACTCGGTTGAGTCTGTGCTGTTGAGTAACGTATATGCGAGTAACGTGTATGCTGGGGAAGTATAACATCTAGTAGTGGTACACAACATAATCACTGGCTAAGTGCAAGTCATTTGTATTTAACTTTTCAGTATGACACATTTACATTTAATCTTGAAGAACTGTTTGTTTTTAAGCTTGTTTTAGATACTAATACTAATACTAATTTTCTATACTATAGAAAAATATGTATGTACATTGTAAGTGAAGTACAGACTGTTTAATTGAATCATTTATGTAGTTCCCCCCCCCTATATTTAAGTGTGATGTTAATGTTCAAACTGCGTATATTGATACAGATGGTTAGAAGTAATAGAATATATACTTTTTCTCTGTATTGCTTTTGACAAACACTGACGTCTACTACGATACTGTATATTAATCATGGTTATAATGATGGTACTTGCAGAGGCAAGTATTTTTTTGAGGTGGCTCTTGGTGTGAAAAGCTTGAGAACCACTGGCCTAAAGCTAACAGATTGGCATTGACATTTTATGGTAACAGTACCAGTTTCTCCTGCAAAACTGCCCCTGCCACACCATGAATTGTATAATAGACTCATAAATAGCAATTAGTTGTGTAGGCAATATGGTTTCTCAATAATTCAAAAATCAATGTGTAGAAAATGGCTTAAACATTTTACTTTATTTCTGAATGATTCAGATGATGAAGGTTTCGGATGTTATGTTTGCCTTTGCTCTTCAATGATAAAGCCTATTATATACAGTAATAAACAGATTATACGGATATGCATGTGTTCAGTAATAAAAGCATCACTTGTACATATTAAAAAACAGTCATTCATATTGTGTTTCCTCTACTTCCATGAAACATTATCATATCCTATTATCCCATTATGGAGGGAAAGGGGCTCTTGTATATGTAATTATACAAGCTGGAGACAACAAATTAGCCATCACTGTTGAGGATGGAAAAGTGAGCAAGAAGCGTGGATTGTGTCCTACATGTGTGAGGTGTACAAGTTTATAGTGCACTTTACACATTTGCCTCAGTGTACAACCTGATGAAAATGCATTCACTCATGACTCATTCAACTGACTACATTATTGGCCCCCAGACATTAACTCATTCTGTCACAATGACATATTTATGTCATTTCACATTGGGTCTGAAAAAGTCTGATACTGAATGAGTTAAACCAATACATATTTATGAGCACACTACAGGATGTAAAAAGATGACTTAAAAATGAAAAACTGTTTGAATCAATTAGATGTGTTGCCCTCCGGTGTTGTGTTCACTGCAATTCCCTTGAGTAAAATGACCTTGAGGTGTTTCACTGTTAATTAGGTTGTAAATTGTGCATTGCATTTACCTCCGACACAAGCAATTAGAAGGCTACTAAAAGTCACAAGCTTCAAAGACCGCTGAATTGATTACCACACTCTCGACCGTAAACATGTTCAAGGCCACATGCACTTTGTATGCAGGTAAACAAAACATGATCAATAAAACCGGAGTTAAAACAAAGAAGCCAAATGAGAAGCACAGTCTCCCACATTAGCCTTGATATATTATGCATGTAAGTGTGTGCGTGCCTCTGGTCATGTGCTTGTACCCACCTGTGTTCAGTGATAAAAAGATTTACCTGATAAAGGTCATTAGCCCTGATTCGGCACTCCAGTCTTGTAGTTTGTGGTCAAAGTTCAACTTGGTGTTTGCATATGTCTCAGCCTCTGTTGGAGTAAATTTTTTTTTTTTTTTTTTGGTGTGGCTTTTAAGAGTTTGCATGGCATGACAGTTGAATGTGACTTTATTAACTCTGGGAACATTTTATATGAAATTTCATCCACGCCGATTCGTTTTAAGCTTGTAAAAAAAAAAAAAAACAACAATAACAACAACATAGCACCAAAAAATAACCAGCACACCGCAGAGTATTTCCAGTGGATCTGTTTGTATGCAAACTAGTGGTTTAGATCTGTATGTCTGTTTTCATTGCAGGAGTCTGATTTGCCCTGACAAATGCAAGTTTAATTAAAAGACAAACTCATGCTGTGACACATTATCTCACAGCGGAAACCAAAGCACTGCATTAATAAAATGCATCTGTTTTTCATGGATTAAAAAAAAAAAAGCACATAGGCTTTAAACTTGAATTCAAGGAGCCATAAAATTAATAGTTCAGTGTACTGAGGGATTTTGCTGTTACAGCCTGTATTTATTGGTAGCATATACTTATACAATATTGGCAAATAATTCATTAATACAGTAAGTATTATCAAACTAGGTATATGTCAAAAATGTGGTTCAGTAGGAATCTTATTTATCCTTCATGCTGAGTTCAGTAATGTACTCTTCATCCATTTTCCAGGTTTTACATGGCCCAATTTTACAATGCATATACTGTATGTACTGTATGTTGCTAGCTGTAAAAGAGTCATACCAACCCAAATCTCCAAAATTTATAAATGACAAACCTTAAACGTACAATTGTAGATTTTGTTGTTGGTATGAATTATTTTTCTGTAAAATATAGCATAATGGGCGGCACAGTGGCTGACTAGTTAGCATGTCCACCTCATTGTGTAGAGGTTGTGGGTTCAAATCCAGTCTCCAGCCTTCCTATGTGGAGTTTGCATATTGACTGTGTCGTGTCTACTTTCTCCGGCTACTAATTTTTCCATAGGTATGAATTTGAGTGTGAACGGTTGTTTACAGAGCCGGGCATTTTACTAAAAATTCAGGGTCCGTTTTTCGCCTTCCGCTTATAGCAAGGGTACCCTTCCGCCGTCCATTTTTCTGCCACTTTGTCCGTCCGGACCAAATAGTAATCGCCTATAGGCCAGTCCGCCTCGCATTTTCAATGGGCTTCCGTTACCGTTTCCAACTAGCCACCGCCCACCTGATCCCCCACAGGCAGGTATTAGAAACAAAAGACTCACCATGGCATGGAAGCCTCACCGCGGACGGACTAAATGTGTCTTCTTTTAGGACCTGTTAGGATCTTTTTGGACCTTGGCCGCGGCCAACGGGAAACGGAAGCCTCACCCCAGTCGGACTAAATAAGTCTCCTTTTAGGTCCTTAAAGGAATTTTTGGAGCTTTATGGCCCTTTGAGGACCTTTGAGGACTTCGGCCGCAGCCAACGGGAAACGGAAGCCTCGCCGCTGGACATTGAAGCCTCACCGCGAAAATAGACGATAGACGATTACATAGATGGAAAAAATGGGATTCCGACTACGCTTAGCCGACTGTTTTTTTTTAAGTTTCCCGTCTATCATTTATCGACTACAAAATGAGCGTCCGTCGTAGGCGGATAGATGGACTGGTCCGTCACATAGGCGGAATGCCAAGCTCTGTTTATCTATAAAGTATGCTCCCTGTGATTAGCTGGTAACCAATTCAGTGTGTACCACACCTCTCACCCAAAGTCTGTTGGAATAGGCTGCAACAGACCCACGATCCTCGCGAGGAGAACGGGTATAGTGAATGGATGGATGGATGTAGCATACCATATATTTTCAAAAGTTTAACCAGCCACCATACAAGATGTTTCACAAGGGGTTCATAGATTTTTTTTAATTCCACTTTGAATTTAAAGTGCTACCTTAATTTGGTCATTTGGCTGCAGTCTTGTCACATTTCTCTGCTCAGAATTAGTTCACTGAGTTATTCTGGCTGAACTATGGAAAGGCCAGATGATGGTCTTACCTGTTAGCAGCTCTTTGTTCAGGTTGGCTCGGTCTACTGACAGGATGTACTGAAGTGAAAACAATGTCTCATTATTGTGCAATTCTGCAGCTACATCTCCACAAATAGATAGCATACTGTTAACTGAAAATGGAAAACCACATGCCTCTGAGCTTCATATGTTTATGATAATTTCAATTTCTATGTCATCAGCAACATAGAAACATTCATTTTTAGACAGATAAATGTCATATAAATATTTTCAATTATGAAGAAGTATAATGATTGTAGAGTGGTAAAGTAAGTTTGACAAACCAGCTCTGTGTGTGCATGTATGCATTAAACACGCGTATCTTGGTACATGTTCAAATGAGTGAAAAGCAAAAATAAATATTTAATCTTCAAACTGCCACAGTGCATGAGTTAAGTTGTAACAATGAACAATGGATACCACATAGCGAATGGTCCTTGAGTGTTTAACCCGGCAGTATTTGATTAGTTTAATACTACAAAAATGAATATGGAAACATCAGCATAATCTATTTGATTATCATGTTGTGAATACAATGAATCATCACTGTATTAGCAGCAGACCACAGGATAATTTGACAGAATAATTATATGCCTCAAGATGCTCTATATTTGTAGAAAATCTGTCATAGCAGTGCCCAGTTATTGTTGGGAAAAGTGCACACAGTGACACTATAGTAAAGGCTCACCTGGCCCTTTTTTCCATATGGAATTGGAGACTGCACACCATTTAATGAATGGATCATTCTTGCATGCATGGGGATTCCCTGGGAGACAATCTGAAAGACGAAGCAACACATTATGGTAGAAAGTATCATCAAACTGTACCCTCCATATCATGAAAGCCATTATCCATAAATGGATTTTGTAGAGCCCCAAACATGAAACAGCGGTGAACAGCCATTCTACAAACTACCCAAAGAGCACAGTGAGGGCTCATCTATGTGACAAAGGAATCCCAGGAAACATCTAAAAAACTGCAGGCCTCCCTCACTTCAGTGTCCATGACTAAATAATTAGGAGACTGGGATAAAATGACAGAGTTCCAATATAAAAACCACTGCTGACCAAAAGAAAAAAAACAAAGACTTGTCTTATACTTTTGCAAAAAAACAAACAAACAAAAACAGATGAACGATTCCCAAGACCGTTCTTCTATAGACTGACGAAAGTTAAACTTTCTGGATGGTGTGTGTATCGTTCTGGCATAGATTTAACACAGCAAGTCAAGAAAAGAACATTATCAACAGTCACATGATGGTGGCAGTGTGATGGTCAGTGGGTGCTTTCTTGTGGGTGGGTGGGTGCTTTCTTCTTCAAGGGGAGGTCAACCCACACATACAGTATTTTTTTCAAGAATATGTTCTATGCAGGCCCACTAGGTGAAACAAAGCATTCTGATTAATATGAAATGTGAGTTAAGCAGCAAAATCAACCCGTTTTTAGCCATCTTAGGGGTCGCCCATTTTGTTACTTCAGTCGACTGAAAATGAAATCACAGTTGCTCAGGGCTCAGGTAATGACCAATCACAGCTCATTTGTTTTCGGAAGTTGAGTAAGATTGTTTTTTTTTTTTCCCTTTATATATAAAATCTGATTTTCTGACTTCCTGTTTCAACACCAACGTTGTGTTAGCTATATTATGCAGCTGGGAGTGGTTGTAACGTAGCAGAGGATTTTGGGAGATATTTAATATCGTCATGTACCTGATATTGATGCCTCAGTTGCTTCAAGACATTTATCAATTTATTCTTCCAAGAATTATTGATCATCAATGGACTTCATGCATGAAAACATTTTTAAGCATTTCTGTTAGTTAATGGGAAGCCATCGGACTGAAAAATAACCTCTGTCATGAAATTTGTGATTACCTGGGGTTGTTAATAAGTGTGTTCAAAGGTTTGGTGCCAGTGCTTTTTGAGGTCGAAATGACCATGTTTTTACATTTCAGAGACGAGGAAATAGCTCCTCCAGCCAACACTGCAGTGCGGTGCTATGGTCAGTGTCAACTAAGATTTGTGTTTTAACACGTTTCCTATATTGTCACAATGGGCTCTATTTTTGGCTGGCGTGAAATGCAGCGCTGTAGGCGGCATAACTGTGCATCATAGGTGGGTCAGACTGGTGTTGGTGATTTTGAGGACGAGCGCAGTCCGGCGGATCTGCGGGTGGGCGTGCAGCACCACAGTGGGAGTGTTTAGCGTTAATTTAACTTGATGTCAATCGCAGCGGCTCCTCTCATTCTCTTTACATGTGGTGCAACTGACAGTCTTGACACAGGCATCTGTAACCCAGTAGAGAAAAACTTACACATCTCTGTGCAGAAGAGGATGATTCATAATCACAGCGATCCATGACATGAGCGGAGTATTGTCACTGTTGAAGCTATGGTATAGCAACAGACAATGTTAATAATGGGTATACAGAATGAGCTGGTGAAACTATTGTCAACTTAAATATGTCCGTGGAGCACATCTGTCTTCCTATGCCCTAAACAACCAACTGCGCCAGGATTTATACATGGTTTGATTCTGACCACACGTAAATTTAGACC
The DNA here is from genome assembly GCF_054856515.1 of Filicampus tigris. Classification (NCBI taxonomy): domain Eukaryota; kingdom Metazoa; phylum Chordata; class Actinopteri; order Syngnathiformes; family Syngnathidae; genus Filicampus; species Filicampus tigris. Next base: position 7,770,361 of record NC_141227.1, on the reverse strand, counting down.
GACTTTCTACCACCAAATTGTCACTGGGGTGGGTGCATCTCTAAGGGCACGACCTTGCTGCGCAAGAATGCTCAGCTTGGCGGAGACCTGTGTATCAAATTGGCAAAATGAGGAGTGCGCCGTACACTCGTATGAAAATCAGGATCCGCTACATTTGCGCCAGATGCGCTGTCTACAAAAATAGAGCCCTATGTGTTTCCATGCCAATCAGAAGTAGACATGTCACTTTACACCGAACACAAAGGTGATGTAGCATCGAGTCCATTAATCGAGTAATCAATTCCAATTCCAATGACCAACAGATATGGGAGTGTGTGTGAAAAAGCAGATGAAAACATGCATAGTCTAAGTTATTTAAATTGCATAAGCTAAGCAGCACAGTGGAAAATTGGTCATCATATTTACAGTACTGTACCTCACAATTAGGGGTACAACAACAGAGTGGCCAAGGCCACACCCCTGGCCACCCTCATACCTAGGGGAAAATTTTGACATATCTTATTTTTGTTTCATTTTCACATTAGATACAACATTCCTAGACCCCTTGATACTCCATCATAAATTTCTTTCTTTTTTTTGTTAACTGCCTATTTGGAGAATAAATGAACAATTGACCTGAACTCAAAATCTAAAATAATCAGTTTTAAGTTCAGAGCATTCAATTCTAACAATCAATTTCAATCAAAATCATTTCTTTCATTACCATAGCAAGCAAACAATATGGCAGAGAAGTCATTGTTTATCATAGCATCCACAGTCATGGTTTCATGAAATGAAATACAATAAAATAAAATACAATTTTATTTATAACACATAAACCAATCTTGCGCATTACAAAGAAAAATGACTTATGTAGTAAATTTAAGATCAGCAAAATGTTGCTTTTTACTTACATTTGTTACTGCTTTATTATACTTGTGTGATGGGCATTGTTCTGGATATGTGTGAATTTTATTTCACGAAACCCTGACTGCGGATGGTATGATAAAGAATGGTGGATGCATGCACACAGCCAGCCCTTACTGAGGTGTTGTATCACCATGGCCACCCCACTGAAACATTTTTAGTTACGCTCTTTCTCACAAGCAAGAGGTGATCAAATCTCATCTTGAGCCCTCTTATGTGGAGTTTGCAAGTTCTATCATACTTCCATGGGCTGGTTGTCCCACATTTGGGAAACATGCTTCTTCGGTTAATAAACTGTCCATATGTGTGAATATGAGTTTGATTAGTTGTTTGTCTATATAGAGTAACATTTAATTACTTTTACAAATTGTAATCTAATTCCAGTAAGGTATAGCTGCCATGCTAATGTCCCTGCTATATGTCTGTCAGTTGTGTCAACAAACCTTCTCCTCCATTCCGACATGCTTGAGTGACTGACGGCCTCTCTGAGATAAAGCCAGGTTGATACTTCTCCCCTTCACGATTTTCGCTTGCCGGATATCTGGTCAAAAGGTCAGAGAATGACTTTAACACCAGTTTGTTATTTTATCAGATGAAGTCTTGATCTATGTGTCAAGGGAGATTCAATTATCATACCATCCCTAGTTTCAAACACATGTACATCAAAACCTCTTTTGGCAAAGAAGCAGGCATTCAGTGCACCAACCTAAAACAAAAGATGGGTGTTGTCATCACTGGCAGAGTGGCAAAAATAAAATGAAATGGACACGAGTTATTGGCTTTTATACATTTATATAACTCTTACATTCTTATTAGGGCTCTCAGGTTACATTTGTCAGGAACAGCATTAATGCGCCTGGGTCAATTTAACTAGGCACCGTTTAATTTCTTTCATTTCATTGCAAACATATAAGGTGAAAAAATGTCATTGCATATGTTAATTACACGTATTAAGCTGCTACTACTTTTACTTGGAAGTAGGTGAATTTGATCCACAATGTATCAAGAGGGTTGAATAAGCATTGTGTGACTTTCAAATGTTGCTCTGGTAAAGTCAGTATGAAGCTCAAGAAAAACAACGGGTAAATACTTTGACTTTGTCTTACCAGTCCACCTCCCACCACTGCCACCACTTTTTTCTTCTTCGGCGTGTCACTTGATTTCTCCATTCCTGTTCAGGTGGTCTCTCACTCAGTCAGGAGGGTTCATCCACTGGCTGTCCTGTTCAGAGTGACAGAGCTGAGCACAAGGTAATTTTTTAAAAGAGGAGGAGCAAAGTAAATGGCATTAATGTTAGTCTTTTCAAAGTAAACACACAAGTTAACTTGGTTTGCCCTACATTGGCTTGCCCTTTGTACTTTAACCTAATTGGTATTTTGGGGTTCAGTGTGACTGTGCTTATTTGATATGAAGCCAAAAACACAGGTGTTGTTTGCGGGTTTAATAATGCAGGACTAAACGTGTACTGTACCCGTTTAATTATCATAAGATTTCTCTCTAGATATTTAACTTTGTACAGTTTGATTCAGGAAAAAATAATGACCTTGGTTTTGTGATAGTTAACAATTGTCTCCATCTAGTGTTGACGTCAGATGGTCGCGTGTGTTGACATCAATTAAAGCTAACTCTAACCCATTTAGGGAGCTTCAAATAAGCGTGTAACCTATTTTTACTTTATTGTGATGATTATACACTGTATTAATATTATTGCTTCCGTGAAGGGGAATTAAACATCATACCTAACTGTTACAAGCTCATTATGAATAAAGAACCAGTTGTGTACTGTATATTTTAGATGTAGAAAATTATGGAGTGTTTCTTTTATTACTCTTTTTTTCACTGTGGTTTGGGTAGATTGGAAATATTTATACAGTAGTGCTCATCCACTGACTGTCCTGACAGAGCTGAGCACAAGGTATTTTTTTAAAAGAGGAGGAGCAAAGTAAATGACATTAATGTTAGTCTTTTCAAAGTAAACACACATGTTAACTTGGTTTGCCCTACATTGGCTTGCTCTTTGTACTTTAACCTAATTGGTATTTTGGGGTTCAGTGTGACTGTGCTTATTTCATATGAAGCCAAAAACACAGGTGTTGTTTGCGGGTTTAAAAATGCAGGACCACACGTGTACTGTACCCGTTTAACTATCATAAGACTTCTCTCTAGATATTTAACTTTGTACAGTTTGATTCGGGAAAAAATAATGACCTTGGTTTTGTGATAGTTAACAATTATCTCCATCTAGTGGTTAAAAGTGTTGACGTCAGATGGTCGCGTGTGTTGACATCAATTAAAGATAACTCTAACCCATTTTAGAGAGCTTGAAATAAGCGTGTAACCTACTTTTATCTTATTGTAATGATTATACACTGTATTAATATTCTTGTTTCCGTGAAGGGGAATTAAACACCATATCTGACTGTAACAGGATCATTATGAATAAAGAACCAGTTGTGTACCGTATATTTTAGATGTAGAAAGTTATGGAGTGTTTCTTTTATTACTCTTTTTTTCACTGTAGTTTGGGGAGATTGGAAAGGTTTGTAGTAGGATTCGGTAATTTTGCAGACCTCTTGTTGCAAGCACAATGTAAAAGATCAAAGAAACAAAACTTGTAATTTAAATTGGACGCAACTGTTGTCAACTCTGCCTATTTAATCTAAGACCATTTTTATTCGGTCCGTGTCGCAACATATTACGAATTCATGACGACGTTATGTTAAAAGACCGCGTTGTATATTCAAGAAGTACGTGACATGTGTCTGCTGGCAGCTGAACGCGCAGGACAAGACAAAGCTTTGAAAACAGACATGTCCATTACAATCGATGTACAGGCCTTGTAATCGATATAAGTAGAAACATTTTATTTGTGTATTATTTTGCACATGTTAGGAGCAATTTTGAATGACCTTCAAAGTTATACCTGTTTTTTTTTTTTTTTTTTTTTTTACAAAAGTTAACGTTGGGCGATTTAATACGTTTCACAAATTTTCCTTGACATCTGAGCTCGATTGGTTTTGTCTGAATTAAGATGGCGGTGTGAAAAGCAAGGTTTGTTGTCCACTGCTGCGAAGTATGTTTAAGTGCATCAACCGAACGGCGCAGTGCACGAGATATTTCCAAGCAGCTGGAAACGGCCCCTATCTTAACAAAGGAATTACGTAAGTGTTGACTGGCGACTTATGCAGTTAGAAGCAGTAAAAGTGTTATCGCATTAAGTCAAGCTAGCTTGTCCTAGCTACTGAACTAAGGCACCGGCCGGGGCCGTTAAGCCGGGTGGTTGACCTCAGCTTTGTAGCTTAACCACTGCTGTGTTGCTTCTTCAATTGTCTGCCTAATATGGAGTTGGGCGTAAAGACTATCATTGCGTTTTATATAGTTAGCACCGAACTGTATAATACAGTTGGACTGCCATTTAGTCTAGTTTGTTTCACGCTTGATGGCCCAATAGTCATTGTTGATGAGTCAGGACACTCTACAGCGGGTGGTTCCCCACATCCGTGGATACAGTATAGTTGTCTGTCCTGCGAAGTGCTTTAATTATTACATATAAGCTTTCATTGCAGACGGATGCTGTTGTAGTGTCAATATACTTGCTAACTTGGCTGGTGTTTAGTCTTCTGAGTTTGACCAGTGAGTATTTGCCAAGATGTTTTCGTCACGGTTCAGTTCAACAAATTATATATTCCTTGTAATATGAAATGTCAATGGCGCAAAACTTTAAAGTTTTCCCCGCCTGCAAATTACGTTAATGAGGAAGTGGCCACCCTAACCTAATGTTGGTCCACCCCTGGCTTTAGAAACTCTGACCTCAGGAAATTTCTTACCTGGCCAGGTTGGTAATTTTTGGGTTGTAGGTTTGGATTTAAGGCTGGGCGATATGGCCTAACATTTATTTCACAGTAAATTTAAGTATAAAAATTATAATGGCAGTATGTATTTGCGAATGGGTCGTATAGTCCCTAAGCAAAGAAATAGATTTGTTTATAACCATAAAAAACAAAACATTTATTGAGCGGCTCTCGGCGCAAAATTAAACTCAAGCACCAATGGTGCAAAATAAACACAAATAACTTTACCATACCGTAAGTGATATTCAATTTTTGCGTGTCATAATTTACCAGACATGCTCAATGGCAAACAGGTCTGGACTGCTGCCAGGCCAGTATAGTACTCAAATTTTTCCTACGAAGCTACATTGTTTTAACATGCAGTATGTGACTTGGCATTGTCTTACTGAAATTACCAGGGACATTCCTGAAAAACACGTTGCTTCGATGGCAGCATATGTTGCTCCAACACCTGTATATATAATTTATATATAATTCGAAATATGGACTCGTCAGACCACAGCACTTTTCCACTTTCCCTCAGTCCATTTCAGCCTCGCCGCAGTGATTTCTCCAGGTTCTCTGAGTCTTTTGATTGTAATTCGAACCATAGATGGGTGAATATTTGCAACAAAAAAAGCAAAGTTCTTCAGTTTAAACATTAAATATGGTGTCTTTGTCTTGCATTCAGCTGAATATAGGTTGAAAAGGATTTGCAAATCGTTGTTCTTATTTTCTTATTTTAACATTTTGCACAACATCCCAACTTAATTGGAATTGGGGTTTGCATATGTATGAATATATGTTCTCATTCTGTAGATTTCGTTGTCTGTATTATAGGCTGGTGTCATCTTCTCCACTCAGAATGGTTGACCCAGCTCTGAAGAGTGTGGTCACAGACATAATTCGCTCTCCTGAGGACAAGCGAGTTTACAGAGGCCTGGAGTTTAACAACGGATTGAGGGCCATGCTCATCAGTGACCCAACGACAGACAAATCCTCCGCTGCTTTGGATGTCCACATCGGTGAGAAAAGAAAATTATTGCTACGCAGAGTAACCACCAGTTTTATTGCTTATTTACTAATAAAGTCTCTTAAGGCATCAATCTTTTTATCCAGTATTTGTAGATATGCATACGTCTATTATTAGAATGTTTTTGAATGGAAAAAGCTTAGGCACAAAAAGTGTATTTGCATTACAGTGTGCTGTGGTGTAGCATATTACTTGTGTGGATCTTAAGTGGTTACAAAAACGACTAAAATCCATGTTCAGTATATTAAAATTGAAAATGTATGCATGGCTTGTTTAACTGTGTCTAGGTGATCATTCTACCTTCAAATTTCAGGTTCGTTATCTGACCCGGCGAATATCTCAGGCCTGGCGCACTTTTGTGAACACATGCTCTTCCTGGGGACGAAGAAGTACCCAAAGGAGAATGAGTACAGCCAGTTCTTGAGTGAGCATGCTGGCAGCTCCAATGCCTTCACCAGTGGAGAGCACACAAACTATTACTTTGACGTGTCTCATGAGCACTTACAAGGAGCTCTGGATAGGTAATGGACTATTTATTTGATATCATTTAATCTTTCAAAAACAATTTAGTCTCCATAAAGAGACTTTTGCAGAAGTCACTTGTAACTTTTGTCTGTCATCCTCCATGAACCAGGAAATAGCCAAATAACTAACAAAGAAAAACAAATATGGTGCGCCATTATTTGTCATATTGTTGTATTTAGTTCATGTTTGTCATAGTATCGTTTTTAATACTGTTTGCTTTGGTAGCATAATTCATATGAACATTGATCACATGCAAGCTCAATGCAGTATTTTGAAAAATACTCGAACGAAGTGCAAAGATGTCCCGTCCTAATTCAGTTGTTGTTTGTCTTGACACTTTGAATCCAAAATGGCAGGCCATCTTTTTTAAGAGTCACACTTTTCTAACCACAGATGGAGCTTCCCCCTGCTACCCCCCACCCACACACGCCCTGCACTAGACACCAACCATTTTAGGCTTCGAGTGAAGCTGATGTTCTCTGCTTTGCTGGGGGCTCTACTCACATGTCAGCTGTGGTGGTTTGGAAAAGGCACTCTGTTAATTGAGGGATATGGGATTACCATCTTTATAAATGAGGGGTATTCTCGCTGGCACCTGTTTGTGGAATAGGCTAATTGTTGTCAACTGCTGGTATAATGTGTGGCCCATCTGGTCTCATGAATACAATAGTGTTGGCTACAGTTGATAATGAAATATTAATTATGTACTACCACATATTGATATGTATCAAGTTAAGTGACTCTTAAACAATCTTTGCCAATTGTTTCCTTAAAGCGGAAGTCAAGCCAAATATATATTTTTTAAAGGATATGTTCCCAGCAGGCCCACTAGTTGAATCACGGCCTTCTGCTGAATTTTGGGTTTGTGGAATTATAAGTTAAGCAGCAAAATGCTCTTGTTGACTTGTTTTCTGAATCTAAGCCGTGATTGGTCGTTGTGAGCAGTTGTGATATCATTTTCAGTCAACAGAAGACAAAATGGCCGCCCCCAGAGATAGCTAAAAACGAGTGGATTAGCACTTGTTCCACAGACGCAATATTTATCAGAATGCCCTGTTTCAATTAGTGGGCTTGCATAGAACATACTCTTGAAAAATAAAATGTTTGTGTGGACTTCCACTTTAATTCTTTTTGCCACTTTGTATCTGTAAACTGAGTTCCACTATAACCCTCTTTTAACAAAAAGAAGCGTTTGGCTTCTGTTGGAAAATCCTTCACTTCAGTGGTTTAAATGGCATTCCCAACTTAGCATTATTGTCATCAAGTGTCTTCTGTATAGTGATCATATCAATTGTCATGTCATCTTTAGGTTTGCCCAGTTCTTCTTGTGCCCGCTGTTTGACGAGAGCTGTAAGGACCGCGAGGTGAACGCTGTGGACTCTGAGCATGACAAAAACCTGATGAATGATGCTTGGAGGCTCTTTCAACTAGAGAAGGCCACAGGCAACCCAAATCACCCCTTCAGTAAATTTGGAACAGGTAGCCCTTCTTGATTAGACTTCACTTCACACAAAGGCACATAGTACGGTACTCTATTGTTGCTTGAAAGCACTTTGCCTAGTGCAGCTAGTTCTAATAAAAACACCACTTGCAAAGTGGCAAGGGAAGCGCGTGAACATCAATAAAGATTTTAAGAAGCACAAAGATTTATCATGTTTTACAGAGGCATCACTAGTCAAGAAGTAATTTTTAGGTATCTCACTACCATACATTGCTTTTACAGTTGAGGGTTAAATTTTTTTGTGAGCAGAACCATTTAATTCTTTAGTTACATTTTTGTTAAAAGGTGGATTTTTAAAAAAAAAAGTTTACTTAATCTCTTGCCCACCAGGTAGGGCTAGTGAACTTAAATTGTACTGTTGATGTTAGAGAAAATATCTGGTGGATTACATTGTGGTTGTCGGTGATCCTTCATGATGAAAACAGAAATGCTCACATGATGTAAAACCTCTTTAGCCTACAGTGTATAATGTGTACCTGAGATTCATTTCCCTTTTGTAATGGCGCTAAAAGGGCACATGTAAAATGTGCAAATATATATGAATTTTAATGAAATATTAAAATTTTAATAGGCAGTGTATTTTTGTTAATCATATTATAATGTAATTAAAATCATGGTAGGTAAACAATCACCAGCTATACAGTGACATAGCCGGTTGTATTATAGAACAGTGTTTGCTGCACCTGACAACTGTATTTTAAAGGTGGAAAATGTTTGTCTAGAGGAATGTTTGAATAATAAATGACCGTTACATTTGTAAATGAATGCCTGATGACAGTCTTGTATCCTAAGAGAGTCCATTAAGTTGTACGGTACATAAAGACTACAGCGAAGAAAGTTAACACCCGCTTTTGTATTGTAGATGGGTTTGGTCCTTGTCTTATATTCTACAGCAAAGATTTGCACCATATGCACTGGGTATTATAATTTCTTAAGCCATTTTTATATTTACAATTTGATTATGAAGATCAGATCCATAGTTTTTAGGTGTGGCAAAAAAAGCTTTGTGGAAGATGTTTAACAAGCTTAAGATCTTAAAATGTGTTTACAAATTGGACATTGCTCATGTGACATGTAAGGACATTAGATAGCATTTATGCTCGTTTACTAGGGATGGGACGAGCTCTCGTGCTACGAGATCTCGCAGGATTAGAACGCCACGAGATTTCTCGTCCCTGCACAGCACGAGATCTATTTTCTTTTGACGGTGTTTTGGAGTCCAGGTGAATCTAGCAGATGTCCTAAAAGGAGCTGTCACCGAATGGGAACTTCCGAGGCCAAATCACGGAGTCGCTGTTGTGACTGACAACACTCGCAACATGGATGTGGTGATACGCGAGGCTGGCTTTGAGCCACACATTAAGTGCTTATCGTACAGCTGGTGCAGCTGGTCCAAAGTTGGCCGCGTTTGTTTGTGTCAAGCGTATAGTTTCTTTTTTTCATCGATGTCACCAGCAGCAGCACTTTTGACGTTTAAATAAAGACAGCTCGAGCTGCCCGCGCACAAACTAATTATGGACGTAATCACGCGCTAGAACAACTCTTTGGACATGATGGCTCGCGATCTAGAGCAGCGGGGTGCCGTATCTGCAGCTCTGAGGAGCCCAGAACTACGACGAGTTGCAGAAATCTTGACACAGACGCAGTGACATTCCTCTTGTTGAAGATCGACCGAGAAACAAGTTGAACTCTACAATACAATACAATTTTATTTATATAACGTATTTCATAACAACTAGAGCTGTAACAAAGCACTTTAAAAACAATACAATAAATTAAAAAATAAACAATAAGAGGCAGTGATACATCTATGAATAAATATATCAACAAATATGTTAACAAATATATAAAATATAAATAAAAATATAAATAAATAAAGCCAATAAATTACCATAAAACACTATACAATTGAGTTACTGCCCCACGAGCACAGTTGGATATTGTCAAAGTATTCGGTAAGAGGAAAGATCTCAGCTTTAGCTGTTATTGCAGCAATATTTGAGAGCATGTAACGAAAGTGACTCCTGTTTGCATTTGCACTTTAGAGCTAGATGATTAATTTTCCCGCAGTCTGTTTGATAAAAAACATTTTGAAAACTGAAAAAATTACATTAGGTATTTTTTTATATTCGAAATACAGCAAAAATCTCATCTCGTCTCGTTCTCGCGGACTCAATCTCGTGAGACATCTCGTCTCGTCCCATCCCTATCGTTTACAAATATATCAGCATGTTCAAGAAACAAATAAGATGTACTCCTCTGTTCTAGGTAACAAGCTGACCCTTGAGACGAGACCATCTAATGACGGTATCGATGTCCGACAGGAGCTCCTTGAGTTTCACTCTACATTCTACTCCTCAAATCTAATGGGCCTCTGTGTTTTAGGAAGAGGTAAGGCAACACAGAGGATTACTTTGAGACAGATGTGTTTTGTGATTTACAGCACACTATTTATGTTAAACAGCAACTGGCCTTACAACAATTTGTTGTTTATGCAAATGAGCTATTAATTGACCTGCATTCTTTCGCTTCCCACAGTATCTTTATTGATTTTCAATTCCTAAAATGTGAAAGTATTTACATAGGATAGTGAGTATGCATTGAATGTTTAAACTTATTAAGTGAATTAAAAAGGAGTGATACACTAATATACAGTGTATAGCAGGGGTCTTCAATCCTGTTCCTCGGAGGGCCGCTGCTCTGCCTGTTTTCTAATGCTCCCTGCTGCAACACACCTGATTCAAATGGAAATGGAAAACAGTCAGGACAGTGGCCCCCGAGGAGCAGGATTGAAGACCCTTGGACTGTAAATAGTAGGGTCAGTGTTTATATGCAAGGCATGTCTGTCTTCAGTATCAAAATAACTTCACCTCAAATAGCCTGTTGATGTAATTAATGCAAACCTCTGGACATCCTAAAATCAAGGCTTGATCTATAAGTTAAATATTTTAATTTTATGATGATGTATTGAAAGAAAATGGACTTGTAATCAAAACAGTTCATCAGTCGCTGCTGTTAAGTGAGGATATGTGTAAGGAAATAATGTAGTCAAACATTTTTGTGTGTTTTTTCTTTCCATTTAAACAAACTTTGGTTACTCATACCTAAAGTGTTTAAACCATGAATTATCCACAGAATCCCTAGATGAGCTGACCTCTATGGTCGTCAAGTTATTTGCAGAAGTTGAGAACAAGAATGTGCCAATCCCGGAATTTCCTGATCACCCCTTTCAAGATGAGTATCTAAAAGTGAGCATCTGTTCTTTGTCCTTGCTATTCATTTATTTATTAATTATTCAGATACCGTTCAAAATATATATTTATTTTCCTGTTTGTTGTGCCAGCAATTCTACAAAGTGGTGCCCATAAAAGACATTCGGAATTTGTATGTGACGTTCCCCATCCCAGACCTGCAGAAATACTATAAGTCAAACCCAGGCCATTATCTGGGACATCTGATAGGTCATGAAGGACCTGGAAGTTTGTTATCTGAACTAAAAAGTAAAGGTAGGACACATTGAGGTGAGCGTTCAAAATTTTCCATCAAAAGTGATGCATAAGTAGTGAAATTGCCATTCTTTTAAGGATGGGTGAATACACTTGTTGGAGGTCAAAAAGAAGGAGCTAGAGGATTCATGTTCTTCATCATTAATGTAGACTTGACAGAAGAAGGCCTTTGTAAGTAGTGCTTGATATTTACTCATGGAATGTTTTCCAGTCTGGTGTTTGTGGAAGAATCCGAATTGTAAATAACCTCTTCATGTGGATGTCACCAACAGTGCACGTGGAGGACATTATCTTTCACATGTTCCAGTATATCCAGAAATTACGCACAGAGGGACCTCAGGAGTGGGTGTTTCAGGAGTGCAAGGTAACTACAGTATTTACACACATTATTTTATGAATGTATTTTTGTGGAAAAAACATTGTAATTTTATGTTGTTTTTTTTTAATGTCACCGACACTGTAAATCTGAGCTAACAATGTGACTCCAATTCTGTCTTTCTCTGTAGGATTTGAACAAAGTAGCCTTCCGGTTTAAAGACAAGGAGCGACCCCGTGGCTATACCTCCAAAGTGTCTGGTTTACTACATGTAGGTGTCCTCTCCACATGCAAAAATTGATTTCACCGAGTAATAATACAGCTTGTGGCTCATGTCCTAATTGTCACCAGGCCCCCTGATGTTGCTCCTAACTTAGAGGCTCTGTGACACAAGTGTGTGTGTGTTTTTTTTAATATTTTGTTTTTCAGTATTACCCACTTGAAGAGGTTCTAGCAGCAGAGTACCTTTTAGAAGACTTTAGGCCAGACTTGATTGAGATGGTGCTGGATAAACTGAGACCAGAATATGTCAGGTTAGTGCAAGAATATTTACAAAAGTGTCAAAAGTCACAACAGCGACTCCGTGATTTGGCCTCAGAAGTTCCCATTCAGTGACAGCTCCTTTTAGGACATCTGCTATATTCACCCGGACTCCAAATCACCGTCAAAAGAAAATAGATCTCGTGCTGTGCAGGGACGAGAAATCTCATGGCGTTCTAATCCCTAGTTGTTTAGCAATGTAAAAATACCATTAGTTGGTGTTACTGAACAATGACTGCTCTGCAAAGGATGCAGTCATCAAGCAATATAAAGTGACCAGTAGTGCGGTAACTATGATACATCAACCATTGTGCAAATAATGCAGAAAATTCTTGGACGGCAATACAATTGTAACTTTTACTGTATCTTGTGTTTTCATTAAAAGCTTAGTGGAACTGAAATTCGACATTTCCAGTTATGGCAAACAAAAAGACACACATATAAGGAGAATAGAATTAAAAATCTTTGTACCAGTACATGTATGAGCACCTACAAAGCAACAAATGTTGATGTGTCTTTGCGCTGTATGCTGGCAGTGTACTCAATTCAACTCACTTCACAATAAGCAGCATTTTGGAAAATATTGAACAAAAGCAAAAAAGAAGTGTCAAGCGTGTTTAATGCCTCTTCCAGCTGAAGTTTACTGTCAAAATGGCCTGCTATCTTAGTGCTATATGTGTGCATGTCATGTTGCATATCAGTTATGAAAGTATCCTTTCCTTCAGGGTTGTTTTGGTGTCAAAGTCATTTGACGGTCAAACAGACAAGTCAGAAGAATGGTATGGTACGCAGTACACACAGGAGGCTGTCTCTGAAGAAACCATCAAGGTGAATGACTGCAAATACATTGCCGATCAAATCACTGTGCTGGCAGTCGAATTCTTCATGAGAGAAGTGCTTTTGTTGAACGGCATCAGGTTAAGTCAGGAATTTGTTTCAGAAATGGGCCGGTGCGAACCTTAATGGCAAGTTCAAGTTACCAATGAAAAATGAGTTCATCCCGACCAACTTTGAAATTTACCCTCTTGAGAAAGACTCCCCAGCTGTCCCTGCTTTAATCAAGGCAAGTGTGTTTGCCGCTGCGTTTTGACATCAAAGTAGTGCCACTTTCCATTACATACTTGAGCATCCTGATTTTAACTGCAGATTGCATTTAAAAGAAAAAAAAATCTGCTGTTTTCTAAATGAAGGCATGTTTTATTACTCACCAAAGTAATTTTTCACCATTTTTTTTTCGACTGAAACTACATTATCTGTGTTTTTGCATTTGTGATCACAGTGTACCAAAATGAGACGAGCTTATGTGTGATCTTCTTTTAGGACACAGCAATGAGCAAGGTGTGGTTCAAGCAGGATGACAAATTCTTTCTGCCCAAAGCATGTCTGAACTTTGAGTTCTTCAGGTATGCAATTATTTAGTTGCTGATGGAACTGTTGCGAATAGCAAACTACACAGTAAAATTGCCGGCACCGTTACTAAGAACATGAAATATTTTAATTGCAGATTTGTTGGTCATAACACCATCAGGAAATCTGCTTTCATTCCTTTTTTCTGTTTGATATGACATGATAGAGAGAGAACCTTACCAATGGCAAATACCCCTAGAATGTTGCATCATGGGAAGGTCAGAAGAATATACAAGCTTTCATTTTGCAGCACATTTTTTTAATTTTTATTTTCTGTGCAGTTATATGGACGAGCAGGCCTATTCTTTCTAGATTTAACAGCTGATGAGTTTCAAATCATGTATCGATTTTTTTATTTTTATTTTATTACTTTATTCTTGGATGGTTCATGGCATGGGAACCAAATTCTCTGTGCTGAAGTAAAATAAGTATGCATTGTGTGCATAATCTTTTTTTATTTTATTTTTTTTTTGCTGGATTTTGTTTCTTAGGCCAAAGAAACAAATAATTACAATTTGTACTCATTGCACTTTCTTTCTTTGACTCCTGCTATTTCCCCACAGCCCGTTTGCATATGTGGACCCATTGCATTGTAACATGGCTTATTTATACCTGGAGCTCCTAAAGGACTCCCTCAACGAGTATGCATATGCAGCTGAGCTAGCTGGTTTGAACTATGACCTCCAAAATACCGTCTATGGGATGTATGTAAGTATTCTGATTCCCTTGGTGTAAGATTCATGTTGCATCCCAAATCTAAAGAACCCCCTCCAAAGAACTTCCCTCAACTGGGCTATAGTGGCTCTGCCAGGCCTCAATGGCATTAATTGTGAAAAATAACAAACTTTATTCAACTAAAAAAAAAAAAAAAAAAGGCATATGATGATCAACGTACACAATTGATCTGCATAAACTAAACTTGGCTAATGTCAGTATAGCTTTCGTTGTATGCACATCTTTTCATCCTTTATCAGTCTTTTTCCCCACCTCTTCAATCATTCACCTCCCCCAAAACACACATTCCTATGAATCTTTTTCTCTGTGCCTCACACAGTCAGGAAGAGCATTTTTTTGTTGTTGTTGTTGTACCGTTGCTGTGAAACTTACCAAAGTGTGAGGCTTGTCCAGATGTTTATGCGGGTCACAAAGCCAGTCATGAGGCTGCATATACATACTTTTCCTGTCAATTCTTCACAGACTTGTAATGTCTCATTCCCATCAACTGTCTTTTGTTGTTTGTGACCACCCCCCACCCCCCTTCTGTAGTCGCTACTTATATGCAGGGCCACTGCACTGCAATATGACCTACCTGTTGCTCAGGTTACTGAAGGATGATTTAAGAGAGTACACATATGCAGCCCGCCTGGCAGGGCTGGTGTATGGCATAGCCTCAGGGATGAATGCCATCCTAGTAAGTAAGCCGTTTGAGTCCTGCAGGGAAGTGGAGCAAGTGTCGCATTTCAAGTGTGGAAGTAAAATTGCTTGCTTTTTCCTGCGTACATTGCTTTGCTGTTGTTTTTTCCAAGCCGGAGGGTTTGGTAAGCAGTTTTTGCTTGCCGTTGCATTAAAGCATATCTTTTTAAGATGGGTCTAACAGATTTCAGTCCCTCACTATTAGGGGTGTCACAATATCGGCAATATTGTGACATCGCGATATTAATAGAAGCAAATTTGTTTAAAAGCCCAAGTTGTTTTCCATTTGTGCAGTTCCAGCACCCTCTGGTGGTTAGTTTATTAGTGCAGTTTAATTTGAGGCCACCTATGTTTAGGACCCGCGCTAATCGCCACCAAGAGCCCATGACTGGCCAAGCCTATTTCTTTGAGAATGCTGCTATGTACAAAAACAGAATATTGTGATGTGTTAATATTATTTTAATATGAGCTCTTTTATTTTTTTACAATATCGTGAGCTTTTATACAGTATCGTGAGCTTTTTATGTATCGCAAACCTCTCCACAATATCGTGCTGATTATCATATCGTGATATTATTGTATCCTGATATTTGGTTATTGTGACATCCCTACTCACAATATAAGCAAACTTTATTTATTTGATTCTAAGAGTTGATACATTGAAAGGCCTTAATAAATATATTCAAATAAATGAAAACGCTTTTGAACTTACACTGTAATCAATTGCAGGTTCTAGGAATTAGAGTCAAGCTAAAATCCAGCCGGACATTCAGACTCAGGGTTTCAGACATAAGTACCAACATTTAAAGTCATCGTGTCATTTTAAGTGCTCTGCACTTAAGGCAGGAAACTTTCCCACCTGTCTATTTTGTCTTTCCGAGGTTTGTATTACAGTGCAACCTCTGTGGTCGAATGCAACCCTTCGTGGGATATTCCATTATAGTGTAAATAGTAGGTAACTACCTCTTAACGGCTATGTTGTGATATTAAAATTGGCATGATATCGTCATCATTACGTTACGATATTAAAAGCTTCATAGGCCATGATATATTGCATCTCTGAGCCATTAGAAATGCATGACAATGACATGACTGGCCAAGCCGATTTCTTTGTCACTGCTATTATTTCCAAAAACACAATATTGTGCTTTTTCCAATGTCATGAGTTTTTTTTTTAACAATATCTTGAGTTTTTATATAGTATCGTGAGCTTGTTTATATCGTCAACAATATCATGATAATTTTCTTAGCATGAGATTCATATCGTGGTTTCGTATCATGGCATTTGGACCCTTACATCCCTAGTAAATAGAAATAATGTGTTCACAGTCACTGTCATAAAACCTTTAACTGTACAGGTCAATGTTTGACATTGCATATTAACATTCTTTACTATCATACTAGTGTCAAAGTGAGTCAACCAGTGTAACGTTAATTGCAATAAAGGAAGTTTAATATTTTGATAGGTTTTAAACACGATAGTTATAACATTTGCAGTCACAAATGCTTCCATAGCCTGTCTCAGTTTTTCAACATCAACTGTCACACAACTGTAAAAAGTTAACCACTAACGTACCATAAAACATTTAACAACAAAATGCTTGTCTCAACACAAATTGCTAGCAGTCCACTGCACTGTCTAGATTCACGTTTCTTCAGCAACAATGTCTTCACTTTGTCATCCGCGTGACGGTCAACTCCCCTTGCATCATCACATCATCTCTGGCTGGCATACCATTGAAATAGTTTAGAGTTTTCTCCTTTTTTGAATCCAAATCTGCTTACTTCACTTTGATTGCAAGTTACTGTAATTTCTCTTGTTTAGGCACATTCTCACACCGAACAACACGGCTCCTCAAAATGTGAATTTTGAGGGTGTGCTTTTAACAAATGTGAATAAAGTGTATTTACCTTAGTATGACAACCTTCTCCACTCGATCACTAACATTCTGCATTGTTTGGAGTAACCCGCTAATCTCTGTTGGTATTGATCATTAACAACCTCTCATTGAAAATGATGGTGGTCTCTCCTTGGGCACATCACTTTGGTGCATCTGCGAGCTGTCACTAATTGGTTGTAGTCAGCACTATCAGTGTGGCTAGCTGGCCATTTGTTATGGTTAATGATGTTAGGAGAAATTACTTTTTACAGGTTTTACCCAGGGTCTTTTTGATGTGGGTAGGAATTTGTGTGATTGCTGAATCATGAAGGGGTCCTAGATGACTTGTATCATTCTCCCTTTTTTCTCTCCTTGGTTTTTCCATCTTTGAATTATGTATTTGCATACAAAAACACAAGATGACGTATGAATAGCTATCCAAAACAATCTGATAAATAATTATAGAGTCTTAGTGTTTTTAGCAACACATTGTCTACATCAGCCGTTGAGAGACCATTTTGTTCATCTCCTGGCTGGCTGTATCAGCTCTGGCTGTCTAGTCTCCAGACCCAATAGTCCCACATAGGTCAAGAGATGACCATCAAATTCATGAATGAATAAAGCTAGCATTTGGCACCTCTATTGATCATGTTAAACCTTCTACTCTCTGTCACTGTGCCAGCTCTCTGTTAAAGGTTACAATGACAAGCAGGACATCCTTTTGAAGAAGATCATTGAGAAGATGGCCACATTTGAGATCGATGAGAAGCGTTTTGACATCATCAAGGAAGCGGTAATCACTATTGTCATGATCACCATTGTCGTGTTCTAGCCAGCCTGCTAGAGGAGATTTAACACCACAGTATTTGCTGTGCACACATTTTCTTTCTGCAGTACATGAGGTCTTTGAATAACTTCAGAGCAGAACAACCACACCAGCACGCCATGTACTACCTTCGTCTACTCATGACTGAGGTGGCTTGGACCAAAGATGAACTCAGAGATGCTCTAGAGGGTGAGATGATACTTTTTCAATGTATTTTTATTGACCAATGAAATTATACATACATACATACATGAGTAAAATATTAAAATCCTCAAAACAATGAGCTTTAATTTGAGGGTATTTATTGTATATCCAAATTAGGTGAACGGTGTAGGGATTATCACACATTTTATATGTGCCTTCCACTTTTTAAGGGACCAAAGGTATTTGGACAATTGCCTGCTCAGCTGTTCCTTGGACAAGTGTGTGTCATTGCCTCATTATTTCAGTTACACAGAGCAGATAAAAGGCCTAGAGTTCATTTCAAGTGTGGTTTATTTGTCTGGAATCTGGTGAGGTCATCTTTCAATATGAAGTCTAAAGAGCTGTCACTATCACTGAAGCAAACCATAATCAGGCTTGAAAATCAAAACAAAACCATCAGAAGATAGCAAAAACATTAGGTGTGGCCAAATCAACTGGTACATTCTTAAAAAGAGAGAAGGCACTGATGAAGTCAGCTACACCTAAAGACCTACAAGAACATTAACTTCATCAAGAAAAAACCCTTCACAACAGTTGGCCAAGAAATATCTCCAGGAGGTGGGTGTATCTGTGTCTATAAGTTAACAATTAAGCGACAACGTCATCAGAGGAAATAGAGGTTTCACTACAAGGGGTAAACAATTGATAAACCTCAAAAACAGGAAGGCGAGATTAGAGTTTACCAAGAAACACCTAAAACAGCCTGTACAGTTTTGGAGCAACACCTTATGGACAGATGAGACAAAGATCAACTTGTACCAGAATGATGGAAAGAGAAAAGAATGGAGAAGGGACCTGAACTTCTCATGAGCCAACCATACCACCTCATCAGTGAAACATGGTGGTGGTGGTGATGTCGTGGCGTGGGCATGTATGGCTGCCAGCGGAGCCTGATCTCTTGTATTTATTGATGATGTGACTGCTGACAAGTGTTTCGGACAATAACATGCGCTCACATTCAGCCAAATCTCTCAAAAATAATTGGACGGCGCTTCACAATGGAGATGGAAAATGATGCGAAGCATACTGTGAAAGCAACCATATAGTTTTTAAAGTCAAAGAAATGGAATATTCTGGCCAAGTCAATCACCTGACCTGAATTGATTGAACATGCGTTTAACTTGCTGTAGACAAAACTGAAAGTAAAATGTCCAAAGAGATAGCAGGAGTGGCCTGGCAGAGCATCGCCGGAGACGAAACCCATCATCTGGTCATGTACATGGGTTTGAGATTTCAGACTGTCCTCCATTACAAAGGATTTGCAACAAAGTTTTGAAAAGTAACAATTTGATATGGTCCCTGATAGTGTAGTGGTACACACGCCTGAGTTGTGTGCGGGCAGCGTGGGATCGATTCCCGCTCAGTGACAGTGTCTATGTGTGCCCTGCGGCTGGTTGGCGACCAGTTCCGGGTGTGGTCTGCCTTCGCCCATTGACGGTTGGGATAGACTCCAGCAACTCCCCGCGACCCTATATAGGATAAGCGGTTTGGAAGATGACATGACATGACAATTTGATCTGTGATTGTTAACTTGTTCAAATACTTTTGGTCTCTTAAAAATGTGTTGTAATTCCTACTCTGTTCACTTGATTTGGATGTAAATACCGTCAAATTGAAGCTCTGACTTTGCACTTCATGCACATCTTGATAGTTCCATTTAAAATCCATTTTGGTCTTGATAGTTCCATTTAAAATCCATTTTGGTGTTGTACAGAGCTTGAATGCTGAAATTGTCACTGTCCAAATATTTTTGTACCTGACGGTATGGGAGGTCTGACTTGAAAGTGTTACTGTTGTACATAAGCAAACAAACAACACGTTTGTCAGCTGTGATATGCTTTGTTTTTGTTTAAGGTTAGATTTAGACAGCATCTTAGTGAAGTCAGGCTATAAGTATGAAATCAGAATCATCTTTATCAATCAACTTGGAGCGATGTTTGCAGTTTTCTGGAATGGGATAATACAGTAGCTGCCCTTTTACTTCTCTGGCCAAATGGCGTTCTCAGCTGTAAATGTGGCTTAAACTTATACGCTTACTAATATACTTTTTTTTTTTTTTTTTTTTAATACACGAACCTCTTTTTGTTGAATACTTGGATGTGGCCCAGACATAACCTTAATATATCTCCAGTGCCCCCACCTAAGTTTGAGACCCCTGGTATAGAGGCTCATTTAACAAATGCATTAGTTGAGCTAATTTTTTCTTGTCCTGATTGTTCATTGGCAGCAATTGGGTCATATCATGGTGATGTTGTTCTTCGAATGACAGCTCTGATCTGTATTCCAGATGTAACCCTCCTGCGCCTCAAGGCTTTCATACCTCAGCTGTTGTCACGGTTACATATTGAAGCCCTTCTCCATGGCAACATCACCAAGGAGGTTTGTTTGTGTTTTACTCCTGACAAAAATTGTATTCACTTTCTGGTGTTTACGTTCAAGTAGCAATGTTGTGGAAAATAATATTTTGTTGAAGAAAGTCCTGGAATTTTATTTATGGGTAATAATCAAATAAATTCACTTGTTTGACAGTCTTAAAAGGCAAACTGGTGCTATTCCTATAAAACTCATCAAAAGTAGAAACGGTCAAATGAACAGAATTATGGTGCAATATCATCTGCATTACTGCATCAAAACTGACTGCCGATTGTCTTTCTCAGTTTGGTTGTTAGTATTCAGCTTTCATACAATTCAACACCATACTTGATAATAATAATAATAATGATATAATAATAATAATGATGATGATGTTTCGTCAGATTTAAACGGTGATTTTCTGTAACACACTTAAAGCGCCCACAATGGATACATTATTCATTCACTCGTACATTCATACTCTGGTGGCGGTAAGCTAGCCGCGCTACCTCTGCGCCATGGCTGCCCGTATACCGTATTTTCTGGATTATGAGCAGCACCTTTATATAAGCCGCATCCACTCTATTTAAAAAAAAAAAAAAAAAGAATAATGAAGAAAAACATAAGCCGCACCTATCAATGTTGGAAGATTAGATATTTACTTCATTTACCGAACAATATTTAACTGTAAATGTACGTCATGTGTGTACCTGAACAGATTCTTTCCTAACAGTGCCTTTTAACATGGCAGTAACTTTGCTGATTTAAAACGGAACAGAACCAAAAGAAAATAAAGTACTTATATTCATTTCACTGCCCGCTGCCACTCCAGTTAATGTCCACATTTTATTGCTGTACTTCTGCGTACCACCTAATTCATAACCTAGTGCATAGCACCTTCGCCTGTTGAACCCCACCACCTGCAGTCATATCCTGTTAATGGCAATTGTATTGTCCATCCATCCATTATCCAAACTGCTTATCCTCACGAGGGACGCGGAGCGTGCTGGAGCCTGTCCCAGCTGTCTTCGGGCAGTAGGCGGGGGACAACCCGAATTGGTTGCCAGCCAATCGCAGGGCACACAGAGACAAACATCCGCAATCACAATCACACCTAGGGCCAATTTAGAGTGTATTGTATTGTAATTCCTATTAGACTGCCTCTAGAAGTGGAAGAGAAATCCACAGATAGCCGCACCTGTACGAAGCCTCATGCTTCAAAACCTTGGAGAAAAAAAATAGTGGCTTATAATCCTAATGGGAGAATTGTAAAGGCCAGGGAGTGTAATGTAAAGGTAGAATAGCACATGGGAGGATCAAACAGCCTTAGGTACCCTGAATATGAATGTAGATGCATTCATCTATTATTTAAACCAAATTAAAACTTGGACAGATTCTGCACCGAAACCATTTGAGACGCTGTGAATTATGAGCCATTGTCTTCCCCCTTCATATTTAGCGTTTAAATCATACCCCACACATCTAGTCTTTGCAAATGGTGTAAGTACACATACATACATTGTGGGAGGCAACAACCTTCCTTATTCTGAAGATCTTTTTTTTTTTTTTTAACTCATTCACTGCGATTGACAAATTTGTCTTTTCACAGTCCAGCCATTCAATCCCACGTATTTATTTATTTATTTTTTTCACATTTTTTTTTCAAACATTAGTGTAAAAGAATGTCTGAAAATATCTGGCAGTGAATGAGTTAAGGGTTTAATTTAAAAAACAAAACATAAGAACTGGTGCCCAGTTAAGGAACAGCATTAAATGAGGGCACAGTGTTTGTTGCTTGATGTTTTTATAGATGTAAAACTTTCCCATTAGGTGTTTATACGTATATTTCTTCTTTTCCTCTCTATCTGTCATGTTATTAGTCTGCCCTTGGCATGATACAAATGGTGGAGGACACTCTCATTGAGCATGCACGCTCAAAGCCTCTTCTACCGAGCCAACTGATCCGCTACAGAGAGGTCCAGGTTCCAGACGGTATGTCATGTGCTCCTTTACACTCCAGTGAATTATTCATAATCAACACCCAGCCAGTCTCCACCGCAACCACACAGAAGGGCCCTCACCCTTCTCGCATGCTCTCGTCATTGGTGACGCAGCCTTACACTGGAAAAGACTTCGATTAAATTGAACATTTCTAAATTCCACCTGAGGAGACTCCTGATCACCAAGTGCGAATTGACGTCACTGAGCCAAAACAAGTACACACAACCCCCTTGGCAGATCCATGCACACAGTAATCAAGTCACTTGTGCTGTATACTAAGCACATCAAAATGGTTTGTAGAGGAAAACCAGGATTGTGTGGCGCAACGAGGAGACATCCTGTATCCCACAGAGGGATGGAAAAAGGTTTCCAGGCTTTATTCCAGGTGGCAGGAGTACAGGATGTAAACACAACGATGCTTTGCAAACTCATTGCCTGGCAATGTAAAAAACCCAAAGTACAAGTTGATATACCCTCACTGGCCTCAAGTTTTTGTAAACCTGCACACTTTGAGATCCAAAACAAACAATGCATCAAAAACAACATAGTCTTCCCTCGCCGACTTCACAAAGCACCAAATGCGTACTCACCTGCTTGTGATTTTTTTTTTCTGTAGTACAAAACTAAAACTTTGCACATATATGAAGATTTCCCAAAATATGAAAAATAAAAAATACCAAAATGTACATGATTGTTAGGAATGTTTTTAACATTCGTAAAACTGCCTAGTGGAAATAAAATGCCCCGGATGATGCAGATGCTGGCATGTTATGTTGCCCCTTCGCAACCTGCAAAATTGCCCATTAGCCCATTACTGCTTTTCTAGTAGCAGTTTTATTATGTTTTTGACTCATTGATACATCATCTCTTTTTCTAAATACATACACTAAGTATAGCAAACAACGTATCATTGGTTTGGCACTTACTGCAGAGAGTGTCAAGGAGAATGAGGATACTGATTGACATGAAGAAGGAGCAATGAGGAGGTTGTTTGTGATTTGATGGGGTCTGAAGCCAGATTAGTTTATTGACCTCATGGTAGGGGTTCCTTTATCTCAGTCCAGATACATATTAAAATTCTGACAAAAATCCAATTGCAAAAGGGTATTTAACTATTTGGATTCCTCAAAACATCTGTAAAACTTTGCTTTCACTTCCGTAGATTTTGGACTGAAGTACCGTGAGATGTTATGGAGTGCGATGCCTCTTAAGTGCATGAGCGAAACTCTATTCCATGGCAGCGGGTTTGATCACAGTTCCCCTCACAAACTGAACTTGAGCTCAAAAGGAGCCAGGTTACCCAGCATGTCGCCTTGCTTCACTCTAAAGAAAATTTTGTCAGATGTAAAGCTTTTAGAGTCCACTATGGAACCATCAGAAAAAAAGCCAATTTTTTGAAGTAAGCGTACTTTATTACAACTGTCCCCCATCTGAACCAGCTGTGTATGAGAACCCGAAACAGGCTCTCGTTGCTTTGTAATAAAAAGCTTTGCAAAAGTACTGTTGACATCAATAGCACCTAGCAAGGAATATGTGAACCCTGGCATTGAAGCGTCTTATAGAGGAATTCTTCATGCAAACATGAACAGAACAACATCAAGTATTTAGAATGGCTCCATAATATGATAAATATTAAACTTTTAACCATACAGCTTGGTCCAGAAGTATTTGGACACTGACACTTTATATTTAGTCTTAATACAACACAAGTGATTTCAAATAAAACAGCCAATCAGTCAGTGTACACATGAATTGTAGCTGTTGAGCTTTAATTAGAGAACTCAGAAAAATATAGTTTTTAAGTCTGTATTTATAATACTTAATCCTGAATATTGTCTTATACAGTGCATCCAGAAAGTATTCACAGCTTCATCTTTACAAAATGATGCAGCAGTTAAAATGACCCAAGAATAATTTGTTTACCATGATATAATTTGATACAGTGGATCAACACCATCAACTAGCTGTCTTGACTAAATACCATCCAACTTTTTCAAAACTACAGTGACACCTGTTCAAACTGAGTTACAGCAAATAATCAACTGCTCACTTCAGTCAGGCGAGCTTCCTAAACCCCTGAAAGTAGCCGCCATAGCTACTTTTCTGTGTTGTCAAGTGAATACTGAGTGCGGAGATGGGAGCGCATGTGACACATGCTCATACGGTCGTCGGTGAGGTGGAACAAAAAACAAAAGAGAGAAAAGAGGCAGCATGGAAAGTTTGTGCTGCAGGGACATGCGTACGGTTGAAAGATTATGGAAAATAATCTAATTGTTTTGGGGTTTTTTTCCCCTAAAAATTGCAATTACAATATGAGTTACGATTTTTATTTTTAAAGGCCCTTTCTAATTTATTTTTCAAAAATTAATCACAACATACCATATCTGATATGGTATGCATTATATAATACTGATGTGAAGGCAAATGAAGCATTAATTATTATGAAAGACGACATATTTTATATACTATATATACTTGTATACTTTATATACTACAATTAGAGGTATAAACTTAACATTTTGATGTGGATGCAGTTTGGTAAGCATTCACCACAACATAATTCTGCCTGTAAACATTAGAATATACTATACTGATACTATACATTATAATGCATTACCGGCATCTCTGCACACCAGTGAATGTCACAAAAAAACAAGCATGAAGTCAATGGAATTGTTTGTAGACCTCTGAGACAGAATTGTCTCAAGGCACAATCCTCCTGAAGGACTTTCAGGTCATGAAAAAGAAAATTCTCTGGTCTGATGGGACAAAGATTGAAGTCACTGGCGTAAATTCCAGGCATCACGTTAACCACAAGCTGCTCATCACCTAACTAATACCATACCTACATGGGAGCGTGATGCAGCATCATGCTGTGTGGATGTTTTTCAGCGGGCCTGCATAGAACATATTCTTGAAAATAAAATATGGTTAGGTTGACTTCCACTTTAAGGATAAGGAAAACTGCATATATTTAATTTTGGGATGAGGTTGTAACAAAATGTGAAACACTGTATATGCTTTCCGGATACACTGGTATCCAACGCTAATGCAATGAAGTTGAAGAGCACATTGCTTCTTTTTTTATCAGTCACACTGCTGCAAAAACGTGAACATTTTCATGTTCCTGGCAGGTGGCTGGTATGTTTATCAGCAGAGGAATGAGGTTCATAACAACTGTGGCATCGAGATCTACTACCAAACTGACATGCAGACCACCCATGAGAACATGCTACTGGAGCTTTTCTGTCAGATCATCTCTGAGCCGTGCTTCAACACGCTGAGAACTAAAGAGCAACTGGGTGAGAAGCCATCAGTTGATTGAATGGCCTCTACGAATTTGTGTGTGTTTGTGTGTATATTATGTTTAATTTAATATGTATATTATGTTTTGTGTGTGTGTATATATATATATATATATATATATATGTGTATGTATATATATATATATATATATATATGTGTATGTATATATATATATATATATATATATGTGTATGTATATATATATATATATATATATATATATATGTGTATGTATATATATATATATATATATATATATGTGTATGTATATATATATATATATATATATGTGTATGTATATATATATATATATATGTGTATGTATATATATATATATATATATATATGTGTATGTATATATATATATATATATATATATGTGTATGTATATATATATATATATATATATGTGTATGTATATATATATATATATATATATATATGTGTATGTATATATATATATATATATATATATATGTGTATGTATATATATATATATATGTGTATGTATATATATATATATATGTGTATGTATATGTATATATATATATATATGTGTATGTATATATATATATATATGTGTATGTATATATATATATATATATATATATGTGTATGTATATATATATATATATATATGTGTATGTATGTGTGTGGGGGTGTGTGTATATATGTGTATATATATATATGATAACCCCGCTTTACACTGTGCGCCCTTACCCAATCTCTCCTTTGCACCCTAAAGGCTACATTGTGTTCAGTGGGCCAAGGCGGGCCAACGGGGTCCAAGGCCTTCGCTTCATCATCCAGTCAGAAAAGGCGCCACACTACCTGGAGAGCCGCATCGAAGCGTTCCTTTGCACCATGGAGAGATCAGTGGAGGAGATGAGCGAGGAAGCCTTCCAGAAGCACATCCAGGCCTTGGCCATCCGCCGCCTGGATAAGCCGAAAAAGCTGTCTGCTGAGTGCGCCAAATACTGGGGAGAGATCATCTCCCAACAGTATAATTTTGATCGAGGTGAGCTGCTGCAAAGGAACTCCTCACCCTACTGGTACATCTGAATCCTATTTGAGACAAATAGATTTTAAATCCCTTTTGATCTCTTATATGGTTGCTCGCGTTACGTATTAGAGTTTGGGGCACACCGATCGATCGGCCGGGGTCGGTATCTGCAACGATTTCCATAATTTTGGGGGTTCGGTTAAAATAAAAACAATCTCCACAGATCTCACCTCCCTGTGCAGAAGTATGAAAAAGTCAGCCTCTTCTGTTGTGAGATGACTTCTGGACTACAGTGCACGCAGCACTTCCTTGTTCGATGTTGGCAGGCACCGAAGCCTCCGGTGCAGGGTAGACGCTCTGGCAGAACTCTAACCCATAAGTCCTTAACCGACTCACATAACTGTGATATGTTTGCTCACGGTTATCATACCGTCGGAATCTGTCATTTAGCCCATGGCTAAAGACAAGATCTGAATATCGAAGGCGCAGCCATGGTCCGCAGAGAGCTTCCACAGCATTAGAGGGATCTATGTTCAGGGGTATCAGCCGGGAGAAGGGCACAACATAATTTTCCAAGGCTATCTTACCATGGAAGAAAGTGAAGACAGTCATCGTCAAGAGGAGAAAATATATAGCACAACAGTGACATTACGAACAACTGGACGTCCCTCCAAAGTTGATGAAAAGACAAGAACATCACAAACACAACAGACAGGGTGTTTGCTTGGACCCCGACAGCAACATTGAAAGTGCCTTGGGAGTATCTGGCGAGGACTAGCTGTTTAAATACATGTGACAACTCTTTGCCTACTTCATATGTCTGGGCAAGATGGTTGGCAAGATGGAAGTTTTATTGTGCAAAAAAAAAAAAAAACACTAAAGCATGTCTACCGTTTGTAAAACCGCACTTGAAACCGTAGAAAAGGTATGTTTGTCATAAACACATCACCAAAAGAACACCGTACCTACGGTGAAGTATGGTAATAGCAGCATATTGCCGTCAGGCTGTTTTTTCTTTTTCAGCTAGAACTGGGTCTTAGTAAAGAGAGAGAAAATTATGAACAGTTCCAAATACAAGTCAGTTCAGTACCAGTCTGCTTTAAAGTTGAAGTGGAGAGAACCTCATCTTTGATGATGACCCAAAACACACATCAAGTCAACAAAAGAGCCTCACCAGAAGACGATTGAAGTTTTGGAGTGGTGCATACTTGGTCCAGACAGATTCAGTCGAATATCTGTGGTGTGATCTAAAGAGGGCTTTGAACAAGACACCCTCACAATCTGACAGATTTGGAGTGCAAAGAAGATTGTTCAAATAATTGCCACATCAAGATGTGCCACAAGAATCCTACCCCTAAGACTGAGTGCCGTAATAGAACCCAGATGTGCCAAATAGAGTACAGTGTTAGTTTAAGAGTGTGCATATTTTTGCACGCAAGTTATTTCACTTTTTTTTCACCATTAAAATATTTTCTTGTTTTTCAGTTGAGTTGTACATGTTATACTGTAGGTCAAATTAATGGTAGAACAAATGTCAAAATGATTTATTTTGGTCTTGAATGAATAATCTCATATTTGTTTTGTGTCGCAGATAATATTGAGGTGGCCCACCTGAAGACATTATCTAAAGAAGACATTACGCAATTCTACCGTGTAAGTAGATCTACTTTTATCTATCCTGTCCTGCAGCTGCTGCAATATGGTGGAGCTATATGCTTGTTCATACTGAAACTGTTTTGTTGTACAACCTGATAGTTTGATATACTCCCTCTGTTGTCATTTGTGTTGAGATGAATATTTATTGCAAATGCACTTTGGGCAGAACACAGTTTGAAATGACCCAGAGACAAAAGAGTACTCGGCAGCAAGAACAACAAATCCAATAGCATAACATATTTGCATAACATAAGATACTGTATGACAACTAACATTACACAGGAGGATTTTATCTACCGTGGCTTGCAAAAGTTTTCGACCCTTCAGTTACTGTCAGTGCAGCCAACTCACTCCAGAAATTCGCTGATGATTTCCGATTTATTCAATGTTGACTTAAATGACTAATGGTGATAAATAGTCCACCTGTGTCTAATCTAGTCTCAGAATAAATGCACCTGCTCTGTGATGGTCTCAGAGGTCTGTTAGAGATGATTTGAAAAAGATTATTGGGGAGAAAACAACATCATGAAGACCAAGGAACACACCGGGCAGGTTATTTTTATTTGGACCCTTTTGTGTGTCCCACCCCACCCCCACAGGATCGTCTGACCCTGGACGCTCCCAAAAGACACAAGATGTCAGTTCATGTACTGTCCAGAGAGATGGACACCTGTAAGTAACTGCAGTCTTGTGACCATTTGGAAGGATACAACACAGCATTGTCTGGGATCACCTCACCGTGTGTCTCTTAGGTCCCCTCGTCGGAGAATTTCCTGCTCAGAATGATGTCAACTTGGCCCCTGCACCTTCTCTGCCCCAGGTGAACACTATTTATACCAGCACGTGAATGAATGCATGCAAAGCTTCTTCATAGTATTATGGTTATATGCTGCCACCACCCCCAACATAAAGAACACAATCTAATGAGGTCCACTCACGTCTTCAGTTCTTTCTCTGTACTTGTCTATTTCCTCATATCCTTTATTATCACAGTGAAAAATGACAATGAATAAAGATTCAAAATATACCAGTAAAGTGTAAATGCTTTTAAATCCATTTTTAAAACGACGCTGTTTTCCCATAGCTATGGTGAAGGTCGTTAAAATCTTGGTCTTGCACTGTACGCTCTCTTAGTAAGCTACCTTTTCTTTCTTTACTTTGCTTTCAAACAGGGCTGGGCGATATGACTGAAAAGTATATCACGATATAAGTGTTTCATATTGGTCGATATCAATATATTGATTTTTTTTTTTCTTTTTTTAAACTATTGAAAATAATGACCCGAAGAAAAATACATTTAGGTTCTTTTTATTTTAACATAATTAATCTTTAATCAGAGGTCAATGTAACTATGAGAGTGAAATAAACTGGTCGATATAAAGATTAAATCAACACCATTTGAAAGATAATGTGCTTAGAAGGACTGAGAAACTTAAAAGCTGCTTCTTCTTTGGTTTGAACGCTTCTTCATCTTTGGAGGCGGAAGCGCGCAGCCTACATCATGCACCAGGTTGCGATCGGGTTTGTTTTTCCTTTTTTTTTTTCTATCAAAGGTTTTATCAAAGGCATTTTCTTTTGGTATCGATTACGTGTCAATCGCGATACTTATCAATATCGAATTATCGGTCCAGCCCTACTTTCAAATATCTTTAACTTTTTTGCTTGGCGCTGCTTTTAAATGTTGTACTTTAAGTATGTGAAGCACATCGAGTTTACCTTGTGTATGAGATGCGCTATATAAATACTTGGTTAGTATTTTTTTTTTTCCCCTATAAGAGGAAGTCAACCCAGTTTTTTTCTTGACAAGAATGTATTCTATGCAACCCCACTAGTCTAAACACATCGTTCTGATTAATATTGCATTTGTTTTATATGATTTAAGCGGTAAAATCCACCTGTTTGTGTCCATTAGGGGATGGCCATTTTGCCACTTGCTGTCTGTCGACTGAAAATGACATCACATTTGTTCAGGCCTCAGGTAATGACCAAGCATGACTCAGCTTCAGAAAGCAGGTGAGCCTTGATTGGTCGTTACCTACCTGCCCCCTGAGCAACTATGATGTCATTTTCAGTAGACAGAAAGTGGCAAAATGGCCGCCCCCTGAGATGGATTAAAACTGGTGGAGTTTGCTGCGTAACTCATTCCACAAATACAACATATGCCAGAATGCCGTATTTGGACTCGTGTAGCCGCATAGAACATGTTACTGCAAAGAAAATTTGGGTGTTGACTTCCACTTTAAATACTATTCTTGAATATTTTATGTTACTGACAAACGTCTGCTCCATACTTCAGCCCATTTATCAGTAATATAGTGAAAATGACTGGGATGAATATTTAATTTATTTAATATCTACTTGCGACCCTGTAATTTTAGGTTAGGGGCCACTGTGGAAATGGATATTGGGCTATCAAATAAACTATTAGGATTAATCTAAAATGCACTATCCCTTCCCCAATCTGTTGAATACACGTCCAACTGCTCAGTGTTTCAGTACTTCTTGCATTCCATTGAATCAAGTTGACTGCTGTCTAAATTGATCAGATAAATTACCACATTCACAATGTCACTTGAGCCGGTAAGGGGAGTTTTTGCTTGGATGTTCAACTTGATTGAGAGTGATAACAGTATTTCACTTGTAAGCTAAAAAAAGGATCTTTTGTTGAAGTTGATGTGTTTATGTAGCCGTCATTTGTTGATGTGTTGATGTGTTTCTGCAGCCGTCGTTGGTCCGGGACATGACAGAGTTCAAGAGGAGCCTGCCTCTCTTCCCTCTAGT
This sequence comes from Filicampus tigris, assembly GCF_054856515.1. NCBI lineage: Eukaryota > Metazoa > Chordata > Actinopteri > Syngnathiformes > Syngnathidae > Filicampus > Filicampus tigris. The sequence goes on along the minus strand of NC_141227.1, from coordinate 7,739,375 downwards.
CAGGCCTCACATCAACTTAATGGCAGCCAAACTGTGAGCGAGCCTGGCCGCATCCACACGCTGGGCCCATGCCGCCACGTAATGTCGGGAAGACTCGGATCTGACTGAACCTGCATGTGTGTGTGTGTGTTGTTTAGTGGAGTACATATGAATGTGTGAGCAAGCAGGCTGGATCCACTGGAAGGAGATGCTTGGAAACATGCGTGTAATAGAGATACACAGGTCACCATAGCTGTGATTAATGGTAGAGCCTCATGTTCAAGTTGAACAGGAGATGCAACACTTCAATAATGATGTCACAGACCTGTATACGCTTTTTTTTTAGAGGAGCTAGGCATCACCCGACAAAGAACTTTTTACTCATTGTCATCTGCCTCGGTGCGATGGTTTTAGTCCTCGCACGGCTTTCTTTTTAACCATTTAAAATTTTGGGACCCTTTTGAGCTATTTTTAATCAATTTACAATGAAAAACATCACCCATAGAACAAGTTATTTATTTTATTTTTATTTTTTTATTTCAACTTAAAATACTTTTTAACTCATTCAGTACCAGACATTTTCAGATCCTCTTTTACCCTAACATTTGGAAAAAAAATTGAAAAAATAGAAATAGATTCCTGGGATTGAATGGCTGGACTGTGAAAAGACATATACCGGTATATGTCTTTGGGATTGAATGAGTTAAGACATCTCAGGGGTACTCACATGCGGATTTTTTTTTTTTTTTAAACCTTCAGTTTTAGACTCAAGTTTTATTGGTCTGTCATCTGCATTAATATTTTGTTCATTTAAATAAATGTGATCAAATCCTAATTGTCATCATATGGGTTTTTTGAGTAAAAAAAATCTGTAGTGACGGTTCACTTCACAAATGGTCCACATGAGTGACAAGTGGTTTGAACTGTTGATACTTGTCAGCATGGCACAGGTGTGACCTGTTCTCTAAGCTGTGGAAAACAGCTGCAGCAGTACCATGATAACAACGTCACTGACATCAAGGTAAGAAAGGAACAAAGCCAGGAGGCCCCCAAAGCCCCCACCCTGCGAAAAGTAAGATAGATGATGGAAGGGTACCCACGCTGCTGTCGAATGATGGATGCTCAATTTGTAGCAAAATGACCAGATCTGATAAAAACTGGAATAAGTCCAAGTACGACTGACGTTCATTGAAAAGTGTGCTTGCAGGAGTTCTCAGCAGCTCCTGTCCGGACTCCATCCCTGGCTGATTCCATTCAGTGCAAGTCATCAAGAGTAAAGTAAGGACAGAAAATGTATACTTGTTGCACTTTATTGTGCAATATGGGCTCATGCAGTTATGCAAGGTACACCAATATACAGTGTATTGTACCTATAAAGAATTCTAAGTATTTTTAATTAAAGTAGGTACGATATGATTTAGACTTCGTCATTTTATAAGCTCGGATGCTGGAAATGTGTGGGCTCCCCTGATTTTAGCTTCAAATAATAGTTTGAAGAAACACCATCCGCCTCAATGTTGCAGTCACATTCCCATTGAAGATCCCAGGGTCGTAGGGTCAATGTTTTACTTCACCGTACTAACATGCACACACACACAAAAAGATCAGGTGCGAGGTCAAAAAAGACTTTTTTTTAATATCGGTCTTGGCATAAATCATGCTAAAATGCTGAAAAAGAAGAGGTACTAAGTTTGAATTGTGCTAAAGTGAATGAATATAGACTATCAATTATATACGATATGAATTATGGCAAACTTCTCTGCGTACAAATGAGTTTCCCTCTTCATGAAGGCAAGGACGTCCACCAGAAAGACAATGTGAGGCCAAACACCCCTTGTGGTCAAGGAGGGAAAGATTTCCTTCAGAGCAGCTTAAAGGAGAGACAGACAGACGGACAAATCACACCTCCTGGATTTAAAAAAGGAAGTCAAATCAGTAGCCTGGGGCACAGTGGCTGAGTAGATATTTACAGCTGAGTTGGGGAGGAACTTGTCAACACATGAAAGAAATGGCCAACCAGTTCTGTGGCTTTCCTCCACTTAAGTGCTGTCAGCTAAATATTTACAATCCCCACCCCTGCTAATTGAACAGAAAAACAAAGTACAGGTATGATGTCCATGAGATCACATGATTCTCTGAGTAAATAGCACATCTTAATGAAAGAAGTTAGTTAACATAACTTGAACCCGTAAAACAGGTGGAATCACTATTGATGTTGTTCTCATACGTGTTCATCCATCCATTCAATTCCCAATCACTTATCTTCATCCGTTCAAGATTAAAGGGATGCTTGGGTCAGGATGGCCATGTTTTCACTAACAAGTTCATTTTATATATTTTTTTGATCAGGAAAATAAAATCTAATGGTCATTTTCTATTTCATCCATTCATTTTGGAGAAATTAGGAAACAAGTGACAACTTTAAAACCGCCTACTTTTAATGAGGAAAATGGCCGCGCCCCCTACCGCTCTCTCCATGTTTGGTCGGAGTAACTGGAGGGACCGATTACAAACTCTCCATTGGAAATCATTGTACTGTCGTTGCTTATAACGTCCAAAAACTGTGATCAATTGGCACCAACATTTATGTGGACATCCCTAATGTCCAATTCAACATATCAAAAGGATTAACCTCTCTGAGGCTGATTTATATGAGAATGAGGAAATGTGAAAGTCAGCACAGCTTTTTTGGATGAGGAATGGCCCCAGTTTTTCAACCTACAATACGCCGTCCAATTTGGAACGTAACTGTTAAGGTTTGCGTAGAGGAGGACCCAAATGCAGGAGGCAAAAATCTTGTGCAACATAAAGTATTTAATCTAAAACAAAAGGCACACACGGTGCTGGGATAATACTAAACTAACAAATGTTGAAGACCCAAATAAACAAGGAACTAAACAAACACTAGGACTAGACTGACCTTGACTTTGAACAGTGATGAGAGGGCTTAGACAAGACAGAACAGACGAACCAACAAGGGCTGAAAAAAGCTGGCAACTAAAGACAAACAAGTTAACGATACAACGACGAACACCTGGACAAGACACAGGGTAGGAGGATAACACAAGGGATCGAGATGACAAGGACAGGTGGACTCAATAATTTAACAAGAGACAAAGGAACACAAGGAAAAGCATGAAACTAACCTCAAAGACAAAACTCCAAACACAGACCATAACAATAACAGCCGAAATGGTGCGTTCCAATGCGGCCACACTCGGCTGTGGAGTCAGTCAGCCTCCTCACTGGAACTTTTTGTTCGCTGAACATTGACGCTTGTTCGTTGAGGCCTTAGCTCATTCTCACGCCGCTTCACTGTCACGTCGAAGCTGGCGGCTGCAAGCGGTGTCGGACAAAGCACGTGACTGCTTGGGAGGTAACCCCGCGACATAAAGACTCAGACTGGGCAGACAGTAAGGAGCTAATGTCTAACGTCTTTTTTTAATGGCCTGAAGCTAGCTTTTGCTATTAGCCGTGCCTTTATCCTACTGTTAGCCAGGGACAGAAAGGGGCGGGAATAAAGATCCATGCTTGCCTGATTGCTTGCCCGCTGCCAGTCGCCATCTGCCTCCTGAGAGTTGACACAAGTTTAGCGCAGCTAAATGTTCGAAATATAACCAGTCGGGGTTCATGTGCGTATTCATGCTCTTGTCTGCTTCAGCCTGTGCAAGGGGAGAAGCGATCGCCACGGTATTTTTGATTTTGTGGACGTGATCTTGATGAGCTCACGTTTTATGTCAATAAATCCAAACTATTGTGCAGAACACTTTTATACTTTCACAGATTGAAGTGGACAAGAGTAGTAATGCTTATTTGCATTTTGGTGGCGATAGGTCGCCGTTTTAGATAACAGAACTGACAAAGCGAGCAATATTACCACGCTTGCCTCCCTCCTGTGACGTAGACCGCTGAGACCGAAAAAATAACAAGCCGAGCTACAAAAGGGCAAAATCACAGAAAAAGACATTAAATTACTAGTCTTTTTTGGGTTAAATGTAATAATTAATTTGATTTAATGAAATACAACTGGGTGGTCGACTGGTTAGCACGTCCGTCTCACAGTTCAGAGGTCGTGGGTTCGATCCCGGCCCCGGCCTCCCTGTGTGGAGTTTGCATGTTCTCCCCGTGCCTGCGTGGGTTTTCTCCGGGTGCTCCGGTTTCCTCCCACATTCCAAAAACATGCTTGGTAGGTTAATTGGACACTCTAAATTGCCCCTAGGTGTGATTGTGAGGGCGGATGTTTGTTTGTCTCTGTGTGGCCTGCAATTGGCTGGCAACCAGCTCAGGGTGTCCCCCGCCTACTGCCCGAAGACAGCTGGGATAGGCTCCAGCACTCCCCGCGACCCTTGTGAGGATAAGCGGTACAGATAATGGATGGATGGATGAAATACAACTGAGCAAATGTTATATGTGTGGTAACATTGTTGAGTGAAAGAGACAAGTACTTTATACTGACAAGTTAGGTCTTCTCATTTCAGATCATTTTGAATTGCTGCAATTTATTTTTATGTTTAAGTTCATTTAACTTAATTGACTTGAGTTATTTAAACAACGTGAATGAGTTAATTGTCAGCATACCAATTGGTTCTTTCTTCTTACTTTGTTAGAGTTATTAAACTTCAATCTTTCCAATCGGGTTTCCTGAAACCATTTAAGTGAAATTACCTCATCAGGTTTTACAGTATGTGTCTGACAATAATTGGGTTAGGTTTGGGTTCACCATTCACAGTTTCCTACACTGAAAAAAAATGCTGTGCATCATTTACTCAATTTTAATTTTTCAAGTGGTTGCATGAAATATGATCATCAAAATCCGGATATTTTTTGTACAGTAAACTATACATCTACTTAAAAAATATATCTGGCTCCAGATGGTTTTATTTTGGGCAACCACCTGACGAAATATAATTAAGTAAATTCAACCATCATTTTCTTCAGTGTAGCACGGTATCATCTTGCTGTGCGAACTTCAGAGGAAACATCACTAGGAATGGCGACAGCCTTCAATAAAACTTCAGTCGAGGAGTTTGTTGATCGTTGACACTTCAATTTCATAGACTTAAAAACTCACCCCTTTGATCTCTAACCGCTTGAAACTAAGAATAAACTATGTATGACTGAAGATTCAATTTATGATTGTATTATTGTTTTAGGTCATTTTTTTTTTTAGCCCTTGAGAATGAAGTCACAATCCTCCATGTTTCATACAGTACATTCTGCGGCTTGACAAAAGCATTTCTTCATTTTGAAATCTTTACCATTGAGGTCCCCTTTTTAATGGCTCTCATGGGTGTGTACCTGGGGCCCATCACATGAAAAGACTAGAATGGAATTTGAATCTATAGAATGCAGTTGAACAGCAACTACACCCACATGCACACACACGCATACACGCCCTTACACGCGTGCACGCGCGCACACAAAGGGCTCAATTGCAGTGAGTCAGCTTTGTGGCCCCATTCCTGTGTCATTGTGTTTAATTTATACAGACTCTCAAACAGATGGCGTACTCCAAAACTCACAGAGCTGTCCATGCAGTTGGGTAAAGCAAAGCAAAACAAAACGCGACCACAAACACTTATGCATGTTGGGGTGATGTTGGCCCTGCATCTCACAGGCTTCACTGAGCAGATCTCCACATTCAGAACCAAAACAAGATGACTCTTTTTAAAGCTCTACGGCCCTAATGTTGACAAATTAGCAGAGATGGGATGAAGTCACACATGCAACTTTCAAGCAAGTTACTTGGTCTATGTTCATACTGCTGGTCTATCCTGTCCCCAAGACGGGTGGCTCCTGCAGCACCACCCCACCCTGACACTTTACAATCCCGAAGCCAACTGTGATACAGTTGCTCGGGATGCTCTCCATGCTGCAGCGGTCCATGTCGAAGGTGACTAGAATGTCTGAAGGGACACATTTTTCTTACTTACAATGTAACTTATGGTGCATGGTGTACAAGGTGGGTCATAAAGGTTCCAGGACTGATGTCACAAAAGATATATTTGAAATCCAAACTATAAGTTTGCTTCTTGCAAGTAACCCACTGAAAGTCTAAGGCCTGGCACATACATAGGATTTTTGAAATCTTAAAAGATTGTTTATCTGTTACAGACCTCATATATGAAGATTAAAAAAAAAAATCTGACATTTAACAGTTGTGCTTCTACTGTGCGTGGTAAACACAGATAATCCAAACACAGAACCATAAATATTAAGATCCTCTTCCACCACTGATCTCTAAACTAGACCTCCAAGACAGATATATTTTGTATATTTTAGCGCAGCTTCCTTGTTCATCAGTCAGGGTGCTTCTTTGATTGGCTACAGTCCACTCACATAACAGTTCATGGGCTCATAACTCAAGTGACGTCGGCTCTGCCCACACACACTGGCGTGCAAACATTTTGGGGGCAAGTGTTACGAGGGGAAAAAAAGGGCGCTTTTGCGCATATGGAATACCTTATTGACAATTCTGAAGATCTGGGTTATTTCACGATGCAACGCGCCTTAATGAACGAAAACAATCCACAGTACAGTGTTGAATTGCTTTTGCTTGTGACTAGCATATAAAACTCGCAGTAAATTATGCCTAGATGTTGTGTGGTTGGATAGTCCAACCATAACATGATGAAAACTACATTATCATTCCATATTACTGTGTGGACCCTGAACGTCAGAGAAAGTGGGTAAACTGAGTGAAGAAACTGGAACTAGACAGTTCGGAATGGAAGCTAACCAAGACCGCATATTGCTTTGTAGTGTAATATTCTTTGAGTTCATGTTTTCCTAGTGGTCACTGAAGTGCACACAAATATGATTGGCTCGTATTACAGGTGAGTGATGTTCTGTTGTTCTATGTGAGATGCAATAGTTGATATAGAGAAGTTTAATAAAGCAGTACAGGTGGCAGCATGTCGTGTGCTAGATAGGCTGACTATTAAGATAAAACAAGACACGCACAAGCTAGCATCTCCGTCGCAGCTTGCTAATATTGCTAATATGGCTAGAAAATTAGTAAAACAAACAGACGTATTGGGCACCACTTGTTTAATCCACCCCAAAATTATTACATGTTGTTTGTCCATACAATTCTGACATTCATTGCACATTCCCATATTAACCTTGATCGGAGGGTTCAAAAACAAATAAATCTTTACATACCGTATCTATTTCTGCCGTTGCCTGATGGACAACAAATTTGTAATGCTGCTTTGTTGACTTCCGCTATCTACTTTGGCAAGCGACATTACCTTGACCAATAAGATAAGCGGATTCTGTATCCTGATATGAATGTGCTGTCAGCTCATTGGTCACAGAGCAGGGGAGGGCCTAGGACCGTTACCGTAAATAGTCATATAAAGGGAACTGTTTTTCATTCATTCCAGCGACATTTTACAGATTATTTTTTACTCGACGATATTACAGGACAAAGTGCATCCCTTTACAACTCAATACGGGACGCGTACTTGCGTTCGTAAATACGGAACAATTCTGTTTTTCAAGGGACGGTTGGCAACCCTGGGGGTGTGCGGACGGGCGCATATCGGGGCATTAATCATGCAGTTTTTGTATTAGATCGTGTCAACATTGACCAAAGTAAACCGTTAAAAAAACAAATAAATCAAACAACACTTTTTGGACTGAGGCCAGAGCGGCAATAAAGTGCTTCAGTGCCACCTGAGGTCTATCTGTGCACGCCATTGCCCACACATATTAAGATTTTTGTTCATAGATACTGAACGCGTTTAGTATTAGGATTATTGGCCCCTATTTCGTACATGATTATGAGGACAATTCCTCTCAACACACCTCAGACCAAGAGATCATCTTGTAGGACATCTAAGACAGACGCTATTTGGGGGTTTGACACCTTTGGTCAGGAAGTGGCAACATCGGGACAAAAACACCCCGATTCTCTTTATGTCTTTACCTGGCCTTACATTCCCTGACAATTCTTTGCCAAGCCTTCTGGAAGAATTTGTCACTTCTGAAGAATTAAATCCTTTTCAAAAGGTTAGCAAGCCTTGGTATAGCTAGAGTAACGATAGTGTCGCTGTGATCTAGATGCAGAGGCAGAAAGGAAGCAATCAGTCCAGTGTTTTTTATTGTGTTGGTGAAGAACGGAACACCAGTGCAACAACGCAACCAAAAATCAATTTTCATCCAATGATCATGTGACGTATTTGCAAACACACATAATCCTTTGAGAAGCTCCGGGTGGCTTCACTGTCTCAAGTGGGGGAGACTCGAACTTATCACTTACTTATCACTTCTTCGTCAGATTTTCATCTTACACACAATTGCAAAACACTCTTTGTAGTGCATCACAGCAGCATCATGACAACAGATAAGTACATTTATCTTTAGCCAGCGTTACTGAATGATGAGGCGCATACATGAAACATACATTATATTACAAGCATAAATTAATGTCTTTCTTCACAAATTTCACAAGTTCTTGATTTAAAACACACTTCACAATATGAGTGTGAGCATAGTGGCGGCGACCATGGTGGTGAGTGAGAGCATCCGGACGTTAGCTCCATTTGCCTGCGTAACTGTGGCCAACGACGTGTTTGCCGTTCGCACTGCGGCATTTGCGGACGAGGCCGTCGCGGACGCCAGAGCTCGCATCGTGTCCGTCTCGGCGTTGAGGCGTTGGCCCGCCGTGGTAGTCTCCACAGCCAACTCTGCCACCTGTCTGGTAAAGTCAGTGCACACCTGCCCTGTGGACGCCACAGTCAGGATCGCCAGCTGGTCCACTCGCTCCCCCAAGCATTCCTGCAAGGCACCTGTCAGCATGTCTTGCACCCTCGTAGTCAATGCTCTCAAGTCATTGTCGACTTCTGTGGCCACCTGGCGGGCATCCGTTATTGTTTGCGTCGTTGCTTCAGCAGAAGCGACGTTTTGTGCAGCTCCTATTGCCCTGGATGCCATTCCAGCGGCGTCCATTGCCAGGCCTACCAACTGTATGTCCACAGCCAGGCCATTTTGTGATGCTGCAAAGGCTGCATCGGCAGCGTTTTGGGCTTCGAGGGACGCTGCAAGTCCGGCGTTCACTGTCGAGTTCAGGGTAATTTCACTGTTACTCAGTAAGGTGGCAGCTCTCGCCGCTTCCTCTGCGGCGTTTAATGCGACTCTGGCCGCTAATTCTGCCCCTGGCCCAGATGCCGCTGCCGCTGCTGAGCTCGTTGCAGTTATAGCTGCAACTGAGGCTGTCAAGCCGACCACTAATGAGTCTTGTGCCAAGCTAAGGGGCGTACCTTCAGAAAGGTCTTGCATCATTTCTGTCGCTTTTTGTATAGTTGTGCTTGCAGATCTCGCAAAGACTCTTGCACCCTCAAAATTGTCTGCGGTTCCTCCTACAATTCCTGTAGCTTCTGCTAGCAAGGCAACTTGTTCTGCATCCTGAATTGCTGCAAAAACTTCAGGTGTCAGTGTGGATGACATCTCTTTTCCAAACAGTTCTGCAGCATTTCTGGATGTTATAACAAATTGTGCCACAGTGTTGGAAAATTCATTTGGTCCTGCTGTCACAGCTTGTCTGGCCACCGCCGCTGCGTCGAGCGACACTTGTACCACTTCCACATCAACCCTTCCCGATGACGATGCTGCTTCAGACACCGCTTCTGCCGCGCCTGCTGCTCTTACTGCAGCATCTCTAGCCTCTTGTGGCTCTGCTTCTCCATTTGCAACTGATATAGCTGCACGATTTGCTGCATCTGCGCTGTCAAAGGCAGTGTTGATGAGATCATCTAGATCTGCTCCAGTATCTGCCCTGATAACCGTCGCCGCTGAAGCTGCAAGGGACGCTGCTGTTGCTGCGAGGGAGGCTTGTCTTGAAGCTTGGACAGCTGCTGTTGGTGCTCCCGCAGCTCCTGCAACTGCACCTGCGCTTTGTGCTGCATTTTGTATTTGAAGGATAGCTAATTCACCAGCTAACTCTGCTTCTGTATCTCCTTCAGCTGGTGCTGTAGCTCGTTCTGCTGTGTCGAGTGCAACTTGAGCCTGAGCTGCTGTTTGTTCTGCCAAAACAGATGAGCTTTCAACTGCCTCAATAGCTTGTCTTATGCTGGCCTCTACGTCTGCCGGTAGGTCCTCCGAATTTAGTAAAGCTTGTAGTTCTTGTGCTGCCATCTCAGCTTCTTGGTTTGCATTTCTTGCATCTTCTATGATAGTTGCTGCATTTTCTATGGCAACACAACAAGACATAGCCATAATATTCGCTGCTAAGGCAGTTATTGTTGCGGCTGATCGCGCAATAGTTGCTGCATTTTGTGCTGCTCCAGAGAGTTGGAGGGCAAACGGGGCCAAGTCCCCGCTAGCTCCCTCCGCAGATTCTTGTGCTCTTGTTGCAGCAATTTCAGACGCGTCTGCTGCATCGTCTGCTGCTGCTGCTGCTGCACCTGCATTGATTGTGCCTCGTGAAAATGAAGATGCAGCAGTTGCTGCCTCGTCTGCAGCAGATGACGCATCTTCTGCAGCTGCTTCTGTTTGTGAGGATCTCCCTGATACTGCAGCCGATGCTGCTGCAGCTGAGCTCGCCAATGACGCTGCCACTGATGCAGCAGTTGCTGATGCTGCCACAGCTGTCTCTGCTGACCTTCGAATTGCAACTTCTTCAATTGTTTGAGTCACTGTGACTTCTCCTGTGGTGCCTGTGCTGACAGTAATGGCTGTGTCATCAGTGGTAGGGCTGCTGTCACTGCTGTCGCTGGAAGGTGTGCTACTGCTGCTATCACTTGAAAGGGTAATGTCACTGCTCGGCGTACTTCCGCTGGATAGGGTGCTATCGCTTGAGAGGGTGCTGCTACTGCTTGGTGTGCTACCGCTGGAAATGGTGCTATCGCTTGAGAGGGTGCTGTCACTGCTCGGCGTGCTACCGCTGGAAAGGGTGCTATCGCTTGAGAGGGTGCTGTCACTGCTCGCCGTACTACCGGTGGAAAGGGTGCCATCGCTTGAGGGAGTGGTGCCACTGCTCGGCGTGCTACCGCTGGAAAGGGTGCTGTCACTGCTCAGTGTGCTATCGCTGGAAAGGGTGTTATCGCTTGAGAGGGTGCTGTCACTGCTCGGCGCGCTGCCGCTGGAAAGGGTGCTATCGCTTGAGAGGGTGCTGTCACTGCTGAGCGTGCTGTCGCTGGAGAGCGTGCTGCCGCTGGAAAGGGTGCTATCGCTTGAGAGGGTGTTGTCACTGCTCGGCGTGCTACCGCTGGAAAGGGTGCTATCGCTTGACAGAGTGCTGCCACTGCTCTGTGTGCTGCCGCTGGAAAGGGTGCTGTCACTGCTCTGTGTGCTGTCGCTGGAAAGCGTGCTACCGCTGGAAAGGGTGCTATCGCTTGAGAGGGTGCTGTCACTGCTCGGCGTGGTACCGCTGGAAAGGGTGCTATCGCTTGAGAGGGTGCTGTCACTGCTCTGCTCGCTGCCACTGGAAAGGGTGCTATCGCTTGAGAGGGTGCTATCACTTGAGAGAGTGCTGTCACTGCTCGGCGTGCTACCGCTGGTAAGGGTGCTATCGCTTGAGAGAGTGCTGTCACTGCTCGCCGTACTACCAGTGGGAAGGGTGCTATCGCTTGAGAGAGTGCTGTCACTACTCGAAGTACTTCCGCTGGATAGGGTGCTATCGCTTGAGAGAGTGCTGCTACTGCTTGGCGTGCTACCGCTGGAAAGGGTGCTATCGCTTGAGAGGGTGCTGTCACTGCTCGCCGCACTACCGGTGGAAAGGGTGCCATCGCTTGAGGGAGTTGTGCCACTGCTTGGCGTGCTACCGCTGGAAAGGGTGCTGTCACTGCTCAGTGTGCTATCGCTGGAAAGGGTGCTATCGCTTGAGAGGGTGCTGTCACTGCTCAGCGTGCTGTCGCTGGAGAGCGTGCTGCCGTTGGAAAGGGTGCTATCGCTTGAGAGGGTGTTGTCACTGCTCGGCGTGCTACCACTGGAAAGGGTGCTATCGCTTGAGAGAGTGCTGTCACTGCTCGCCGTACTACCGGTGGAAAGGGTGCTATCGCTTGAGAGTGTGCTGTCAGTGCTCAGCGTGCTATCACTGGAAACAGTGCTATCACTTGAGTGGGTGCTGTCACTGCTCAGCGTGCTGTCGCTGGAGAGCGTGCTACCGCTGGAAAGGGTGCTATCGCTTGAGAGGGTGCTGTCACTGCTCGGCGTGGTACCGCTGGGAAGGGTGCTATCGCTTGAGAGTGTGCTGTCAGTGCTCGGCGTGCTGCCGCTAAAAAGGGTGCTATCGGTTGAGAGGGTGCTGTCACTGCTCGGCGTGATGCCGCTGGAAAGGGTGCTGTCGCTGCTGAGCGTGCTGCCGCTGGAAAGGGTGCTATCGCTTGAGAGGGTGCTATCACTGATCAGCGTGCTACTGCTAGAAAGGGTGCTGTCGCTTGAGAGAGTGATGTCACTGCTCGGCGTGCTTCCGCTAGAAAATGTGCTATCGCTTGAGAGGGTGCTGTCACTGCTCAGAGTGCTGTCGCTTGAGAGCGTGCTACCGCTGGAAAGGGTGCTATCGCTTGAGAAGGTGCTGTCACTGCTCAGTGTGCTACCGCTGGAGAGGGTGCTATCGCTTGAGAGGGTGCTGTCACTGCTCGGCGTGCTACCGCTGGAAAGGGTGCTATCGCTTGAGAGAGTGCTGTCACTGCTCGCCGTACTACCGGTGGAAAGGGTGCTGTCACTGCTCAGTGTGCTATCGCTGGAAAGGGTGTTACCGCTTGAGAGGGTGCTGTCACTGCTCGGCGTGCTACCGCTGGAAAGGGTGCTATCGCTTGAGAGAGTGCTGCCACTGCTCTGCGTGTTTCCGCTGGAAAGGGTGCTGTCACTGCTCAGTGTGCTATCGCTGGAAAGGGTGCTACCGCTTGAGAGGGTGCTGTCACTGCTCGGCGTGCTACCGCTGGAAAGTGTGCTTCCGCTTGAGAGGCTGCTGTCACTGCTCGGTGTGCTGCCGCTGGAAAGGGTGCTATCGCTTGAGAGAGTGATGTCACTGCTCGGCGTGCTTCCGCTCGGAAGTGTGCTATCGCTTGAGAGGGTGCTGTCACTGCTCAGAGTGCTGTCGCTTGAGAGCGTGCTACCGCTGGAAAGGGTGCTATCGCTTGAGAAGGTGCTGTCACTGCTCAGTGTGCTATCGCTGAAAAGGGTGCTATCGCTTGAGAGAGTGCTGTCACTGCTCGGCGTGCTACCGCTGGAGAGGGTGCTATCGCTTGAGAGGGTGCTGTCACTGCTCGGTGTGCTACCGCTGGAAAGTGTGCTATCGCTTGAGAGAGTGCTGTCACTGCTCGCCGTACTACCGGTGGAAAGGGTGCTATCGCTTGAGAGGGTGCTATCACTGATCAGCGTGCTACTGCTAGAAAGGGCGCTGTCGCTTGAGAGAGTGATGTCACTGCTCGGCGTGCTTCCGCTAGAAAATGTGCTATCGCTTGAGAGGGTGCTGTCACTGCTCAGAGTGCTGTCGCTTGAGAGCGTGCTACCGCTGGAAAGGGTGCTATCGCTTGAGAAGGTGCTGTCACTGCTCAGTGTGCTACCGCTGGAGAGGGTGCTATCGCTTGAGAGGGTGCTGTCACTGCTCGGCGTGCTACCGCTGGAAAGGGTGCTATCGCTTGAGAGAGTGCTGTCACTGCTCGCCGTACTACCGGTGGAAAGGGTGCTGTCACTGCTCAGTGTGCTATCGCTGGAAAGGGTGTTACCGCTTGAGAGGGTGCTGTCAATGCTCGGCGTGCTACCGCTGGAAAGGGTGCTATCGCTTGAGAGAGTGCTGCCACTGCTCTGCGTGCTTCCGCTGGAAAGGGTGCTGTCACTGCTCAGTGTGCTATCGCTGGAAAGGGTGCTACCGCTTGAGAGGGTGCTGTCACTGCTCGGCGTGCTACCGCTGGAAAGTGTGCTTCCGCTTGAGAGGCTGCTGTCACTGCTCGGCGTGCTGCCGCTGGAAAGGGTGCTATCGCTTGAGAGAGTGATGTCACTGCTCGGCGTGCTTCCGCTCGGAAGTGTGCTATCGCTTGAGAGGGTGCTGTCACTGCTCAGAGTGCTGTCGCTTGAGAGCGTGCTACCGCTGGAAAGGGTGCTATCGCTTGAGAAGGTGCTGTCACTGCTCAGTGTGCTATCGCTGAAAAGGGTGCTATCGCTTGAGAGAGTGCTGTCACTGCTCGGCGTGCTACCGCTGGAGAGGGTGCTATCGCTTGAGAGGGTGCTGTCACTGCTCGGTGTGCTACCGCTGGAAAGTGTGCTATCGCTTGAGAGAGTGCTGTCACTGCTCGCTGCACTACCGGTGGAAAGGGTGCTATCGCTTGAGAGGGTGCTATCACTGATCAGCGTGCTACTGCTAGAAAGGGTGCTGTCGCTTGAGAGAGTGATGTCACTGCTCGGCGTGCTTCCGCTAGAAAATGTGCTATCGCTTGAGAGGGTGCTGTCACTGCTCAGAGTATTGTCGCTTGAGAGCGTGCTACCGCTGGAAAGGGTGCTATCGCTTGAGAAGGTGCTGTCACTGCTCAGTGTGCTACCGCTGGAGAGGGTGCTATCGCTTGAGAGGGTGCTGTCACTGCTCGGCGTGCTACCGCTGGAAAGGGTGCTATCGCTTGAGAGAGTGCTGTCACTGCTCGCCGTACTACCGGTGGAAAGGGTGCTGTCACTGCTCAGTGTGCTGTCGCTGGAAAGGGTGTTACCGCTTGAGAGGGTGCTGTCACTGCTCGGCGTGCTACCGCTGGAAAGGGTGCTATCGCTTGAGAGAGTGCTGTCACTGCTCGGTGTGCTACCGGTGGAAAGGGTGCTATCGCTTGAGAGGGTGCTATCACTGATCAGCGTGCTACTGCTAGAAAGGGTGCTGTCGCTTGATAGGGTGCTGTCACTGCTCAGAGTGCTGTCGCTTGAGAGCGTGCTACCGCTGGAAAGGGTGCTATCGCTTGAGAAGGTGCTGTCACTGCTCAGTGTGCTACCGCTGGAGAGGGTGCTATCGCTTGAGAGGGTGCTGTCACTGCTCGGCGTGCTACCGCTGGAAAGGGTGCTATCGCTTGAGAGAGTGCTGTCACTGCTCGCCGTACTACCGGTGGAAAGGGTGCTGTCACTGCTCAGTGTGCTATCGCTGGAAAGGGTGTTACCGCTTGAGAGGGTGCTGTCACTGCTCGGCGTGCTACCGCTGGAAAGGGTGCTATCGCTTGAGAGAGTGCTGCCACTGCTCTGCGTGTTTCCGCTGGAAAGGGTGCTGTCACTGCTCAGTGTGCTATCGCTGGAAAGGGTGCTACCGCTTGAGAGGGTGCTGTCACTGCTCGGCGTGCTACCGCTGGAAAGTGTGCTTCCGCTTGAGAGGCTGCTGTCACTGCTCGGTGTGCTGCCGCTGGAAAGGGTGCTATCGCTTGAGAGAGTGATGTCACTGCTCGGCGTGCTTCCGCTCGGAAGTGTGCTATCGCTTGAGAGGGTGCTGTCACTGCTCAGAGTGCTGTCGCTTGAGAGCGTGCTACCGCTGGAAAGGGTGCTATCGCTTGAGAAGGTGCTGTCACTGCTCAGTGTGCTATCGCTGAAAAGGGTGCTATCGCTTGAGAGAGTGCTGTCACTGCTCGGCGTGCTACCGCTGGAGAGGGTGCTATCGCTTGAGAGGGTGCTGTCACTGCTCGGTGTGCTACCGCTGGAAAGTGTGCTATCGCTTGAGAGAGTGCTGTCACTGCTCGCCGTACTACCGGTGGAAAGGGTGCTATCGCTTGAGAGGGTGCTATCACTGATCAGCGTGCTACTGCTAGAAAGGGCGCTGTCGCTTGAGAGAGTGATGTCACTGCTCGGCGTGCTTCCGCTAGAAAATGTGCTATCGCTTGAGAGGGTGCTGTCACTGCTCAGAGTGCTGTCGCTTGAGAGCGTGCTACCGCTGGAAAGGGTGCTATCGCTTGAGAAGGTGCTGTCACTGCTCAGTGTGCTACCGCTGGAGAGGGTGCTATCGCTTGAGAGGGTGCTGTCACTGCTCGGCGTGCTACCGCTGGAAAGGGTGCTATCGCTTGAGAGAGTGCTGTCACTGCTCGCCGTACTACCGGTGGAAAGGGTGCTGTCACTGCTCAGTGTGCTATCGCTGGAAAGGGTGTTACCGCTTGAGAGGGTGCTGTCAATGCTCGGCGTGCTACCGCTGGAAAGGGTGCTATCGCTTGAGAGAGTGCTGCCACTGCTCTGCGTGCTTCCGCTGGAAAGGGTGCTGTCACTGCTCAGTGTGCTATCGCTGGAAAGGGTGCTACCGCTTGAGAGGGTGCTGTCACTGCTCGGCGTGCTACCGCTGGAAAGTGTGCTTCCGCTTGAGAGGCTGCTGTCACTGCTCGGCGTGCTGCCGCTGGAAAGGGTGCTATCGCTTGAGAGAGTGATGTCACTGCTCGGCGTGCTTCCGCTCGGAAGTGTGCTATCGCTTGAGAGGGTGCTGTCACTGCTCAGAGTGCTGTCGCTTGAGAGCGTGCTACCGCTGGAAAGGGTGCTATCGCTTGAGAAGGTGCTGTCACTGCTCAGTGTGCTATCGCTGAAAAGGGTGCTATCGCTTGAGAGAGTGCTGTCACTGCTCGGCGTGCTACCGCTGGAGAGGGTGCTATCGCTTGAGAGGGTGCTGTCACTGCTCGGTGTGCTACCGCTGGAAAGTGTGCTATCGCTTGAGAGAGTGCTGTCACTGCTCGCTGCACTACCGGTGGAAAGGGTGCTATCGCTTGAGAGGGTGCTATCACTGATCAGCGTGCTACTGCTAGAAAGGGTGCTGTCGCTTGAGAGAGTGATGTCACTGCTCGGCGTGCTTCCGCTAGAAAATGTGCTATCGCTTGAGAGGGTGCTGTCACTGCTCAGAGTATTGTCGCTTGAGAGCGTGCTACCGCTGGAAAGGGTGCTATCGCTTGAGAAGGTGCTGTCACTGCTCAGTGTGCTACCGCTGGAGAGGGTGCTATCGCTTGAGAGGGTGCTGTCACTGCTCGGCGTGCTACCGCTGGAAAGGGTGCTATCGCTTGAGAGAGTGCTGTCACTGCTCGCCGTACTACCGGTGGAAAGGGTGCTGTCACTGCTCAGTGTGCTGTCGCTGGAAAGGGTGTTACCGCTTGAGAGGGTGCTGTCACTGCTCGGCGTGCTACCGCTGGAAAGGGTGCTATCGCTTGAGAGAGTGCTGTCACTGCTCGGTGTGCTACCGGTGGAAAGGGTGCTATCGCTTGAGAGGGTGCTATCACTGATCAGCGTGCTACTGCTAGAAAGGGTGCTGTCGCTTGATAGGGTGCTGTCACTGCTCAGAGTGCTGTCGCTTGAGAGCGTGCTACCGCTGGAAAGGGTGCTATCGCTTGAGAAGGTGCTGTCACTGCTCAGTGTGCTACCGCTGGAGAGGGTGCTATCGCTTGAGAGGGTGCTGTCACTGCTCGGCGTGCTACCGCTGGAAAGGGTGCTATCGCTTGAGAGAGTGCTGTCACTGCTCGCCGTACTACCGGTGGAAAGGGTGCTGTCACTGCTCAGTGTGCTGTCGCTGGAAAGGGTGTTACCGCTTGAGAGGGTGCTGTCACTGCTCGGCGTGCTACCGCTGGAAAGGGTGCTATCGCTTGAAAGAGTGCTGCCACTGCTCTGCGTGCTTCCGCTGGAAAGGGTGCTGTCACTGCTCAGTGTGCTATCGCTGGAAAGGGTGCTACCGCTTGAGAGGGTGCTGTCACTGCTCGGCGTGCTACCGCTGGAAAGTGTGCTTCCGCTTGAGAGGCTGCTGTCACTGCTCGGCGTGCTGCCGCTGGAAAGGGTGCTATCGCTTGAGAGACTGATGTCACTGCTCGGCGTGCTTCCGCTCGAAAGTGTGCTATCACTTGAGAGGGTGCTGTCACTGCTCAGAGTGCTGTCGCTTGAGAGCGTGCTACCGCTGGAAAGGGTGCTATCGCTTGAGAAGGTGCTGTCACTGCTCAGTGTGCTATCGCTGAAAAGGGTGCTATCGCTTGAGAGAGTGCTGTCACTGCTCGGCGTGCTACCGCTGGAGAGGGTGCTATCGCTTGAGAGGGTGCTGTCACTGCTCGGTGTGCTACCGCTGGAAAGTGTGCTATCGCTTGAGAGAGTGCTGTCACTGCTCGCCGTACTACCGGTGGAAAGGGTGCTATCGCTTGAGAGGGTGCTATCACTGATCAGCGTGCTACTGCTAGAAAGGGTGTTGTCGCTTGATAGGGTGTTGTCACTGCTCGGCGTGCTTCCGCTCGAAAGTGTGCTATCGCTTGAGAGGGTGCTGTCACTGCTCAGAGTGCTGTCGCTTGAGAGCGTGCCACCGCTGGAAAGGGTGCTATCGCTTGAGAAGGTGCTGTCACTGCTCAGTGTGCTATCGCTGAAAAGGGTGCTATCGCTTGAGAGGGTGCTGTCACTGCTCGGCGTGCTGCCGCTGGAAAGGGTGGTATCGCTTGAGAGAGTGCTGTCACTGCTCGGCGTGCTACCGCTGGAGAGGGTGCTATCGCTTGAGAGGGTGCTGTCACTGCTCGGTGTGCTACCGGTGGAAAGGGTGCTATCGCTTGAGAGGGTGCTATCACTGATCAGCGTGCTACTGCTAGAAAGGGTGCTGTCGATTGATAGGGTGCTGTCACTGCTCAGAGTGCTGTCGCTTGAGAGCGTGCTACCGCTGGAAAGGGTGCTATCGCTTGAGAAGGTGCTGTCACTGCTCGGCGTGCTACCGCTGGAAAGGGTGCTATCGCTTGAGAGAGTGCTGTCACTGCTCGCCGTACTACCGGTGGAAAGGGTGCTGTCACTGCTCAGTGTGCTGTCGCTGGAAAGGGTGTTACCGCTTGAGAGGGTGCTGTCACTGCTCGGCGTGCTACCGCTGGAAAGGGTGCTATCGCTTGAAAGAGTGCTGCCACTGCTCTGCGTGCTTCCGCTGGAAAGGGTGCTGTCACTGCTCAGTGTGCTATCGCTGGAAAGGGTGCTACCGCTTGAGAGGGTGCTGTCACTGCTCGGCGTGCTACCGCTGGAAAGTGTGCTTCCGCTTGAGAGACTGCTGTCACTGCTCGGCGTGCTGCCGCTGGAAAGGGTGCTATCGCTTGAGAGAGTGCTGTCACTGCTCGCCGTACTACCGGTGGAAAGGGTGCTGTCACTGCTCAGTGTGCTATCGCTGGAAAGGGTGTTACCGCTTGAGAGGGTGCTGTCAATGCTCGGCGTGCTACCGCTGGAAAGGGTGCTATCGCTTGAGAGAGTGCTGCCACTGCTCTGCGTGCTTCCGCTGGAAAGGGTGCTGTCACTGCTCAGTGTGCTATCGCTGGAAAGGGTGCTACCGCTTGAGAGGGTGCTGTCACTGCTCGGCGTGCTACCGCTGGAGAGGGTGCTATCGCTTGAGAAGGTGCTGTCACTGCTCAGTGTGCTATCGCTGAAAAGGGTGCTATCGCTTGAGAGAGTGCTGTCACTGCTCGGCGTGCTACCGCTGGAGAGGGTGCTATCGCTTGAGAGGGTGCTGTCACTGCTCGGTGTGCTACCGCTGGAAAGTGTGCTATCGCTTGAGAGAGTGCTGTCACTGCTCGCCGTACTACCGGTGGAAAGGGTGCTATCGCTTGAGAGGGTGCTATCACTGATCAGCGTGCTACTGCTAGAAAGGGTGCTGTCGCTTGAGAGAGTGATGTCACTGCTCGGCGTGCTTCCGCTAGAAAATGTGCTATCGCTTGAGAGGGTGCTGTCACTGCTCAGAGTGCTGTCGCTTGAGAGCGTGCTACCGCTGGAAAGGGTGCTATCGCTTGAGAAGGTGCTGTCACTGCTCAGTGTGCTACCGCTGGAGAGGGTGCTATCGCTTGAGAGGGTGCTGTCACTGCTCGGCGTGCTACCGCTGGAAAGGGTACTATCGCTTGAGAGAGTGCTGTCACTGCTCGCCGTACTACCGGTGGAAAGGGTGCTGTCACTGCTCAGTGTGCTGTCGCTGGAAAGGGTGTTACCGCTTGAGAGGGTGCTGTCACTGCTCGGCGTGCTACCGCTGGAAAGGGTGCTATCGCTTGAGAGAGTGCTGTCACTGCTCGGTGTGCTACCGGTGGAAAGGGTGCTATCGCTTGAGAGGGTGCTATCACTGATCAGCGTGCTACTGCTAGAAAGGGTGCTGTCGCTTGATAGGGTGCTGTCACTGCTCAGAGTGCTGTCGCTTGAGAGCGTGCTACCGCTGGAAAGGGTGCTATCGCTTGAGAAGGTGCTGTCACTGCTCAGTGTGCTACCGCTGGAGAGGGTGCTATCGCTTGAGAGGGTGCCGTCACTGCTCGGCGTGCTACCGCTGGAAAGGGTGCTATCGCTTGAGAGAGTGCTGTCACTGCTCGCCGTACTACCGGTGGAAAGGGTGCTGTCACTGCTCAGTGTGCTGTCGCTGGAAAGGGTGTTACCGCTTGAGAGGGTGCTGTCACTGCTCGGCGTGCTACCGCTGGAAAGGGTGCTATCGCTTGAAAGAGTGCTGCCACTGCTCTGCGTGCTTCCGCTGGAAAGGGTGCTGTCACTGCTCAGTGTGCTATCGCTGGAAAGGGTGCTACCGCTTGAGAGGGTGCTGTCACTGCTCGGCGTGCTACCGCTGGAAAGTGTGCTTCCGCTTGAGAGGCTGCTGTCACTGCTCGGCGTGCTGCCGCTGGAAAGGGTGCTATCGCTTGAGAGACTGATGTCACTGCTCGGCGTGCTTCCGCTCGAAAGTGTGCTATCGCTTGAGAGGGTGCTGTCACTGCTCAGAGTGCTGTCGCTTGAGAGCGTGCCACCGCTGGAAAGGGTGCTATCGCTTGAGAAGGTGCTGTCACTGCTCAGTGTGCTATCGCTGAAAAGGGTGCTATCGCTTGAGAGGGTGCTGTCACTGCTCGGCGTGCTGCCGCTGGAAAGGGTGGTATCGCTTGAGAGAGTGCTGTCACTGCTCGGCGTGCTACCGCTGGAGAGGGTGCTATCGCTTGAGAGGGTGCTGTCACTGCTCGGTGTGCTACCGGTGGAAAGGGTGCTATCGCTTGAGAGGGTGCTATCACTGATCAGCGTGCTACTGCTAGAAAGGGTGCTGTCGCTTGATAGGGTGCTGTCACTGCTCTGCGTGCTGCCACTGGAAAGGGTGCTATCGCTTGAGAGGGTGCTATCACTGATCAGCGTGCTACTGCTAGAAAGGGTGCTGTCGCTTGATAGGGTGCTGTCACTGCTCGGCGTGCTGCCGCTGGAAAGGGTGCTATCGCTTGAAAGAGTGATGTCACTGCTCGGCGTGCTACCGCTGGAAAGGCTGCTATCGCTTGAGAGGGTGCTATCACTGCTCGGCGTGCTACCGCTGGAAAGGGTGCTATCGCTTGAGAGAGTGCTGTCACTGCTCGGCGTGCTACCGCTGGAAAGGGTGCTATCGCTTGAGAGGGTGCTATCACTGATCAGCGTGCTACTGCTAGAAAGGGTGCTGTCGCTTGATAGGGTGCTGTGACTGCTCGGCGTGCTGCCGCTGGAAAGTGTGCTATCGCTTGAGAGAGTGATGTCACTGCTCGGCGTGCTTCCGCTGGAAAGTGTGCTTTCGCTTGAGAGGGTGCTGTCACTGCTCAGTGTGCTATCGCTGAAAAGGGTGCTATCGCTTGAGAGAGTGGTGTCACTGCTCGGCGTGCTGCCGCTGGAAAGGGTGCTATCGCTTGAGAGGGTGCTGCCACTGCTCGGTGTGCTACCGCTGGAAAGGGTGATATCGCTTGAGAGGGTGCTGTCACTGCTCGGCGTGCTACCGCTGGAAAGGGTGCTATCGCTTGAGAGAGTGCTTTCACTGCTCGCCGTACTGCCGGTGGAAAGGGTGCTATCGCTTGAGGGAGTGGTGCCACTGCTCGGCGTGCTGCCGCTGGAAAGTGTGCTTCCGCTTGAGAGGGTGCTGTCACTGCTCGGTGTGCTGCCGCTGGAAAAGGTGCTATCGCTTGAGAGGGTGCTGTCACTGCTCGGAGTGCTGTCGCTTGAGAGCGTGCTACCGCTGGAAAGGGTGGTATCGCTTGAGAGGGTGCTGTCACTGCTCGGAGTGCTGTCACTGCTCGGCGTGCTACCGCTGGAAAGGGTGCTATCGCTTGAGAGGGTGCTGTCACTGCTCGCCGTACTACCGGTGGAAAGGGTGCTATCACTTGAAGGAGTGGTGCCACTGCTCGGCGTGCTGCCGCTGGAAAGGGTGCTGTCACTGCTCAGTGTGCTGTCACTGCTCGGCGTGCTATCGCTGGAAAGGGTGCTATCGCTTGAGAGGGAGCTATCACTGATCAGCGTGCTACTGCTGGAAAGGGTGCTGTCGCTTGAGAGAGTGCTGTCAACGCTCGGCGTGCTACCGCTGGAAAGGGTGCTATCGCTTGAGAGAGTGCTGTCACTGCTCGCCGTACTACTGGTGGAAAGGGTGCTATCACTTGAGGGAGTGGTTCCACTGCTCGGCGTGCTTCCGCTGGAAAGGGTGCTGTCACTGCTCAGTGTGCTCTCGCTAGAGAGCGTGCTATCGCTGGAAAGGGTGCTATCGCTTGAGAGGGTGCTGTCACTGCTCGGTGTGCTATCGCTGAAAAGGGTGCTATCGCTCGAGAGGGTGCTGTCACTGCTCGGCGTGCTGCCGCTGGAGGGCGTGTTACCGCTGGAAAGGGTGCTATCGCTTGAGAGGGTGCTGTCACTGCTCAGCGTGCTGCCGCTGGAAAGGGTGCTATCGCTTGAGAGGGTGCTGTCACTGATCAGCGTGCTACTGCTAGAAAGGGTGCTGTCGCTTGATAGGGTGCTGACACTGCTCTGCGTGCTGCCGCTTGAAAGGGTGCTATCGCTTGAGAGGGTGCTGTCACTGCTCGGTGTGCTGCCGCTGGAAAGGGTGCTATCGCTTGAGAGGGTGCTGTCACTGCTCGGCGTGCTACCGCTGGAAAGGGTGCTATCGCTTGAGAGAGTGATGTCACTGCTCGGCGTGCTTCCGCTGGAAAATGTGCTATCACTGCTCGGCGTGCTACCGCTGGAAAGGGTGCTGTCGCTTGATAGGGTGCTGTCACTGCTCTGCGTGCTATCGCTGGAAAGGGTGCTATCACTTGAGAGAGTGCTGTCACCGCTCGGCGTGCTACCACTGGAAAGGGTGCTATCGCTTAAGAGAGTGCTGCCACTGCTCTGCGTACTGCCGCTGGAAAGGGTGCTGTCACTGCTCAATGTGCTGTCACTGCTCGGCGTGCTATCGCTGGAAAGGGTGCTATCGCTTGAGAGGGTGCTATCACTGATCAGCGTGCTACTGCTGGAAAGGGTGCTGTCGCTTGATAGGGTGCTGTCACTGCTCTGCGTGCTGCCGCTGGAAAGGGTGCTATCACTTGAGAGAGTGCTGTCACTGCTCGGCGTGCTACCGCTGGAAAGGGTGCTATCGCCTAAGAGAGTGCTGCCACTAATCTGCGTGCTGCCGCTGGAAAGGGTGCTGTCACTGCTCGCCGTACTACTGGTGGAAAGGGTGCTATCACTTGAGGGAGTGGTTCCACTGCTCGGCGTGCTTCCGCTGGAAAGGGTGCTGTCACTGCTCGGTGTGCTATCGCTGAAAAGGGTGCTATCGCTCGAGAGGGTGCTGTCACTGCTCGGCGTGCTGCCGCTGGAGGGCGTGCTACCGCTGGAAAGGGTGCTATCGCTTGAGAGGGTGCTGTCACTGCTCAGCGTGCTGCCGCTGGAAAGGGTGCTATCGCTTGAGAGAGTGCTGTCACTGCTCGGTGTGCTACCGCTGGAAAGGGTGCTATCGCTTGAGAGGGTGCTGTCACTGCTCGATGTGCTGCCGCTGGAAAGGGTGCTATCACTTGAGAGGGTGCTGTCACTGGTCGGCGTGCTACCGCTGGAAAGGGTGCTATCGCTTGAGAGAGTGATGTCACTGCTCGGCGTGCTTCCGCTGGAAAATGTGCTATCGCTTGAGAGGGTGCTATCACTGATCAGCGTGCTACTGCTAGAAAGGGTGCTGTCGCTTGATAGGGTGATGTCACTGCTCAGCGTGCTTCCGCTGGAAAGGGTGCTATCGCTTGAGAGGGTGCTTTCGCTGGAAAGGGTGCTATCACTTGAGAGAGTGCTGTCACTGCTGGGCGTACTGCCGCTGGAAAGGGTGCTGTCACTGCTCAGTGTGCTATCGCTGGAAAGGGTGCTATCGCTTGAGAGGGTGCTGTCACTGCTCAGCGTGCTACCGCTGGAATGTGTGCTTCCGCTTGAGAGGGTGCTGTCACTGCTCGGCGTGCTGCCACTGGATAGGGTGCTATCGCTTGTGAGAGTGATGTCACTGCTCGGCGTGCTTCCGCTGGAAAGTGTGCTATCGCTTGAAAGAGTACTGTCACTGCTCGGCGTGCTGCCGCTGGAAAGGGTGCTATCGCTTGAAAGAGTGATGTCACTGCTCAGTGTGCTATCGCTGGAAAGGGTGCTGTCGCTTGAGAGGGTGCTATCACTACTCGGCGTGCTATCGCTGGAAAGGGTGCTATCGCTTGAGAAGGTGCTGTCACTGCTCTGCGTGCCACTGCTGGAAAGGGTGCTATCGCTTGAAAGAGTGATGTCACTGCTCAGTGTGCTATCGCTGGAAAGGGTGCTATCGCTTAAGAGGGTGCTATCACTGCTCGGCGTGCTACCGCTGGAAAGGGTGCTATCGCTCGAGACGGTGCTGTCACTGCTCGGCGTGCTGCCGCTTGAAAGGGTGCTATCGCTTGAAAGAGTGATGTCACTGCTCAGCGTGCTACCGCTGGAAAGGGTGCTATCGCTTGAGAGGGTGCTATCACTGATCAGCGTGCTACTGCTAGAAAGGGTGCTGTCGCTTGATAGGGTGCTGTCACTGCTCTGCGTGCTATCGCTGGAAAGGGTGCTATCACTTGAGAGAGTGCTGTCACTGCTCGGCGTGCTGCCGCTGGAAAGGTTGCTGTCACTGCTCAGTGTGCTATCGCTGGAAAGGGTGCTATCGCTTGAGAGAGTGATGTCACTGCTCGGCGTGCTTCCGCTGGAAAATGTGCTATCGCTTGAGAGGGTGCTATCACTGATCAGCGTGCTACTGCTAGAAAGGGTGCTGTCGCTTGATAGGGTGCTGTCACTGCTCTGCGTGCTATCGCTGGAAAGGGTGCTATCACTTGAGAGAGTGCTGTCACTGCTGGGCGTACTGCCGCTGGAAAGGGTGCTGTCACTGCTCAGTGTGCTATCGCTGGAAAGGGTGCTATCGCTTGAGAGGGTGCTGTCACTGCTCAGCGTGCTACCGCTGGAATGTGTGCTTCCGCTTGAGAGGGTGCTGTCACTGCTCGGCGTGCTGCCACTGGAAAGGGTGCTATCGCTTGTGAGAGTGATGTCACTGCTCGGCGTGCTTCCGCTGGAAAGTGTGCTATCGCTTGAAAGAGTACTGTCACTGCTCGGCGTGCTGCCGCTGGAAAGGGTGCTATCGCTTGAAAGAGTGATGTCACTGCTCAGTGTGCTATCGCTGGAAAGGGTGCTGTCGCTTGAGAGGGTGCTATCACTACTCGGCGTGCTATCGCTGGAAAGGGTGCTATCGCTTGAGAAGGTGCTGTCACTGCTCTGCGTTCCACTGCTGGAAAGGGTGCTATCGCTTGAAAGAGTGATGTCACTGCTCAGTGTGCTATCGCTGGAAAGGGTGCTATCGCTTAAGAGGGTGCTATCACTGCTCGGCGTGCTACCGCTGGAAAGGGTGCTATCGCTCGAGACGGTGCTGTCACTGCTCGGCGTGCTGCCGCTTGAAAGGGTGCTATCGCTTGAAAGAGTGATGTCACTGCTCAGCGTGCTACCGCTGGAAAGGGTGCTATCGCTTGAGAGGGTGCTATCACTGATCAGCGTGCTACTGCTAGAAAGGGTGCTGTCGCTTGATAGGGTGCTGTCACTGCTCTGCGTGCTATCGCTGGAAAGGGTGCTATCACTTGAGAGAGTGCTGTCACTGCTCGGCGTGCTGCCGCTGGAAAGGGTGCTGTCACTGCTCAGTGTGCTATCGCTGGAAAGGGTGCTTCCGCTTGAGAGGGTGCTGTCACTGCTCGGCGTGCTGCTGCTGGAAAGGGTGCTATCGCTTGTGAGAGTGATGTCACTGCTCGGCGTGCTTCCGCTGGAAAGTGTGCTATCGCTTGAAAGAGTACTGCCACTGCTCAGTGTGCTATCGCTGGAAAGGGTGCTGTCGCTTGAGAGGGTGCTATCAATGCTCGGCGTGCTATCGCTGGAAAGGGTGCTATCGCTTGAGAAGGTGCTGTCACTGCTCTGCATGCTACTGCTGGAAAGGGTGCTATCGCTTGATAGGGTGCTGTCACTGCTCTGCGTGCTGCCGCTGGAAAGGGTGCTATCGCTTAAGAGAGTGCTGTCACTGCTCGCCGTACTACCGCTGGAAAGGGTGCTATCGCTTGAGAGGGTGCTGTCACTGCTCGGCGTGCTACCGCTGGAAAGGGTGCTATCGCTTGAGAGGGTGCTATCACTGCTCTGCGTGCTACCGCTGGAAAGGGTGCTATCGCTTGAAAGAGTGATGTCACTGCTCAGTGTGCTATCGCTGGAAAGGGTGCTATCGCTTGAGAGGGTGCTATCACTGCTCGGCGTGCTACCGCTGGAAAGGGTGCTATCGCTTAAGAGGGTGCTGTCACTGCTCAGTGTGCTATCGCTGACAAGAGTGCTATCGCTCGAGACGGTGCTATCACTGCTCGGCGTGCTACCGCTGGAAAGGGTGCTATCGCTTGAGAGAGTGATGTCACTGCTCGGCGTGCTTCCGCTGGAAAATGTGCTATCGCTTGAGAGGGTGCTTTCGCTGGAAAGGGTGCTATCGCTTGAGAGGGTGCTGCCACTGCTCTGCGTGCTGCCGCTGGAAAGGGTGCTATCGCTTGAGAGTGTGCTGCCACTGCTCTGCGTGCTGCCGCTGGAAAGGGTGCTGTCACTGATCATCGTGCTATCGCTTGAGAGGGTGCTATCACTGATCAGCGTGCTACTGCTCGAAAGGGTGCTGTCGCTTGATAGGGTGCTGTCACTGCTCTGCGTGCTTCCGCTGGAAAGGGTGCTGTCGCTTGAGAGGGTGCTTTCGCTGGAAAGGGTGCTATCACTTGAGAGAGTGCTGTCACTGCTCGGCGTGCTACCGCTGGAAAGGGTGCTATCGCTTGAGAGGGTGCTTTCGCTGGAAAGGGTGCTATCGCTTGAGAGGGTGCTGCCACTGCTCTGCGTGCTGCCGCTGGAAAGGGTGCTATCGCTTGAGAGTGTGCTGCCACTGCTCTGCGTGCTGCCGCTGGAAAGGGTGCTGTCACTGATCATCGTGCTATCGCTTGAGAGGGTGCTATCACTGATCAGCGTGCTACTGCTCGAAAGGGTGCTGTCGCTTGATAGGGTGCTGTCACTGCTCTGCGTGCTTCCGCTGGAAAGGGTGCTGTCGCTTGAGAGGGTGCTTTCGCTGGAAAGGGTGCTATCACTTGAGAGAGTGCTGTCACTGCTCGGCGTGCTACCGCTGGAAAGGGTGCTATCGCTTGAGAAGGTGCTGTCACTGCTCTGTGTGTTACTGCTGGAAAGGGTGCTATCGCTTGAGAGAGTGCTGTCACTGCTCGCCGTACTACCGCTGGAAAGGGTGCTGTCACTGCTCAGTGTGCTATCGGTGGATAGGGTGCTATCGCTTGAAAGGGTGCTATCACTTGAGAGGGTGCTGTCACTGCTCGGCGTGGTACCGCTTGAAATTGTGCTATCGCTTGAGAGGGTGCTTTCGCTGGAAAGGGTGCTATCACTTGAGAGAGTGCTTTCACTGATCAGCGTGCTACTGCTAGAAAGGGTGCTGTCGCTTGATAGGGTGCTTTCACTACTCGGCGTGCTATCGCTGGAAAGGGTGCTATCGCTTGAGAAGGTGCTGTCACTGCTCTGCGTGCCACTGCTGGAAAGGGTGCTATCGCTTGAAAGAGTGATGTCACTGCTCAGTGTGCTATCGCTGGAAAGGGTGCTATCGCTTAAGAGGGTGCTATCACTGCTCGGCGTGCTACCGCTGGAAAGGGTGCTATCGCTCGAGACGGTGCTGTCACTGCTCGGCGTGCTGCCGCTTGAAAGGGTGCTATCGCTTGAAAGAGTGATGTCACTGCTCAGCGTGCTACCGCTGGAAAGGGTGCTATCGCTTGAGAGGGTGCTATCACTGATCAGCGTGCTACTGCTAGAAAGGGTGCTGTCGCTTGATAGGGTGCTGTCACTGCTCTGCGTGCTATCGCTGGAAAGGGTGCTATCACTTGAGAGAGTGCTGTCACTGCTCGGCGTGCTGCCGCTGGAAAGGGTGCTGTCACTGCTCAGTGTGCTATCGCTGGAAAGGGTGCTTCCGCTTGAGAGGGTGCTGTCACTGCTCGGCGTGCTGCTGCTGGAAAGGGTGCTATCGCTTGTGAGAGTGATGTCACTGCTCGGCGTGCTTCCGCTGGAAAGTGTGCTATCGCTTGAAAGAGTACTGCCACTGCTCAGTGTGCTATCGCTGGAAAGGGTGCTGTCGCTTGAGAGGGTGCTATCAATGCTCGGCGTGCTATCGCTGGAAAGGGTGCTATCGCTTGAGAAGGTGCTGTCACTGCTCTGCATGCTACTGCTGGAAAGGGTGCTATCGCTTGATAGGGTGCTGTCACTGCTCTGCGTGCTGCCGCTGGAAAGGGTGCTATCGCTTAAGAGAGTGCTGTCACTGCTCGCCGTACTACCGCTGGAAAGGGTGCTATCGCTTGAGAGGGTGCTGTCACTGCTCGGCGTGCTACCGCTGGAAAGGGTGCTATCGCTTGAGAGGGTGCTATCACTGCTCTGCGTGCTACCGCTGGAAAGGGTGCTATCGCTTGAAAGAGTGATGTCACTGCTCAGTGTGCTATCGCTGGAAAGGGTGCTATCGCTTGAGAGGGTGCTATCACTGCTCGGCGTGCTACCGCTGGAAAGGGTGCTATCGCTTAAGAGGGTGCTGTCACTGCTCAGTGTGCTATCGCTGACAAGAGTGCTATCGCTCGAGACGGTGCTATCACTGCTAGGCGTGCTACCGCTGGAAAGGGTGCTATCGCTTGAGAGGGTGCTTTCACTGCTCAGCGTGCTTCCGCTGGAAAGGGTGCTATCGCTTGAGAGGGTGCTTTCGCTGGAAAGGGTGCTATCACTTGAGAGAGTGCTGTCACTGCTCGGCGTGCTACCGCTGGAAAGAGTGCTATCGCTTGAGAAGGTGCTGTCACTGCTCTGCGTGCTACTGCTGGAAAGGGTGCTATCGCTTGAGAGAGTGCTGTCACTGCTCGCCGTACTACCGCTGGAAAGGGTGCTATCGCTTGAGAGAGTGCTACCACTGCTCGGCGTGCTGTCACTGCTCAGTGTGCTATCGCTGGAAAGGGTGCTATCGCTTGAAAGGGTGCTATCACTTGAGAGGGTGCTGTCACTGCTCGGCGTGGTACCGCTGGAAAGGGTGCTATCGCTTGAGAGAGTGCTGTCACTGCTCGGCGTGGTACCGCTGGAAAAGGTGCTATCGCTTGAGAGGGTGCTTTCACTGGAAAGGGTGCTATCGCTTGAGAGAGTGCTGTCACTGCTCGCCGTACTACCGCTGGAAAGGGTGCTATCGCTTGAGAGAGTGCTACCACTGCTCGGCGTGCTGTCACTGCTCAGTGTGCTATCGCTGGAAAGGGTGCTATCGCTTGAAAGGGTGCTATCACTTGAGAGGGTGCTGTCACTGCTCGGCGTGGTACCGCTTGAAAGGGTGCTATCGCTTGAGAGGGTGCTTTCGCTGGAAAGGGTGCTATCACTTGAGAGAGTGCTGTCACTGATCAGCGTGCTACTGCTAGAAAGGGTGCTGTCGCTTGAGAGAGTGCTGCCACTGCTCTGTGTGCTTCCGCTGGAAAGGGTGCTATCGCTTGAGAGGGTGCTGTCACTGCTCGCCGTACTACCGCTGGAAAGGGTGCTATCGCTTGAGAGAGTGCTGTCACTGCTCGGCGTGGTACCGCTGGAAAAGGTGCTATCGCTTGAGAGGGTGCTTTCACTGGAAAGGGTGCTATCGCTTGAGAAGGTGCTGTCACTGCTCTGTGTGCTTCCACTGGAAAGGGTGCTATCGCTTGAGAGAGTGCTGCCACTGCTCTGCGTGCTGCCGCTGGAAAGGGTGCTATCGCTTGAGAGGGTGCTTTCGCTGGAAAGGGTGCTATCACTTGAGAGAGTGCTGTCACTGATCAGCGTGCTACTGCTAGAAAGGGTGCTGTCGCTTGATAGGGTGCTGTCACTGCTCTGCGTGCTTCCGCTGGAAAGGGTGCTGTCACTGCTCAGTGTGCTATCGCTGGAAAGGGTGCTATCGCTTGAAAGGGTGCTATCGCTTGAAAGGGTGCTGTCACTGCTCGGCGTGGTACCGCTTGAAAGGGTGCTATCGCTTGAGAGGGTGCTTTCGCTGGAAAGGGTGCTATAACTTGAGAGTGTGCTGTCACTGCTCGGCGTGCTGCCGCTGGAAAGGGTGCTGTCACTGCTCAGTGTGCTATCGCTGGAAAGGGTGCTTTCGCTTGAAAGGGTGCTATCGCTTGAGAGGGTGCTGTCACTGCTCGGCGTGGTCCCGCTTGAAAGGGTGCTATCGCTTGAGAGGGTGCTTTCGCTGGAAAGGGTGCTATCACTTGAGAGAGTGCTGTCACTGTTTGGCGTGCTACCGCTGGAAAGGGTGCTATCACTTGAGAGAGTGCTGCCACTGCTCTGTGTGCTTCCGCTGGAAAGGGTGCTATCGCTTGAGAGAGTGCTGCCACTGCTCTGTGTGCTTCCGCTGGAAAGGGTGCTATCGCTTGAGAGGGTGCTGTCACTGCTCGCCGTACTACCGCTGGAAAGGGTGCTATCGCTTGAGAGAGTGCTGTCACTGCTCTGCGTGCTGCCGCTGGAAAGGGTGCTATCGCTTGAGAGGGTGCTTTCGCTGGAAAGGGTGCTATCGCTTGAGAGGGTGCTGCCACTGCTCTGCGTGCTGCCGCTGGAAAGGGTGCTATCGCTTGAGAGTGTGCTGCCACTGCTCTGCGTGCTGCCGCTGGAAAGGGTGCTGTCACTGATCATCGTGCTATCGCTTGAGAGGGTGCTATCACTGATCAGCGTGCTACTGCTCGAAAGGGTGCTGTCGCTTGATAGGGTGCTGTCACTGCTCTGCGTGCTTCCGCTGGAAAGGGTGCTGTCGCTTGAGAGAGTGCTGTCACTGCTCGGCGTGCTACCGCTGGAAAGGGTGCTATCGCTTGAGAGGGTGCTTTCGCTGGAAAGGGTGCTATCACTTGAGAGAGTGCTGTCACTGCTCGGCGTGCTACCGCTGGAAAGGGTGCTATCGCTTGAGAGGGTGCTTTCGCTGGAAAGGGTGCTATCGCTTGAGAGGGTGCTGCCACTGCTCTGCGTGCTGCCGCTGGAAAGGGTGCTATCGCTTGAGAGTGTGCTGCCACTGCTCTGCGTGCTGCCGCTGGAAAGGGTGCTGTCACTGATCATCGTGCTATCGCTTGAGAGGGTGCTATCACTGATCAGCGTGCTACTGCTCGAAAGGGTGCTGTCGCTTGATAGGGTGCTGTCACTGCTCTGCGTGCTTCCGCTGGAAAGGGTGCTGTCGCTTGAGAGGGTGCTTTCGCTGGAAAGGGTGCTATCACTTGAGAGAGTGCTGTCACTGCTCGGCGTGCTACCGCTGGAAAGGGTGCTATCGCTTGAGAAGGTGCTGTCACTGCTCTGTGTGTTACTGCTGGAAAGGGTGCTATCGCTTGAGAGAGTGCTGTCACTGCTCGCCGTACTACCGCTGGAAAGGGTGCTGTCACTGCTCAGTGTGCTATCGGTGGATAGGGTGCTATCGCTTGAAAGGGTGCTATCACTTGAGAGGGTGCTGTCACTGCTCGGCGTGGTACCGCTTGAAATTGTGCTATCGCTTGAGAGGGTGCTTTCGCTGGAAAGGGTGCTATCACTTGAGAGAGTGCTTTCACTGATCAGCGTGCTACTGCTAGAAAGGGTGCTGTCGCTTGATAGGGTGCTTTCACTGCTCTGCGTGCTTCCGCTGGAAAGGGTGCTGTCGCTTGAGAGGGTGCTTTCGCTGGAAAGGGTGCTATCACTTGAGAGAGTGCTGTCACTGCTCGGCGTGCTACCGCTGGAAAGGGTGCTATCGCTTAAGAAGGTGCTGTCACTGCTCTGCGTGCTAGTGCTGGAATGGGTGCTATCGCTTGAGAGAGTGCTGACACTGCTCGGCGTGCTGCCGCTGGAAAGGGTGTTGTCACTGCTCAGTGTGCTATCGCTGGAAAGGGTGCTATCGCTTGAAAGGGTGCTATCGCTTGAGAGGGTGCCGTCACTGCTTGGCGTGGTACCGCTGGAAAAGGTGCTATCGCTTGAGAGGGTGCTTTCGCTGGAAAGGGTGCTATCACTTGAGAGAGTGCCGTCACTGCTCGGCGTGCTGCCGCTGGAAAGGGTGCTATCGCTTGAGAGGGTGCTGTCACTGCTCGCCGTACTACCGCTGGAAAGGCTGCTATCGCTTGAGAGAGTGCTGTCACTGCTCGGCGTGGTACCGCTGGAAAAGGTGCTATCGCTTGAGAGGGTGCTTTCGCTGGAAAGGGTGCTATCACTTGAGAGAGTGCCGTCACTGCTCGGCGTGCTGCCGCTGGAAAGGGTGCTATCGCTTGAGAGGGTGCTGTCACTGCTCGCCGTACTACCGCTGGAAAGGGTGCTATCGCTTGAGAGGGTGCTTTCGCTGGAAAGGGTGCTATCACTTGAGAGAGTGATGTCACTGCTCAGCGTGCTTCCGCTGGAAAGGGTGCTATCGCTTGAGAGGGTGCTTTCGCTGGAAAGGGTGCTATCACTTGAGAGAGTGCTGTCACTGCTCGGCGTGCTACCGCTGGAAAGAGTGCTATCGCTTGAGAAGGTGCTGTCACTGCTCTGCGTGCTACCGCTGGAAAGGGTGCTATCGCTTGAGAGGCTGCTGTCACTGCTCTGCGTGCTTCCGCTGGAAAGGGTGCTATCGCTTGAGAAGGTGCTTTCGCTGGAAAGGGTGCTATCGCTTGAGAGGGTGCTGTCACTGCTCAGCGTGCTGCCGCTGGAAAAGGTGCTACCGCTTGAGAGGGTGCTACTGCTGGAAAGGGTGCTATCGCTTGAGAGAGTGCTGCCACTGCTCGGCGTGCTGTCACTGGAAAGGGTGCTGTCACTGCTCAGTGTGCTATCGCTGGAAAGGGTGCTACCGCTTGATAGGGTGCTGTCAATGCTCGGCGTGCTATCGCTGGAAAGGGTGCTATCGCTTGAGAGGGTGCTGTCACTGCTCGGCGTGCTGCCGCTGGAAAGGGTGCTATCGCTTGAGAGGGTGCTGTCACTGCTCGCTGTGCTACCGCTGGAAAGGGTGGAATCACTTGAATGGGTGGAATCACTTGATAGGGTGCTGTCACTGCTCAGCGTGCTATCGCTCGAGAACGTGCTGCCGCTGGAAAAGGTGCTACCGCTTGAGAGAGTGCTATCGCTGGAAAGCGTGCTATCGCTTGAGATAGTGCTGTCACTGCTTAGCGTGCTTTCGCTAGAGAACGTGCTGCCGCTTAAAAGGGTGCTACCAATTGATATGGTGCTGTCACTGCTCAGCGTGCTGCCGCTGGAATGGGTGCTATCGCTTGATAGGGTGCTATCACTGCTCAGCGTGCTCTCCCGAGAGAATGTGCTGCCGCTGGAAAAGGTGCTACCGCTTGAGAGGGTGCTATCGCTGGAAAGTGTGCTATCGCTTGAGAGGGTGCTGTCACTGCTCAGCGTGCTTTCGCGAGAGATTGTGCTGCCGCTGGAAAATGTGCTACCGCTTGAGAGCGTACTTCCACTGGAAAGGGTGCTTTCACTTGTTAGGGTGCTGTCACTGCTCAACGTGCTATCGCTGGAAAGGGTGCTATCGCTTGAGAGGGTGCTGTCACTGCTCAGCGTGCTGCCGCTGGAAAGGGTGCTATCGCTTGATAGGGTGCTGTCACTGCTCAGCGTGCTATCGCTAGAGAACGTGCTGCTGCTGGAAAATGTGCTACCGCTTGAGAGCGTACTTCCACTGGAAAGGGTACTTTCACTTGTTAGGGTGCTGTCACTGCTCAACGTGTTATCGCTGGAAAGGGTGCTATCGCTTGAGAGGGTGCTGTCACTGCCCAGCGTGCTGCCGCTGGAAAGGGTGCTATCGCTTGATAGGGTGCTGTCACTGCTCAGCGTGCTATCGCTAGAGAATGTGCTGCCGCTGGAAAGTGTGCTATCACTTGAGATGGTGCTATCGCTGCTCAACGTGCTGCCGCTGTAAAGGGTGCTTCCGCTTGATAGGGTGCTGTCGCTGCTCAGCGTGCTATCGCTAGAGAATGTGCTGCCGCTGGAAAGGGTGGTATCACTTGTTAGGGTGCTGTCACTGCTCAGCGTGCTATCGCTGGAAAGGGTGCTACCGCTTGTGCGTGTGCTGTCACTGCTCAGCGTGCTGCCGCTGGAAAGCGTGCTATCTCTTGAGAGGGTGCTATCGCCGGAAATGGTGGAATCACTTGAGAGAGTGCTTTCACTGCTCAGCGTACTGCCGCTCGAAAGGGTGTAACCACTTGAGAGGGTGCTGTCACTGCTCAGCGTACTTCCACTGGAAAAGGTGCTATCACTTGAGATGGTGCTGCCGCTGGAATGGGTGCTACCGCCTGAGAGGGTGCTGTCACTGCTCAGTGTACTGCCACTGGAAAGGGTGGAATCACTTGAGAGAGTGCTGTCACTGCTCAGCGTACTGCCACTGGAAAGGGTGCTACCGCTTGATATCGTGCTGTCACTGCTCAGTGTGCTATCGCTAGTCAATGTGCTGCCGCTGGAAAGGGTGCTATGGCTTGAGAGGGTGCTATCACTGGAAAGGGTGCTACCACTTGGTAGTGTGCTGTCACTGCTCAGCGTGCTGTCACTTGAGAGCGTACTGCCACTGGAAAGGGAGGAATCACTTGAGAGGGTGCTGTCTCTGCTCAACGTGCTTCCACTGGAAAGGGTGGAATCACTTGAGTGGGTGCTGTCACTGCTCAGCGTGCTGCCGCTGGAAAGGGTGCTACCTCTTGATAGGGTGCTGTCACTGCTCAGTGTGCTATCGCTAGAGAATGTGCTGCCGCTGGAAAGGGTGCTATGGCTTGAGAGGGTGCTATCGCTGGAAAGGGTGCTATCGATTGATAGGGTGCTCAGCGTGCTATCGCTAGAGAATGTGCTGCTGCTGGAAAGTGTGCTATCACTTGAGATGGTGCTATCGCTGCTCAACGTGCTGCCGCTGGAAAGGGTGCTACCGCTTGATAGGGTGCTGTCGCTGCTCAGCGTGCTATCGCTAGAGAATGTGCTGCCGCTGGAAATGGTGGTATCACTTGTTAGGGTGCTGTCACTGCTCAGCGTGCTATCGCTGGAAAGGGTGCTACCGCTTGATAGGGTGCTTTCACTGCTCAGTGTGCTATCGCTAGAGAATGTGCTGCCGCTGGAAAGGGTGCTATGGCTTGAGAGGGTGCTATCGCTGGAAAGGGTGCTATCGCTTGATAGGGTGCTCAGCGTGCTATCGCTAGAGAATGTGCTGCCGCTGGAAAGTGTGCTATCACTTGAGATGGTGCTATCGCTGCTCAACGTGCTGCCACTGGAACGGGTGCTACCGCTTGATAGGGTGCTGTCGCTGCTCAGCGTGCTATCGCTAGAGAATGTGCTGCCGCTGGAAAGGGTTGTATCACTTGTTAGGGTGCTGTCACTGCTCAGCGTGCTATCGCTGGAAAGGGTGCTACCGCTTGAGATTGTGCTGTCACTGCTCAGCGTGATGTCACTGGAGTATGTGCTCTCACTTGAAAGTGTGCTTTCACTCGAATGTGTGCTCTCCGTGGTAACACTTGCAAGTGTAGTTTGTGTGCTGTCACTCGTCATTGTTGTAATTGTGGTTTCACTGCTATAGGGAGTAGTATACGGAGCTTGTGTTGTTTGATTTTTTTCCGGGCAAGGTTTGATTTCATAATACACAGAGTCATTGTCTTTATCAGTGGAGTCATGGGTATGCTGGCAAAGGGTTTGTTCTTCATGGCTGGAGTCATGTGTATGCTGGCTAGGTGTTTGTTCTTCATTGTTGGAGTCACTGGTATGTTTGCCAGGCATTTGTTGTTCATGTGTCGAGCCATGTGTATGACGGCAAGGCTTTTCTTTTTCATGGGTGGAGTCATGGGTATGTCGGTCAGGGGTTCGTGTTTTTCGTGTGGAGTCACGGATATGCAGGCATGGCATTTTTTCTTCTAGGGTCGAGTCTCGTGTATGCTGGCAAGGGGTTTTTTCCTCATCAGTGAAGTCACGGGTATGCCGGAAAGGTGGTTGTCCTTCATGTGCCGAGTCACGGGGATGCGAGCAAGGGATATTTTCTTCATGTATGGAGTCATGGGTGTAATGCTTGTAATGGGTATACCCTCTATTTTTCGTGTCATAGTTTTGTGGGCTCTTTGAGGGAAAGTTAAGTATATGTTGGCTTGCTTCAGGGAAAAAATTTGTCGGATCTCTGTGATCTGCTTTTGCTTGGATGTGAGGATGTTTTCGGCTCCACCAGTCGTCTTCTCGTCCTAAATTCTCCTCAGTCATGCTTGGCCATTTTCTCCTTGTTGGCAGGCTGCTGCTTCCTGTGTTAATGCATTGACAACAGTGTTACAGTATTACCTTTTACTTATTGTTCATTAAATGTTATTTGGGAGTTTGCTGACTTACTGACAAGCAGAAGGACAACGGTGAACATTTTGAAAGTGATCATTATGGCAGATGACGTCCTGTAAACAGTAAATAAATGAGTGTCACACTGATAGCTTCATTCATCATCCATCCATTTTCTATTGCTTATCCAAGGTTTTGGTCATGAGGGCAGCAGCTTTAGCTGGGAACCCCGGACCTCCCTCTCTCCAGCCACTTCTTCCAACCCTTCGAGGGGATACCAACGAGTTTCGAGGCCAGCCGGGAGACATAGTCTCTCCAGTGTTTCCTGGGTCATCTCCAGGGCCTCCTGCTGGTGGGACATGTCCGAAACACCTCACCAGGGAGGCTCCCAGCAGGCATCCTAACCAGATGCCCGAGCCACCTCACCTGGTTCTTCTCAATATGGAGAAGCAGCGGCTCTACTCTGAGTCCCTCCTGGATGACCAAGCTTCTCACCTCATCTCTAAGGGGGGAGTCTGGACACCCAGCAGAGGAGACCTATTTCAGCCACTTGTGTAATCATCCCTCATGCGTGTGACGTGGTCACGAGACGGCCAAAGTTCACCTCAACCTACTTGGTGAAATGGGCAAATGACAAAATATGCTTCGGAACACTTCAAATGGTGAACCGACGGAATGCAAGGACAGAAGCCTTTTAAAAGGACGAGGACGGACGCCGTGCTAAAAGCCTAATTCACCTTACTGCACCAAAAGTGG
The DNA here is from genome assembly GCF_054856515.1 of Filicampus tigris. NCBI lineage: Eukaryota > Metazoa > Chordata > Actinopteri > Syngnathiformes > Syngnathidae > Filicampus > Filicampus tigris. The sequence goes on along the minus strand of NC_141227.1, from coordinate 7,702,250 downwards.
AAGGAATCAATGGGGGAACTGTGCTTATTTAGTGTACGACTATTCGTGATTAAAGGTCTTGCATCGTGTGAGGGACAGCTGCTCACTGCAAGTATGGCTAAACTACAACATCAGCTGTTTGATTTAAGTTCAACCAAACCCTGAATGCAGCGCCAAGTGGGCTGATGGGGCAGATGACGCCTCCCAAAGTCATCGCGATCAGAGTCCACTACCTACTGAAATGGGATGATGTCTTCTATACAGCAATCCGCTCAGCGTCGCTGATTCTGCATGATGAGAGTTGCAACGGTGATCGGTGCAAAGAAGAGAGTGGCATTCACTGAAGCTCAGCGTCTACTCTGGAGCTTCCACGATGTCAAGCTGGGATCCCCGTGAGGCTCCTCATCACCGACACGACTGGTCAGAAGAGGTTGTTTGAAGATCCAGCGGAAGCCATGGAATACATTAGAAAGAACTTGAAGCTCAAAGATACCAGGTTGATTTAAAGCGGAAGTCAACCCAAACATATTTTTTTCAAGAATATGTTCCACGCAGACCCAATAATTGAAACACGGCATTGTGATTTAACATTGCGTTTTTGGAATATGAGTTAAGCAGCAAAATCCACCAATTTTTAGCCATCTCAGGAGGCAGCCATTTTGTCACTTCTGTCAACTGTAAATTACATCACAGTTGCTCAGGGCTCAGATAATGACCAATCATGGCTCAGCTTCAGAAAACAGGTGCGCTGTAATTGGTCGTTACCTGAGCTCTGAGCAACTGTGATGTCATTTTCAGTCAACAGAAATGACAAAATGGCTGCCCCCTGAGAGGGCTAAACACGGGTTGATTTTGCTATATTCCATCCATCCATCCATTATCTGCCGCTTATCCGAGGTCGGGTGGCAGAGGCAGCAGCAAAGCCCAGACTTCCTTCTCACCAGCCATGTCTTCCAGCTCTTCCGGAGGGATCCCAATGCATTCCCAGGCAAGCCGGGAGACATAATCTCTCCAGCATGTCCTGGGTCGTCCTCAGGGCCTCCTGCCGGTGGGACATGCCCGGAACACCTCACCAAGTAGGCGTCCAGGAGGCATCCTAATCAGATGGCCGAGCCACCTCAGCTAGCTCCCCTCAACGTGGAGAAGCATTGGCTCAACTCTGAGTCCCTCCCTGATGGCTGAACTTCTCACCCTGCGGAGGAAACCCATTCCAGCCGCTTGTATCCGAGATCTTGTTCTTTCGGTCATGACCCACAGTTCAACACCCCTGAATAGACCTTACCATGGAGGCTGAGGAGTGTGATTCTTCCGTAAATGGAACACACCCTCTGGTGCCCCTTCTTAAAAAGTCTTTTAAAGTCTTAAAAAGGGGGACCACCACCCCCGTCTGGAAATCCAAGGGCACTGTCCTCGATCTCCACGCGATGTTATACAGGTGTGACAACATGACAGCCCCACAACATCCAGAGCCTTTAGGAACTCCAGGCGGATCTCATGCACCCCCGGGGCTTTGCCACCAAGGAGCTTTTAACTACCTCAGTTACTGCAACCACAGAGATAGTCTCCACCTCGGAGTCTCCAGGCTCTGCTTCCTCAGTGGAAGGCGTGTCGGTGGGATTGAGGAGGTCTTCGAAGTATTCTCCCCACCGACCCACAACGCCCCGAGTCAAGGTCAGTAGCCCCCCATCCCCACTATATACAGTGTTAATGGTTCACTGCTTTCCTCTCCTGAGACGCCGGATGGTGGACCAGAATTTCCTCGACGCCGTCCGTAAGTCATTATCCGTAGCCTCACGAAACTCCTCCAACACCCGAATTTTTGCCTCAGCAACCACCAAAGCTGCATTCCGCTTGGCCAGCCGGTATCTGTCAGCTGCCTCCGGAGTCCCGCAAGCCAAAAAGGCCTTATAGGACTCTTTCTTCAGCTGGACAGCATCCCTTACCGCTGGTATCCACCAGCGGGTTCGGGGATTGCCGCCACGACAGGCACCGACCACCTTGCGGTCACAGCTCCGATCGGCCGCCTCAACAATGGAGGCACGAAACATGGTCCACTCGGACTTGATGTCCCCTGCATTCCCCGGGACGTGGGCAAAGTTCTGCGGAGGTGGGAGTTGAAACTCCTTCTTCCTCCCAATCACGCCCTTCCAGGTCTCACTGTCATTATGCACATGAGCTATGAAGTCCTCCTGTAGCACGATGGAGTCCCCAGGTGGAGCGCTTTCCAGCACACCCTCTAAGGACTCCAAAAAAGGTGGGTACTCCGCACTGCTGTTTGGTGCATAGGCACAAACAACAGCCAGGAGGACCCATCCCCCGAACTTAAGGCGGAGGGAGGCTACCCTCTCGTCTACTGGGGTAAACCCCAATGTAAAAGCGCCAAGCTGGGGGGCAATAAGTATGCCCACACCTGTGCAGCGCCTCTCACCTTGGACAACCTCTCTCGAGAGGACTGGCAGCAGAGCCCAAGCTGCGTGGAGGTGAGACCGACTACATCTACTCGGAACTTCTCAGCCTCACACACCAGCATGGGCTCCTTCCCTGCCAAAGAGGTGACATTCCATGTCCCAAGAGCTAGTTTCTGTTGCCAGGGGGTAAACCGTCAAAGTCCCTGTCTATAACCGCCGCTCAGCTCACACGGCACCCGCCCCCTTTTACCCCTCCCACCAGCGGTGAGCCGCTGGGTAGGGGGACCCACGTCGTCTTTTTGGGCTGAGCCCGGCCACCAGGCGCTCCCCATGAGCCCCACCTGCAGGCCAGGGTCCAGAGGGGGGGCCTGGTGACCCACGTCTGGGCAAGGGAAAACATGGTCCATTTATTTTTTTCATCATTAAGGGGTCTTTTGAGCCGTGATTTGTCTGATCCCTCAACTAGGACCTGTTTGCCATGGGTGACCCTGCCAAGGGTATATAGCCCCAGACAACTTAGCTCCTAGGATCATTGAGACACGCAAACCCCTCCACTACGGTAAGGTGACGGCTCATGGAGGGGTTGCTATATTCCAAAAACGCAATATTAATCAGAATGCACTGTTTCAACTAGTAGGCCTGCATAGAACATATTCTTGAAAAAAAATGTTGTTTGGTTGACTTTCTCTTTAAAGAGTAAATCAATCAAAACATTTTTTTTTCAAGACTATGTTCCCAGCAGGCCCACTAGTTGAAACAGTGCATTCATGGCTGACCTGTTTTCTGAATCTGAGCCGTTATTGGTCGTTGTGAGCAGTTGTGATTTTCAGTCGACAGGAGACAAAATGGCCGCCCCCAAAGATGGCTAAAAACAAGTGGATTAACACTTATTCCACAAATGCAATATTTATCAGAATGCCCTGTTTCAACTAGTGGGCTAGCATAGAAAAAAAAATGTTCACGTTGACTTCCCTTTAAGCAACTGGACAATGAAGACAAGATGTTGACAATAAACCGGGCAGTCCAAACACGAATGGTGTGTACATCAGGCGCTCACAAATGGGTGTAGTCACATTCCACCCCCCCCCCTTTTTTTTTTTTTTTTTTTTAACAATGCCCATAACAATGAATCTCCCAAGTAATACTGACCTGACATTGTATATTTTGTGGCGGTTTAGGTGCCTGGTGTTTAAGACATATTTCACAGGTTTTATTACTTTCTCCATGGTTATTTTATTAATCTCTGTGTAGGGCAGGTGGGGCAATTCATTTTGCAAAAAAATCACATTAAGAAACTGGAACACTTGCTAAGGGCCAAGCCAACATATAACCTCAAGTTTATCGATATTATGTTTAACGTAAAAAAAAGTATGTCTCGTTTCAATGAATCTCGACAGATTTGTGTGTGTATATATATATATATATATATGTGTATATGTATATGTATATATGTGTATATGTATATGTATATATGTGTATATGTATATATGTATATATATGTATATATATATGTATATATGTATATATATATGTATATATATATATATATATATATATATATATATACATATATATACGTATATATATATACATAAATATACGTATATATATATACGTATATTTCTTTTCATTATCCGTAGCCTCACGAAACTCCTCCAACACAAAATTAACACTTAAAATTAATATATATATATATATATATATATATATATATATATATACACATACCGCTGGAGCCTATCCCAGCTGTCTTCGGGCAGTAGGCGGGGGACGCACTGAGCTGGTTGCCAGCCAATTGCAGGCCACACAGAGACAAACAAACATCCATCCTCACAATCACACCTAGGGGCAATTTAGAGTGTCCAATCAACTTACCATGCATGTTTTTGGAATGTTGGAGGAAACCGGAGTACCTGGAGAAAACCCACGCAGGCACGGGGAGAACAGGGAGAAAGGTCCACTGAGGCATTGGCATCAATGACTCAATGTACTATTTGGTAAGCTTTATTTTTAAGATGGCCTTTGCGGAAGCGGTGTGTTCATTGAGTTTGTTTGCAAAGCGCTCTTGTACATGCAACGTGCGTGTTATCTTGTGTTTTTCAACTTCCTTTGCTGAATGCAGACTAATCACGTTGCCTTAACGTGAACGTGTACAGTTTTTTTCACCAACCATTCTGTGGATTGTGCCCGTCCTGAACCGTGATGCTTCATCCTTACCGATCATGGGCCAAAGATGATTCGTTACAGTGCACCACTAGTGTGTACAGGTACGCTAATGCGCGTTGTGACGCATATGACGGTACGCATCAGTGATTTCTGTTGCGCATGCGTACCTGCGTACCAGTTATGTTCACCCCTGTGTATTGTATTGTATTGTATGGAAGATGGGGCATTTCAGAATGGTACCATCATGAAACAAAACAGAAACAGAAAATAATTGTATGTATATCTCTGTTGGGTCATCAGTCAGTTTGCAACTGCCAATGTATCGCAGGTTCTGCATGGGTGTGTAGACTTAGGAGCAAAACTGCACAAACACCACAATAATTACAGATTTAGATGAGGGGTGTTTGTTGGCATAAAGCACCTGGGAACTGGTTTCAAGGAGAGGGCCTATAGAAGTTTGTTTTGTGTTGGTGATATACAAATAATTGCCGTTCTAGATTGCAAATAGTTATCATTCTAGACTGAATCCAGGTCCTGTTAGGAGGATAAGTAGGAAGGTTATCTGAAGCACAATGTTAGAAGTAGGGTGTGTGATCTTGACAGGTTTATTAGAGATATGTATTGCCTTATATACTGTGTGTGTCAGTACACACGCTGTGACCGGTTGTTACTTAGTATCAGTTGCTTGACTTGACTATGCAGTTGCTATGGTCCTTTTATGCTTTGTCCTTTTTTATGTCATATAGGCCTGATGTCTTCCAGTTTATAGTTACTTGTGACACTTTGTCAGTATGTGAAACCTTCTTCGAGTGAGGATGCAAACCTCTTCCGGTCCAGCTCTTTGTCATTACTTGATAAAGACTACTGTAAGTCTTGATAAGACTTTTTACTTTTCAACTTCTGTGTCACATCTGCTACCGGGTCCCAATCCCTACCCTCACCTTACAGAACGTACTGACCAGTCGTGGACCCAGCCCACTCAGACACAATTCATCAAGCCCCCCACCTCCAATCAGGCCCTGATTGTACCACCCGCTGCTGCTTCGCCTTTTCACAGGAACCTCTCGTGTCGCTCCTCCATGACAGGTCGCCCAGGCCGTTGCAAGTCCCGGTCTGCCTCCTACCGCCCTCAGCTTGCCAACCACACCCACACCCTTCGTTTAAGCTCTGTCTTTTCTTCCACGTCTCTATCATCTTTGCCATTTACTTGTCCTAGTTTTGCATGTTCCCTTCTAGTTTAACACCCGATGTTTTGTTTTTAGACTCCAATTTTTCTGACTCTTGAAGATGGCCACGATTTGGTTAACCTCCTTTCTGATTCAGTTCTTGACATTGATTTTGGTACTCCCAGTCCCTTGCCCAGTCATTATTCCAGCCCTTGTCTGTTTTTGTCACGTTTTTCTGATGATGATCCCTGAGTGTCCACTCCAGAGCCCTTCCCATCAGACCCTTGCTTGGGCGCCCGGTTGGCCATTTACACGGACCCCCCAGGGGGTGGCCAACGTAGGCGCAAGTAGAGGTTCTGGTTCCTCCTGTAATTCTGCTTTTTCAAGTCGCGTCATTCCGAACCTATACTTTTAATGTCCACTACCGAACCCTTCCCTTCAGACCCTTGTTTGGGTGCCCGGTTGGCCATTTACACAGCACCCCCACAATGTGGCCAATGTAGGTGCCTGTAGCCTTTTCCAAGTCACATCATTCCGAACCTATATCCAAGCCAGTTCACTCCCCTCCTTTTTCATCACCTCGTTCACTGCGTACTTCTTCACGTAGTCCTGTTCATCCCGTTTCTATTAGCTTCCTCACTATCTGTACTCCCAACTTCTTGTGTCTCTTGTGCTTCCCGACCTCTATGGTGGCAGGCTGATGAGGCAGGGCCCCGCACTAGCATCTCGGCAGCTGCAGGCCCCCATGCCGGCTCCTCGGTAGTGCCTGCCCCCTTTCCCGGCGCCTCGGCAAATGCAGGCCCCCGTCCCGGCTTCTCGGCACCGCCAGGCTTCCAACCTTGTTCCGGCGGCGCAAGCTCTGCAACTGCCCTTTGACTTTGGTCGGGCGGCGCAAGCTCTGGGGCTGCCCTCCAATTCTGATACGGCGTCACAAGCTCTGCTGCCGCCCTCCAATTCTGCTGAGGTGGTGCAAGGCCTGTGGCTGCCCTCTAATTCTGCTCTGGCAGCGCAAGTTCTGCGACCTCCTTCCAATTATGCTACGGCGGTGCAAGGCTTGCGGTTGCCCTTTGACTCTGCTCCAGCGGCGCAAGCTCTGCGGCTGCCCTCACCTCCTGTGTAGGCCCCATCAAGAACCTCTCGTCTGGCCTTCAGAAAGGCCACTGAATTGGCCCCACCAAGAACCTGTCATCTAGCTTCCAGGTCGCCCAACAGACTGTCCCGTCAAGACCATATCGTCTGGCCTCCTGGACGCTCACTGTACTGGTTCTGCCAGGAATCTCTAGTCTGGCCTTCTCCGATATACTGTTGATTTTGTTTTTGAATTTAGTTTCATGTTTTCCTCTTGATGCTTTTATGTGTCTGTGTCGGTAGGTTATGGTGTCCACCTGTGCTCGGTTACCAGATCCTTTGAGTTACTCAGTCATTGTGTCCACCTGTGCTCTGTTACCAGATCCCTTGAGTTACTCGATCAGCTCCTTCTATCACTTTGTGTCTTGTCCAGGTGTTCCTCGTCTCATCAGTTTGTATTTGGGTCCTTGCTTTCCTTCAGTCTTTTTTGGTTTATTGTTTTTGTCGCATGTTTGTTTGCTGTCTTAGTCCAAGTCAAGCGGGTTTTTTCTACCTGTGATCATGTACCCAATCCCTTGTGTTACCCAGTCAGCTCCCTCTATACACTCTGTGTCTTGTTCAGTGTTCCTCGTTGTCTCGTCTGTTTATATTTGTTTTTTTTTGTTTTGTTTTCTTCCAGTCTTTGTTGGTTAATTGTCTTTGTTGCGTCTAAGTGCCGTTTGTTTGTTGTCTTAACCCAAGTCAAGCTGGTTTCCTGGTGTTTGTTTAGTTACTGTGATTCTAGTTGTTTTATACTTACGTTTATTTAGGGTTTTTGATTTTGGCCTGACCAGGTGGTGCTCCTTGTGGTTGGTGGGAGGTGCGGGGGGGGTGATACTGTTATGACTGGTTGTTACTTGATGTATCAGTTGCTCTCTTTAGTCTCTTTTGTATTTTCATCGATAAAGACTTTTACTTTTCAACTTCTGTGTCACATGGCCTGGTATATGTGCCATCTCAAACTGAATGTGAATGATTTAAATTTTAATTTGAATCACTAAACTTGAATAAGTGCATTGAAAAAATGAATCTGAATTACATAAATTGAATTTGCAATCTGAATTGTACACTGAAAATTCAATTCTTGTTATTTTTTCACATTCAGTTTTACAAATACAATTTCAAATCTTTTCCACTCAGATTCAGTTAGCCTGACTTTTTACGTTCAGTTTTACAAGTAAAAATTCAAATTTTGAATGCGCAAATTCAGCGTGTGACAAACATGCGGGTACTTGAGGATGACCAATCAATTGCAGAACTCAGATCTCCTCTTTGCCCACTCAGCATCTTCATTTTGAGCACGACACAATGACACAAGCTCTCCGGGAAAAAAAGCGGCTGTTAAACTTTATAATTAACCTCTATGGTACAAGCCATTGGGTCAGGGAGGGATGAAAAGGTGATTGCTGTCCAATTTAGGAAAGGGCAGTGTATAGTTAGCAACGTGTCAAAACAAAGCCCCGTAGTCAGTACTTCTTGATTTCCGTTTTGTTTTGGTCCCCCCCCCAAATAATAACGTCATGGCCGCAGTGAACTGCATTACTGACATCTAAGAGTAGAAACAGTGCACAGCACGTGTCAAAAGACAATGAGGGCTCATCCCAGGTCTCTTAATTCAACACAGGAATTCAAAATGAATAGCTCATCCTCTGTTTCATGTGTTACATAATTCTCTGAATGCCTTGTTCTCTGTGGGGCAGTATTTTATACCAGAATGGCTTGTTTACGCTGCGTCATAGATCCTACACCTAATCATCCACATTTTAAGATGATAATTTCAGCGCTGGATTTCTGAGATGGACCATGATTCACTCACCAAATTTGGTACTCTAAAGTAAAACAGGAAAAGAGAAATAACACCCAATACTTTGATAACAATTGCAAAACATTTTATCTGTAAGTGCGCCAAATGCATTTGAGATAATAGCAGCCTAATTACTGTAAAACAGGGAACCACCCCGACCCCCCCAGCAGGTTTGCACATTGAATATTTGAATGTTTACTTGTTCCCTTGTTTACTGAATGTGAAAAGTCAAGCGAGCTGAATCTGCGTGGAAACGATTTTAATTTGTGTTTGTAAAACTGAATGTAAAAAAATATACAGAATTGAATTTTCAAATTCAAATTGGACAATTAATATTCAGGTTTCCAAAGTAAAGATTCAAAATACATAATGAAAATTCAATTTATGACATTCAAATTTCAGTTTTACAATGCACTTCGTCAAGTTTAGAGATTCAAATATTGATTATTCAGATTCTGTTTCTGGTTCTCATTTAACTGAGAAGCACAATCTCTGAGCAAGTCAGGTCATAATGGTTCTTTTAAAGAGAATCTATTAGCCAATGAAACCAAGCAGATGTTTAAAACATTAGTAAAAAAAAAAACTTCAGAAAATGATATCACATTTTTACTGGAGACTCTTACGCTCAAGTGAATGCACAAATCTAAAGAAACCTTGGAGGGAAATTAACTGCTCTGGTCAAAAAATGGTGATAGAGCATGTGGTACATCAATTTTGATTAGAAAAGGGATCCCATTCCACAGACTGTGTTGGACTGCAGTGGTAGATACATCATAGTGACGAGCAAATTTTACAGTACACAGAACGCAAGTAACGGCCTAGTATAGGGACCCAATTGGGAAGAGAAAATTTATTTTTAAACTAATTTGACAGCAAAGTGACCAGATCTCAGTAACAACTAATTGAAACTGGGGGGTGATTTTAACTATGTTTTATGTTGAAAACTAGATGGATCAAATGTAATCGTCGTTGTTGCTCTGTCACTCTATAATTTGCATAACGGTTGCTAAGTATTGCTCCACAACTGCTGTTTATCAGCTGTTGTTTTGCTGTTTGCACAATCTTGTGGTCAGGTGCACACACCTTGCCATTAACCTTTTAAACATGGCACAATAACTTAGGCCACTTTTTACATCGATGCCATGCCATTACTTCTGTATTCATCAGCGTAGACACAGTACTCTGCATGATTCTCATAACTACCTATTTTTACATGCAAGTGTCTGACTATAAAATTATAAGTCAACTGTTTAAGAAGTTAATGGCAAGAGGGAAAAAAAGCTATTTTAATGTCCGCTGGTTTTGGTATGTGTATTTGACAGCGTCTTACCAGAGGACAGGAGCTGGAAAAGGTAGCGTCTGGGATGGCGAGAGTCCAAGAGAATTTTACCAGCCCAAACTTCTTGCAGTCGTTAGAGTGAGCAACGGGGTACCAATGATCCTCTCGGCAGTCCTAAGTATCCGCTGTCGACAGTCTTTGTCCTTCTTTGTAGCAGCACCAAACCAAACTGCAATGGATGGACATAAGAATGATCAGACTTCGGCACTTTAACCTTCTTTAACCGGTCCGTCATCCGTCCGCGACCTGAGTACCCTTCCCTCCGTACAATAATCGTCCTCTGACCCCATCTGTCCTTTGTTCTTTAAAGCGCTTTCGTCCTTACATTCCCTCAACCCCCCCCCCAAAAAAGCGTCTATGCACTCATAGATCAGAGACTGCCAAGGGACATCACGAGAATACAAGATTGTTTTATAACGCAATACTATTGTGTTTTATTGCCAAACTTTTGTGTTATAACGCAATAAGTTTTCAGTTTTTAGTGAGTTATTTTGCAATGAAATAATTATTGCAAAATGACGCAAGGTTATTTTAGGAGGAAACTAAGGACTTCCACTTCCGGGTCGTTTTAGTGTACCTCAGCGCTGACAGAGATTTTTACGGTCTAAAGATGTCCCACACAAGGACATACTTCGCATGCAAAGGGATAAGGTTAGTTAACAAAAAAAAAATTGCTATCCACCTTTTTCCTACACTCAATACATATATCATCCTGGATTACACACACAAGACAGGCTGGGCTTGTTTCTGTCAGTCAGTGAAATGGCATAATCCATGGTATTACATGTGTTGAACCACGACAGGGCAGACTATGCTTGTGCAATGTTACTGCAGGGAAGGCACATGAAAAGTGTTGTGCAGGCAGCTAAGTGAGGCGGCTCCGTATCGCAGAAGAGAACAGTGGTTTTAAAAGAACCCAACACAACATGTATGTCAGTACTTGACCCGGTTACGGTCGAATAGAGGGACGGAGAAAAACCCACTTCTGTCCTTGATTAGTCTGTCCTTTTTAAAAGACTTCACGTCCTCCGTCCGTCCGGCCACAAAATGGGCGTTTGTCCAGGATGGACGGGCGGACTGTTGCGTCCCTGGGAAGGAATGCCCATTTCTGGGAATGATTTAATGGCTACTTTAGAGAACTAAGAGATTTTTCCAATTCCCCTTTGAATGATTGCAATATGGTCACAGACCTCCAAATGAAAGGCGATGAGGAATTTGTACAAACATAACTTTAGCTTATTATTAAGACAAGCGAAACAAGATGGTCAACCAAATAGCGAAATGGCAAATGGTCAACCTTAATGATTTCTTTTGTAAGTTGCATTCTTATCGTTAAAAGGAAAGTCCTTCCTTGATTTGTTTGTGTTTCAGTTAGTCCTAATATTACTCCCTCTGAAAACATTTAAACAGTCAGGTAGATTCATCTATTAATTAATATGGACGAATTTTAATCTTTTGATGAATAAAGTGTACCTGCAGGTTTTAGGGATGCTGATGGGGTTTGAATAACCCAATTTTCATTGATAATATAGAGCTTCTAACACAGTAAGGCTAATTCATTGGCTTTACACATATGAGAATATACAGTATGGAACTATTTTCTAATGCACTACCAACACTCGCATCATCGTTACCATGCAGCTGTAACCGCGTTCACATAACTCAGGTCTGAAACCTGTTTGTTACCCTAAATTATACAAAGTACATGCTTACAGTAGGATACATTTTATTTATTTATATATGAACGCACACACATAAATATATATATATATATATATATATATATATATATATATATATATATATATATATATATATATATATATATACATATGACTACTTAAAAGATTTTTTTGGTCAATTTATGGAGGTGCAAAATTAAGTGAACCCTGAGCTGCATTGCTAAAAAACAAGCAGTCAAGTAGAATAAGGTGGGACAAATTGGTAGCAAAATTAACCATTGATATGGAGCAATGAAATGAGAGAGGTTTAGGGAAGACGTTCTGCATCACTGATTGAAACCGAGATAAAACCACATCACTTTAGTCTTACCCAGGTGAACCCATACAGGTCAGTCATGCCACAAGGAAGATAAATCAGGAAGAGGGTAGTGACAGCACATCTTCTGGGGAAAGCTATAAAGTCATCGCCCAAAAATTTGAGCGTCGTTCCACCATGAGGCAGATCATCTACAAATGGAGAGCACTGAAAATTAGCTACAACCCTGCCTAGAAGTGCTCGACTTTCCAAAATATCAGCAAGGGCCACAAAAAAAGACGATTCAGGTAAAAGTCAACCCAAACATCACATCGAGGGATTTTCAGACCTCTCTTGCCTCATCTTGGACACATGTGCATGTTTCAGCAATAAGAGCAAAACTCAATCAACAAGGCTTTCATGGAAGGGTTGCTCGTAAGAAGCCCCTGCTCACTTAAATGAACAAAACTGCCCTCTCAACTTTGCCAGAGAGTACCTGGACCAACCTGAAGATTTTTGGAAGTCCATTCTGTGGACAGATGAGTCCAAAATTGACACAACCAAAATCGTCATGTTTGGCGAAAAGTCAACGCAGCATATGAGCAAAAGAACCTTCTGGCTACCGTGAAGCATGGTGGTCGTAATGTGCTTTTCGTCCTCAGGACCTGGACAACTCCACATAGTCCAGGGAATCATAAATTGGGAGGAATATTATAATATCCTGGAACATAACCTGAAGCCGTCCGTTGTGAAGTTAAAGCTTGGCAGAGGATGAATCACGGAACATGATAATGATCCAAAGCATTCCATCAAGAGAACCAAGGAATGGCTGGAGACGAAAAAAATTTTTCTGGATTGGCCCAGTCAAAGTCCTGACTTAAATCCTATAGAAATGCTGTGGCGGGACCTAAAGTGGGCAGTTCATGCCATCCATTCTCTCTCAATTGGCTGCGTTCTGCAAGTGGGCAAAAATCCCCCAAAGTAGATGTGAAAGACTGAAAAGTCACTACAGAAACTGTTTGGACCCTTGAAGTTATCACTGCAAAAGGAGGTGCAATATTCTATTAACTGAAGAGATTCACATACTTTTGCACCCATGAGACTTGAGATTTTCTTAAACAACTTTTGTTTGATAACAAATGCCAATATTCTCATTCTTTTTGTTTGAGTCCATTATTGTCAATGTCAGCAGTGGGGTATAACTCAAGATTTAATAATCGGCAGTTGAAGCTGTAGAATGCACTCACCGCGTTGAATCACGTCAGTCCCTCGCGGGGTCCCTTGAGCGCATTTAGCCTGCACTCGGTCTGCCTTGGTGTGGTCCTGCTCCAGGGTTTTAGTGTTATCTCATGTCAAAGTCATGTTGTGTTAGCTATTAAGGAGTGTGATTTGAAGTTCCACCCTTCAAAGGCGAGGCAGTCATAAAAGGTGAGGCTTTTAATTAATACTTTTTTTCAGATTTGTCACAAGTTAATTGTTCAGACATGAATACCTCTGAATAAACGAAAGACGTAACCAAGTGACATTGTCCATGTCCAACGCCTCTTAAGTCGTTGAATTTGGAAGCCTATACAAATCCAGAAAAGTGTGTAGAAAAATGTGGAATGCTTCTTAATTGCCATGATCTGTTTGAACAATCAGACAGTCTTTCCAGGCAAGTCAGCCACAGACATTGCGGGCTCCTTATTATTTTCACGTTGGGTGTGTTCCAACCAGCACACCTCGCATGTTTAATAACAGCAAGGCGTGGTTCCATCTTTTCAGGGTCTCTTATTCTTAGTCATTCAAAACCTTTGTGTGTTTGTACTGAAGGTACACTGTTGATGCACTTTAGAACAAACAAGGCAAACGAGTGTTGTGAGCTTTCGTGGAGCTTTATTTTACCTTCTGTGTTACACACACAATTTTAGAACCGAGAGGAGCATACTTAATATGTGTTCGCTTTCATGAATCACTCAGGACTCAGACCCCTGTTGCCATGACGCATTCCATTCCAATAAATAAATAATCCAGTGGTACAGATTCCACGGGTTCCTCGATGATGCAGACGGGTCATTTTTCTCTGGGATGCGCAGTTAGTGTATATATTTTTTAGGTCCAGTGGTAAGTATTAAGTGTATCGTCGCAACGTGTCTTCCAACACAAGGCACGTGATTGGCTGCGGTCAGGTCAGCCTCCACACGAAAAGACAAAGTAAATCCAGCCGTCACAGCGATTGTTAATTGTGCATAACACGCCACCAACAAGCGGAGTTGCCCACCTTCAAAATAAAAGCTACACAACTAAAGCATGGACATCAGTGCTGTGGATTTTAAATAATGTTAGAAAATAACTTCTCTGCGGTCAGGCAACCAGTTCACCTAGGGCATTGATCATGATCATTGAATCAGATGTGTTGGAACAGGGTTGCATATAATTTTTTTGGTCCATACAAACAAAGCAAGAGATAATAGAAATGTATGAAAAAGGGATGCGTTTGGTTGATCTCGCCAAAGAATGTGACCGCAATGTATTGAAAGTCGCCACATTATTAAATCAGTTCTTTACAAAACGCCAGAGAAAAAACAATTCTGAGCGAGAACATGAACCAAAGAGGGCAAAAAGCGATGAGGACAGCAATTAAAAGATAAACGACCATTTTTATTCTTTACTCTATTCTTTGTTTTTTACATCATGCACAACTCCCATTTATTGTGCAATAATCTAATTGTTACATGTATTTGTTACATGTTTTGATGCATTTTTATGCTTTATAAAACATTTATGTCTGAATAGTGGGGCTTGGAACGGATTAGGGCATTTACATGGAAAACACGTCTCGACTTACAAAATTTTCTACTTAAAAAATTTCTTCCAGAACCAATTAATTTCGTAAGTAGTGGTACCACTGTACTAGACCGCCCCTGGTATGCAGCCTAACTACTTTCATTCAGATCTTTTGTTGCATTTAAAAATAAAAGGCCTCGGAAACCTGCAAATTTGACCTTTACACCCGATTTTAAAAAATCATTATTCTGATTTTTGTTATTACAAAACCAGACCAGCTCTACACTGAAAAAAAGGACTTGGTTTACGGTTGCACATGATTCAAATGTGTTTCAACTAATACATATCATTTGTTTATTTTTTAGGAGAACATGAAAAAAAAAGGACTTGGTTTACGGTTGCACATAATTCAAATGTGTTTAAACTAATACCAGTACATACCATTTGTTTATTTTTTTAGGAAAACATGGGAAAATTACATTATCATTTTAATCATGTGCAACTGATGTATACTGTATGTTTGAATTAAGTAAATCCAAGGGATCTTTTTTTTTCAGTCTACGGGACATTACAACACCCTAGGACTCCAGCCAAAATACTTTGACACAAATCTGATTTCAAAATAAAAATCCTCTGAACTCTACAATTTCAACCATTAACCCTGTAGCTATGTTATTCACGTGACATGCATACAACTTGCCAGGGAATGCAGAAAATGAAACCCGAATTAGAAATGTGTGTGTGTGTGTGTGCGTGTGAGATCACATAAACACTGCAATACTTAAAGGCACATTGCTTGGCTAAATAATAAATGGCCAGCACCATCTCTCATTCCCATTAAAGTGCATTATCTTAGCTGTACACAATAATGGCTATAAAATCCAAATAAATTGTACAAGTTAAATAAACACGATCTACTTACATAAATGCCAATACATAGATGAAACTACATTAACTCATTCTATCCCACTGACATATTTATGTCATTTCATTGTGGGTCCGAAAAAGTATGTTACTGAAATTAATGGGCAATAGTGGCGGATTACAGCCGTAGACGTCACACAATGGCGGCGCCCGTGAAGCGCACACTACACTTGATTGCCTAACAATCACAAGACATGTAAATCAGTGCACCATTCTTGAATACACTTCTCTCGAGATCACCAACATACAGAAAAGACAATGTTGACATCCACAAGCCGTTTTTAAGGCACTAAATTAGACAATCACAATTGGGTACGTGACGAACTTCAAAGAGATGCGCCGGCAGCTGTCAATCAAAACTGCAACGAGGTGAAATAAACCACAAAAACGGGCCACGGCAATACACACAGCGGCGCAACATTCCAGCTCCCTTAGCTGAACAAATTAAAAACACACTTTCATATTCATACGTGAAGATAACTACCAGAAATTCGAATCGGCCAATATAAAATTGGAGTTAAAAAAAATGCAATAATAAAGTCATTCAAACTAGATTCAAAGAAATCTTCTTCATTGATCTAGTAAAAGCTACAAACATAAGAACTAGTGAAATAAATTTAGGAATTTCAAATAAACGTGTTAAATTTATGAAGTGGCCAATTCCTCCAAAAGCTAAAGAGCTGCAATTCAAGATTATCCATAATTATCCAGCTGTTGTTTTATTTTATTTTGATTACATACTATCGAAGTTACCATCATCTCAAACAGTATACTTTGCCTGATAAATATTTTTATGTAATTATATTTTCAGAAATGTAGACAGTCATGTCCAGGATGATCTCTTTGGTGACGATCGCAACTCTGACCCTGCATGCTAACTTGAAGTGTAACTGCAAGTCACTGGGTGGCGGTTGAGATCCAGACGGAGTGGGCTGAAAAAACAGCAGAGTTGGAGATGGAGGCAAACACTGATGACAATCTAGATCGATGATGAACACATGCCCTCAGATGGACCGCCTGACTTGGGGGACGATGTCAATGACGACGTGGGGATTGAAACAGAGCCACGAGAAAATGACAACATGGAAATTAAAATACTTGAGTACTAAATTGCATAATTATGCAACACATCAGAGTATAATAGACATCAATTATTTCACTGAGTATATTATTTGTAGGTAGGCATGACAATTATTATTCAGTATCATTGGACGCGATGAACAGGCAATACTTTTTGTGTGTGAAATTGTATTTGTGTACATCAGTTTCAGTCAGTTGAAATCCCGATTTCTGACACCACACATGAAGAATTTACACATTGTTTGATACATTTTCTAGGGATGTAACGATTCATCTAAAATGAATTTAAACTGCATAAAATATGTAAAAAATCGATTCGCAACACCATGTTAACAATAGCCGCTCTCAAATTATTTGGCGCAATTTTTTCTCTCAAAAATGCCTCATCTGCCGCTGGAGAAAAAATGATTGGCGCCAAGGAAGGGTGAAATATGTTTACAAATCGGGTATTTCCTTTAGTATCTATAGGTAGTTTCATAGTATTAGTGCAACTCAGCATAGCGTATTGTTTTTTGGTTCCATTTTAAAATGCACTAAACATTCAGCAATAAAATATTTACGGCCACAATTCAATTTCAATTACTGGTACTCCACTAAAAACAAGTCAGGAACGCTGGTACAACCTGCACAGTTTAGTGCAAGTTGAATCTTGTATTTATTCTTTTGTACGATACCTTAAAGAGATCTAGCTGTAAGCTACTGATAGTCATATAAGAGCAGCAGCTTGCTGGTGCGATTATGCCGCAATTAACATATGATCCGATTAGTCAACTAATCGCAACTCCTGTTGGTGAATAGTCGACTAGCAAAATAATAGTTTGTGACAGCCCTATTTGACACTTGAATCTGGGTTGGAGTAAATCATTACATCCAGGACATTTACAGTGGATCTATTAACATAATTTCCAGAGAAAACGTAATGGGGTATGCTGAACAGGTAGAGGTTCTGATGATACTGCAGTGGACTTCGGGGGTGGTTTACAAAGTGCTGCAGCTGGGCTGATTTGCTCAGAATGAAGAAACTACAAAGGAAAAAGAGATCATTGTTAATAGGATTCAGATGATTTTATACCATGCAACCACTTGTCAAAATAAAATTGAGTAAAGTCAACGTTTTTTTTCAGTGTACTGACAAACTATAATTTGATGCATATAAAACACACAGTGACATTTCATATATTTTCTAGGAATACACAATCACAAGTTTGCTCCATGGGGCGGGTTCATAATTTGCTCTTATTATGCATACTAGATGTTGTATAGAGACTCAACTGTTCTACAACTAGGTACCAATAAAGGCTGCTGGTGGTTTGGATATGCCAGAGTTACCGAGGAGTCGTAGAGTGAACTCCCAGTCAGCCTTGTTTTAATGTTAAGTCACCTGCATTAAAGCCAACTCTGATGAAGCTGACGTGTGTGCATATATTTATTAATATCCAAAGATATTACACTACCAACTCTTAAAAAATATACACAACACACACTATCTCAGTGTCTACAAACACGGTATACTGTAATTATGAATATGTAATATTTGTACCAAAAAACATGTAAGGACGACAACAACACTCAGTAAGATGTTAAAGTGGAGAAACCTCACTTGTGTTCAAACTAGTTCGCAAAATAACAAAATAGCCCTTTGTGATCTGTCTTCAGACTCTTCACTATACAAGAAATTATGCGCAACATTTATCTTTTGCATTAAACACTAGTTTTTTTGTTTTTTTTTAGTTCTGTGAGAATATTTAATTAATCAATAAAAATGGAGCAACCAAATTAGCAAGAGCTATTAACAGTATCCATACAATACATTTTTGTCAACATGATAAATTGTGGGTACATAGACACGTTGAAAACAGAGCTACATTAGTCAAGTACGAATGCTAACAGTGAAACGCATCATTAGATTGCAATCTATTGCCGTAAGCCTGAGTCCAAAGCTATTATTTGAGACAGAACGACGTTATGAAATACATATCAATAAATTGGATATACACGTTGCTGACTTTACCTGCTGTGAAGATGCGTCTCCTGAGCCGCTGCAAGCGCCGTCTGATCTGCCCGCGTTCGCCATCTTTGTTTTCTTCTCTACGCATGCACGGGGAGAGGAATCGCGGATCGATTAGCTCCCCTTCGGAACTGCCTGTGGTCTGCGTGACGTCATCCTGATTTGCATGTTGTGCAGATTCGTCCTCAAAAAAGTGATTCATCGGCAATTCGTGCGTAGTGAAGATTCGCAGTCATAGAAGCGAGAGTTGTATTCACAAAACAATGGAACTCACAGTTTTTATTCGTACTCAGAAGAAGAGAAGTCAAACCCTCACAATTTTGATTCGTACTCTCAAGAAAAGAAGTCAAACCCTCACAATTTTGATTCGTACTCTCAAGAAAAGAAGTCAAACCCTTACAATTTTGATTTGTACTCACAAATTATTACTATTACGGACACAAATCTTTAATCACGGATATGCCTTTTACTATTACGGATACGAATCTTTAAATCACGGATATGCCTTTTTGACAGCGATCTTACTCCATAGAGACCCGCCCCCATAATCAAATGTATCTGACTGCAGATACATGTACGTTCCGTACCGGGGCGTAGGGGGCGGTCAAGGGGGCGTTCCTTACCGGGGCGTAGGGGGCGGTCAAGGGGGCGTTCCTTACCGGGCATCGGGGGCGTTCTGCACCGTGGTCTGCGGTCTGCAGTCAGACCCCTCTGCTTCCATCCCCTCCCATCCAGCGATCCGCACGATGCATTCACTAACCTCGGAAACAACACAACCCGGCAAAACACAAATTCGACGACAACACAGATAACCCAATTCGCAGAGCTGGGCACTTGACCATTTTTTGCCCGTCCGCCCGCAACCCTCCACCCTTGACCTGGGTACCCTTCCAGCCGCGACCCCTCGGCCATATTCATAAACATTGTCGGCCCCCGCCCCTTTTGCTTAATACAGTGAATTGTAATGTTTAGGCATATTGTTAACTAATGGGTGCGCATTGGATGATGTTGCTAGGTTATTCTTTGTCTGTGTTGTTGCAGACCACAATAAATAGATGTGTCAAGTGGAATACCTGTGGCCTGTGTTCTCTGACAGGAGCACCCACCTGTGCAAGTTTACCTTGCCACTCTAAAATAGAGTCAGCTGGAGACATCATACAAATCATATGATCCTCTCCATTTTACTTCACATTATGCACAGTTTAATACAATCTTGGAGCCCGAGTCAACAAGAAAATGGTTTCCAGTTTGGCAGGAGAAACGCAAACGTTCCGCTGATCTTGTTAAAAAAAAACATGCTTGGTAGGTTGATTGGACTCTCTAAATTGCCCCTAGGTGTGATTGTGAGTACAGATGTTTGTCTCTGTGTGCCCTGCGATTGGCTGGCAACCGATTCAGGGTGTCCCCCGCCTACTGCACGAAGACAGCTGGGATAGGCTCCAGCACGCCCCGCGACCCTTGTGAGGATAAGCGGTATCAATAATGGATGGATGTTCTATGCAGGCCCACTAGTTGAAACAAGGCAAAATATGATTCATATAAAATACGAGTTAAGCAGCAAAATCCACCCGTTGACGTTGAAAAGGACAGTATTGCACAACTGTTCTGTTCCAAGTGTGAACTGGGGTTCCAATTCAAGTTTGTCACTGCGCTTGTGTGCAATAAAATAGGTCAAGATTCTGATTCTGACAAAAAAGTTAGTGTCTAGTGAGGAAGGCGTATGGGACAAAATGTGACCTTACCGGAACAAAAATCATTGTTGTTTTCAACTTTGGCATAACATGCACTAATGACAAATAATTACTAATGACTAATAACATTTTTTTTCACCTACGAGGCACTCAAAAGCGCTTCAACACTGATTCCTCATTGACATGACGCAGCATCAGAAGCAACTGGTGGTTCAGTATCTTACTCAAGGACACTATGACATACTCACAATGTGACGGGGGTCACACCCACCATTCTGGTTTGTGAGACAACCAGACCCGTCACCAGAGCCCTGCCTGCTCATCGCCGACGGACGCCCGTTTAAAATTAGAGGCGGACTGGCCTATAGGTACTATTTTCTTACCCCCGAGAAAAAAGGCGAATGATGGATGACGGAAGGGTACCCACGCTGCAGACGGATGACAAATAACGGACGCTCAATTTGTAGTAAAATGCCCAGTTCTGCAAATAAGTACATGTCTTACAGAAATTACATTTACATTGATTGTTTTTTAATAAAAAGATTCAGTGACACAGAACAAATCAGTTTGGATTCTGCTAAACCTTTTGTTGGCACAGATACATCCTGATAATGTTTATATTTTTTAATTGATGTTTTACAATGCCAACTTGCTCCACTATTTCATAAACAGAAACGTACAACTTTCAAAGCTTCTCGATATAGTAAAAGTACTGCGCTGTCAACAGGACTGAGGGATGTGAAGTCAGGGTAGAAAATCAACTAAAATTGTAATAAAATTCCCATTGCCAACAATTTTGGTAAGTGACTTCTCACCTCGCAATTTTTTATGACATTTGAAAAATTACAGCAACCGAACAAAAATATTTCTCAGAAGCAACTAGCTGAAGCTCAATATATACCTTCATTTTGACTTCCTACCTATGCCCAACAAGTAGTACTTGTCTAGTCCTGATGGCCACATGACGTTGTGGTTAATCGTAAATATCACAACACATTAGCATTTGTTTTTGGAAAAATACATTTATTCACAGATTCCAAAGGGCTGAACTGAGACATTGTGGGGATGCAAGAAGCTCACCAAGTTTACACATGCAGGTTAATTATTCCCAAGTAGTGTCTTTTCACAATAAAGTCACATTTTCTCCTTCCTCTGAGGGAAAACAGCAACTTGGAGCTTTTGTGGCCACTGCCCCATCCTTGTGCACACTTTTGTAAAAATCAAGCAGTTCAACCTACTCGTGGTAAATTCTTATTGACAGTTGACCCGATTCACATTCTTAATTGTTGCTGTTGGAACATTTAAGTTGGCGGTACTGGATTTCGGCTGTGTACGAAATGAGTGAGCAGTTTGATTTTTTCCACAAGTCCTGAAGATGCCTGTGCCATTACAACATTCACCGGTGTCTCCCAAGTGACAACGACCTTATAAGGGTGTGATCGCATAACAAAAGAAAAAGGTTTTCATCGTACACTCGCTTTTGTGTTCTCATGGGACCAGCATGTCCGTGTTTCCTTCCCCCGGATAAAAGTCCTTAATTAATTTCATAAGATGTGATTGTTTTTAACGAGCATTCCAGACAATCAAGTTGAAGGCTACCAAGGTCTTAAAACGCAAAACGTTTGTTCACATTGTTCTCTTGGGAGCAATTTGAGGAGGAAAAGCATAAAGGAAGATTCCTGACAGGTAAATCACCCATGCTTCCTGGGTGTGTCTGTGTTTCCAATTCTTAACATTTTAACTTTCATACATCCCAAACACTAGCAAAGGGGACGTTTCCAGTAACTGTTATAAAACAACAATTTATTATTTAAAAAAAACCCTCACTGCTGTATGTGTGTGTACACATTCTCTGGTGTGCATGTTTGTGTGTGTTGTCCATTTTCAGCAGACAGAAGCATCGGAGGTTTAAAAACAAATCTTGGCTGGATTCCGGCGGTATGTCGTCGTCGAGGTGCGGAAAACATTTGGGGGAGACTGAGTGATCTCCCCCTAACCTCACCCACCCTTGGTCTATCTATCTACATCGGTCTCAGGCTTCCTCCTGCTCAGGGAAGTTGAGGATCTTACGGTGGGCTTGCCTCATGTACTGCTGCTGTTTGAAGTACACTTTGAAGGCCCCCTTGATGGCCACGAAGGCAATTCCTCCCTGTGAAGGGAACGGTTTCAGCACATATTAACATCTTTATAGACTTTTTCATCATCTTTGTAAACAACAGGCATCACAGGTCTTTTCTGTGAATTTTACACTAGCGTATGTGAGAGAGACATTTATGGGTCGACGCACCAGGATGGTCCTCTGCAGGTTGGAGTTGACACTGCTGAACATGAGCTTCCCCACAATGGTAGCGATGGTGGGGAACACCAGCGCGCCGCACAGGATCCGGGTGGCGGAGACGTGATCGGCCAGGGGGCTCGCCTCGGCCGGGATGCGAGGGACCGGGCAGCCGATCCCTGTGGAGACGCTCATAATCACTGATGGTGGATGAGATGACAGTCAAAGTCTTTTCATCCGCAATAGGTGAAAATCCATGATACAGAGAGACTGTGGCCTGTACTTATGGTTTGACAAATAAAATAGATGTGACAGGTTTTTTTTTCCACACTTGATAAATGGTCATTTACATGCGCGGGTGTTTACATGGTATGTGTTAATATTTGTTGAAGTTGCATATTTATTTATATTTTTAATCCAAGATATTTTATTGTTCTACAACTCAATAATATTCTTGAGAAATGAAAGATCACTGCTCTTAAAAAAAGGGTGCACTTGAATTGTTTTTGTTCTAAGTCTCGTGATGGTTAATCGTTTATCGTGACAGTTTCTGGGAAAATATATCCTGAAAGATTTGTCATCGTGACAGAGACCATATTAATATTAAAAAAAAAATTTAAATAGTTATAACGCTCCCTCACTCTATAAATGAATTTAAAACTTATTAAAACACATTTTATTGTATGCCTTGTCGCCTCTTCTCACTATCACCAAGAAATGTGAGACTATTGAATAACATCACTTTTGAGAAAGCATCAAGAAGACGCTCCAATTAAGAGGCACAGCGTGCTTGCTTCAAGCTGTTTGTCACTCCAAGACAAAGTTTACTTTAGTGAATCGTCATCACCACGGATGGACTATGTATAGTGGAAGCTACTCAGCATTATGATTTCCACTAAAGAGGGAAAACAAAAATGTGCATTGCTAACCAGGGAAGATGCTGTTGAGGATCTGCAGTTTGTTGGAATACTTCCTCCACAGGCGCAGAACGTAATCCTCCCAGCGGATCATCTTGCCGAGGATCAACATGACAGGGATGGTGGGCAGGCCGATAAGAAGGAAGAGAGGGTCGGCCCGCTCCATCACATCGAGACCCTCCTTGTGACCCACCACCTGCGGATAGGACAGAATATCAACCACATTTTAGTCCACCAGGCTTTTTCACTCCACTTTCATTATTAAGTGTTTTTTTTTTTTTTTTTTTAATAACACTGCTCAACAGCAAATTCTAATCATAAATGGCTCTATGTATTTTTGACGCTGATTTAAAAAATGTCAATTATTTTTTTTTGCTAGCACATCAGGTTGTTCATATATTTTCAAATTTTGTTTTTAAGTTTGACCTATAAAAGCTTGCACAATACGAATTTGACCATGCATTGTAATTTATAGCTATGATGTTTCAGAAAAAAATTGTATCCATTGCAGAACCTAACCTTTAATTTATAAATATTACTATATTACCATAATACACTTTACATTATTGTTACCATATTATTATGAAAACCTCATGTGCTGTAGAAAATACAAAGGCAGATTCGGAATCAGCGCAAACAAAAAAAAATCTTGCAAAGTTTTCTTGCATCTCTGATTAAAAAATGTATTAAAAATGTGTCGACCAGTGTAAATGGATTCCTAATTTGAGTGTTAGCCTGGATCATTTTTAAATGATGGATAAAAGATATAAAATTCCAGCTAAAGTGAAGTAATAACCAGAAGTTGCTTTGATGGACTCCACTGGTCAGACCTGCATGACGGTGACGGCGCCGTACGTGACGGCAGTCCAGTATATGGATCCCACCATGATGCCGGCGGCAGCGAAGGGTCCGGCCTTGGAGATGAGTCGGTCGGCCAGGTCCAGTACGTAGACCACAGGCCCTGATGGAGACAAACATCAAAACTCAATCCGGAGTATCACGATATCATGGCCACTTGCACAATATAATGATATCAAATACAAATACAGACCAACTACGAAGAGCAAATTAGCATGTAAATAAATA
Organism: Filicampus tigris; assembly: GCF_054856515.1. Lineage (NCBI taxonomy): Eukaryota > Metazoa > Chordata > Actinopteri > Syngnathiformes > Syngnathidae > Filicampus > Filicampus tigris. The sequence continues at coordinate 7,677,557 of NC_141227.1, read as the reverse complement.
TCTCCCTAATATTGGGGCCACACAGCCACTTAGATTGAACATGGGCTGAACAGCTTCTTTTCTGCAGCATATGGATGAAATCAAAGGTGCAAATTCAACAAGCCCGACAATTTCCATTTGCTGGCAGATCAAGTGATGGAAGGGAGATGGTGGAGGAAATCCATTCAATCATTTCAGGTTCTGAGGGAGGGTAATTCTGAATTTATGGGATTATTTTGGGCCATGGGACAGACTGTGTTTGCGGAAGTTCCTACCAGTTGCCACTCTCTCCACAATTGGTGCATGAGTTCCGAGAGACACCAAGGACCGCAAACATGTTAAATACTTTGAGTTTCTGCAATTTCACCTCCTGCCAAACTTTTGAAACTGCCCGGGGCTTTTTAAAAAAAATTAACTACTCCTGTGCAAATTGATGACAGAGTAGGATTTCCTTCCGCTCTCATCCTGCCTGAGTGTTAGGTTTAATGGAAAATAGGTCGGCCTTTAATGATACGCCAACATGACTGAGAGCCAAGCATTTCCTTAGATGCACTGACAGATGATTTTGTAATTAAGATTATTTAAAAGGGGGGTGGCAACTGCAGTGCTTCATTAGTATGTGTGTGTTAGTTCTGTGACGGCAATCGAGGAGCAACCGAGGACACATTGTCCTTTGAGCCATGCTAATGGGCTCTCTTTGGCTCTGCAGCAGGCGATAATGGGAGTGCTGCTGCACAGGCATACGACTGCACTTCAACCCGCTTCCATCGCTCCTTGCGCCACATTTCTATGACAATAAACAAAAGCTGGCTAAATAGAAAAGCTGATATGTGGCTGCGGGGTTTAGCAGCAGGGAGTTTGTGGAAACGAGTTGAGCTCAGCAGTAACCCTGAGAGGATGACAACTCTCATTAGCTCCATTTCCCAAACTGAAAGCTGTCATCAGTGTTACCAAGCTGTGAAATTTCTATTATTCTGATGACTAATTAAGGTACAGCATGTGCAGTCAAACAATACTCATTGAACATCAGGCTGTGTGTATAAAAGAAAGCTATAATGTATGAGGCACACCACTGTAATAAAATAAAGGCTGCAACGAAACAGTCGAGTCATTGCAGCAGTGATGCGGCTGAGCCACTTCAAACTCACCTTGCTGACTCTAAGGTGATATAACAGAAAGCCCCGATGATCTCATATACACAATATGCATTTGTTTTCGCTCGCTATGCAGGACTACTGCATCAACACTCAAATGTGTATTAAGTGTATTTATAATACAGTACAGTCATAACCAAACACATTGGCACTCCTGTGCTTCTGTCGGATAATGCCCCACTTATCCCAGAAAATTGTATCAATTACAAAGTCTTCGGTATTCATTCCACACAGAACTCCCAAAATTGACTGGGATAAATTATCGGCACCTTCATCTTAATATTTGGTAGCACTTCCTTTGTAAATATATAAATGAAATCATTTGCTTTCATAACCATCAGCAGCTTTCTTACATTTTGACTCATTCTTCATTGGCCAAGTGTGCCAGTCATCTCAGATTTGAAGGGTGTTACGCAGAGCAGGGCGTTCCGTGTATCTGTCACTGATGGACGCACGTTTTGCTGACGGTTGAGTGAACATTTTTAAAATAAACGGATTAAGCACAGAGGGAAACCCCTAAAGTCCGCCATCCGTCTGCAGTCCGTCATTAGTCTATGTTTCGTGGCGAGGCTTCCATTGCCGCGGCGAGGGAAATAGTGAGTTGTTGTTGATTGGGGGACAGATGCGAGTGAGGAACCAAGCTGTCAAACCAAGCAGGCAGGCTTCCAAAGCGCAGTGAGTCACTATTTCTATTCAAATATTGACGCGGTGGTTGGGTGGGGGAGTATTTGGGATACTGGTGAAAGTTTAGTCGTACTCGCCGATGGCCGAGTGTTTAAAACTAGAGGCGGAGGGGTCTATAGATGGGTACTCATTTTTCACCCTCGGAATGAAAGGCGAATGACGGACGATGGAAGGGTACCCACGCTGCAGACGGTTGACGAATAACGGACGTTCAATATTTAGTAAAATGCCAGGCTCTGGTCTTACGTTGGTTTTAGATCTGGGCTCATTGCTGGCCACTTCAGAACTCTCCAGTGCGTTGTCTTAAGTCATTTCAGATGGGACATTGATGGAGACCGAGCTTTAAGACATTGGGGCCTACATTGCAGCCCAAAATCTTTTGGTAGTCTTCAGATTTCATGATGTCATGCATACTGTCAAGGCATCCCGTATCAAAAACACATCAGTCCATCACTGACGGACGAGATTGGTCACAATTACTCCGATGGAAAAAATCCACTTCCATCAGTGCTTAGGCTTTCATTTTTAAAAAGTGTCTCGTCATTCGTCAATCGTTAGCAAGAACGGGCGGCCGTCAGTGATTGAATGCCCACCTCAGAGAACTGCTAATACCGTCTGTCACCGGTATAGCTGGGAGATATGCCCATATATATCGCAAAGACGATAGAAAAGATTTTACCATGCCACCTTTCTAGTTTCGTTTCTACCGTCATTTGTCAACTGCAGCTAATAGCGTGTAATAAAAGTCGTCACAGGAAGATTTATTTGGTGATCAAAAGCTTTCACTTATCAATCTTATGCCACACAGCCACCACCAGCTAACATATCATACTACATTACAAACTTACTGGCAAAATTAAATCCAAGAGTCATTGAAAATTAATATATAACGAAGTGGGTGAATGCAAATACAAATGCTGCTTCGGGAAAGAATAAACGAACAACAACAAACCTGTAATTATTAACTATTTACCAAAAAAAAGAGCTGTCTAGTCATGCTGGGTACGTCTTCAAACTACACAAGCCTATCAGTTTGCATTTTGAGCCTCATCAAGACAAAGAATAACAAAACTATGAATGACAGATTTGTAAGTTTTTGCCATAATTGAATAAGCGGAGACCATCCTAAAAAGCTCCTCTGAGTTGCCTACGTCACATTGTAGCTGGGTAGTCGGCAGGTTGATGCGAGACGCTGCAACAGCTAGCTAGTGTTGCAGATCTGACAGAAGCACAAATGTGCCAATGTTTTTGCCCATGACTGTTTATAAAGTGAATTTGATAGCCTGCATGATGAGTAACAGGTTAATCAACAATATCATCTCTCTCAACGGTGTTGCTTTATGGCATCTTCTGTAAACTGAGCCGCCACAAAAATACCAAACGTGAGTGAGATTGCTGTTGCTCTGAGAGGTGCAATTTCAAAGATGATGAATTCAATGATCTTAATTTGAACATCAGTTTTTTTCAATAGAGAGCATTGACTGCAGGTCATGTCCTTTAAGTGCACAACGAGTTGCAATTTTGCAGCGCTTTCTTAACTACTTATGAGTGATTGTTTCACGCCATACAGTATGTGAACGTTTGACTACTCAAGAAAATGCCCTTCATAAGAGACATCCTGTCAAAATTCATTAATTTACCAGAAGCAGCATCACATTGTTCTCTGCTCGGCCTTTGACGAGCTGCTTTATCAGCTTACTTAACCTAGTTTACCTCCAGCATCACACTGCCAAATTCAGAGTACTATAAATGCTTCTGTATGACACCAGGCAGTAAGGCTACAGACCTTTCTAACTAAAATCAACACACATAATTTCTTATCCCTATAAATGAATTAGGTGATTCCGTGAAAAATGTAAAGACAGCGGACCTTATGAACTCTCTTCATGATTCCAATTCAAAGGTCTTTATCACAGGAAAATGAAATCGTGGATTCCGAAGATAAATTACCATTTCTGTTAGGGCTTGAACAATTACAGTCAGACAATTTAATCAGCCAATATTAGCCTTGTTCTGTCTATAATTCATATCGGTATTGTTGTAAGCGTTAAGGGATCAAAAATAAGTTATTTTATTCAAAATGCCAGCCATTTGCACTGATCGCAATTCAACATTTGGGAATGCTTTTGATTGCAAAATAATAATAATAATAATAATAATAATAAAATAATAATTTTTTAAAAATTGCATCCACACCAACCCGCACAAGTATGTTTTAAGCGCATTCACAAGCAATGTGTGGTCGTGGACTACGGCCCCTCTAGATGTGGAATGCTCCTACAGATTGCTTCCCTCATCTGGATCCTCAGTGCCTTGCCATGTCTCTACACTGTCACTTAGTATTATTATTATTATTATTATTATTATTATGGAGAGTCCCCTCAGTTCCCAGACTGCAGGATGTCATCCCTGCAGGCAGACCGAGCACACTGCTCAGCGTGGAGTCTCCCATGAGGTGATATTGTAGTTAAGACTTTTAAATTTATATCTATCAAACATATAAATAACATGTATTAAATATATAAATATTTAAACAGGATACAAAGTAAATATTTTGTGCTCAAACACTATCTTTTTATTCTCATTTTTCAATCATGCGCCTGTGACTCACTCTCTCTATTACGCAACACATGAGGACGCATGAGCCTGTGACATGTTGAAACTGACGATAGTGTGCGGGAAGAAGGGTGTCGAGGCACATTTCTCAGACTTCTCTAATGACTAATTAGAAATCTACTAACTACTTTTCTGTAACGTCACGTCAATACTGAGTGCGGAGCTGGGAGCGTACGTGTCACGCACTCGTACTGCCGCCTAGAGTACAGTCGTTGGGGAGGCGCAACAAAAACAAAAGAGGCACCGTGGAAACGGTTTGTCGGCATGCTGCAGGGATACAAGTGCGGTCTGTGACAGACTTGCATGACAACCACACTCATAACAAAGTGACAAAAACAAATGCAAACTAATAGCAACGCCAAACTTGGTTCACAACAATCTTATACTAAAAACGCTGCTGCGTCCTAGTGGCTTGGACCCCAGAAGTGCCCCTGCACTGAAAAAAAAGTACTTCACTCCTGGAAGCAGATGATTAAAATGTGGTAAACTAACATACTTTTCTACTCTTTTCTTCGAACATATTACAATGATATATGTTAGTTTAACACGATTTTAATCATATGCAACTGAAGTACATGTCAGAATTGAGTAAATCAAAACGATTTGTTATTTCTGTGTGGTAAGACCAACAAGATGGCGGACTCAGTGTCTATCAGGGCCCACCGTGGTTTGCCACTGATGTAGCAGTCAAGGTACAGTCAATGACTACGTTCTCACGGTAACTCAATTCAGATTGTGTTTGCCCATATACAATATAATACAATACATCTTTATTTATATAGCACTCTCACAACAGCTGCAGCAGTAACAAAGATCTTTATAGAACATTTAATATAATATAACAAAATTACAACAGAACACCAGTGTTTTTCCTGAGTTGAAAATTGCGTGGCGGTCGCCTCGAGCTAATTTTGTGGAGCCCCCAGCCATAGCGATTGATATCGCTCAACACAGCGTAAAGCTCAAGAATGGGAGTCCTAACCTGTCTGACTTAGTCTGCTTATGTAACATGCGGTGCATATCCTTCTTCACTCAGTTCCTAAAATTTAAGGTAAATTAAATACGAGACCTTTTAATTACATTTGAAATTAAATTCAAGCAACTTCACTTCATGTTCCTAATGCCACATTGTCCAAAGTTGCTACAGTACATAAATAGCATACATCCGCTCTTAAGAGTCCTGACTAAAGCCACATCACTGTTTTGTTAGTTCCACTATATTGATTGTGCGAGGTTACCACAAAAGTCATTCATTAAATAGTTTAAGATTGATCATATACTTTTAAATTTGGCACTATTTAATAGGGATGTCACGATATTCAAATTTCACAATACAATATCACGATATGAACCTCACACTACGATAATTATCACGATATTGTGGAGAGGTTGGCGATGTATAAAAAGCTCATGATACTGTATAAAAAAAATCACGATATTGCAAAACCAAAAAAAAAGCTAATATTTAAAAACATCACAATATTCTGTTTTTGTACATAACAGCATTCACAAAGAAATAGGCTTGGCCATTCATTAAATTAAACTGCACTAATAAACTAACCACCAGAGGGTGCTGGAACTGCACACATTTAAAAAAATTTGGGCTTTTAAACAGATTTGCTGCTATTAATATCGTGACATGACAACGACGATATATATCGTGGCAATTTTAATATTGCGATATCACGGTATTGACGATATTGTGACATCCCTTTTATTTACAATCATAAAATCCTAATTATCGTGTTAAGTGTATTAAAGACATATGAAAGATTGATTTAAGACAGTGCCAATTAAGGCCTTGTTTTTAGATTGATGCTTTCAATACCTTTTAAGATTTTTTTAAGGATCCGCGGCAGTCCTGCTTCAATTATCATGTTCATTTATTACTACTGTCCTTTTTCATAAAACGTACATCACAAATCGCCAGAGGAAAAAGCAACACAACAGTTAATCCTTAAATGCTTGCTGAAAGATCAAGTGAGGTGCGGTGATGGCTCAAGTGATATGCTGACGTCAAGTGTTATGAACGTCTGATGTCCAAGAATTGGTGCGAAAGGTAAAATATATTTTATCTAAACATTTTAAATGAACTCTTTTGTTACAAGCTATACTGCGTCCAAGAGCTATTGCATATTGCATTGTCTTATTTAACTCCATATGAATTGCACAATTACTCAACCATGGTTGGACATCAAAGCTCAGCTTGAATAAATGCTTTAACCTATTAAGGACGGGAGCGCATAACCGCGTTTCTACCACTAGAGCAGGGAGCACTGTTGCGCCAGTCTACCTTTAAAGCCGGGAGAGCGGATGCATCGGTGTCTCTTAGCCAATTGAATGCATCAGAACATACACGTGACGGTGTCGCGAGACCGCGGAGGATGTCGTGGAATTTTTTCGTGCCGTAGATAGGCCAATGGTGGACGCCGTCGATTGCCGGGAGCTCTGATAAGTAACGGCAGTGCTATATAGACGACGCGCACGACCAGTGGAAACAGTAGAACGTGATATGATATGGTTTGTAGACAATGACGAAATTGACGTCTTTGTAACACAATAGAGGATGGTAATTGCCACTCGATTTTTAAAAAAATTCAAATAGTGCTTCTCTTGCACTGACACGTTATTTTTACATCTTCGATTGAAACAGTAAATAATAATAAATTCAGCCTGTGTGAAAGCCACATGTCTAAGCTCTTTAATTCTTTTGGAATTATGTTTCTGTCTGCTACAGGGGCTGAGATATGAATCATTTTTTAAGTGTTGAATTTCTGGGAGAGCTTTTCAAGGGTAATTCCAAAGGCAACCTTAGGTTTTGGGGAGCTGATGAGACAGGCGCTTTAGTCCTTAATGGGTTAAACAACATTGTTTGTCAGTGTTACCATTGGTAGAGCATTAATTATGGGTTCCCTCGGGCACCAATTAATCCTGATGATTAACACTTTCTTCCTAAAATAACAAGCATCCAGCCAAGTGCTAAATATCACATAGACCAGGTATTTACTGGAGCAGAGGAAGTGAGCTGAACCTTCTGCTTATAGCACCTGAATGAGTGACAGCACAGCCTTGGTCTCTATAAATATAAATGAACCTTTCAGGCTTCCTGCAGACAACATTGTCTTGAGGCCAGGTCTCATCTCACATTGCAGCGTCTTGCTCTTTTAAGATAAAATTCGAGTAGCCCTGTGGCTCATGGATAATTCAGTGATAAGTGTGCACAATTAGCTTTAGAAAGGTGTTTTAGGGATAAACATTATTGTAAATGCACCCATGTACCAATCTCTTACACATGATTGAGATTGGAAAAATGGATATTAAGGAAATTCTGGCAAGTTCAACGAACTGACAAGTCATAGCTGATGTTTAAAAATAGCTGGCTGAGATTGACGAGTCAGAATAAATGAAGCTATCAGTTCTCTGAAACATCCATCAGACAATTAATTACCCAAGCGCTAGCCACTCCTAACACAGGCAAAACGTTACGCCAACATACGAAAAGTACAGCTTGTGCTTCTGCAATATGAAATCCTGCAGCTACTTTGACCAGCCCCCCTTTGGCCCGTTTCCAAAGTGCCACTTACCTAGTTTGGGAAAGACAATGAGATACTCTGCATTACACTGTGGACACGCTACGCGTGCTGTGCTATTGCCACGCTGCTTCTCATCCACCCAGCGCTGTAGGCAGGCCTGGTGGACCCACTTGGTGGAACCCCGGCAGCGGCATGGACGCACCCACTCTGCTGTGCGGTCGTCCTCATCTGTTGCAAAGCATACCCAGCAACTCCTAAAACATATACATGACGACAAGTCTGATGAAGACAAAACAGAACCTGGAATGTATGTCAAAAAGTGAATTCAAAATCAATACAATAGCCATAAAGGTCAAGCTGACGAATGTACGTGCTTGCAAAGATCAATAGATATTAGGTAATTAGACAAAAAATGACACTTGTAGCATATACATACAGTATATGGCCTGACCCAAGCACATGTGCAAAAAAAAGATCCCCTTCATTCCGGCTGGTGAATGGGCCTGGCATTTGCACAAAACTACTCAGGGTGCCTTTAGAGCTATTAAGGGTCTGAAAATGTCTGGCACTGAATGAGTTAAGCATGACAAATGTGAATTTTATATATATATATATATATCATACACAGTTTAGTAATTATGGGAACTCAATATCCATGTGACCTGCGTGGATCATTTTCAGACAAATTGTGCTTTCCTGGCATTGCAAAAAGACATTGGGTATGAATTCAAATCATTGGCAAATAGCCCATTCAATCTCATGCATCGGTTTCATGTTGCAAAAAGCTGAGGCGCTCTATCCATGTGTTGTGACTAATGTGTGAGGTGGTCACCTTCCTTGGAAAAAGAGCCACAAACTACACTTAAGACAGAACATGTTACTATTTAACAGACTTAAACGTATTCATTTCTTTACGATTTTTATTCTCCCAAAGTTAATGATATAAGTGAGAGTTAGATGAGACTGAAAAAAAGACACAAAAGTGGGTATTAAGTCGCTCCTGTCAGTACATATTTTAAAAATGTGGATGTTGACACTTCTGAGTTCAACTTTTTTTTAAATTTCTGCCAGTACTACATTTGAGAATTGTTGAATGAAATGTATTCATAGATTAAAAATGTTTATATTTAAGAATTACACATAGAATCAATTATTTCTCCCATCGATTTTGTTTTGTTTTTTTAACTGTGTAAATTATTTTGATGAGAGCCACAAAAACATAAAATAGTAATTCAGCCGCCCTTCTCAATTAAGAAAATGGATTTCATTAATATCTGTCAACTGTGATATAAATAACTTTGACTTGACTTGAAGTAAGTAAGTTTGTGGGTAGCCAAATTGGTTTGTTTGTAATCTATTGCCACCTGCGACTGGTGCCTTCCCAATTGCTGAACGCTAAATAACTATGAACAATTCTAGTTTTACATTAAGTGGCACAGCTAGCTAACTACCAAATGTAGGGCTTCCAAGATTAGTCGACTAAACAAGACGATGTCGACGATAAAAATTTTAGACAATTTAATAGTCGATGAGTCGTTTATGGACTGTATATATTTACTTGTTTGGCGCATTGTTTTTCTCTCCAAACTGCCTCATCTCCCGCTTCTCCTGCTGGTTGTATGCCTGTGTAGAATGCACATGCGCGGTAGTGGTAATCTTGTGAAATCCGTGACACAATCGAAGCATTGTGGGTAATGAAGCATCATGGCTAACTAATGGATAGTTTCATTGTACTCTGCATAATGTATAGTTTTGCTTCCATTTTAAAAGGCACTAAAATATTACAGCTAAAAAAATATGGCCACAGTATCACCTTCATTTCAAGTTGCATCATTTAGAAACAAGTTGGGAATGCTGGTACAACCTACAAAGTTTAACAGAAGTTGAATCCATCATCTTCAGTGTCTTCATTATTAATTTGGACAGACCTTATAGAATTCAAGGCGTAGGCCAGGGGTGCCCACACTTTTTCAGCCTGAGAGCTACTTATGACATGACCGAGTCAAAATGATCTACCACCTACTAAAAATGCAAAACACATTTTTTATAAATATATGGAGGATTATTTTTTATATGTACCGTATATGCTAGTGTACCTTGTATGACTGCATCAACGTACAGGTCATTCTCAAAAAATTAGCATATTGTGATAAAGTTCATTATTTTCCATAATGTAATGATAAAAATTAAACTTTCATATATTCTAGATTCATTGCACACCAACTGAAGTAGTTCAAGCCTTATATTCTTTTAATATTCATGATTTTGGCAAAAAAGTAAAGAAAAAACAAGTCACCTCATCTCAAAAAATTTGCATATGTCATCCGACCAATAAAGAAAAAGGGGTTCTTAATATACAAAAAAAAAAGTCAACCTTCAAATAATTATGTTCAGTTATGCACTCAATACTTGGTCGGGAATCTTTTGCAGAAATGACTGCTTCAATGCGGCGTGGCATAGAGGCATTCAGCCGGTGGCACTGCTGAGGTGCTATGGAGGCCCAGGATGCTTCGATAGAGGTCATGCTGAAAAATGAAATCTTCATCTCCATAAAGCTGTTCAGCATATGGAAGCATGAAGTGCTCCAAAATCTGATAACTAGCTGCACTGACCCTGCCCTTGATAAAACACAGTGGACCAACACCAGCAGCTGACATGGCACCCCAGAGCATCACTGACTGTGGGTACTTGACACTGGACTTCAGGCCTTTTGGCAGTTCCTTCTCACCAGTCTTCCTCCAGACTCTGGCACCTTGATTTCCGAATGACATGCAAAATTTGCTTTCATCCGAAAAAAGTATTTTGGACCACTGAGCAACAGTCCAGTGCTTCTTCTCTGTAGCCCAGTCCAGGCGCTTCTGCCGCTGTTTCTGGTTCAAAAGTGGCTTGAGCTGGGGAATGCGGCACCTGTAGCCCATTTCCTGCACACGCCTGTGCACGGTGGCCATGGATGTTTCTACTCCAGACTCAGTCCAAAGCTTCCGCAGCTCCCCCAAGTTCTGGAATCGGTCCTTCTCCACAATCTTCCTCAGCGTCCGGTCACCTCTTCTTGTTGTGCAGCGTTTTCTGCCATACTTTTTCCTTCCCACAGACATCCCACTGAGGTGCCTTGATACAGCACTCTGGGAACATCCTATTTTATCAGAGATTTCTTTCTGTGTCTTACCCTCTTGCTTGAGGGCGTCAATGATGGCCTTCTGGACAGCAGTCAGGTCGACAGTCTTACCCATGATTGTGGTTTTGAGTAATGAATCAGGCTGGGAGTTTTTAAAGGCCTCGGGAATCGCTTTCAGGTGTTTAGAGTTAAGTCGTTGATTCAGATGATTAGGTTAATAGCGCGTTTAGAGTACCATTTCATGATATGCTAATTTTTTTTAGATCTTCTTGACTTTTTTGCCAAAATCATCAATATTAAAAGAATGAAAGGCTTGAACTACTTCAGCTGGTGTGCAATGAATCTAAAATATATGAAAGTTTAATTTTTATCATTACATTATGGAAAATAATGAACTTTATCACAATATGCTAATTTTTTGAGAAGGGCCTGTATATAGCACAATACAGTACAACAAACAAAATATGTTTTGTAATTACCTTACTCTGATGACTTGCACTGAATGGAATCAGCCAGGGACGCATAGTCCGGACAATAGTTGCTGATAGCCAGCCTCAAGCAGATTCGCAGCAACAACAATCCACACATTTGCTCCATTCGGCGCGTATAAAAAAGTCAACTTTTTTGCACACTATGCTAATGCTATCAATATTGCTGTCTTGGTTAAGTTCAAGAACAGTAAAATAAAAACATTTTAAAAAGCTGCCGAGCGAACAGGACGCTGTGCGGCTGTGTGTGACGTAGTATGTCCGATGCTGGTTGGCTGCAAATGACAAAAAAAGTTGACTCCGAATGGGGCAAATGGGTGGATTTCCGGTGCTTTGCTCCGCGTCCGACCGCTCCAAACGCATCATTCGCGCCGCCCCACACGCAACCGGGCCCGCCCGCGCGAACTACACTGACTCCAATTCAAACGCGCCGCCAGAAACGCTCCCAACACAGATGGTGTGAACGTAGCAATACTGTAGTGAGGACGGATGATAGGCTGTAGGCAAGCCACTCATGTCACTTGTTAAATTTTAAAAAAAAATAAGAAAAGTGAAACAAGCGCTCTGACTCAAAAATTAGAACAGTTTAGATGGACAGTAGGGGGAGGGTAAAAAACACAGTGCTCTAAGGCTGCTCGATTATGAATATAATATTAATCACGATTGTTTTGGTAATAATTGAAATCACGATTATTCAAACGATTATTTATTTTTTGCTACAAAACAAGAACAGGTTTAAACATGTAAAAAAAAATAATAAGACAAAATTCTTTGAAACGCTATAATTTAAGTTTGTTTTGGACCCAACATTTAGTAATTTTTTTTTTTAATTAAAGCTAATGTGCTAATGTGTAAATTAAAGTGTGGTTTCCTTGTATAAACAAAAGAGTTAACTTGCTATGCACTTATAAATTGCCAAGGTAGTAAACTGCTTGGAGTAAAATGCCAATTTTGACAGGATAACAGACATGCTATTCATCTATACATTTAGACCTTTGTCTGGAGCCTTTTTTTTTTTTTTAAGTTTACACATAGTAAACAAAGTTAAATTAATTTGCTTCTGATAAATTATAAATTGTATATGCTGATAGGGTCAAACTAATTTAAATGCTGATTGCTACATACTAGTATGTAATCTATACAATATTTCTAAATTACAGTAGGCCATATATAAACTGTATTACAATATAATTGCATTTGAGGCAATTTGCAACAAAAATGAACACAAACAATTTGACTTCACATTATAGACTACACAAGAAATTTAACTTAAGTCGCAGCAATAATGTTTAGCATGGTTTCTATTTTTGTGCTAGTAAAAGTAGTGTATATTTGCATAAGATATGTTATTTAAAATAAATCCCTCGTGCCGACTGCGAAGTGGAGTCTGTGCCCTAAATATTTGGAAGCCTTGTCCGGGCAATAGATTCTGTTATCTTTTTGTGTCTCACCGATGTTGATGGGTGGGGGTTGCTGCATACAGTGTTTCAACGACTGAGATTTGCGTTGCGGATGACGCCAAATCTAACCCTGTGTTTTCTTGCTTTGGTGTATCATAACATTATCGTAAACCAAACGATGGTTGAATAGATTCGTTGTGTTGCCGGTGGATGCAGAGACAACTTGCACTTTATACGTCTTTGCTCGCCGTCTTACACGGCAAACCCAAAATGTAACCAAATAAGCGATTTCGCCTTGCCTTGCTTGTTTACAAGTCGTTCCTCCTGAGTAGGAGCGTGTGCAGTGTGACTTGAAGGGTACGGGCTGGCTGGCTGGCTAACTAGCTAGCTAGCTCGGAGAGGGCGGCGCGGCAGAGTAACTTGTGTGCGCATGCCTCAAAACAACTCAAAATTACTATTAATAATCGTTTTTTTATAATTATACCTATTTTGTAATCGTGGAGTGTAATAATCAAAATCGTAATTGAATTTCGATTAATTGCATAGCCCTACAGTGCTCCCACAGATTCATTAGCTCCCATTCAGGTAACCCAGCCTCACAGTAGGACAGGATTTAATAATCCACCCCCGAAATGCAATCCTCAATCAATCCATGCGAAACTCGAAACTGAAACTCACATTTTGCTTCTACAGAGGCTAACAGAATTGGATATTAAGGATTATTTAAAATAATTTTATTAAGATAATTATTTAATCCATAATAATTACATTATTGAAGTTGACTAAATATCAGTCTACTGAACGGTTGCTGGGCAGTAGTCGTACTTGTTTCCATGTTCTAAGTTCTATTACACTGCAGAAAGTTTTGTCCCCATAATATTGTTTCAGTATCTGTATGAAAACAAAGCATTGTAGAAGCATGTGTATTACGGCACAGTAGAGCAAATATTTGCATGGCCATTGACAAAGACAGTGGAAGAATAATCTAGCGCTAGATCACTAAAAGCTAAAATAGTAAGCGAACATTGTGAAAGGACCAACAAAATGCTCCTCAGCATCTAGCAGGGAAAAACTGAATTGCAGGAGTTACCTGCCTGCCTGAGACAGGCCCAGATAAGAGTTGGTAGAGTATTATGTTTGTAAGTGATAGTAGCCAAGTACACAACCGTCTAAAAGAAAGGGAACATGATGTACAACTTCTTGCTATCACCTTTTCAAACATGACCAGGGTCATTGAGTGTAGACATACGCCTGCTATAGGTACAGTTACTAACAATTTGGTAAAAACGAAGTGCTACCTTTGTGTGTGTAACAAACACACACACGCACATGTTTGTTTTTGTAATGTTTCACATACAAATAATGTTAACAATATGATGCCCATTCATGTGCAAAAACAAAAAAAACAAAAAAAAATACAAACATGTATACCAGGCCAGTAGTAGAAGACATTGTTGATATGATGTTAATACACGACAACTGTTTGTCCACCTGGGTCTTATCCAAAAAGGTATTTTTGGTTGAAGCACACTTGCTTGCCTCTTAACACAAAAAACACATGGCAGATGGTTTTCAGTCTTTACACAGAAAACATTGCAAAATTCTACTTCGAGACACATTTGCGTTTACAGACTCTAAAGTAGTGTTGACATGTAAACGTACAGTCTTAATGACGGTCCCTTTCCATTTTGCAAACAAACAAACAAATGAAGTGGCTACAACCAAACTCACAAGGTCCTCCTTTGGAAAATGCTTTGAGAATCCTTAAGACAAGAGAGGCAACACTGTGTCAAAGTCCATTTTGGTAAAAATGTAGTCAAAGTAGTTGTTGCTCTTGTCTGGGGATGCACACCACTATGTATTCTAATCCAGGATTTAAGCACCTGTTCTACACCATTCAACCAGAAAAGATTTAAATTCTGGTCAGACAGGTAGCAAGATGATGCTGGCACATCAGTTATACTGCCTTCATTTCCAGGTATGAAAACAAGTCAGGGATGAAAAAGGTGAGAAATATACGACCCCTCAAGGAGGTCTGGGGCCATGCTCTCCGGAAGAAAATTTTGAATGGTTCGTATTTAAGCGCATCAACCTGATGCATTTTGAGAGAAAAAAACAGCAGAATTAAAAGATAGTACCAATGTACAATAAAGTACATACATCTATACATGGTCACAATATACTATATATAAGCACTCTGAGGGAACAGCTGAGCAGAAGACGGCAATGTTTCAACTTTGGAAAATGGAGGAGTTTCTTGTTTCAGCGACTATTTAATAGCAAAATCCCCAAAAAAGCAAAAAAGTCTACATCCCTAGCCTGCAAATGATCTGGGTTTGACAAAACTGACATCGGTCGGAATAACAGTGCCAAAACGGTCGCTATGAAAAACAATTCACCGGTCTTCATCTGTTCATCTGCCACGAACCACGTGAATTACAAGGAAAACTTTGCGATCATGATCGTGTATCATGAGTGGATTGAATTGTTTACAACTCTTTAAGTCTCAACCAAGATTGCATTTAGCTGCCAACAAAACCACCGTCTGTCACCAGACTACGAAGCCCGCCAGGGGACATCACTAGAAGATTTAAGATTACGTTATAACGTAATACGATTGCGTTTTATTGCAAAATGTGTGCATTATAACACAATAAGTTTCCTGTTTTTAGTAATTATTGCAAAATAACGCAATGTTATTTTAAGAAGGGAATGAAAGACTTCCACTTATGGGTTGTGGCTTTAAGTGCACGGCGGCGCCGGCATGAGCGTGAATGACGGTTTGGAGATTATTACGCTACAGCGATGTCCCAGACAAGGACATGATATGTACTAAAAGTTAACAGCTAGTTAACAAATATAAATTGTAGGGGCGGAAATGATAATCTTTTTTTTTATGCATCGTTCGTTTCATTAAAAAGATCCTGTATCGATTCAGAGGTATTAATAATAGATGTTTAAAGTATAAATTAAAAAAAAAAAAAAAACTAAAAAGATGTGCAAGCGATTACGTGCGTTTGTACGGCAGACGTCTGTGCCGAGGCTTACGTGACAAGATGGCGGAACAAGCAAAACCTCACGCGAACGATGCAATCCTTGTTAAAAGCATCGTTTTTTATGAAGTGTGAGACGAGGCTAAAAATATTTTGGGAACCCAACAAACATGTCACGCTACCACCCAGAGTTGACTGCGGCGAAAGTCGGACCCATTGGAGATGATAAACAACTCTTCAACCAAACTTCAAGAGAGCAAAAAAAATTACCAAATCTATTACAGAGTAATCGGTTGTGGAAGGAAGGGGCCTGTGAGTACAATGTTACTGCAGGGAACGCACAAGAAAAGAAAAAAAAGGACTCATGTTGTTGCGGGCAGTTAATACACGCGGCTCCATGATATCGCAGAAGAGAACAGTGGTCTTTCTTTTTAAAAGAACCCACAACACCCCAGTCGGCACTTGACCCGGTTAGGGATGAACACAGGGACTAAGCACTTCCATCCTTGCGCAGTCCGTCCTTTGAAAAAAAAAAAACAACAACTTCTCGTCCTCCGTCCCCAAAATGGGCATCCGACGGAATGCCCATCTAATAAGTCAGCTGACAAATTAGGCGCAAGACTGAAAACATGCTGAGTAGGTCATGGAAAGGGCAACTTTGCAGTTTTCCCTACTATATGTCAGAGCCCATGTGGCTTGGCAAATGAAACAATTACATTTATAAAAACTACATACAGGCTTCAAAAGTCTTGAATGTGGATGAGTATTGACAGAGGTACTGTAATAGCACTGCTCTTAACAATTCAAAATAAATTACTCAGTAAGACACAACAGCGAAAACTGAATTTTCATTATAAACATAAGCTTGGTTAAAACCCTTATTATATTAAGTATCATCACTTATCGGCTACCTGTGGCTAACAACCGTTGTGATTTTCCATAACGCGCTAATGGTAAATAGCTTCCATTAGCATGCTAGCCATACACTCACCTGTCGAGATTCTGCTGCAAGACCACCGCATCTTCGTCTGCCATTATCGAGAAGAGGAGTGTGTCGTTTATACGCCGTGTTGGTACAACCGATGAGTTAATTTGAAGATAACCATAAAAACGAAAAGCCCGTTAAATCACGGGTACCAGGAACTGGTGCTAGCTAAACTAGCTATGAGGCCTTCGTGTTGATGCGAGTTGCCAGCTACTGACTAAAGCTACTATTAAGCAAAAATATTTTTATTCACGGTTATTGCGCACTATCTTTCTCTTCGCTGCACTCCGCGCAATACCATAAATAACAAACATCTTTATTTTGATTAAGGCCAAGTAATCTGTCACTCATGTTACTACGTCGTTTTGACCGCTTGACTCCGAGCGATCCGATGACAGGCAGCTGTGATGCAGTACAGGCAGGGCAGCACGGCCATGCGTGATTGCGTCATCAAAACAAGGACGTGCCCACTTGACGTTTTCTTCTAACGACTTGGGAAATGTAGTTTAACAACTCATCTGTCAAAGTACAGTACTTTTACGGTAGTCTTGCCATTTAAATAGGGGTGAATTGTTGTACGTCGGCTTCTTTGTCGCATTCTTATAATAAT